>NC_069072.1:128788263-129413263 GCF_025698485.1 Gossypium arboreum | reverse complement strand
ACTGTTGAAATTTTTGTAAAAAAAAAAACAATTTACGAAAAATTTTCTGGAATACTTGAACAAGTCCCCTTCTACTTTTAATACATGTTTTGGGCTTCGAGAGTCTAATATGCGGACTTAATTATTAAATTATACTATGAATGTTATATTAATTGTGAATTATTTGTAAGTTGTCTGATATGTCCGGTAATGCCTCGTAACCCTGTTTCGGCGACTGTTTGGGGTTAGGGGGTGTTACATGGTCAAACGGGCGTGTTGCCCTTCTCACACGGGCGTGTGCCCCTGTGTCACGTGTTATTTTTTAAAGTTATTAAAATGACCTGAATCGGTCCCGGATGGTTTCAAACGAATGTTTTGCGCCTTGTAAGCCCTTATTAAGGAGTTTATGGTAAAGTTGGGAAAAGTTTTAAATTTGACCAATTCTTGGTGACTCGGATAACGTATGAATGTATGTGTTCAAGTTAGGTAACGCCTCGTATTCCGTCCCGGTGTAGGGTACGGGTGTGGGGTGTTACATTTTGTTTGTTTTAAAACTATTCATATGGTCAAGTATCGATACCAAATGCCAAAATATCGATACCTATGTTCAAAATGGTAAAAAGCTCGACTTTAAAAGTTCATTTCATGCCAAATTTTCCTATCACACAAAAGACATTAATTTCACCTATTCAAATACTTAAAAATATAACCAATGTGCCATCATTGACACAAAAATACAAATATCCAAATCAAATTCACATTTCATACCAACTTAGATTTCATTTAAAGTTCTCAAATACGTACAAAATCTAATGCTAAAAATACCATTACCATTCAAACCATTCACAACCATTACACCATATTTCAGTTACTATTTATGCTAATAAGCTAATTAGCTAAAATTCAAGTTCACAAGTAACCTATTTATACCAAAAACAAAGGCACATATTCAAGCAAATTAAAGCAACTTTACATTAAGCTAAAATATAATATATGAAGCAGTAAGTATCACAACAAGTACAAACACACCTATTGCATGCCATATAACCTAAAAGAAAACATCCAAAAATTACCAAAAGATATTTCGATAGTGTGATTTCTTCGAGTTGATCCGATCGTTGATTCCACAAAACATAATATACAAAAAAATAAAAGAAAAGACATTAGTAAGCTATACTAGAGCTTAGTAAGTTCAACGGTTAAAATGATAAGCTTACAATAATAATATATAAAACACACAGTATCAATTAATAAACTATAATCCTGTCAACCATAGCCATTCAATAGGTGAGTCTGTATATCAATTAACATAATGAATAGTCCATTTAATTAATACTAGCTCGTTGAATATCAACTCAAGTTAACCAATCAAGAAACCATATATTCAATCAAAATTTTGCTTGATGAATGATATAACAGATTCGGATACGTGGTTAACCAAATGAGCTTATCCAATTGAGAACACACCTGGGCACCAAATGCCTAGCCCGTAGGTTAACATCCCTCCGAAACACACTTTGGCACTAAGTGCCATGCCCGAAGGCTTTACATTCGCCCCAGTAACATACTAGAATCACTAAAAATATAACACGATAGTCCACAACAAATGTTGGACTTTAGTATGTTCAGTGAAAAATAATGAATCAATAATCATCATTTCCTTTCATTACAAACCCGTATCACACGCATTAAAACCTATTGACATGCCAATTATATCCTATCCTATGTTCACCAGCTCAATACATTATTGAGTAACAAAGCTCAAATAATTTATTTCCTCGACTCACATCCATTTATTAAAATTTAAAGAACTCAAAATATCCATCAATCTCAACTCACAATTAATATAACATTATAATTTATACAAAAATAAATTGTACGAACTTACCTGGCATAAACTACAAAGATGTTGAAAGTTTAGGGACTACTCAAAAACTTTTCCTTTTCCTCGGTTATCTACTTCTACTTGATCTATAAAATGATTTATTTTAATTTATTAGATTCAATTTCATATAACATTCAATTTGATGCAAATGATTTCCTATTTACAAATTTACTATTTAATATCAAGTTAATAACTAACAAAAACTTAGTCCATATTTTTCCACTAATATCTTATATGGTTTATTTACCAAACAAGCCCATATAGTCACATTTCAATAAATATTTAAAACAATTAATTAATAGAACTAACTATTTCAATTTTCACAGTTTAATCCTTTTTACTTAATTAGCTACCTAAACATTAAAATTTCTTAATCAAAATTTAATATGACACTAATGACTTCATAAATACCAAATAATTAATACTTATTTACTAGCACGTCCAAATTGTGGTCCCAAAACAATTGTTTCCGATACCACTGGAAAACAGGTTGTTACATCATCGCCTTAAGCATCCAATTTCTGTAGCATATATCACGTCTTAGTCTGTGTTGCCACTTTGTAGGCTCACCCTCAGTTTTCTTCTCGACATCAGCCTTTTTGTAGATCGAGTTACATCCCTTCTTTCGCTACCTCGTTGATTTCACTCCTGAATTTACTTCCTATAAAGCTCTTGAAATTGTTAGAGCAAGGAATCTTCGATGATGTTGTGTGTTGGACGCTGAGTTTGCTCAGTGGATGCTATGTCGACACCAGCCTTGTGATAGAGGTCAGTGACTAAATGTGCGGGATAAATATCAACCTTATAATCTGCTATAATTCGGTGTAGCAGATTAAACTAGTTTTCGCATTTGATGAGCTTGAATATAAACATTTTTTTATGTTTTAGTTATACTTTTATAATCCCGTTTATATTCAATCAAAAGTGTAATTTGAGTCTTTTATTGACCTTAGGGGTCGAATGAGGCCTAAGGGTAAGCTAATATACTTTGTGAATGTGCAAGAGTCCATTAGAGAGTGTAGAAACTCAATACTGGTCGCTGTGTTGCACCACAGGGAGTTTGATGTTGCAACATAAGAAGCAGAGAGCAATAATTCCAAGACTACCTTCTATGTCATGACATATCTCTGAAGCTACCCTGAGTAATGACCGCATCCAGAAGTACTAACGTCCAGAGTGTGAATACTACTATAAAATATATGGAATTTAAGGCAATGTCCGCAAATATACAAGTCAGGTAGTAATATAGTTTGTTTGCAACGAAACACTTCATAAGTATTTCGAGGATTGTACCCAAGGTAGGCTTGTACTAAATTAAGTCTAACCTAAACACCAACAAATCTAATTAGTATTTTAAATCTGTAACATCCTGAATTAGGGCTTAGTCGGAATAGTGGTTTCAAGACCACAAATTTGAAATAGAAATATTTATTTTATGATTATTGTAAAGTCTATGATATGTTTCTATACTTGTGTGAAAATTTCATGAGGAAATTTTATGTGAAAAGTGCCTAATTGAACTTCAGAGACTAAATCGAATAATTTGTAAAATTTGAATTCTAGAAGCAATTTGCATGAAATTGAATTGGATTATTAATTAGAGGTCCTTAATGAGTAATTTGAACAAGTTCTAAATATTTGGACAAAAATGGGCTTGGAATGGTAAAAATTTAAAGAATAGTAAAAAGGGCATTTTGGTTATTTAGGGGTAAAATGAGCTAAAAGACAACAAAAGCCAAAAATCTTTCTCTATTTTCTTCCTTGGCCGAATTCTTCATGAAGAAACCATGGCTAGGGTTTTTTCATCTTCCAAGCTCAATAGTAAGTGTTTTCGAACCCCGTTTTTAATGTTCTAAGCATTTTTGAAGTCCCGGTAACATGGTCTATCTATTTCTACCATTATTTTGAGCTAGGGTTCATGTTTAAAAATTTACCCATGCATGAAATGTTAGTATTTTGATGTTTAATGGTAGAATATGAAAGATTGGAGTGTGTTTAACATCTTTTACTAAGTGATTTTTCATGAAAAAACCTAAAAAGGACTAAATTGAAAAAGGTGTAAAATGGGTAACTAAAATCTTTTTTAATGAGAAATATGGGCTGCCGTAAGCTTGATTATGGTTTGGCTAGGCTTGGGTAACCAAGAAGTTGAACACATTTCATTTTACGAGCCTAGGGACTAAATTGCAAATATGTGAAAGTTTGGGGTAAAATTGTAAATTTTTTAAAATATGAAATGTAAGATCAAAGAAATCGAGATTCGGGCTTAAATAGAAAAAGTAAAAGGTTAAGGGCTAAATTGGTAATTTTACCATTTTCGTATTTGAGGTAAGTTTGTGTGTTAATAATAATGCACTATTATGTATGAATTATATTTCTTGTTATTGTGGCATAAATTGTATAATGGACTATATTGAAAAGTTGATGGAATGAGTATATGGTGTGAAAATATGATATGAAATAATGATACATGACTAGCAATGTATGAAATATATGATAATTGTATGATTAATGTGTTATATGATTATTTGATGATATAACATGCTATGCAAATGTGATGAAAGTTATTTCAATGATTTATGAATATGTGATTATTTCCTTGTGAAATGAAACCTATATTCTGAATACGTCTGGTTAAGCTTTGTAAGTTAAAAATCCCATTTGAACATTAGGAATAGTTAAGGATATGAGTGACATGTCACTAGGAATGATCTATCTGTTATGAGCTCAATTGATACGTAATACATGCTAGGGTCCGGGTGCTTTTGAGTAGCCCCGTTGAGAGACATGTGAATATATGATACATGCTAGGTTTCGGGTGCTTTTGAGTAGCCCCGTTGAGAGGCATGTGATTTTGTGATCTGTGTCACTTCGGTGCATTGTTTCTGTGTGTCCGATTCATATTTCAAGTGTTCAACAGGTAAAAAATGATATGAAATCCGAAAGTAAAATAAGTAAACTATGTATGTGCGAGCGGGCACAGGTACGTAATTGAATTCATGTGAGTACTTTGGAAAATGATGGTTTTGTGGAAGGTATGTATGTATGTGCTTTTGTGTATATGTATGGATGTGTTCATGTGTATATGGGTATGAAGGTGCATAAACTTAGTTAACATCATTTTGACACTAAAACTACTTTGAGACAGCAGCAGTAGTCCTACTTTGAAAATCCACCAAAAATTGTGGAAGTCGAATTAGAGGCTAAATTAAATATGTGAGCAAAAAAAATTAATATTATGAGATATTTGAATTCTTGTGAGATAGAGTCAGAATGAATTCGGATTTTTGAAAATCACTATAAATTATAAAAAAATAATTATGAGTTATAATTTATATGACTGAAATCCTTAGTGAGTCTATTTTCAAGATAAAGAGACAGAAACATTATCTGGGTCTTGTACTATGAGATGTTTGATTTTTAGTAGATAAAGGTCGAAGCTGTTGGATAGCGAAACAGGGGAGAGTTTAATGAATAAACTGTACTAATTGGATAAACCAAAAATTATAAAAATTTTATGGTAAGAATATATGTCAGTTTAGTTTTTGGTAAAATTAACAGATCTTAATTTAAAGTTCTGTAGCTCTAGATATAAATGATTTAGTGACCGAGACTCGAGAAAACAGCCTGACGGGAATATTAATAATAATGTGAATTTGGCAAGAACTTGTTAATAATTTGCTTATTTTTTTCATACAAACTTACTAAGCGCAAAGCTTACTCCCCCTTTCCTTTTTCTCTTACTATTGTCAGGTCGGCTCAGGGTTGGAGATCGTCAAAGGCAGCATCACACTATCAAGTCACCACTTTTGGGGTAATGATGCATATGTTAGTAATTTCAAGTGAGTGGCATGTATAGGGACTAGACAAATGATATGTGTTATTATGATTTAGTCAAATATGTTGGCTATATTGAGTTATTTGTATATGGCCATGAGATGTGGCTCATATTAATTATGGTTTGTAAGTTTAGCTAATTATGCTATGTTTAATGTCTATGATGTGGTGATGAAATTATGTGGTTGCCTTGCATGATTGATAGTATGTCATGTGTGTTGGATGTATGCCTTATGACCATTCGAGATGGTCATAATTTTGAAGTAATTGCATGATTTGGAAACAATATGATGATGGTTAAACATGAGTGTTTGATGAATAAGTTGGTAACCTTGGTTTAATGGTAAAAGTGGGCATCAAAATGACAAGTCTTATGAATGGGGATTAATGAATCTGGACTTGGTATTCCATGAGTAAGTGCATTATATGAAAAAGGATATGTTAGTATGATAAATGTGTCTTAATAAAGAGTGTTTAACTATTAAAATGATGGCATGAATTGTGATTTGGATGTGTGCAAGGTTGTAAGGGATTATAAGTAACATAAAGGCTTGGAAAATAGCCAAAGTGTTGGCCACACGGGCTGAGACACGGCCATGTGTCTCAACCGTGTGAGGGATACGGCCTGGAGGCACGAGCGTGTAGCCTGACAGTGTGGTTCAATTTGTGTACTGACGTCATGAAAAGAGAGTTACACGGCCTGAGGACACGGCGTGTGACTCTGTTTTATGGTAAAATTTTCTAAGCTTTCTCAGAACTTTGTAAAGTTTCTGGTTTAGTCCCGAACCCTTTCTAAAGTATGTTTTGGGCTTCATAGACCCAAATAAGGGACGATGTGTATGTGTATGAAAAGTTTTGAATTAAAATAAATTTTATGGTCTGGTTTTGCATGTTTGTTTATGCTTAAGTCCGGTAATGCCTCGTATCCTGTCTCGACGTCGGACATGGGTAAAGGGGTGTTACAAAATCAGTTATAGTACGAAATCAAGATAAAAAGGGTTTTTTAGGGTTTTTATAATAATAAAATAAAATAACATGAAAAGATAAAATTCAGGAGATCAAAGTAGCAAATAAATCAAATCTGATTATGGGTAATTAGCTCGCTTTAGTAATCTCTATCAAATGTTGCTTCGGGTTCCTCGTCAATCAACTAGTCACTACCTCAGCAGGATCTTCCGATCTTCCACTTGAATAATGAGTCGATAAAGACTACTTATCTTTCGACCTCATAGTCTAAACCAGCTTGGGTAAATGTGTTCACGGATAGGCCATACCAATTTTGGGTTAATTCCCACCTTGATGACTTTCTAAGGTTGTCAGGCCTAGGTTTTGTTTATGTTCTACCGCTCCTAAACAGTTGATGCATTAAATAACTCTACAAAACATTTAATAGATCATACCTCCATTCGCTAATCCCCCATAGAAGGATTAGTTCTTCATGGTTTTCATAACCAATATGGAAAATATGTAAAAAGAGAACATGATAAATAAATTGCAGTATAGAGTTTAAGAAATGCCTGATTTATATTAAGAATAAATGTGAATCCATAGAAGTTGATCGTCTCCACAATCAGATCTCTTGAAATAAAACAAAGCATGAACTAAAATAAAACTAAAACCTAAGAAAAGATAAAACTAAACTAAGTAAGCAGTTCCTAAAACATGTACCAAAAGTGCCTATTTATAGATACTAGGTGGTTGTTGTCCTTAACCCCAGGTTAGCTGACATTTCTGACCTTTAAGTTAGGTTGTGCGGACCGAAACGCCCCTGTCTTGTATTATTCTTCCATCCAAAGTCGATGTTGCGACACTCTCAGGCTGTGTTGCGACATCAAAGGCAGTTTTGAAAATTTCCATTCTATTCCCTATGTTGCGATGTAGTGATCAGTATTGGTTTAATACACCTTCTAATGGTCTCCTACACACTCACAAAGTGCGTTAGCTCACCCTTAGGTCTCATTCGGCCCCTACGGTCAATTAAAGACTCAAATTGCACACTTTATTGAATTTAAATGAAATAACGAAAACTCGACTAAAACAAAACAAAAATACTTGTATTCAAGATCCTCAAATGCGAAAACTAGTTCAATTAACTACACTAAACTACTGTAGATCAAGTACGAGCATACTACCTTTGATCTCGCGACACAAACACTAAGGTGTTGCGACATCGGTCCTGTATGGGAAGAACTTACGAGCCAGGGGATTTTTGGTCTACGCAATCAAATATTAAACATGGAGCATCAGTTGACCTAGATGACAACCCTAACTCTATAAATAGGCTCTTAAACACATGTTAAAGGACAACTTTTCATACTTTCAAATTTCATTTGTAATTTACTTTTTAGTTTCTTTCTTTCTCTTAGGCTTAGGTTTATTTTTAGTTCTTTTCTTTTCGTGTGCTTTGGAGACTTTATTGTGTAAACAAGATCAATTCTTGAGGATTTTTGCATTTTCATCAATCCAATATAATCAGGATTCTCTAAACCTTATTCTTGATTTATTCTTTATGCATGTCTTATCTGTCAAGTTTATTACGGTTATGGATTTCACGAGGAACTAATCCTCTTATAGGGGATTAGTGAGTGGAGGTGTGATTAACAGATTAGTATGTACGGTTTTCTTATCAGATCAGTTGCTTGGGAGAGAAAGAACTCAAACCCAAGGCTTGACAACCCTAGGTAGTCATTTAAGTGAGAATTAACCCAAAATTGGTATGGCCTAATTGTGAACAGCTTAGCCCCAAACCAGTTTAGATTGAGAAGTCGAGAGATAAGTTCTTCTTGCCAACTCGTTAGTTTAGTGGAAGATCTAGAGATCATGCTAGGGTAATACTAGTTAATGGAGTAGAAACTCGAAATAGGAATTAGTTATGATCACCAAAGCAAGCTAATCACCCATGCCTAGAATTGATTCAGTTTATAATATAGTTTTCCAAAGTTCCTTTATATTTAAATTATTTCAATTTCTTTACTTATAAAAACTAAAAACCTTTATTTATGTTCTGTCGTAATATAATTTATTTAATGTATTAATTAAATCTATTTGCGCTTAAGTTAAAATTAATCTAGTATTCGCCTCTATTGGGTACGATCCTCGAAATACTCACATGTTCTGTTGAATATTACACCTTGACCCGTATACTTGCAGACACCGCCTCAATTCCATAATTTTTTAATTCCAATATTCATACTCTGCACGTTGGTACATATGGAGGCGGTTATGTCGTTGGCGCCGTTGTCTGGGAGGCAAAATCACTAGATTAATTTTATTTTTTTCATTATAATAGAATAGTTAGGAAGTATTTAAATTATGGATATGAACTCTAGTTCATTTTATTTATTCATTTATCTAACATTACTAAAAATTTTCTTTTCTTCAAGAAATCTATGTACACACCCCCGAAAAGAAACCTACAACAATAATCATTGAAATTAGTTCAGCAAGGTCCATGGACAACTTTGACTACCTATGGTCAAATGATGAAATAGATTAAATGATGAAATCTATAAAGGAGTCTATGAAGAATGGGAAATTCAGGAAAATCAGAGGTTGCTGATGTTAGAATTGAGCCAGCTTAGAGGGAAGACCTAACAACTCCACAAGACAACTACTGGGGCATTGATATAAAAGAATTTTGCCGCAGGCTTGATCAAACTAAAAGAAAACATGAAAAGGAAAACCTAATAGAAATAACACTTGGGGAAGGTGAAACCTTGAATAGCCAAGAAATTCTAAGTTGCAAAAATGATCCATCAGAACCTAATGAGTGTAGAGAAAGAACAATGTTACAAAAGGGTATTCAATTTGAGACAGAGCCAACCATAGTATTGATGAATGAATATAATAAGTCAAGTACTAAATTTTTGCTTCTGCCAATGTTAGGTCCATCACGATAGGAATATGAGGAACATCAAGACATAATTGACGAGGTAAGTTGTGTTAACTTATCTCAACTGTCTTATCATTCGTCAACTTCTATGAAACCAATAAGGAAAGTTTTAAAAGAGTATGAGAATTTTAAAAAGGAGACTCTAGTCAACATTAATAGTTTTTTCCAAATAATAATCCTTAATTCGGCACCTCAAGACTTTAAAAATCTTCAGACTTTCAGCATATTCACTAATTTAGGGATTGTACATATTAATGAGTTTCAAGTGAATCAGAAGACATCTTTAATCAAACAACTACACTAAGGAGGGAGTTAGAGTTAAGAAAACTAGAAGGTACTTATTTATTACTTGAACCCTACAATGAAAGCATTAGCCAATTATAAGAAATGTTCAGAGAAAGATTAACCCATCGAAATATGTATAATATGTCAATTGGAAATATAAATTTTAAGGTAAACTTTAAATTTTTTCTAGGATGTAACTCACTAAACCCGACCTAGACATTATGGCTAAATATCAAAAATCACATTCACCAAGTTGATGGTGCATAACCATGTTTAACTATTTTTCTTCTAGAAAGCATCATTTAATAAAAATCGTTGTTTTTGACTTACTTGAGAAAAGTCAAGTAGCGTCTATAAATTTTCTTTTGAAAAGTAATTATCAAAAACTGATTAACTTAGATTACAACTTGAGTTTTGAATATATACAGAAAACATATTATTTCGAAGAAAGTGACGAAGCGGAAAATAACTAAATCTCATTGGTTGATTTTGAAATTGTAGTTTGACTTGTCTTGTAAAACATTGATTAAGTGGGCAAATAGATTTCAAATTTCTAAAAAATGAACTCTTAAGTTTGAAATAACAACATCGAGTTGGGTTCGTCATTGAGTTTGAAATATCCAATTTTTCTTATCAAATTTATAAACCATATTAATATATAATTTTAAAAGCCCACTCATGCAATCTCGTCCAAAAACCCCAAAATCCAAATAAAAAGTCCCATGCCACAATCTATAATAATAAATAACAGTTCCAAAATATCAAGTAATAAAGTATGATAGTTTATTCAAAAATATCTCAGTGCACCTCCATAAGCCAAGTCCATACCTATCCTCGATTATTACCTGAAAAATTAGAAATTTAAAGGGGGTGAGCTTTTAAAGCCCACTACCGGTCAATTTGCATAATAATATAAATTAAGACAGAATCTTAATAGTATAACATATCACATATACAAAAATATATAATCATAGAGTCACATTTATCTGTATGCATACCGATGATGTCGATGCAACGTTTTTTTTTTAAAAACAGTGTAGGTTTTCATAAAAGAATTCCTATCCATCTCTGTTACACACCATAATGAGTTCCCAAAACTCGACCATCCAATATTACACCTATAATGGGGTCAAGCCACTAGATAGTGCAGACAAGCTACCAGGTACAAAATATTGTGGTCAAGCCACCAAATTTACATAAATACTGCCGGATAATGTGGTTAAACCACCAGATTGTATAGATTATTAAACTACTAGAATATTCCTCCTTTCACATAATCCCAACCCTATGTATGTGATATGGCATACAGAACAAAATTGTTGGTTGGCATGCTTTACATTCGAATCAGATTTCAATACAAATTAACGTAGTGGCATGCTTAACATGCGAATCAGATTAATAACAGAAATAGTGACATGTTTATTTTCATGCTTATTAAATAATGCCATATGTCACAATACATGAGTGTCATGAATAACATGATATCTCATTTAATACAAAACATAAAAACACTCTCACAACATCACCAATCTATAAGTTCAAATTTACTTACTTGGGAACCCTCCTTTTAGATGGATTTATCAATCCATTTAAATACATAGCGTATTCGCACATTTTTGCATTTCAGAATTTATTAAAAAATATTTAATATTATGAAAATTATTTAATTAATAAAAATTTCACATATTTTAAGTAGATTAACCCCTACACTTGAGTTATATAGTTTCGACGCAATACTAGCCGTTTTAGTTTATCATGCTCAGATTTAACTAGCCTACAGTAGATCTGAGTATAAAATGATGTTTTATTAATTAAACGATATTGTATTTGTCCTTAAAATAAAATGATAACCACTTACTTGTCTTTTTCACGAATCATTACTTATGCTTTAATGGATACGATTTGGATTCGGGACTCGCTTCCAATGCTAGGAATGTTCCGTGTTGAAGATAGTTGGCCCTTCAACAAACAAATATTCAATGAGAGAGGATATCTAAAACAAAAGAATAAAATCCAGAACCTGTCTTTCATAATCACCTAAGAGAGATGAAATAAAAAGTTTGGTATTGTAGGATTTATCAATACTTATGCAATATTAAGAGGAAATGGGCTCAACAATTCCGATGATAATTCGATTAGAGAGGAGGATTCACAACAACCCAAAATACTATAAAATAAAAAGGATGGATTAGAGAAATAATGTAAATAAATCCTTTCTAAAATCGAAATATAATAGTTGGAAAAGTAGAAAATCATTTACAAGGTAAAGGAGGAGAAAAGAAAGAAAAATAGAGAAGAATTACGAAGGAGGAGGACGACGATGGCGGTGGAGGTCCAACGATGGTGTTGTGGTGGTGAGATAGTGGTATGGTCGACTAAACGTGATGGAAGATTGGAATAAATATGAAGAAAATAGGTGATTTAGGTGCTGAAATGAAAGAAAAATGAGAGAAAATGGAGGAGCAAAGAGGAAGGATGGAAAAAAGAGAGGAGGAGAGTAAAATGAACAAAAAAAAAGTGTTTCATATGTCTAGTTGCATTGGACGGTTAAAAAATGGTAAGGGAGGGAAAAATGAAATAATCCCTTTTTAAATGCCAAAAATTCTAAGAATAAAGATGTGAGTAAGAGGAATTGAACCTAGGATCTCTAAGAATTTAATTAAGCACTTAATCACTTGACTATTCACTACCTTGTTTAAGAGTTGACAAATTAATTAATAAAAATATGGGGTGTGACAACTCCACTGCCTTAAAAAAAATTCGTTCTCAAAATTGACCTAGTCCAAAAAGGTGGGGATATTGACGACGCAATGAATCTTCGGGTTCCTAAGTAGCAAATTAAACTAGTTTTCCCTTTTGAGGAGCTTAAATACATGCATTTTTATTATGTTTTAGCTGAGTTTTTAGAATTTTATTGACATTAAATAAAAAGTGTAATGTGAGTCTTTTATTAACCTTGGAGGCCAGATGAGACCTAAAGATGAGCTAATATATATTGTGTGTGTGTAGGAAACCATTAGAAGGCGTACCAACTCAATATTGGTCGTTGTGTTGCAACACGAGGAGTTTGATGTTGCAACATACGGAGTAGAGCACAAGAATCCCAAGGCAGCCTTTAGTGTTGTGATTCACCCAATGGATATCGCGACACACCCTTGAAGCTACCTTAAGTACGATCATACTGCCTTCAATGTTGCAACACAAGCGCTAGGGTATTGTGACATCGGTCCTGTACGGGAAATTATCACGAGAAGGGTTTTGTTAGCGGATTAGCAGTTCAAGAGAGGAAGAACTTAAACCCTAGGCTTGACAATCCTAGGAAGTAATCTAGGTGAGAATTAACCCAAAGTTGGTATGGCCTATCTGTGAACAGCTTAGCCTCGAACAGGTCTGGACTGTGAGATTGAGAGATAAATAGTCCTTACTTAATCATTAGTTTAGTGGAAAAGCGAGAGATCCTGCCAGGGTAATGGCTAGTTGATTGAATAGGGAACCCGAAGCGACAATTAATTATAACAACTGAAGCGAGCTAATCACTCATGCTCAAATTTAATTCAGTTTGTATATCAAATTTCCCAATGTCTTTTCCTTTATATTATTTTTTCTTTATTTACAAAAATACCAAATATTTTTTTATGTTTATTTGTAATATAATTTATTTAAAGTACTAATTAGCTCTATTTGTGCTTAGAATAGGATTAATTTAGTGTTCCCCTCCCTTGGGTACGATCCTCGGAGTACTCACCTATTTCGTTGTAACTATATTACAAATTGACCCGTACGCTTGCGAACACGACCTATTTGATATATTTTGTGTAGGATTCTTAATCTGGACGTTGGTACGTTTGAAGGTGGTCAAGTTGTTAGCACCGTTGCCGGGAGGCAATGCCACTAGATTGATTTTAATTATTTCATTCTAATAGAATAATTAGGAAAATTTTAAATTATAGATACGATTTTATTTTCTCATTGTTGCTAACATCTTTTATTCTCTTTTTGGTTTAGTATATGACTCGTTGTAAGGGAACACGTATAGAGCCAACCACTGATCCAAAAAGAATAATCCATAGGAATCATAAACAGCAACAACAACAGTAGATACAGAACCCACCACCTGCTGCAAGCAATTTACCGCTGCAAGACAACACGTTGTTCAACAAAATTAACAATCATAACTCAGAAGACCTACCATCACCACCACAGCTACCTGCAAATATACATATGGCGTGCAACGAAAAAAATTTAAGGGACTATGCATTACCAAGTTTGGAGATGGTTCAATGAAGTATAACAAGGTCAAGCATCACGGCTAAAAATTTTGAGATTAAACCAAAAATGATCCATATGTTTGAGAATAGACCAGATCATGGGCCGGGCCACGAAAGCCCCCCCCAAATGTGGGAGGGTTTGGACAAGAATATAGGCTCGAAAAATGGGATTGAACAAAAAAATAAGGCCTATTTTAAAAATGAGCCGAGCCTCGAGTAAGGCATTTTTTGCCCGAGCCCGGTCCGGCCCGGCCCGAATCCACTAAAAGACAAAAAAATTTGCTTTTTTTAATATTATTTTCTTGTTGTTTTCTCCCTATTTTGCTACTATTTTACTATTATGTTGCTACTATTTTGTTGTTATTGTTTGGATATTGTATAAAACTTATTTTATTGTTAATTTTGTTCATATTTTAAAGACATTTGTTAATTTTGTTATTATTTTAGAGACATTTGCTTGTTAAGTTGCATCTATCTTAGTCTTATTTAAGTAAACATATTTTTTAAAATTTATTTTCAATTTCTTAGGAAATATTTATTTTGATGTTTTAGTATTTTTGATGTGTTATATATATTTTAAAATTATATAAAATTAATATTAGAAGGCCAAGTCAGGCCCGGGTTTTAGCATTTTTATCTGAGTTGGGCTTGGGCAAAATTTTAGGCCCATTTTTCGGCCCGGGCCAGGCGCCTAGCAAACGAGCCTAAATTTTTAGTTGAGTTTGGCCCGAACCTGGCCTGGCCCAGCCCATGCTCACCTCTAATAATATGCAGTTCAAAGGCACAATGACGGAAGACCCAAATTAGCATCTAAAATGATTTCTTCAACTTTGTGATACTTTTGAATATAACGAGGTCACCAATGAAACTATTCATCTTCGGTTTTTCCCTTTCTCCTTAATAGATAAGGCTTTTTCTTGGTTAGACTCATAAGCACCAAGATTTATCACAACATGGGATGAACTTGTAGGAAAATTCTTGAAAAACTTATTCCCTATTAGCAAAACGGTTTAACCAAGAAGGGAGATTGCAACGTTCAAACAATTACAAGGAGAAAGTTTTCATGAAGCTTGGGAGTGTTTTAAAATTCTAATTCAGATATGCCCACACCATGGATTACCTGAGTTGCTAAGGCTACAAATGTTGTACAACGGGTTAGATGCACACGCATGTTCAGGACTAGATTGAGCTGTAGGAGAAGCCTTAATGAATAGAAAAAATGTGGATGTATATGGCTTGATAGAGAGTATAGTAATAAATTCTTACTAGTGGCCAATCGAACATTACGCATAAGATTAGAAGCCATCTACGGTTAAAGCTGTCCAAGAAGATGACAAATACCAACAAATTTTGAACAGACTTGACCGCATAGAGTCCTCAACCAGTGCGTCATCCATTTTTAGAGGAGATAAACCTCTAAGTTGTCATAATTTGGTGTGGCAAATTAAACTAGTTTTTATACTTGAGGAACTTGAATGCAAACATTTTTATTATGTTTTAGTTAAGTTTTCATATTTTAGTTTAAATCTAATAAAAAGTGTATTTTGAGTCTTTTATTGACCTTAGGGGCTGAATGAGGCCTAAAGGCGAGCTAATGTACTTATTGAGTGTGCAGGAGTCCATTCGAGGGCATACAAACTCAATATTGGTTATTGCGTTGCGACATGAGAACTTTGATGTTGCAACATAGGGAGCAGAATGCAAGAATCTTGAAACTCCCTTGGGTGTCGCGAGACAATCATAGGATTTCATGACACACCCCTGAAGCTACCCTAAACCTGAGCATATTGCCATTAATTTCCCAACATGTGCACTAGGGTGTTGTGACATCGACCTTATACGAGAAATACTTACAAGCTATGGGCGTTTGGTCTGCACAATCAAAAGTTAAATACGAAAGCATCAATTGACCTAAGGTTATGGACCACAACAACCCTAACTCTATAAATAGGCTCATAAACCACTTGTTAAGGATAATTTTTCATATTGTCAGTGTTTCCCTATAATTTAGTTTTTAGTTTTTTTTTCTTTTGTTTAGGGTTTAGGTTTTTTCAGTTATTTTCATTCGCGTTCTTCAAAGAACTTAATTTGTAGACGCAATCAAACTTTTGAGGATTTCTACGCTACATCAATCAAATACAATCAGGATTCTCTAAAATTTATTCTTGATTTATTTTTCATGCATATCTTTATCATTAAACTTACTATGTTTATGGATTCCATGAGGAACTAATCCTCTTATGGGGGATTGGCGAGTGAAGGTGTGATTGATTAACTACTATGTAGAGTTTTCTTAGTAGATCACCTATTCGGGAGAGGAAGAACATAAACCCCTAGGCTTGACGACCCTAAGAAGTCATTTAGGTGGGAATTAACCCAAAATTGGTATGGCCTATCCGTAAACACCTTACCCCAGAACTGGTCTGGACTATGAGGTTGAGAGATAAGTAGTTTTTACTGTCTCATTAGTATAGTGGAAGATCGAGGATCTTGCTAGGGTAATGACTAGTTGATTGAATAGAAATGTAACATCCTGATTTTCGGATTTATTCGCGGTTTTCAATATTTTGTAAAGATTTTAAAAATTTTGTATTTGGATGTGAAATTAATGTTTTGAGTACGTAAATGGGCTTATAGAAGGCCCATGTGTTGGCCAAAACCCTGTTGATTTTTTTAAATTTTGGACTTAGGAGTTAGGGGTTCTGGCTAGGTGGCCCTTGTATAGTGTTATGGGTAATTTGCATCACAAAAAGAGCCTTAGTAGAGTGGCAAGGGTGATGCCACTAGGCTCCTAAAAAGGTGGCGTATGGAGCATTGGGGAAAGCATGGGATCGATTCCCTGTGTTTACAAATAGATGCATTTATTTTTAAGTGCTGGAGAGGTAAGTGTTGGAGTCCAGGTGGATTCTGCTAGAGGAGAGTTTGAATCAGTTCAAACGCTTGGATTAAGGAGGGATAAGGGGAGAGATTTAAGGGATTGGGAGAGAGGCTAGGAGTTGGCCGAATTTTGGGAATTGAAGAGGGAAAAATCGGCAGGGGGTTTGAGGTTAGTATTTCGGCACCTAGGGTATTGGGTGGTGCCGTTCTCTTCTGCTCTGACATCACAAGGTTTTTCTTTTCTCTCTTTTTCCTCTCTAGCCGAAACTACCACTTCCCCTATTCTTCTTTTTCTATTTTTCTTCTTCAAAACCATTCATCAATTCTGCTGTTCATCAATACTTTTGTCGAATCCATAAAAGCCGAAATCTTGAACACACATTACTGGTACCGATTTCTTCAAAGCCAAACCCTTTAACATTGTGTTTCCATTAATCAATGATTAATCTTTCTAAACTCTAGAGACCTGTCGACAATTCTACATCCAGGTTATAGTTTCATATTGTCATCTCCTTCATCACCCAAAAGCCGAAAAACCATAGATTTGGGGGATTATAGCCGAAACTTCAAAACTCCGGGAGTCGAGTTATACTGTCGTTTGAATGATAAATCTGCACCAGATTGCGTGGAGATCAAAAAGGAGTAAGGGGTAAGTGTTCATCATCTCAAATCTGGTCCTATTTTACAAAGTTAGGAAAAGCCGAAGTCCCTAAAATCTAGGGAGGCTGTCGATTTGGGCATGTGGCTCTAAGGGTTTTTGACTGACATTTTCTGTCAATGATTAGTGTCTTGTTAAGTGTTGGATTGAAGGCGTGGGTTGTTGGAGCAATCGGATTCGGAGCTAGCTATCGATTTTGGCAAAAAGGTAAGGTTTCGAAGGCTTTTAGGGACATGGGTTGATCATGGATAAGTAGGTTGTGGGTTTAGTGATTATGGTTTGTAAATAAGAACTGTGCTAATCAATTGTAGGACATCGGAAGAGATCTCAGTAGCAGTCGTCGCGAATCAGGTGTATACCGCACACCCTTCCTTAGTTCAATTTAGCAAAAGCCGAAATGCCGAAATTTCGGCATTTCATAGGCTTGTGAGTATGCGAATGCTCTCAAGACATAGAATAATTGTTAGATCTAGCACCGCAAAGTGGTAAGTAAGTTCGTGTGACATTTTAGCGTACTTCGGAAAAAGGGGCCAGATGGGCCAAAACTGGGCCCAATGGGCTTACGACCAATATGGGTAAGATATGGGCAAATTAGCCTGTTAGTTAGATGGTGGAACCAAATTGCATAAAACTGTTGAAAATTTCCGAAGTAATTTGTGTAGTTGCTAAGTTACGAAAATGACCCCTAAAGAGCAAAATTACCGATATACCCCTAGGGTTTAAATTAGCTAAACTACATGATTGATGAATACTACATTGTACATGATATGCTTTATTAATATCTGTTGCATGGGATTGGGGTATTGATGGAGGAAGTATTGAAAGTGGTTCATCCACATACTGGAGGCTTTGCCTCAACTTATCGATATTTGAGCTGTTCTGTCGCAACTGTGGAGTGTAGAAATTTGGGTGGGTTGAGATATTCCCACATGGAGTGTAGGGTGGTACGGGGTAGTGTAGCGGTTGGTGGGTTGAGTAGTCTCCCCAGATGGGTTTGCATGCATTACTACTATTGTTACTTATGTTACTGTACTCGGCCTATGGGCCACACTGTTATGTAAAAGGGCTAAGGCCTTGCTCATCGTATTCTAAAAGGGCTTTGGTCCATGTGTAATCGTTATATCTGAATGGGGCTTAGGCTCAATGGGCTCGAGCTGATTTGGGCTTTGGATGGGTTTCAGATACACCGAGTTTTCCCAAACTCACCCCTTTTCTTCCATCCTTGCGGTGAGCCCTAGTTGGGGGACTTGAGTCAAGGATTCGGAGTGGCCACACGCTTTTCGCAAATTCGTTTTCTTCCGTGAACTAGATTTTCCATATTTTTCGCTTATGGTTTTGGGTTTTTTTGTAATAAGGCCGCTAATTATTTTTATGGTTTGGGTTGTTTCTTTATTATTTAATTCTATTATGATAAACCGATCTATGATAACTAACGAAATAGATTAGCTCTAGGACGCATTTTCAAAAACACTAAGTGATTTCAAAATAACACGAATACAAGTAAGACTTTCGCTAAGCAAACGTTTTCAACCTTTTCTTAAGATGGTCATAACCAAACAGTTTTCTCAAAATTATACGAGATGTTAGAGTGTGGCAATGGTGGTGTGCAAGTCTAGGATTGGATCCGAAGGGAGCTTGGTACTTAAGCAGTCCGACGGACTCACCTCCTCTCTTTCCTGGTTTCCTACCTGGTGCACAGCTTCCATTCACTTTAACCTAATTTTAGAAGTGTCTTTTAAACACCAACTAAGTTTTTCCAAACTAAGTAATACGGCATGTTTTGAACGCTTCGATGTGGCGCATCAGATCCGGTCATAACGTCTAGGCCGGGTTTGGGGTGTTACATTTAGTGGTATCAGAGCCTGGTTACAACAACTCGGCTGTGGATCGGGTCCGAAAATCTTTTCAAAAACTTAGGCCTAAGAAGGGTATTTTTGGAAATGGTAAGTTTTTCAAAGAATGTTCAAGTTTTTCTATTGTTAAACAGGGATAAATCAATATTTTTTAATAAAAGTGTTTTCAAATCAAATCCTTTTATTTTGGGTAAACAAAAACAGGGTTTTTAATTTTTACAAAGGAGGTGGCACACTGAATCCCCGGCACCAAGTCTGTAAGTGTTCTTTTTTTGCTTTACATATTTATATGGAACTGGACTGGAAATAATACTATAGATAGTACTGAGCCTTAGAGATAGTGCTATTGATAAGGTAGTATTAGGGCTACAAAACTGGGACCGTAGCTAAATTGTGATTGCGCGAAAATAACTCTGAAACTCTATCTATTCATAAGACCTTCAGAATAAATAAAGTGAAACCAAGAACTGATGTCATAAAATTCATAATCGATAAATCGTTATGAGTACAAGGGCTACTCGAGGAAGAGGCCGTGGTCGAGGCCGAGGTAGCACTCAAGCTGGATCTGCGTCATCTGAACACATGCCAGCTGGTGAGGTACGTCCACCACTGGTTAAAGAAAATAGGCCGTATGACCGAGCCGCAGGGGATGACGCTTTGTCTCAGGCCATGTTGAGGGTTTTGGAATGGGTGGCCGGAGCTAACATCGGGCCCATGAATAGGGGGTCCATTTCGAACGACTTCGGCCAACGGAGCTGAGATTTTAGGGCGATTCCGAGTGGCCCCAAATGTGGCCGAATCATGGTTGGAAGCCACAGAGCGGATCATGGATGACCGGATGCTTCAAGAGAATGTGGTTGAAAGGGCGTGTCGTCGTTGTGCGGGATGAAGCGATCGCTGGTGGATTATCGTGAGAGAAGGTACCCCACCGAGAGGGTAACATGGGAGCTGTTCAAATAGACCTTTAAGGCAAAATATGTTGGAGCTAGCTATGTGGATGCACGCAGAAAGGAGTTCTTGAATCTGACTCAGGGAAATAAGACCATTGCTGAATATGAGGCGGAGTTTCTACGATTGAGTCGGTATGCTAATGGCATCGTTTCCACCGAATACGAGCGCAGCGTTCGTTTTGAGGATGGCCTCAGAGATGAGTTAAGGGTGTTCATAGCTCCGCAGAGAGAGCGAGATTTCGCTACACTGGTAGAGAAGGCTAAGATAGCCGAGGAGGTGAAGCAAACCAAAAAGAAGAATCGTGATAGGGATCGGAATCGGTTCAGGAGGGATGTTGAACCAGCAGGTGCTGCAAATCGAAGTGTTAAGAGAGCTAGGATGGAGGAACCGGTTCGAGCAGTTCCGGTAAACACAGGTAGACCACAAGCTTGTGGGGATTGCGGCAGAATGCATCAAGGAGAGTGCTGGAAGCGTTCTGGGGCTTGTCTTCGTTGTCGGTCTAAGGAGCATAGGATTAAGGATTGTCCTAGGAGGGCCACTCAGGCTCAGGTGGTCGAACAAGGGGCTGTGCGACCGGCTCAACCTGTGAGGGATGGACCGCCGCTGCCAAGAGGTCGTGGACAAGGTCGCGGTGGTAATAGCCGTGGGACGGGGCACCGGCAGGGTATTGGTAACGCGGATGCTCGTCACCACTTTGGTGTATGCCGCCGTCATCATGAGGAGGGTGACGCACCTAATGTCATAACTGGTACGTTTTTTATCTATGGTGTACCTTATACTTCTCTGATTGATGTGGGATCAACCCATTCATATGTGGCATAAAACATTTCTAGGGCACTGGGTGTGCACTTCGAGGAGACTGTGTGTGGGGTGTCTGTGATAAGTCGTTTAGGTCATTCGGTTAAGATAGAGAAACTCTTCAATGAGGTGCCTTTGGAGATTCAAGGCGGGGTTTTCTGTGGGGATTTGATGGAGTTACCGCTTGAAGAATTCGATTTGATACTAGGGATGGATTGGTTGAGCAAGCATAAGGCAACTTTGCATTGTGCAGCTAAGAGGATGGGGTTAAGGACTGTCAATGATGAAGAGGTAATGATTATTGGAGAACGGAGGGATTACTTATCCAATGTAGTATCAGCGTTGAGGGCTGAGAAACTGATGCGCAAGGGGTGCGAGGCATATCTGGTTTTGGTAAGCCAAGTTGAAATCGAGGATCCGATCGTGGAGACCATCGAATCGTTAGGGAATTCCGGATGTTTTTCGGAAGAGCTTCGGATTACCTCCAAATCGAAGTTGAGTTTCAATCGATTTGTTGCCCGGAACAGCCCAGATCTATTGCACCCTATAGGATGGCGCCAAGGAGTTAGTGGAACCAAGGCTCAAATTCAAGAGTTGTTAGATAGAGGCTTCATTAGGCCTAGTGTGTCTCCTTGGGGAGCACCGGTCCTGTTTGTGAAGAAAAAGGACGGAACAATGCGCATGTGCATCGATTATCACCAGTTGAACAAACTCACGATTAAGAATAAGTATCCACTACTAAGGATTGACGATCTGCTCGATCAATCGAGGGAGCTTCAGATTCTCCAAAATCGATCTTCGCTCGGATACCATCGCCTAAGGGTAAAAGAAGGGATATTCATAAAACAACATTCAACTCGATATGGACATTATGAGTTTGTGGTCATGCCGCTTAATGATTTAACGCACTCGCAGCTTTTATGGATCCGATGAATCGAGTATTCCAACCTTACTTGGATCGGTTCGTAGTCGCCTTTATCGATGATATCCTGGTATACTCAAACGGAGGCGAAGCATGATGAGCATCTCCAGACAGTCCGCAAGTGTTAAGGAAAAGGAGCTTTATGTGAAATTCAGCAAGTGTGAATTTCGGTTGAGGAGGTAACCTTCCTAGGGCATGTGGTCTCGCCGAGGGGATTAAGGTGGATCCTTGTAAAATTGAAGCGATTCGAATGGAAGCCACCTAGGTCAAGATTTAAAATTCGGAGTTTCCTAGGGTTGGCGTGTTACTACTGAAGGTTTGTGAAGGGTTTCTCGGTAATGGCGGCACCTTGACAAAACTCATAAGGAAAGGAGTACCATTTGTCCGGACCGAGAAACAAAGAAAAGCTTTTGATCGGTTGAAAAGGTATTGACCAAGCGCCAGTGTTGATTCAACCGGTGTCCGAAAGGACTGATCAGATACAAGTGATGCATCGCATGTAGGGTTAGGTTGCGCATCGATGCAAGAGGGCAAGGTGGTCGCTATGCATCGCGACGCCTTAAGGCTCATGAGGTGAATTACCCCACGCATGATTTGGAGCTAGCAGAGGTGATTTTTGCGTTAAAAATTTGGAGACATTACTTATATAGGGAGAAGTGCATTATATATACAGATCATAAGAGCCTAAAGTATTTGTTGAATCAGAAGGAGTTGAACCTTAGGCAACGGAGATGGGTGGAGTTGCTTAAAGATTACGACTGTTCGATAGAGTACCACCCAGGAAAGGCTAATATGGTGGCGGATGCGTTGAGTCGAAGGGTTGTTACTGATTTGAGAGCCTTGTTAGCACGATTAAGTCTGTACGACAATGGAAGCTTGTTGGCAGAACTGCAGGTAAGGCCTACATGGACTGAGCAGATTAAGGAAAAACAGTTGAAGGACAATTCATTAGCTCTCCGGTTCCAGCAAGTTAAGAGTGGTAAGAACGAGGATTTTGGGTTGAACACTGAAGGAGTTCTGTGCTTTCGTGGAAGGGTTTGTATTCCAAAGGACCCTGAATCGAGGCAGTTAATTCTAAAAGAGGCTCATGGTGGACTCTGTGCCATGCATCCTGGAGGGAATAAGTTATATCGAGACTTGCGAGAAGTGTACTGGTGGCCCGGATTAAAACGAGAGGTGACTGAATTTGTTGGGAAATGTCTGACGTGCCAGCAGGTTAAGGCCGAGCACCAATTGCCTTCGGGATTGCTGCAACCTATGAAAATTCCGCTATGGAAGTGGGAAAGAGTAACAATGGACTTTGTGAGTGGGTTACCTTTGACACCCACCAAGAAAGATTCGGTGTGGGTGGTTGTGGATAGGTTAACAAAATTTACTCATTTCATACCTGTTCGTACCGACTACTCACTGCAAAAGTTGGCCAAGTTATATGTGGCGGAGGTAGTGCGACTGCATGGGGTGCCAGTGTCGATAATTTCTGATCGAGACCCTAGGTTTACATCTCGGTTTTTGGCGAAGTTGCGGAAGCGCTGGGTACACGATTGATTTTAGCACTACTTTTCACCCACGCATGATGGACAATGAAAGGGTTATTCGTGTTCGGAAGATATGTTAAGAGGTTGTATCATTGATTTTCGTGGAAGTTGGGAGGACTACTTGCCATTGGCGGAGTTTGCTTACAATAATGCCTATCAAGCAAGTATTCAGATGGCACCATATGAAGCGCTTTATGGGCTTAAGATGTCGACGCCAATATGTTGGATGAGTTGGGTGAACGACAAGTGCTTGGACCGTAATTGGTGGCGCATAATCGAAAGCAAGGTTAGGCTGATAAGGGATCGGTTAAAGGAGGCATCCGATAGACAGAAGTCGTATGCGGATCTGAAGCACAAAGAGATTGAGTTCACTGTTGGGGATATGGTTTTCTTGAAGGTTTCCCCTTGAAAGAAAATTTTGAAATTTGGTAAGAAGGGTAAGTTGGGCCCACGGTTTATTGGGCCTTACCGAATTATTAAGTGGGTTGGACTAGTGGCTTATCAGCTAGAGTTACCACCGGAACTGCATCGTATCCATGACGTTTTTCATGTATCCATGCTGAGGCGGTATCGATCTGACCCAACTCATGTCATACCAGTTGCAGAAATCGAGGTACAGTCAGATTTAACCTTCGAAGAGGAACTTGTGCAAATACTTGATCGTGACGTCAAGGTGTTGAGAAGGAAATCAGTTCCACTAGTGAAAGTACTTTGGAGGAACCATGGCAAAGAAGAAGCTACTTGAGAGACCGAGGAGGCTATGCGTCAACAAGACCTCAACTGTTCTAATAAGGTAAAATTTAGAGGTCGAAATTTCTTTAAGGAGGGTAGAGTTGTAACATCCCGATTTTGGATTTATTCATGGTTTTCAATATTTTGTAAAGATTTTAAAAATTTTGTATTTGGATGTGAAATTAATATTTTGAGTACGTAAATGGGCTTATAGAAGGCCCATGTGTTGGCCAAAACCAGGTTGATTTTCTTGAATTTTGGACTTAGGAGTTAGGATTTCTGGCTAGGTGGCCCTTGTATAGAGTTATGGGTAATTTGAATCACAAAAAGAGCCTTAGTAGAGTGGCAAGGGTGACGCCACTAGGCTCTTAAAAAGGTGGCGTGTGGAGCATTGGGGAAAGCATGGGATCGATTCCCTGTGTTGACAAATAGATGCATTTATTTTTAAGTGCTGGAGGGGTAAGTGTTGGAGTCCAGGTGGATTCTGCTAGAGGAGAGTTTGAATCAGTTCAAACGCTTGGATTAAGGAGGGATAAGGGGAGAGATTTAAGGGATTGGGAGAGAGGCTAGGAGTTGGCCGAATTTTGGGAATTGAAGAGGGAAAAATCGGCAAGGGGTTTGAGGTTAGTATTTCGGCACCTAGGGTATTGGGTGGTGCCGTTTTCTTCTCGCTTCTCCGACATCACAAGGTTTTTCTTTTCTCTTTTTCCTCTCTAATTAAACTACCACTTCCCTATTCTTCTTTTTCTATTTTTCTTCTTTAAAACCATTCATCAATTCTGCTATTCATCAATACTTTTGCCGAATCCATAAAAGCCGAAATCTTGAACACACATTACTGGTACCGATTTCTTCAAAGCCAAACCCTTTAACATTGTGTTTCCATTAATCAATGATTATTCTTTCTAAATTCTAGAGACCTGTCGGCAATTCTACATCCAAGTTATAGTTTCATATTGTCATCTTCTTCATCACCCAAAAGCCGAAAAACCATAGATTTGGGGGATTATAGCCGAAACTTCAAAACTCCGGGAGTCGAGTTATACTGTTGTTTGAATGATAAATCTGTACCAGATTGCGTGGAGATCAAAAAGGAGTAAGGGGTAAGTGTTCATCATCTCAGATCTGGTCCTATTTTACAAAGTTAGGAAAAGCCGAAGTCCCTAAAATCTAGGGAGGCTGTCGATTTGGGCATGTGGCTCTAAGGGTTTTTAACTGACATTTTCTATCAATGATTAGTGTCTTCTTAAGTGTTGGATTGAAGGCGTGGGTTGTTGGAGCAATTGGATTCGGAGCTAGCTATCGATTTTGGCAAAAAGGTAAGGTTTCGAAGGCTTTTAGGGACATGGGTTGATCATGGATAAGTAGGTTGTGGGTTTAGTGATTATGGTTTGAAATAAGAACTGTGCTAATCAATTGTAAGACATCGGAAGAGATCTCAGTAGCAGTCGTCGCGAGCCAGGTGTGTACCGAACACCCTTCCTTACTTCAATTTAGCAAAAGCCGAAATGCCAAAATTCCGGCATTTCATAGGCTTGTGAGTATGCGAATGCTCTCAAGATATAGAGTAATTGTTAGATCTAGCACCCCCCAATGACCAATCCTGGCATGAATTGCTAAGGATCCGATAAGTCCAACATTGATCCCTTCAGACGTGTCAATTGGGCAAATGCGTCCATAGTGACTAGGATGGATATCTCGTATCCGAAAATTAGCAGTTCGTGTGACATTTTAGCGTACTTCGGAAAAAGGGGCCAGATGGGCTAAAACTGGGCCCAATGGGCTTACGGACCAATATGGGTAAGATATGGGCAAATTAGCCTGTTAGTTAGATGGTGGAACCAAATTGCATAAAACTGTTGAAAATTTCCGAAGTAATTTGTGTAGTTGCTAAGTTACGAAAATGACCCCTAAAGAGCATAATCACCGATGTACCCCTAGGGTTTAAATTAGCTAAACTGCATGATTGATGAATACTACATTGTACATGATATGCTTTATTAATATCTGTTGCATGGGATTGGGGTATTGATGGAGGAAGTATTGAAAGTGGTTCATCCACATCCGGAGGCTTTGCCTCAACTTATCGATATTTGAGTGCTGCTGTCGCAACTGTGGAGTGTAGGGTGGGTGGGTTGAGATATTCCCACATGGAGTGTAGGGTCGGTACGGGCAAAGGTAGCGGTTGGTGGGTTGAGTAGTCTCCTGATGGGTTTGCATGCATTACTACTATTGTTACTTATGTTATTGTACTCGGCCTATGGGCCACATCGTTATGTAAAAGGGCTAAGGCCTTGCTATCAGATTCGAAAAGGGCTTCGGTCCATCGTGGTATCGTTATCTGAATGGGGCTTAGGCCCAATGGGCTCGAGCTGATTTGGGCTTTGGATAGGGTTTCAGATACACCGAGTTTTCCCAAACTCACCCCTTTTTCTTCCATCCTTGCAGTGAGCCCTAGTTGGTGGACTTGAGTCAAGGATTCGGAGTGGCCACACGTTTTCGCAAATTCGCTTTTCTTCCGTGAACTAGATTTTCCATATTTTTCGCTTATGGTTTTGGGTTTTTTTTTTGTAATAAGGCTGCTAATTATTTTTATGGTTTGGGTTGTTTCTTTATTATTTAATTATATTATGATAAAACTGATCTATGATAACTAACGAAATAGATTAGCTCTAGGACGCATTTTCAAAAACACTAAGTGATTTCAAAATAACACGAATACAAGTAAGACTTCCGCTAAGCAAACGTTTTCAACCTTTTCTTAAGATGGTCATAACCAAACGGTTTTCTCAAAATTATACGAGATGTTAGAGTGTGGCAATGGTGGTGTGCAAGTCTAGGATTGGATCCGAAGGGAGCTTGGTACTTAAGCAGTCCGACGGACTCACCTCCTCTCTTTCCTGGTTTCCTACCTGGTGCACAGCTTCCATTCACTTTAACCTACTTTTAGAAGTGTCTTTTACAACACCAACTAAGTTTTTCCAAACTAAGTAATACGGCATGTTTTGAACGCTTCGATGTGGCGCATCAGATCCGGTCATAACGTCTAAGCCGGGTTTAGGGTGTTACAAGAAACCTAAAATAGGAATTAGTTATGATCACCAAAGCAAGCTAATCACCCATGTTTTCATTTGATTGAGTTTAGAAATTAGTTTTTTGAATTCCCTTTTATTTATGCAGTTTATAATTCTTTATATATAAAAACCCCAAAAATCTTTTCTTTATATTTTATCGTAACATAATTTATTTAAACTACTAATTAATTCTATTTGTGTTTAGGTTAAATTTAATTTATCACTCGCCTCCCCTGGGTATGATCCTCTGAGTACTTACATACTTCGTTGCAAAACTATATTACAACCTGACGCATATACTTGCGGGCACTGCCTCAAATATATATCTTTAGTTACAGTATTCATACTTTGGGCGTTAGTATATCCGGAGGCGGTCAAGTTGTTGGTGTCGTTGCTGGGGAGGCAACGTTGCTAAACTAATTTAATTTATTGCATTTTAGTAGAATAATTAGGAAATATCTAAATTATAGTTATTTATGTTTACTAACTATTTTATTTTTCAATTTCAGTATATGCCTTAGAGGAGAGTAACACCTATTTAGCCAGTCACTAATCCATATAGACTAATCTGACAAAATCATTCAAACATGGATGAAACTGAGTACATGTGGTTCAATGGTGAGATTTTTTTTATGATGAAACATACGAGGAAGGAGTATATGAAGAATGGAAAAATTATAGAGAATAAAAAATTGTTCATGATCGAGCTAAGCCAATGAGGGAAGGAAGCCTCAACGAACCAGTG
Source organism: Gossypium arboreum (assembly GCF_025698485.1). Taxonomy (NCBI): domain Eukaryota; kingdom Viridiplantae; phylum Streptophyta; class Magnoliopsida; order Malvales; family Malvaceae; genus Gossypium; species Gossypium arboreum. The sequence continues at coordinate 129,384,972 of NC_069072.1, read as the reverse complement.
GAGTAATGAACAAGGTACTGATAAAGTTCAACATCCTCATGATTTCATTAGTAATTTGTATGAGACATTTGAAGAAGATTATGATATGCCTGAACATTCAGAGAAGCCTTCCTGTGATTCGTATTTCGTATGAGATGACTTCATGTGAAACCACCAAGATAGTCAACTCTGAGGTATTATCAAACATGTAAAACATGATTATGCAAGAAATATCTGAAGCGTTGCCACCAAGGAAAGAAGACATGCCTGATGTTCACAACTTGAATCATTAAAACCCTTGTACCATCGATAACCATGATGAGATTTATGGTGAGGTTCAACTCGAGCATTTAATTGAAGATCATAGGGATGAGTTTAACACAGTTGAAACGGTCTCTAATCCAATTTACATAGAAATAAAACTAACCGTAAAGGCAAAAGTAGAAGATGAACTAACCACTAACACGGAGCTTCAACCAATATTGGCTGAAAGTGTAGAAGAGCCAATACACTTTCTAGCCATAACATAGAAGGTGCCAACAAAAGAGGTCAAAGAGTTTGATTTATTCTCATTAAAAATGGCAGGAAGGCTCAAGTAACCAAATCCTCACACAACAGGGAGGGGAAGAAGCTCGAAGAAATAATACTCCGGAAAATAATTTGGGGTTGGCTTGAATTTGGTACTAAATGGCTTGTAATGTGAATGTCGCATCAATTGAAAATAAGGCACTATCAATGGAATAAACCGAAGAGTCTAGTTCATATACATCGATAGAGGAACAAACATCAAATCAAAGTTTCAAGAACCGACTAGAAGTTCTTCTATAGTGGCGACACGGATCGTCCTAGTTTTTAAAGAACTTCTATTTCTTGTTGTAAGTTTTGTTTCGTTACTTTAGTGTCATTTTATTTTTGTTTTGTATTATTTTCTTGTAGGTATTTTTTGTCCGCTTGGAGCAAAAAATCCCGACGTCAATAAAACAACAAGGAGTTGGCCTTTTAGAGAAGTTTTCCTTTTTGCGCTTTAATTATTTCACAAAGTGTGGGAGGAAGCACATTAGGGGTCAATTATATTAGAAAACGATATATATATGTTCCAAACACTTTGAATTAAAGAGGCGATGCCAAAACATGTTCAGTGTCGCAACAGGGAACCAACATGTCGTAACACCGAGCACATGATCGAGTAATCAAGAAACTCAGCTCGATGTCGTGACATGGCACCTCTGTGTCCTGACAAAGAAATTAGTATACCCCAAAATCTAAAAATTTCAAAGTGTGTCATGACATTGTTGCAATTTTCTACAAGGTTGATTTGACCCATCATGCAACTCGGTTGATTAAATTATGTTTTAACCCGTTTCTTTTAGTTTAAAACACTAAATTTCACCCTAAAAATTCATCTTAAACGAAAAATGGTTGAAAATGCCTCCAATAAAAACTAGAAGGGCTAACGACCCCGAACCATCAATGGTTACAAACCATGCAGATTTTCCAAACCCGAAAGTCAAAATTTTTTCTTGGAACTCCAAGGAAAGATGTTAATAAAAGAGAGGGGTTTGGAACCATCAATGGTCTTGTGCAAGGAAATTTGGCTACTAGCCCAATGCCATAAGTAGGAACGCTTTTGCATAACCTCTAAAGACCTCGCTATAGTCTTAGTGCTGTAGGAATTTTATGCATCATTGAGAGACTGGAAGTCTAGGAGACCATATGGTGCGGTTTGGGAAAAAGTCCCATACGGGGTGTAAATGTGCCTGTCACCTCTAAGGGAATTTGTGAATTCTATAGTGCTCCATATTATGAATCCAAATTTCTAGAGAATAGTGATTTAGAATATTTTAAGGATATTAATATGGATAACATTACAAACTACCTCACGAAAGGTAGGGGTGAATGGAAGAATCACCTAAGCACTGATATTCACACTTCCTTTAATCAAACAATCATGTTTCCTATAGCTAAAATGTGGATGAAATTTCTATGCACCCAAATCGATCCTACTCTAAATGTCTCCAATGTCAATACTTTTTGAGCGATTTTACTATATGCTGTGTTATAGAAAAACATGTATGCATCGGGACGTGGATTTATTATTACATGAAAAGATGCATCAATGGCTAAAAAGTTCAGGCTTTCTTCCCTCACTTACTGATGACCTTGTGCAAGAGAGTTGGCGTTCCAACGGTGACTATAGAACAATTCATGAAGCCATCTAAAAGTGTTATAGGGAATACCCTATATACACAATACATAAAGTTTCAACGAAAACAAATCATGGATCGAAAAAAATGCCAGAAAGAAAATATTAATGTCCTGACCTCGCTTAAATGAAAGGAAAAATTGACATCTCGACAAGAAATTGGTGAGAGAAGCAGTCTAAAACTAGACTAGAAGATAGAATGGATGCAAGAGAAGGGCCTAGTTTTTCAAGAATTCGTGCAGTAGAATAATATGAAAGTAATAAATTATCTGCCAGATATGTTCAGCCCAATGCAGTCCTAGCATGAAGTAGAAGAGCAAGGGAGCAAGGAAATGGAAGATAGTGAGGATGAGGATGAGGAAGAGAAAAAGAAGAGAATGAGATGGATTTTGAGAAGGGGGAGGACAATTAAATTGAACTTTTAATTTTTATTTTGGTATTGTAATTTAACTTTGGATAATTTTTAGTTTATTGCTTTAGGAGTAGGATTAACAATAGATTTCTATATTTTTTTTTCTTTTTGTTTCATGTTTTCTATGTAGGAACCCCACATGAAAGAAGGAAAACAATTTTGAGCTTTCGACAAATAGGGAAGGAAGCACCCACCATTAGACAGTAGCAATGTCATCATCAATTGGGTAACTTCTTTCCTTATCTATTTAGGATTGCACATTAGGGACAATGTGCTATCTAAAGTGTGGGGGTAACATAGGAAATTTTGTTTTTGATTTTTATCATTTTCTTTTATTTTTCTTGTCAAAGTGTGCTTGAGCTTGTAGAAATACAAGTGATTGGTTAAGAGCATGTATATAGGTTGATTGTATTTACTATAAATTTGACATGATAGTGAATGATTTTAATTTTTTCTATTAGACTACTAGGTTATACATATTACACTGTAAACAGGCATTGAGTAATTGAATGTACCAAAAGAATTAGAGAATATAGGGAAACGAGCATGCTAGTATGTATGATAAATTGTTGAAACTATGCTTGTTTGATTGATTAAATTTGTGAATATTGAGATACCTAGGGATGACCTAATGCATTGGTTGGTATACACCTAGACCCAAAAAGCTAACCTTATATATTCATCCTCAGTACCTATATTTGAGTCAGAAAACACTTCTTGATAAACTTCCGTGCAAAACCCAAGCCAAAAATATTTAATTTGTATTTTCCCTTTTTCTTTTGTCCTGAACTGCATAGCTATAGACTAATGTATTGAGGGTTAAGGAAATCAAAAATAATATGTCAAGCTAAAAACATGTACTATTTTATTTCCAATTCATTTTCAAGTTTTCCATTTCAATTTAATTGAATATTGTCCAATGGAACCATAGTAAAACAGACTCGGATACACAAGTGATTAAGTTGCTTAGACAATCTGACTTATATTAGGTTACCTGTCCATGCTAAACCTAAATCACATATACCCAAGAGTCTGCAACAAATGCTAGACCTCGTTATAACATATCTAATCCCTGATCAAACACATGTATAACCCTATTGCCATGCTAAACGTATCATAACCTTTTACTAAGTTCACATAGGCATCATTTCCATATATATGTCATTATCGATCCCTGTACATGATCACATAATTCATTTACATGTCTTGTAATCAATCAACATTCACATTTGTACCCTTTACTATTACGTAATAGCTAATAATCACATGACATTTCAATTTAGTCCATAATAAGCCATACATCCAAATTCACTAGAAATCTAATTATATCAAAACATATGTATATATGAAATCAAACACAAATCACACACAACATAAAATGAGCTATTAGTTCTGTATGAACTTACCTATTAGTAACAACAAAACAAGTTGATTCTTTAGGGACTAATTAGTAATTTTAGTTTTTCCTCGATTAACTCCACTTTGATCTGATTTTTTATCTAAAAAATTATTTCATATCACCAATAAATATAAGAATTTTATACTATACCATGATATGCATGATCTCATATAAATTTATTTTTTTATTCCCCTCATATTTATGTTTTATTTTATTTAGTCCCTAAACTTGCATAACTTTTGATTCCTAGCTTTAGGTAAAAATCTAATTTCATATTCTCATTAGGGACCTTATACTATCTATTTCGGGTCCTATACGAGCTTACAAAAGCTCTTTTATTAACCCAACGGTGGTTTAGGACCAAACTATAAAGTTTTCAAATTTTCCAATCTACAATGCAATTTAAAGGTTCCCTCATTGCGAATACGCAACTCAATGAGTTATGCTGCAATATTAGGCATCTCCACATTGCGATGCCACTTATTGCCGTACTAAGTTACGACGTTGGGATCTCACAGTCACAACGCTGCCCCTGTTTTTGGCAACTTGGCACTTTGGTACCTATTCATTTACTTTCAAATCAAAATCAACATGATATTTCTCAACCATTTACAATAGTAATGCTATCAAACATGTCCATTTAAACTAATTCAAGTATGTATTCATCTAGATCAACCATCCAAACTTGTAGAATTCAATCTACCAACTAGAGGGCATTTTCAAATTCAATCCAACTATCTATATTCAAAACACATCATTTACCAACTTAAACATGCCAAATTTGTACAACTAAAAGCTTTTCACTTAAACGGCTCTAATATGAATCACAAAAGCATACATTCAATTTCATCTTATACATAACAATCAAATCTACCATTTCTCAAGCTATTTATCAACTTGGCTATTCCAACCATCATACTTATAATCTTTAACATTCCAAAACATAACAAATAATATCATTACACATACTAGCTTCACACAATACCAAAACATGCATCAATTTGATCACATACCAAGCTTATTACACAAGTTCAACCATTATGACATTTCTACAAAGATATTACTCCAATTTGATCACTTGCACAACAAAGGTCCTTACGTACATGCCATAATGTCTAGACTCAAAATGAACATATGTCTACCATCTTTTGATAGTGTATGTTCCTCTGTTAATTTCCACAATGTGTCAATCTATAAGAGAGGGAAAAAAACTAGAGTAAGCATACCAATGCTTAGTAAGTTCAAAGTGTAAACACCATACTTACCTTGATCATTAAAAGTATAACATCAACTAATCATTTTGGCATTCAACATGGCTACCCTTAGCATAGAATAGCATTAATAGACATATACCAACTATAACACCCTATATCCGACTCGATCATCAGGTTCAGATACCGAATGTTACAATTAAAGTAAATAATCATACCGTAATTCCAATTTATTTAATTCTACGCCAAACTTAATACTACATTCTCATACAACTTTAACTTAATTAATTGACTAACCATAACATTTCCATAAATGAACATCGTTTGAAACCTCTTATTATATGATTAACTAACTAAGTAGATTAATGTCTTTTACAAACATACCAATCTACAGAATGTACTTATACATGTAATGTAAAAAAATTGATTCTGTTTAATTACAGATTTAACCCTCGAACACCCTATACCCTATCTCGTTTCCGAACCCGAGCTATTGAATGCCACATTAGCCATCTAAGTAACTTTCCATTAACAGCCAACCTAACCTCTAACATACCACAACCCAAAAAATAAAACATATGTAAATACAAGGAAGCACAAGTTTGTGAACTCGCTTTGCTTGCTTCATGATATGCAGCAGAAATATTTTGCGAACCTACTTCACATGTAAGAACTAAACTTAATCTTTACATAAAGTAAAAAAAAATCTGAAGAAATGAATTAAGAACATGCGAACCCTAAATTTTACAAATCAAAGTACCTCGCAAGGCACAACAATTCTAACATACGAGTTCGTACCCCTGCTAATTGACCGCCTCTAGACGTACTAACGTCCAGAGTGTAAATACTGCAACTAAATGATATGAAATAGAGGCGGTGTCTGCAAGTATACGGTTCAGGTTGTAATATAGTTTACAATGGAATAGGTAAGTATTTCGAGGATCATTCCCAAGGGAGGCTAATACTAAATTAACTTTAACCTGAACGTAAATAGATCTAATTAGTAATTTAAATCAACTAGATTACGATAGAACATAAATGAAGGTTTTTTGGTTTTTATAAATAAAAGAAAGAAAATAACATAAATAAAAGGAACTTGGAAAACTAAATTATAAACTTGATAAAAATCTAGCTATAGGTGATTATCTTCCTTTAGTGGACATAACTAATTCTTATTTCTGGTTTCTATTCAATCAACTAGTCATTATCCTAGTAGGATATCTTGATCCTCTACTAAACTAATTAGTCAGTAAGAATTACTTATCTCTCGATCTCACAGTCTAAACTGGATTGGGGCTAAGGTGTTCACTGATAGGTCATACCAAATTTTGGGTTAATTCTCACCTAAATGACTTCCTAGAGTCATCAAGCCTAGGGTTTAAGTTCTTCCTATCCAAAACAGTTGATCCACTAAGAAAACCCTACATAATAATTAATTAATCACACCTTCACTCGCTAATCCCCCATAAGAGGGTTAGTTCCTCATGGATTTCATGAACACAATAAACTTGATGATAAAGATAAACATAAATAACAAATAAAGAGAAAGGTTTAAGAGAATTATGTTTGTATTTGATAGATGAAGTGCAGAAATCCACTAGCATTTGATCGTGTTTACAAATCATATTCTCTGAAGAACATAAAAAGAAAAGAGCTAAAAAGAAACCTAAAGCCTAAAAGAAAGAAAAACTAAAAACTAAAATTACAAAGAAAACTTCAATATGCAAATTTGTTCATACACAAGTGTTTTAAGAGCCTATTTATAGAGTAAGGGTTGTCTTCATCCTCAACCCTAAGTCAGCTGACATTCTCATGTTTAATTTCCATTGTGTAGACCAAAATGCCCCTGGCTCGTAAGTGCTTCCCGTACAAAGCCGATGTTGTGACACCCTACTTCCTGGGTCGTGACATCAAAGCTAGAATGCATAGTTCAAAGGTTGCTTCAAGAGTGTGTGGCGACATCCCTTGGCTATGTCACAACACCCAAGGCAGTATAGTAATTGTGGCATTCTACTCTCTATGTTGCGACATCGAACTCCCCGTGTTGCAATACAACGACCAGCTTTGAGTTCATATGCCTTTGAATGGTCTCCTACGCACTTACTAAGTACTTTAGCTCACATTTAGGCCTCGTTCAACCCCTGAGGTCAATAAAACACTCAAAATGCACTTTTTTATTGAATTTAAACTAAACTAAGAAAACAAAACTAAAACATACTAAAATTGCTCATATCCAAGCTCCTCAAGTAGAAAAACTAGTTTAATCTACTACACTGAATTATGACGGATCACTAGCTCGCACAATATAAAACCTTCATGGGGTAAGTTTTAGAACAAAGTAGGTCTCGCAAACTACTCTCTAGTGTTTAGATACTACCAAAAAAATTCGCAGATTTCCTCGTTTATCCAAAAGTTATTAAGGGTTTGCAGAGACCAGTTCACAAAATGTTAGTGTTCGTACTTCGTACAGTCCACAACCCTATTACTTTACAGTAATTTTGGCAAACTCTACATAGTTTGTTAGTTTTGAATATTCTATGTTATTGCTTACGGTGAACAAAATGCTTAGAGTTTAGTTACTGAATTTTGAACTTGAAAATTAAGGAAAAATCAATCAAACTAGGATTAATTTTCTATACTTAAAATTTCAGATGCGTTTATAGAGCATTATCGATTCGCAAATAAATACATAAAGTAAAGCATAAAAATAACTAAGTCTTAAAACAATCGGTGAAGTCATAATTTTTTTTCTAAGCTCAAGCAGAATTCCTACATTGCCTTTAATCCAAAGTTCGCTTGAACTATTTTTACAGCATGTATACTTCGCCTGGATCACTGGCCTCGCCGTTGCACACCTTGCAATCTAGCTATTTGTGATGAATAGAAATGAGTGGGTGAGTTTTTGCGAACTCAGTGAATATATAGGAAAGAATAACTACATAGCATACACAAAACGAATGTTAAACAGAAGCTTTGGCAAAGTTACAGAACTTACGAACACGGTTTGCCATACTCACAAGAAGTCTTGTTCACAAATACCAACTATCAGATAGCTTAAAAATAGTAAAACACGTTATTTTAGAAAAGATAAACTTATTTTCTTGTTAGATAAGTAGATCTCCGTATAACACCTCAGAATGAATTAATGAGTCTACCATGTCCCATAAGTGTAGCATAAAGCTAAACACTCTCCGTCACACCAATATGTCCCAGTGAATAGAGCTTAGCTCAACATTCCCTTGTCTCTCTAGCCTATCCTAAAGCCTCTCGCCCAAATCAAAAAACAAAAAGGTGAGTACTCACAATCTTATGGCAAGCCATTATATCTAACGATTTCAGAAAAACATATTTTTCAAAACATGTACTTAGATATAGAGCTCGTACATTATGAGGAGCTCGCATATCACTATTCATAAAAGCACGTATACAATCACAAACAGAGTTTAAAAAATATTTACTCTCGGAACTGAGGTTAAACCCTAAACTCTAGATTAACAGTATGGTTTATGCACATGAGTGGTGATCCCTGAACACTCGCCAATTTATTGAAAACCTATAACACCCCTAACCCATATCCGTTGTTAAATTAGGGTTACGGAACATTACCGTACAAAATAGAAAAATAATTTCATTTAATAATAATTATCAAAAACTCATTACAAACCTAGCAACATATACATTTGGGCCTTAAATTGAGCCTTCGAGGCCCTATATATAGTTTAGAAACAATTCAAGACTAATTTAAAACAATTCAATAAATTTGGAAAAAGTTGAAAAATTTAAAAATAAGGGCCACACGGTCGTGTGTCCAGGCCATGTGACATAGCCTAGATCGTGTGGAATTCGAGCAATGGGACACACGATTGTGTCCCAGCCCGTGCCTTAAACCGTGTAACTCTTTGAGTTAGGTCACACAGCTGTGTCATAGCCCACGTAACTCTCTGAATTGTGTCACACGGCCGTGTCGCAGGCCATGTGTTAGACAATGTAACTCACTGGCTTGACATGCATGGCCGTGTCTTACGCAGTTTGATACTCACACCTGATATAATAAGTGACGCAAAACCGTGTAGCCACTGTGTGCTCTATAATTTGACCCTATAAACAAGCCATTTAAAGACCAAAACTTGCTCAATCATCCACTCCATTTGTGCATAAGTTCCCTAGACCTAAACACCTTTCAAACACATATAAACATATCAATTCAATCAATTTATTTCACCTAACCAATATGCCATTCAAAGGGACCACATTTATACCAAAATAACTACAATAAAAAACAAGGCTATAATGCCACATCTCAAGCACAAAACATACTTAATTTAGCTACCTAATGACATCAATTATAAACCATTCACTTTTGATAATAAACATACCAAAAAGGACCATATATTACAAAGTACTTAAAAGTGACCAAAGAACATAAACTTCCTAAGCACTATAAAGCCATCAAACAAAATACACACTCCAAAGGCATATTCATACCAAATTGATCATCAACAAATTCAAGAACTACCATTATATAAAGTCTTATACATTTCATTTATAACCTTGGCCAAAATAACTCAAAAACTATCGAAGTGATTACTGGATAGTGTGATAGAACTCTGACAAGCTTCCAACCAATCAAGCTTCCGACAATCTATGAAACAGAGGAAAATAACTACATAAGCAACTAGTGCTTAGTAAGCTCGTATAAATTCAAACATAAACTTACCCTTCTTAAACTCATTTTATGAAATATGCATAACATCATTACCATACTCATAAGCTTAATACAATCCTATAATCAGCACCAAACTTACAAATTAGTATGCTCATGCATAACACATATAGAAATTCAACCATATCACAAATGAATCTTCATGAACATATCATTTATCACATAATCATTTAGTGCCCTTCAATTCATTTCATTCATCAAAATTACCTTTTATAAGTTTATGAACAATTATCCATTTGAATACATGCCTTGCCATTTACCTTTACTTACTTGTTGAACCATCTAGAATTCCATTGGATACTCGGGAATGCTCACACATAGTGTGCCTTTCCATATAATCATAACCTTTCCTTTTCAATAGTGCTCACACGAGCTGTGAAATGGGCCTGCTCACACGAGCTGTGAAATGTGGGTTGGAATGTTAGCTACATGATGCTGTTCACACGAGCTGTAGAGAATCTGCAACAAATGCAGGACCTCAGCCATCAGTAGGACATTAAAAAACAGCACTTGAAACATGAAATCCCTAATAACATGTCATTCGTGTCCTAAGAATTTTTAAGGTTCGAACATGATTATTCATCCGTCAGTTACTCAAAACGTTGATCTATTTATGTATTCAAGTCAGTTTATAACTAATATGATATAACTGACAATCAATCAAACTATCATTAATAAGATTATAATTCATACGAACTTACCTAGATAACTATAGTCGCAAAAGTAGAGTTAGAGACTAATATAAAAAAATTTTCTTTCCTCGATTTAAGTCCAGATGTGGTTTAGTTTGATCTAAATAGAGTACTTCAAATAATATCAAATATTCAATTCAATCTATAATTTATATAATCATTACATTACAAAATTACCCCTCCTATTTTAAGTTTTTCACAACTTAGTCCTTAAGCTCTTAACTTGAAATTTAACCATTTTAACCTAAAATCATGTTAACCAATTCAACTAGGGGTATTAAATAGCCCATAATTACAAATAGTTCACATTAAATATAAAAACAAATAAAAACAAGCATCAAATACATACCATGCATGAGGAAAATTCAAAACCAAAGCTTTCTCCCCTCCTTCAATGGCTATTCAAATTTGGGATAGCAAAATGAGAAAGATGATAACATTTTTACTTTTTCTTTTGTTTAACACTTTGTTTAATTATTAATTTACCAAGTTAGCCTTTAAAATCCATTGAAATTTCATTAAAACCTATCCATAATCATCCACTAACATATAACATAGTATAATTACCCCCTAAATCCATTAGTCTTCCTTTCCATAACCATTTAATCCTTTTAACTAATACAATCCAACTTTTGCACCTTTTTCAATTTAGTCCTTTTCACCTATTTAACATTTTAAACTTCAAAATTCCTTAACAAAAATTTAATACCACCTTAAATTAACCCTATAGGATATTAAATAAACATTAAAATATTTATTCACTCATCAAAATTGTGGTCCCAAAACCACTGTTTCCAACTCCATTAAAAATGGGCTGTTACAAAACCTTTAGACAAGCTTCATTTTTCCCTTGGCTTTACTTGTAGAAGATTCTATCAAGTTTGCAATTTCAAAAATATACACAAGTCACTAACAGAAAAAGCACATAAAAACTCATACACAAACACAAGCAATCCTAGGTTCGCACACGTTGGTTTTTTGGCGAACCTAGTCCCATTTATTACGAATTCTTCTAAACACAATATAAGAATAGAGTCTTACCTTAGATCCTAAGAGATAAGTTCTAGGTTCTTAGTACTTGATAATAGAAAAATCGACGAAGAATTTGAGAGAGTTTATTGCTTAACAAAATATGAAATTTCTAACGGAAATGACTTAATTTATAGGCACTTAGTGTTTTAATGTTCTTCGGATACCCTAGTCGTAATAGAAGTAGGAAACAGTTACATGCATAGATGGTATTACGAAGAGAAAAGTAAGATGGCTTTCTAGTTTTGGTAGAATTACCCTTCAGCTACTCCTTTTGACTCTTGGCCCAATATAATCATCACAGTTTGTCAGACCCACTACTGATCAGAATTCGCTAAATCCACTAGCGAACACCAACTCGCCAGACCAACTATCGAACACTAGCTCACCTGACTTACTAGCATACACCACTCGGCGGACTTGTTGGTGTACACCATATCACCAAACTTATTGGCGTACAACATCTCGCCAGACCTGTTGGTGTACACCGTCTCACCGGACATATTAGGCGTATACCATCTCGCTAGACTTACTGGTGTATACCATCTTGCCAGACCTATTGGCGTTGTAACAGTCTATTTTTCAGTGAAATCAGAACAGTGGTTTCGAAACCACAAATTCAGCCCAAAAATAATTTTTATTTTTATTTTTTTATATGGTCCGAAATATGATAGACATGTCGTTTGAAAATTTTGATACGAAAATTTTATTGATTAAGTATTTAATTACGAGAAAGACTAAATCGCATAAAATGCGAAAGTTGGATTCTAGTAGCTATAAGGATTAAATAACTATGAAATTCAAAACTAGAGGTCCTTATATGGTAATTAGACCATTAAAGAAAAGTATGTAGATTTTTGGTGACTCATCCATGGAAAAATTAGAAAAGAGTAGAGACTAAATTGGAATTGAAATAATTTAATTAATTAAAAGATGATAAAAAGAAATGTCATCTTATTTTTGTCATCTTCAACCCCAAAATTATAAGGAAACCCTAGGAGACAGAGAAGAAACTTTCAAGGCTTAATTGGGTAAGTTTCATTGTCCCGTTTTTAGTAATTTTAATATTTTTGAAACTAGGATAGCTTAAACTATCTATTTGGGGGATTAATTTGAAAAGTTATCAAAGTACGGAAAATGGTTCATCGATGTATATGCTGAAAATTAGAAATTTATGGTAGAAAATTAAAGGTTGTTGATAGATAAACAACTTTTACAAAGTGATTTTTAATGAAAACATAATTTAGGGACTAAAATATAAAATTGTGAAATTTGATGAAAAATTTTGAAATTTTATGAATATATGTGCTGTAAAATTCATAATGGGATTTTGGTTAGGCTTGGAATAGGGAGTAAATTGCACAAATTTCATTTTCAGGCCTACGGACGAAATTGGAATTTATGAAAAAGTTAGGGGCAAAATGTAATTTTTCCTAGGACATAAATTGAGTCCAAATAAATATGAAATGAGATAAATTGATGATTAAATTCACTTATATAAATCCGGATAACACAAACTCGAGGCTAGATCAAGGAAAAGAAAAGATTTCGGATTAGTAGATTATTTACGCGAACAAGTGTTGAGGTAAGTTCGTGTAACTTAATTGAGCTTGTAAATATGTTTATTTGAATTTTGTGTTGTACAAAATGTGACTTATATTGATGTACATTATTTGAATGCTATAATAAAAAATATAATACATGCTTGAAATGGTGAAAAAGGGTTAAGTCTCAATTGAATATTGGATTTCCAATGATTATATGCGCTTTCTTGAAACGAATAAGGTCCTGAATTTGTTTTGAACGGGATTTAGCTCAGACAAGTAATCCTATTGACCTTGTTATAGAAAGGATTTAGCCTGAACGGGTAATCCTGATATAATACCTCTCGAGTGTACGTTACGATTAGGATTTAGCCTGCACTGGTAATCCTAATTGAGCTTTTCTAAAGGATTTAGCCTGAACCGGTAATCCTGTTATACGATATGTGACTCGTTGAGGGAGTGACCTAATGGGTACCCTCCAATAAGAATTGATGAGTTATGGAACCGTACACCTCGAGTGTACTACTTAAGCATTCATCGAAATTTCAATGATTCAATGGACATAAAACTCTTGACATGGCATGAGAATTATGAGATGAAATGATAATGTCTTGAAAGAATAATGTATGATAAGCTCATCTATCCTTATTTGATGTACATGTAAACTTTGTGACTAACATGTTTGATTGGATGCATGTGTTTAGGCAATTTTTCCAAATGGATGGAAAACTTGTTATTGTATGCTTAGATTTAATAAACGAGATTGGTAAGTTTAGTTCAATTATACGAACTTACTAAGCATGTAATGCTTACTCCGTTTTATTTTTCCCCCATTTTATAGTACTCAAAAGCTCACGAAGGTTGGAGATCACTGGAGCATCGTCACACTATCAACTAGTCATTCTGGGTATACTTAGTAAAATCATGTTGGTATAATGGCATGTATAGGACAACATGACCAATAGTGGCTTGAAATTGATGTTTTGTAACTTAGCCATTGGAATGGCTAGTAATGGCTTATTTTGGTATGATTAAGTAGGTTATAATGATATATTCAAATGTGATATGTTATGTATATGTGATCAAATGTTGTTAATGCCTAAGTTATTTCAAGGTAAGTTTACAAACACATATGCATATAATGGTATACCATGATGAATGATGGAAATTGCTTAATTCGAATTCTTGGATTGGTTGGTATTGGATGTGTGTTTCAAGTGTAGGTCTTAGGTGAAATTTTGGGTGAGAAATAAAGCTAGAAATGGCTTCATTTTGCCCACACGGGCGAGTGTGTAGACTGTGTGTGACATACGGCCTGGTAACATGGGCATGTGGTTAGGCCGTGTGTCCCCTGCAGCTTAATTTTGAGAAACAGAATGCTCAGAATTGAGCACACGGGCAGAGACACGGGCGTGTTTCTTAGCCGTGTGTGCTACACGGCCTAGAACACGAGCGTGTGTATTGGCCGTGTGAAACCTGCACTTAATTTCAAATAAAATTAATTAACCACATGACCTAGCACACGGACGTGTGGCATGGCCATGCGCACAAGTCAGAGAGTTACACGAGGTCGAACACAGCCTCTAGCACGGGCATGTCCCTTAGACCACACGGACGTGTAAGCCCTACACCTTAGAAAAATTTTAAAAAGTCGAGAAAAATTCTTAGAGTTTCCAATTAAGTCTTGACTCGATTTAATGCTCGTATTGGGCCTCGAGGGTCCAATCAATGGACGTTTTGAATGTTCTTAGCAAATGAATAGTAATTTACATAATTTGCTTGAAAAATGTTCTGAAAGTTTTAGTAATGCTCCGAAACCCTATTCCAAGGACGGGTACGGGTTATGGGTGTTACAGGTATATACTAGTTCACCAAGCCTTTTGATGAACACCAGCTCACCAATCCCACTAGCGTTCTCAGTTCGTAAGGCTCAAACTTCTAGGCCTTATTTTGAGATGTTAAAATATGCATAGTACTGAATCAAAGAAGTTCACTTGGATTCTGCGAGGTCTAGCTTCGTCCCTTCCCACATTTTCCATATCAGCTTTTGATCTTACATTCAGGGCAAACCACTCATTATTTCGAATGAACTTAGTGAAATTCTATAACAACTCGTTTTCAGTGACATCGAAACAGTGGTTTTGATACCACAATTTCGACGAGTAAATTATTATTTCATTATTATTTTAATGTCTATGGAATTATAGAAGGGTCCTACTAAAATTTCGTTAAGAAATTTTGATATTTGCTTGGTTAATTAAGTAAAAAGACTAAATCGTAAAAGGTAAAAACTTGAATTTTATTAGTTAAAAGAGGCTAATAGCCATGGAATCTTAAATTAAAGTATTTACATGGTAATTATACAATTTTTTTAGTTAGTGGATTTATATGGATTAGGTTTTATTGAAATTTTGATAGTTTTTAAAGGGCAAAAAGGAAAATAAGTAAGTAAAACAAAAATAAACTAAGAAAACATGTTCATCTTCTTCATTTCTTCCTTTCACCATCGAAAATACACCATTAAAACAAGCTAAGGCATTCAGTCAAGTTCCTTTGCTTGCATGGTGAGATTTTAAGCTTCATTTTAAATTATATCTATGTTTATGAGTTCGTTTTAGCTTAATCTAGCTAGCCAGGTGTCAATTTGTAAAAATGTTAAAGGATGAGGGTTATGCCATGAATTTTCTTGAATTTTTTTTGGTGTTAAGTGATTTAAATTATATCTATGTTTATGAGTTCGTTTTAGCTTAATCTAGCTAGCCAGGTGTCAATTTGTAAAAATGTTAAAGGATGAGGGTTATGCCATGAATTTTCTTGAATTTTTTTTGGTGTTAAGTGATAGATTATGAATCTTTGTTGATAAATAAACAAGTTTTGTTAAGTGATTTTTGTTGAATTTTGGAATTTGGGACTAATTTGTTAAAGGTATAAATTTTAGGGTTTTATTGTGAAATAATGGTAAAAATGAGTTGTGCCAAAGTCCCTTGCATGCTTGGTTAACATGGAATTATATTAAAAGGTTAGATTTTAAGTTATAAGCTTAAGGACTAAATTGTAAAAAAGTTAAAATATTAGGGGCAAAATGGTCATTTTTCATAAATATGAAATGTGTATTAAATTTAATACCAGAAGTATTAAATTGATTGAAATTATTTATTTAGATCAAGATAAACCACGTACGGACCTAGATCGAGGTAAAACAAAAGCTTCGGATTGGTTCGACCTAATTTCTATGCCCCTAGTCATCTAGGTAAATTCGTATGAATGGTTATCGTATTAATACTATTTAATTGTATGTTATTATGTTAATTATAATAATAATGGATCAATGTATAAACAAGTTAATGTTATGATGATTATCGAGTCCCGGTTAAACCTTAGGAATTCTTAGGATACAAATGACATGTCATTAGGGATTTTCTATTTCGGGTGTTGGTCTTGAATGTCCTACCGATGGCTGAGGTCCTGCATTTGTTGAGGATACTCCATAGCTCGTGTGAGCAGCATCGTGTAGCTTACATTCTGACCCACAGCTCATGTGAGCAGGCCCATTTCACAACTCGTGTGAGCAATGATGTAAAGGAAAGGTTACGGTTATATGTAAAGGCACACTTTGTGTCAGCTTTCCCGAGTATCCGAGGTAATTCTAAATGGTTCAACGGTCAAGAAAAGGAAATGTAATGGTAAGTATTCAAATGGAATTAAGCATAATCTTATGGAAAGAATGTATGAAATAAATGATATGTTTCATATGGAAAATGATTTGCCTTATTGTTAGTTCATTTGAATTATGTACAAGTGTGTTAACTTGTGTACTAACGATGATATATAGGCTTATATCAAGCATATGATTTGGACTATACTATATTTATGCTTTACATTATGCAAATGAAATGGTAAGTTATGTTTGTTTATACGAGCTTACTAAGCATTGTTGCTTACATAGTTTCTGTAACGACCCGATAGTCACGGGTAATTGGAAAGTATATATTCGGGTCTCCGTTTTCGTAAAACAGACTCGTAAATATTTATTAAAAATGTAAATATTTATTAAAAATATTTACGAAGTCAGCTGAGTAGTTAATTAGGTTTTGGTTAGGTGAATTAGCGTGAATTAAGAGTAATTAGGAAAAAAGACTAAATTGCATAAAGGGCAAAAGTTTAATTATTAATTAAAGAAAAAGTAAAGGGACTAAATAAGCAATTAAGCCTTATGTAACAATTGTATGGTAATAAGTAAATACATGTGTACAAATAATATACATATCTATATAATAATATATGAATACTTAATATTATATTATATTATATTATAATAACTAAAAGAATAAATAAAATAAATAAAAGAAAAGAAACAAAGAAAAGAAAGTTGAAACGAACAGAGGGAAAAAGGAAAGAAAAAGAAAGGAGAAAAATTAGGGTTTTCAAGGGTTTAAAGCTTAATTGGTAAGTCAATTTAGTCAATTTTCTTGTAATTTTTATGTTTTCGAATCCTAGGATTAAATACTACCCAATCTATGTCAAAATTTTAGAAATTATTGAGTTTTTAAATGTTGTTTATGTTGAATAATTAGAGTATTATGGATTAAATTGATAGAATTTTAAGCTAGAAATGAAAAAGATTGAATTGTAGAATAAATTATAAGTTTTGAGCATTAGGGACTAAATAGTAAAAATTTAAAATTTATAAATTTAAGTGAAATTAGAGAGTTAAAACTAGTTTAAAGTGGGAATTGAATGAAAATATAGAATTAATTGTGAGAAATAAAGTTAGTCTCGGTTTAGGGACTAAATTGGAATTTAGGCAAATGTTGAATAAAAATTCAAATATTCAATGTGAAAATTTAATTGTATTGTATTCATGAATTTTAATTGTCTAATTTCCGTAGCTAACGTTGTGTCGAAAACTTCGATTAAGAAAGGAAAAGATAAAGTCGACGAGGAGTAGCTCGGAAGTTCTGGTTTGTATTTCTATAATCCTAATCTAATTATTAATTGTTATATTTTAATTTAATATTTATGGTAAGTGATTGAGGTGAGTAATTAGCATTTTGATATTGAATTGAATTTATTGGAATTTTTGATTAA
Source organism: Gossypium arboreum (assembly GCF_025698485.1). Lineage (NCBI taxonomy): Eukaryota > Viridiplantae > Streptophyta > Magnoliopsida > Malvales > Malvaceae > Gossypium > Gossypium arboreum. The sequence continues at coordinate 129,366,692 of NC_069072.1, read as the reverse complement.
TGTGAAAAATGGATATTGGATATTGATTGTTTTTTAAATGTTTTATTTTTTGAAATGTGGAAATAAAACCCTATTAACTGTACTAGTCTGGGTCGGATATAGTTGGCATGCCATAGGATTGGAAGAGTTTAGGGATTACTTCGACCTCAAGTCAATGAGACACTGGATGTCAATTTATTACTTCAGATTAATTCGATGGGCCACTGGGTGCCAATTTACTTCGGTTTAGCCGATGAGACACTGGGTGTCAACTTATTACTTCGAATTATCTGATAAGGCACTGGGTGCCAAACTGGTGTGTTTTGGTTGGATCTGTGTATCCGTTAGAGTTCGAGTCGTGTTAATAGGGGTAATTAAAAGAAGTGATATTATGAAAGGTATTTGGAAATACCGAATGTGAATGGAAATGATACATATGAATTGTGTAACATATTGTGAAAAGCTAATTGAGATAGCAAATGATGAGATTTGAATGTATTAAGAATAAATTGATAGATTGAAATGACTATTGTTAATGTATGATAAAATGTGTATGTTATATTATTTTACTTAAAGTATTCGGATTATAGAAATACCACTGAGTTTATACTCAGCGTACGGTTTGTTTTCCGTGCACAGGTTAGGTACTTAAGTTGATCGCCGATTCAACATCCATCAACGATCCCGATCTCAAACGTGGTAATGTATACCTAGGGTGTCTAAAGATTATCATTTTGTGGAGTGATTGTAATTAATATTATAAGTTGATATTGGTTTTATTATATATATGAATATATGTGTTATTGAGGCTATAATATGGCATGTTTAGGTTGATGCATGAATGAACATGATATAGGCAAATGGCATGGTTTTAAATTGGTTTTGATAGATGTTATTAGAAATATTTAGATAATGTTTTTGAAGTATCTATAAGGGTAAATTAGTTAGGAAACTAGGTTAATTGTTTTGGCATATTTAAAAGGTAATTGATCGTGTTTTGGATGAGTTGAACGAATAGTTTTTGAGTTGCTTAGTATTTAATCTTGCAGGGAATGGTAGACTTGTCATTTAAGGTATGTTCTGGCCACATGGCCGTGTGAACCCTACAGCTTTGAAAATTTTTATTATTTTTTGAAAAATTCTCTGAGTTTCCAACTTAGTCCTTACTTGTTTCTAACACGTAATTTGGGCCTCGAGGGCTCGAATAAGGGACAATATGTATGAGTTTGTTTAGTTTTGTCTTTAATATTATATGATATGATATGAAATGCTTGAAATTATGTCTGTTTGATCGGTAATACTCCGTAACCCTATTTCGATGACGAATGTGGGTTAGGGGTGTTACAGTTTCTTTCTTATATTTTATAGATTATTGGAAGCTCGATCAGTTTGGAAGTTCATTGGAGATCTATCACACTATCCAAAAGTCTTTTCGATAGTTTTTGAACATTTTGGCCAATGGTTTATAATGGCATGTATAGGATGAATTGTAATGGTATTTTGATGAATGTTTTATGGGTGTTTTGGCATGTATAAGTTTTGGAAGTTAACTAGGTTGATACCATTTGATGCCTTGTCAAATTGTGTCATTTTGGTTATCTTAAAATGCATGTTTTTATGGCTCTTTATGGTAAATTTGGAATGGTATGATAATGGTCAAGTTTGTGGCATGTTTTGGTAAGTTTTGAAATAGGATGTGATGCTTGAAATATGGTAGCATTGACATGTTTAGGTAGGTGTTGTTTGTATGCATTTGTGGTGCCTTTGAAGGGCATATTGGTTAGTTGAATTAGGGTCTTGAAATGGCATTTTGAAGTGTGTTTTGGTGATTTTTAAGTCCCTTTAAAGTGTGCTTAAATGGGTTGAATGATTGTGCATGAAATGGTCTTGGAAATGGCTTGATTTTAGGTAAATTTGGGTCTACACGGCCTGGCAACACGGCCGTGTGTCATCCGATGATTTCTTTAGGTTGTAAATGAGTTACATGGCCTGGCATACGGGCGTGTAACATGGCCATGTGACCCTACTCAGAGAGCTACACGGGTGAAGACACGGGCTGGGACACGGCCGTGTGTCCCTAGTTCCAAGGTTACACAGACACGAGCATGTGTCTCAGCTGTGTGAGGCACACGGCCGTGTGACCCCTATTTCCAAATTTTTGTAACTTTTCCTAGACTTTCCTAATTGTTTCAAATTAGTCCTAAATTGCTTCTAATTTATTTTTAGAGCCTTGAGGGCTCAATTTAGGGACAATATGCATGTTTATGAATGGCTTACGATATGATTAAATTATTAGATGAATTAAAGTTTAAATGTTTTTGATTGAATGGTAATACGCCATAACCCTGATCCAGCGACAGAGACGGGTTAAGGGTGTTACAGATTCCATACATCAATTATTAATTAATAACTTTGGTTATCACAAGTATAAAGAATTTATGCACGTAATTGAACTCCCTGAGTTTCATATGATTTTTTGCAATTTGACTGGCGCAGTGACATTTGTATGTTCTTTCTGAACAAATTATTAGCGGATATATCTGTAGAGGATTACTTTAAATTGTATGGGTCCCGATGACTCTTACAAGAGATGTAAACTTCATCTCAAATTCAGAGTCTTTCTCACTTGATAATCTTATTAGATATCTCGACTCTTAAGCTAACATACGTATCATTGGTTGACTCTGGCGGACTAGTAGACACTTCATCATTGTGGCGGATTCTTACCCATTACTCATCATTTTCTGAAAATTTTTGGTAAACACATAGTACCATTCGGATTGCTTCGTGTATATAATGCAACTAACTCAGATACCTATCCAGAAAGAAACCCTCACGTACTTAACCTCAACAGGAGGCTTCTAAATCAATTGTTTGGAGCGAACTAAAAATTTCCATGATGTCGCTCTGTAGAACCAGTAGACCATTTATCCGACCAAACCTCCTTAAATCCTCCTTCTTAATTTGAACACCTAAGTGTTCGCCTACAAGGCCGAGCCATTTCATAGTTTAGTGACTCCAATTATCATTCATCCCATTCATTCATCTATTACACCAATTTTCCTATGTTCAACTAACCCACCAAATAATTCATTCGGTACCCTGCTTTTTATAATCATGTATATCACGCACATCATTACAACAAATACTATTTATTCATACTATATTATGGAGTACGCCGCATACAAATTCATCTATACACAACCCTATCATGAAATCAAAGAACTATTGCAAACATTCATGCAATTGCACAGCTTTATGCGTGCATAACTTTCCCAGTCAACCACAATAATATACAACCATAGACTTTGACAAAACTCAGTATAAAGCATGCAAACAACACAGCAACCAGCAAACACCAAAAGGTGGAGTACAGAAACTCACCTGTTGTCCTTCCTCCCTACCAACTTAGCTTTTCCAACAACCAAAGTCTCTTCCATCCTGGTTAGCTAAGCATGACAACCAAATATACCAGTTAAATAAAAGAGATTCATGCTTTAAAATCTAGAATCCAGAAACTTGTAGAAACCTTTCAAATTTTACAGAAACCCTCAACTTCTCTTTTCTCAAATCCACGAGCACGGAAAGATTAAGAAGCATACCAATTCATCAGATTTTCATCTATTCAAACTCAATCCTCACATTCATCGCTACATGCAGAGCTTTCATTAACTTTCTCTTCTTCAGAGGAATTAAAGAAAATGATACAGAAAAGAAGAAAATGAAAAAAAATTAAGGAAAATTTATACGGGAATAACACACCTTAGCTATATATAGAACCTTCATGCACGACCACCGAAGGCCCTACCAAAACTAGTGACCAAAAATCTTAATGCTCCCCACTAAAGAACTTACCAATTCCAACATAACCAAACTAGATTTAGAATACGACTAATTTCAATCTTATCCTTGCATTCTTCAAATTTTACTGTAGAGTCCACAGAACCTACAATTTCTTTCAATTAACTCCTAATTCTTTCTTAATTCCGGGCCTTAGTAGAAACCGGGTGTGACACCAACATTACCAATCAAGTATGTTAGTCATGTTTACATATCATGAGTAATATCACTAACATTGAGGAAATAAAATGTCATATGTCAAGCTATAAACTTATACTATTTCATTTCCAAGTTTTTCGTTTGAATTTAATTGAATATTGTCTGATAGAACTATAGTAAAACAAACTCGGATGAACAAGTGATTAAGTTGCTCACACAAGCTAACTTATATTAGGTTACCTGTACAGGCTAAACCTAAATCACATATAACCCAAGAGTCTGCAACAAATGCTAGACCTCGTTATAACATATCTAATCCCTGATCAAACACATGTATAACCCTATTGGCATGCTAAATGTATCATAACCTTTTACTAAGTTCACATAGGCATCATTTCCATATATATGTCATTATCGATCCCTGTACATGATCACATAGTTCATTTACATGTCCTATAATCAATCAACTTTCACATTTGTACCCTGTACTATTACATAATAGCCAATAATCACATGACATTTCAATTTAGTCCATAATTAGCCATACATGACAAATTCACTAGAAATCTAGTTATATCAAAACATATGTATATATGAAATCAAACACAAATCACACACAACATAAAATCAGCTAATATTTCCATATGAACTTACCTATTAGCAACACCAAAACAAGTTGATTCTTCAAGGACTAATCAACAATTTTAGTTTTTCCCCAATTAATTCCACTTTGATCCAATTCTTGATCTAAAAAATATTTCATATCACCAATCAGTATCAAACATTTTTATACTATACCATGGTATTTATGATTTCATATAATTCTATTTTTTGATTAACTCATATTTATATTTTATTCAATTTAGTCCCTAAACTCGGAATAAACACAACTTTTGATTCTTAGCTTTGGGTTAAAATATGATTTCATATATTCTCATTAGAAACTTTATACTATCTATTTCTAACATAATTTCATGATGATTTTTACATTTATTCAATTTGGTCCCTAATGTAACAAAGTTAACAATAAGCTAAATTAAGTGTACAATCTAGTCATTTTCATATTCTAAGCTTAAAACCTATCAATTATAAGCCTAATTATTCATGAAATCAACAATGATAACTTCCTAAAAGTTTAACCGTTTTACAAATTGGTACATAGGCTACCTAAATTAAGCTCTCATGACCTCAAATCTATAAAAATTACAAGAAAATGACTTGAAATCACTTACCAATTAATGGTCGAATGTAAAAGCTTCAAAATGGTTTTCTTCCTTAGGTTTTTCTAGGTTTGTATGGTTAGGAGAAATGGAGAAGATGAATAAATTCCACTATCATTTGTATTATATTACTTAAGTAACCATTCATTACTTAATTATTTTATTCATTACTTAATTATTTTAATCATACTTTCATTAACATAACTTATCATTTAACCACATATAATGGATTATACCATCATCATCCACTAACTCCTCCTTAGAAATAGAGTTATTATCATTTTGGACCTTTATCTAATTGTTATTTTAATCCTCAAACTTGGTGTCAATTAAAAATCTATAGTTATTGGACTTTTTCAAATTAGTTCCTGAGCCTTAATTAACTATTAATTCGGCAAAATTATTGTATCAATTAGTTATATATTTTATATAATCTCTATAAATATTCATATTTAATATTTATGGACTTGGTTTACGAAAATGGGGTTCTAAAACTACATTTTTCGATATCACTAAAAATCGAGTTGTTACAATTAAAGGTTATGCCAATTGAGCTGAAGTTGTCACACCATAGAGTAGAAATGCCAGGTAATTGAACTCCAACTTCACGTGATAGAGGCATAAACCAAACCAGTTAGAAGTGGAAACTACAAGTGCCACGAGTCAAGACTTTAGCTCCGATCTTGTGTGGCGTTAGGCTCAGTTCCTATCACAACAAGCCTAAGTTAGTCTTTGATCTTTCCTTGGAGAGGCTAAGCGAAGAAAAGTACAAGAGCATATAAGAAAGAGTGAGAGAGACTTTAAGAGAATTTGGAAGTATATTACTCAAAAGCTAGTTTGTATACAAATGAGAGAGGGTGGCCTCCACTTATAGAGGGAAACCCCTTTTTATCCAATAGTTACAATTAATCTTAATGGACGATATATTATTAAATGATATCCAATAGTTAAAAGGCAAGCCCTTTGTCTTATCCAATAGTTACAATTAATCTAATGGATAGCATATTATTAAATGCTAAGGATAAATAGTTAAAGAGAGATTTCGAAATCTTAATAATAAGGTGAATTAAAGAAACAATGTCAATATATTTTAGGAGAATTATTTCTTAAAGACTCAATTAAAATACTTTAAAATATGAGAACTAATTTAAAATACGAAGACATCGAATTGATGTAGCCTTAAAAGATACTGTCCAAATAGGGCAAATAGAAAAGGTAAAAGGAGTGGGAGGAGTGTTTTAGGGAAGGTTCCGTTGGTAGGTATCAGCTTCTGCAAGACGAAGAGACGGGAAATGGGATAAGGATTCCATTGGAAAGTGATTTGCTCATCTATTTATTACTTTAATAATAATAAATTGTTACATCGACTCTTTTATCTTTCTTTGTGGAAGAATAAATAAATAACCTATCGTAGATTAAATTAGATGCGTTTCTTTCTTAATAATAATCAACGAATAATATTAGAAGTTTCAATCAAATAAATAAAAGCAACAAAAGTGCTTTTCTAAAGGCATGTGGGTTGAGCTGAGCTTAATTTTTTCTTCCCCTACCAACTTTAATTTTCCTGCCAAAGGTGAAATTCTCTTCCCCTTTTTCTCCCATACATTCACACAAACATACATACAAGCAATTATGGAAAATATAGAAATTGAAGGAAAGTTTCAGGATATCTTAGTTGAAGTTGGTTTATATTATAGAGCAACAAGAAATTTCAAAATATATTTTAAAAATATTACAAATTCATGATGCAGTTATATATATGTTTAAATCCAAAAGAATTAAGTCAAGTTCATCTAATAACATGATACTGCATCCCACAACATTAACCACCAAGTAGATGAATGGCTAAGTCTTAAAGGGACCCTCCGATACCATATACCAAAACATCTCTATTATTGGTGATAATTCTAAAACAGAAACTCCAAACGGCAGCAGCATGTAGTGCTAGTGTCAGCTGGTTTGATTAAGATTTTTCACCATTCCAAACCTCATCTTAAAAACATTAGCCGCACCATCACTATAGGAAACAGGCGCCAACATAAATAAGTTGGGGTCAGCTAAAATGCCAAGCTGCAAAAACAGAACTTATGGCTCAGTCACTGATTCATGCACTTCGCCTGCACCCTCCTCTCCTTGAGGTAGCTCAGAAATTCCAACTGTTTGTAACGGTTCTATAGAATTATTTTCAGGCACTGAATTGCCTTGTGCACCAGGTGAATCAAATGCCTGCTTTGCAACATCCTTCTGCTCGAAGTTCTGTTCGTTGGAAGGAGGAGGAGAATCAAATGCTCGCTTCGCAACATCCTTCTGTTGCAAGTTATGTTCGTTGGAACCAGGAGGAGAATCAAATGCCCGCTTTGCAACATCCTTCCGCTCATAGCTGTGACTACGGCTTCGACTGCGGCGGCCACGGCTATGGCTTCGGCTCCGCCCTCGACCAGGACTACGGCTGTAGCTGCGGCTACGACCACGTGACCAGCTCCTGCTTCTGCTTCTGCTTCGACTCCTACTCCTACTCCTACTCCTACTCCTACTACTCCAACTCCGACTCCCACTGCGGCTACGGCTACGGCTACGGCTACGGCGCCAAGTTCGAACCATGTCAGGACTTCGGCTATAGCTTCTGCCTCTACTTCTATCACCAATGCCTCTTCTGTTATCAAATCGTCCCCGTCCTCTTCCACGACCACGTCCTCGCCCGTCAAAACTATTATATTGATCATGCAAGCTTCTCTCATTCCTGCCCCAACCAACATGACCACCAGCAGGGCCACCAAATCCACGTCCTCCTCGGTTTCCACGTCCAGAAAATGGGTCACCTCTCCCTCCAGGACCACTGAAGCCACTATCCCTCATACCACCACGACCGCCAAAACCATCTCTCATGCCACCACGTCCACCAAAGCCCCCATCCCTCATTCCACCACGGCCACCAAAGCCTCCATCCCTCATTCCACCACGGCCTCCAGAATCCCAGCGCCCACCACTGCCACTAGGAGAATTAAATCTATTCATTCCACCTCGATCCTTCCCAAAACCAGGCCCACCACGAGAAGCTATCTCTCGCACCTCAGGAGGCACATGCTGGTTAGCTCTCTCCAGAACTTGAATCAAGTCAGGGGCATACTTCCAGTCCTGCTCAGAGAAAAAGGTGAAGGACACCCCAGTTGCACCAGCTCTTCCAGTCCTTCCAATTCGGTGAACATAGTCCTCAATGCCAGTAGGGAAATCAAAATTGATAACCACCCTGTAGCAAGGAAATATTAAGAACAAAATATTTTCATTTACTGAAAAAAAAAGTCGCAACTACAGAAATGAAGAGCAAACTAACCTTATATCTTTGATGTCAAGCCCACGAGCAGCAACATCAGTGGCAACCAATATCGGGGATTTCCCAGTTCGGAACTGACTCAACACCCAGTCCCTTTCATTTTGAGATTTATCTCCATGGAAAGCAACAGCTCCAAAGTTGCGTCCAAGACTACGAGCAAGCTGGTCACACAACCTCTTAGTGGAGCAAAAAATAATAACCTTTGAACCGCGCTCTTGAGCTTGGAGAATCTGCTCCAGGCGCCTCTCCTTCTCCATCTGGGGAACAACCTCAACATACTGCCAAATCATGAAAAAGTTTGTAAGCTAATGGGGAAGGCATTTGTTATCTAAAAAAGCAATGGAATATTGAACTTCTGGAAATACACATCCAGGAATAACTGAAAAAGGTGTCATGGTTTCCAAGGATCTCAGATCAAGAATTTTTTAAGACTTCTAATAAGAATTGACAGAATAATTAGTTAGCACATATCTCAAAAGGAAAAATCAGGATGCAAATCTTAAATCAAAATGAAAGAGCGTTTCACATGGCAATTTCCAGCATACAACATTCAATATTTTGATGGTTACCCATCAACCGAATTCCAATAAAACCAGCTAGGCCTTAGAGAATACCTGGGTGATAGACTTATTGGCAGCAAGCTCATCAACACTGCCAATGTTCACCTGGACAGGATTGACAAGGAGGTCACCTGCTATTTTTCTAACCTCCTTGGGCCATGTTGCAGTGTACATCAGAGTTTGTCTGCGAGGAGGTATCTCATTAACAATCTTGCGAATCTGGGGCTCAAAACCCATGTCAAGCATTCGATCTGCTTCATCAAGAACAAGGAGTGACACCTGTCCAAACTCAATTTTCTTCATTTCAAGGATGTCATTTAGCCGACCAGGAGTTGCCACTACTATATCAGCTCCTCGATCTAACTCTTTCAATTGATTAGCCTTTGGAGCCCCACCATACAAACACTGAAGAAATTTGAGAGAACCGGAAAACCAAATTCAGTTGACAGGAAAAAATTAGCTCAGTTTTGTCTGCATGTTTTTATGAGCAAGATTTTACTATAATCTTTTCTTTAAAAAATAAATGAGCAGTCAAGCCCCACCGTGCAAGAGACTCTTGAAGATCGGCCAAATTTTATGGCTTCTTCCTGTATTTGTGTAGCAAGCTCGCGAGTTGGAGCCAAAACCAACACTGTTGGGCCATTCAGAGGGTTGTTACGCCGTTGCCTCAAAAGCATGAAAGCGGGAATCAAGTAGCCCAATGTTTTACCAGAACCAGTTTTAGCAATAGCCACAATGTCCCGACTTTGTAGTGCAATGGGCCATGTTTGTGCTTGTATTGGAGTGGGAGAGGAAAAACCAGCAGAATGAATCTGAAAGGAAGTATAAATCATAAATAGTGAGTATTAACAGAATTTGCAATGGATATTATATGTTCTTAGGGAAAAAAAGCAAAAACACACATTTCGGTTATCATGCAGTTTAACTCAAAATCCATAAGTATATGTTGCTTACTGAAGCAACTTGAGGCAACAAAAGAGGGCAATATAGAATTAAGAGGCGGAGCCATTAAGCAAGGTCCCAGTCACATCCAAGTGTGATTTGGATTAAGGGCCAACCACCCTTCTAGAAGATGCACAAGAAAGGCTCCAACTATCCATTTTGCATCCTCCAAAAATGAGAATTTTGTTGCATTTGTAAGTGTACCAATTGCAGTGCAGCGTACGACATTTGCTCCTCCTCCGGAGCAGATATCGCACCTGCGACAAGCGAAAAGAATAAGTTTAAATTAAATTTAAAAAAGAAAAGCAATAAAAAGCACAAATGGTACAAGCAGCATACATATTTCATTTCCATACCAAGGCTTAGGGATCATAACATCTGTAGAACTTACCTCTCTCAGTATCTCTGGAGGGAAACCAGTATCTTCAAATCTTATGAATGGTGCTGGAACGTTGTCTCCCTATGCAATTTAATAAACAATCAAAGTCATGAATAATCTTAAATTGGCAAAATGAATCATTTCCTCACCATTAAAACAAAGACAACTCTTCAAATATTGTAATGGAAGAACAATAAAGTGAGAATTAAAAAGAACAAGGCACAAAGCAATAGATTTTCAAAGAATGATATTTGTCAAACACCCTTCCCCTTATGAATGGTGCTGGAATGTTGTCTCCCTATGCAATTTAATAAACAATCAAAGTCATGAATAATCTTAAATTGGCAAAATGAATCATTTCTTCACCATTAAAACAAAGAAAACTCTTCAAATATTGTAATGGAAGAACACTTAAGTGAGAATTAAAAAGAACAAGGCGCAAAGCAATAGATTTTCAAAAATTGATATTTATCCAACCCCCTTCCTCTTCAGCAGTTTCCCAAAATTAAGCTATAGCTCTTACAAAGAAATTAGCCTCAAAATTTTAATATCTTAGGCATTGATAATTTATTCTATACTAGTCACACATTTTCACAATTCACTAATCACACATAAGTTAACAAAAACAGATGTAATACAGACCGTTGCTGTGACTTCATGTTGCTTACGATATGCATCAGCTGGAGACAGATGATTAGCATCTGCAGATGCAACAAATGGAGGCCTCATCAAGGCATTAATGGGATAAGGGGGACCAGCATGACCATAGATGTTATGCACCGCATGACCTCCAATAGCATTAAATCCCCCACCATGACCAGGCACATTTTGATGTGGCAGACCACTCATCCTTGTCTCCTGACAGCAGAAGCAATATTATGAGGAAATTGCATTAACATATGAATTATGAAATGGTATCTATTATCATTTTAGTAGTATGAAGAAAAGAAAAACACCTTCTCATACAATAAATGAATACAAATACTTAATTTCCCAACAAATCATTTTAAAAACTGGAAGAAAAGAACAGGTTATACAATGAATGCTCTATCTTGCACTAGGTGCAAATGAGTTGCATTTATGAACTAACATAAGAAATAAGAAAGAAATCAAGATCTACAGATCTCTATGTCCGATTTGCCACAGACACCAAAATGACTACCCATCATTTCCAAACAACTCTCCATGAAATGATGAAAATTTTACATGGCAGAGTAGGTATATTTCACATGGATCCTAAATTCAGCTGACATGTGAAAACGACAGTTAATTCCATGCTTTTGATTTCCAGAAATAAAATGATACTGCATTTATACAGGTATCTGAAAAATAAGTAACAGTCGGCATTTGCGCAAACCAACAGAGGAGAGGTTTTCAAAATTAGCACCAATATAACCACATTATAATGCCAACATATAAATGAATAACCTGAAAATGAAACATTAGTTGATATCTCACCATGGGTATGGCAGAAAGTGAGGGCTGCTGTGGACCCATCATTTGCCCATCTTTGCTACCGCTAAAGTAGTAATCATTTCCAGATCTGCCATGTAGTTTATCTTCATAACCAGTATTTAAACCAGGAGGAGGCATATTAGACTGCATAACGGATGGGCCCATCTGATTCTGAAACCTATGACCCTGCTGCCGCTGAACCAAATCTGTTCCAGTTTGCTGTGAATGAGCCATAGAGGTTGGCTGTTGCATATTGACAGAGGAGCCTGTAAACTGCTGTTGTTGACCTGAATATAAACCTGCCGGTGGAGTCTGAACTGAATTAGTTCCAGCAGAGTGGTTCTGAGAAGATGTGCCCATCTGTTGAAATTGAGCGGGAGAAAACCCAGTTTGGCTCCCTAGCTGAAAATCAACATCCTCCTTTTTCGGAACTGCCGCTTTATAATCTTCTCGATTTGGATACTGCTGACCCTGGTGTTGTGCACCATGAGGAGCGAGCTGCTGAGAACTTTGTTGGCCCTGTGGAAGCACACTTTGTTGATATGCCATATACTGCAAATGCTGATGTGCATATTGATGTCCTTGTGGTTGTGCCATTTGTGAGTTTTGATGCTGCATTGTCTGCTGCCCAATTTGAGACACCATTTGCTGATTTGGGTGCTGCATTGCCTGTGGCCCATGTTGCTGCGGGATAAACTGCCCCTGCTGTCCCATTTTTGGACCTGGTTGTTGTGCACCCTGCTGATCCGTAACCTGTGCTACCATTGAACCCTGTTGCTGCCCAACTATTTGTCCTTGCTGTTGAGCTAATTGGCTCATTTGCTGCCCCAGCTGTTTTGCACCCTGGACAACTTGCACCTGGCTCATCTGTGCCACCGCACCATTAGGTTGTGCAGAGTGGGCAACTGAGGTTGGAGTTAGCTTAGGTGTGGAAACTGCAGGAGGAGGGCCCGGTGGCAGGGGTGGAGGCAAAATGGTCGGCCTTTCATACTGGGTGACATTGGTCTCAGGATTCCAGTAATACAGGAGGCCAGTTGTTCCATCGATCAGCCCCTTCCAAGGTTTCGGAAGAGTAGGATCTTCCGGTGCATACCGTGGGCCAAGATTGGCTGCTGCTGCTTCTGCAGTCGTCATTTGTCCAATATATATCTAAAACCACATAAAGTCCTTAGATTCAGAACAAGGGTGGAAAATCCATACTGTAGATAGTCTAATGCAATATATTTTTTAATGTGAATCCACTCAACCGAAACAAATACGAAACACACCCACAAAAACATGTAAAGTTTCCCTCCAAAATCAGCAAATTTCTAATCAAATTACAGAAATTAAGACAATATCACATAAGTCATCAGAAAAAACCCTAAAAGTAGCAATACTTATCTGTTATATGTAATCTGAATATATATAAGAAATCATATCAGATGACAGAGAAATTTTACAATCAGTAGCAATTCAGACTACAAGTCATATATCAATTAATAAGACCCTAAAACAAGAATTACATAAACAAAGAAACAAGATAATTGAATATGACATCCAATACACCAAATGGCATTGGTAATACAATTAAACATACAAGAGAAAATGAAAATGGACAAGCCTATTATTGAACAACAAATCTCAAGTAAAACCTTTTTTTCCCTTCCCATACTTACATGGGAGGGGAGAAAACAACAGAATAGCAATTCCTTAATTAAAAGAGTCAATCAAAAGAGATGATAAGATCATCCAAAAAGGGAATCCTATAAGCAAAACACATGGTCAAGAAAGAGGCTTCTATCTTTGTTGCTCAAAACCAAAACCCCCCATGAAATAAACAAAAAGGAACAAGAAAACAGTAGAGAAAAACAAATGAAAAGGTGAGCAATGGCATACGCCAAACTGAAGCAGATTCCATTTAGCTATTAAGATTTGGAACTAAAGAGGGAACAACAAAAGGAGGGAAACGCGTCATAAGTCAGCAACTACTAAACATCCCCCAAAACAGCAATTGATATTCTCAAACTAGTTGAAGAAATCCCAACACTTCAAGAATCAAATACCCTTCCAAATACACGCATTCATATAATAAGCTCAACCAGAACAGCACAAAACCAAGTTACAAATCAATCTTTGAGGAATAATTTCAAGTTTTCAGGTCTCCAGTTATAGTAAAAAAGGGGCAAAATTCAATCAAATGAAATCAAGTCCGAAGATAATAAAAAAAAGTAAAAAGGGACACTTTAAGAAGAGAGAATTTTACCGGGAAAATAAAAGAATCAAGCCTTGGTTCACCTGGAAAGTCGCTCCAAAAAAAATTCCTGCAATTTATAGAGACAGAAATAGGTTTTCTGCGACATTACCTTCGACTAGAAACCCTAACCCCATAAATAATAATAATAAAAATAATAAAAAAGGGGAAGTAATAGGAGAGTTGAAAAGAGCGATTTTAATGGTGTGGGATAAAACAGAAAACCAGAGAGAAATAGATTGACGATAATGGTCACAAGTGGTTTCGATAATAAAATAGGGAAGAGGAAGTCGAGGCTGGTTTGGCGGCGGGGGATGTGTTAAGCGAGATGAGAGTGGGTCGGAAACTTTTAAAGGGAACTAGAATGAAGCCCCGCATTCGCTGGGGTTTAGGAAATTCTAAATTAGATATTTATTTTATGGGTAAACTCCTTAAAATGGTCACTAAACTTTCTGTGTGTTTCTTTTTTAGCCATCGAGTTATAAAAATTTTCAATTTAATCTCTAAATTATCCGAATTAATTTTTCTCGACAATAGTGTCCTTAATAACGGTATTATGGCACAATAAACGAAATTCCTCCATTTTGTTCTAATTCCTTGATAGATAGTTGACCAAGTCAACTCAACATCATAAAGAAATTAGAAGGAAAAAGAAAAAAAACGAAAGATAAAAGAGGACCCATACCCATTTTGGGTTTTGTAGGGTCAAGTCCTCCAGTGCCATCCCTGATGATCGAACGGTCGAACAAATAAGAGAGGCATGGAGAGTAATATACCTCAGGTTGACAGTCATCTAAGGGCATACGACAATTTATTAAAGGTTTTTATTTTGAGCCAACATCTATGTTTTTGGCCATCGTAGTTCTTGTTTTTAAAAAACTAATTGTGTAATTTAAATAAGGATAAAGAAAGAAGTCTTTTGGCTGCGAGTTTGGTCAAAGACCGCGTCGAACAGCGATAGCGTAAAGCGACAACAACTAGGGTTACTAGAAAGAAACGAGAAGAAGAAAATGAAAAATGAAAAATGAAAAATGAATAAATGAATAAAGAAGTAAATAAACATGGGGAATATAAACAAAAAAAAAGAGAAAAACAGAAAGATAATAATGTGGTGGAGCCTATTACCTTAAATACTTTTTGAAATTCCATGTAATCCAGTGTTTATACTTTAACGGTTCAATGATTAAAAAATGCATTTGGATAGTTTAGTAATCCAGTGTTTATACTTTAACGGTTCAATGATTAAAAATGCATTTGGATAGTTTAGTAATTAAATTAAAATTTTCATAGTTTGATGACCAAAACAGAAACAAGCAAAATGTTTGATTACCATTAAGGTAGTTTACCCTTAATATTAATACTAAGTTGTTGTAATTATTTTTATTAATTATAAGAATTAAATTTAAGGAAATATATATATATATATATATTCATTCGAATATTACATTAGGTGATAATTAATGAGTCGCTTTAAGTCATAATTATACAAAGGCAAGTCAAAGGAGCAAAACCATAATAAGTCCTTATGCATTGCGGAATGTTTTAGGTCAGTTTAGTATTGCTTCTCAAAAGCACTTTTGGGACAAAAAACACTTTTGAGATAAAAGAATTGATAAACAAAATGCTTTTGAGCTTTTCAAAAGTGCTTTTGGGATAAAAAATTACTTTTCAAAAGCACTTTTTGGCCAAGAGTGGAAGTAGAAAATTTTAACTTTGCTCAAAAGTGTTTTTTGGCCCAAAAATGCTTTTGAGAAGCAATGCTAAACTGGCCCTTAGTATCCTTTACACTGTGTTGGATTATTGCAATGGTTGGCAATAGTGATAAAAAGGTCTTACACTTGTTAATAGTTGAAACAATCTTGAATTTGATAATGGTAGATTTAGTGAATGAGTGATGGAGAGAAATCTTTGGTATTTGCTTTTGTTTTGTTTATATAAGGTTTGGCGTTCTTATGTTGGCCTATTATTATAGATGCTAAAACAACTCACTATTGTTGGTAATTTAAAGTTATATGATTATCATACTTTCCAAAAACAGGATATGTTTTTAGAGGAACTAAGTAATGAAAAGGATTACTCAGATACCTTCATTTTCTACAATTGTGCAATTTCCCTAGTAGAATAAGAAAAATGGCATAATAGATATATAACAGGCTTATGTAAATCACCTTTCATACACAACTCTCTTGGCATTTTTAAGATATGTTATACTACCTCCATAGGTAGCTACACATGTCACCCTTGTGCGAACCTCATACCAGGTTAACCTCTAACATAGAACGAACCCCATACTTGACGAACCTTCGCTGCGGACTACTTTAATTAGGAGCGCATAGAAACTCACAACCATTGATTAGTAATTCGCCTTAAGATGTTACATCATCGATCTATAATATCACATCATCACCTTGCAAGAAGACAAAATATGACCTTGTCACTAGTGAGTGTTGGACCTAGTGCCCTGAGTGTAGTATATTCGTTTGTAAACTTGTAATTTTTTTGAACAAATCGGTTAATAAAACAAATTCATTAATTACAATTAATATACTTTGTATTATTATCCTCAAATGGTTTTTGCATACAGAGCAAGATGGAGGCAAATGTTGCTCATTGGTTGTAAATATTTAACTAATACTAAGCAGTATTATGTGGTTGGATCGTAATACAAAAAGATAACTTGTATTAATAGACGAACCTAAACATGTCCTTAACAAAATGGAGGCAAATGTTGCTCATTGGTTTAACTAATACTAAGGGGTGGTTGGATCGTAATTCGAATAAACAACTTGTATTAGTAGAAGAATCTAAACATGTCTTTAGTCTAATTGAAAATGAGCAAACTGATTAAAAGACTAATATGCCGTCTATAAGTCTAATTGGAGAGATGCCTTATCTTAGGCATCAGAGCGGATGACTCCTAGAAGATAGAGACATAAATGTGACTAATTAGACTGACAGTACATCGGACAGAACCCAAGCAAAATAGAACATAAATCTGTTTATGGACTTATACACTTGTAACGTTCATATTGTGGCATATCTAAATCCTAAGTGGATGGCGAATTATGTATGCGTGACTCATACACTTTGATGCAAGTAAAAGCCTGAGCTCGGATAGATAAGGAACCGAAATGGTGCGTTGGGTGTACGACTTTTGTAGTACGAAGCGTCATTCACAACAGTGAAACACATAGCCCGAGACATGAGTAAATGATATCCCCTCATTGGTATTACGTGATTGATGAAAAATAAATGTGTCCACGAGTCATTCGTCTTTGTGATAAATGAGTTGATCGCTATAGTGATTAACATTTCATGAATGAAGATGTAATGGTTACCATGAGATAAAATAGAATCATATTGGGAGAGTGAATATTATCCCAAAGAGATCAAGGATATCCTATGAGGGTAACACACTTATGACAAGGTCATTGGACGAGTACTGAGTGGATGCTTTCGTAATGGTATGTCATTGGGGAGAGCTCGGTCACGATACTATGTGGAGTATTTTTGTAACAGCCTGATTTTAGCTAAATTGGAATAGTGGTTTTAAAACCACAACTCCAAGGTTGTAAAATTATTTTAATATTATTTTTGGTGTTTACAGCATGTGAATATATATGTGTGAAAATTTCATGAGCTAATTTTATCTTTTAATAGCTCAATTTGAGAAAAAAGACTAAATCGTGTAAAGTGCAAAAGTGTTGTTCTATTAGCTAAAGATGTCTAATAGCTATGGAAATTTAAATTTAATGTCCTTATGAGGTAAATAGACCTATTGTGAGTTAGTGGATGATATTTGGTTTGGAATTATTGAAATATTGAATTAATTTTAAGGTTAAATTGGTAAATAGATAATAAATGATATATTAAATAAAAAAAAGCTAAAATTTGTTAGATTATCATCTTCATTAGCCGAAACTTGAAGAGAGGAATAGCTAAAGTTAGGTTTTCATTCAGCCAAGCATTTCTAGCTCATTAAGGTACGATTTTTTATCCGTTTTTGATGATTTTTACGTTTTTGCGATCGTTGCTTTGAGTAATAGCTAGCTCATACCCTAATTTTTGAATTTTTTGGTGATTTTGTAAAATTCCATTGATGAATGCTTGAGATTTGTGATAGATGATGATGAAAAATGGAAGATAAATGATAGATTATCAAGTTTTGTTAAGTAATTTTGAGTGAAAATGCTTAAATAGGATTAAATTGTGAAAAGTGTAAATTGAGGGATTAAATTGTGAAAGAAATAAAAGTTTTGGGCTGCTACGGACCTACATGAAATTTGGCTAAACTTGTGTGCAATGAAATCTTGTAAATTTTGTGATAATATGCAATAAGGACTAAATTGTAAAAAGGTGGAACTTTAGGGGTAATAGAGTAAATGTGCCTTAAATAGTGTTTTGGACTAACTTGAATAAATATGTGATTGAATAAGTTAATTTTGAATACATTGATATCAAGAAATGAGGAATTCGGATCTAGATCGGGGGAAAATTAAAGTTATCGACTAAACGATTCGATTCGTCGTTTTAGTATCCAAAGTAAGTTTGTACGTGATAAACATTGTTATAATTATGTTTTAATGTTTTATTATTGCATAAATTATATATATGAGATTACGGTTATGTACGACGATAAATCAACTACGTTTGGCACTTAGTGTGCGTTTCAGAATAGCTTCGGCTATATATAGCACTTAGTGTGTGAATTAGAATAGCTTCGGCTACATATATATATGGTACTTAGTGTGCGAGACTGAGATAGCTTCGGCTATGAAAGGCACTTAGTGTGCAAGATTATAATGGCTTCTGCTATGCTTTGGCACTTAGTGTGCAAAATATTGAGTATTCAATAGTATCACGTAAAGGTATGAGTTCAATGTGAATTTGTACAGGTATGTACATATAAAGCATGAAATCCAAATAGAAGAAGTTATAAACTTGTTCGTAAACACTTGAGTAAGTATGAGGAAAGTTTGTTGGTTACCATAATTTATATATTAATTAGTTCAAATTGATGATTTGTATATTATGAACTGTTGAATATATTTTAGTACGAACTTACTAAGCTTTATAGCTTACCTAGTTTGTTTCTTCTGTGTTTTTTAGTGAATTTAAAGCTAGCTCAGACTCGGGAATTATCGAGAAACGTCATCACACTACCGATCATTTTGTTGGTACTTTTGAAGCTTTGTATATATGGTATATAGCATGTATAGGCTAGTTCATCTATTAGCCATGAGATTTGGCTTGTAAATATTGGTATGTATGGCCATTTAAGTTGGCTTGAATTGTGTTTGGTAAGTGATATATATGTGATGTATATAATGCCCTATGTGTTGGCTTGTTTGGTATGGTCATGTGTTAGCTATTTTGGATAGTTGTAAGTTTGTACATTAATGCTTGAGGAATGGTATATTATGGTATGATTTATAGATAATGAATTGGTATGTTTTGAGTATGGAATTGAGTAGTTGAATTGATTATGGATAGATGGCATGATATATGTATGAAATGGCATATTTTGGGTTGCTTAAATATGTATTGAACTGGTACCATTAACTGGTACCATTTTGGTTGCTATGGTGCATGAGAGAAGGGTGGCAAATTGGCTTTTCAAATGGCCTATTTTGTCCACACGGGCAGAGACACGAGTGTGCGTATCAGCCGTGTGCGACACACGGTCATGCTACACGGTCGTGTGTCCCCTAGGGTACCCTTTTGAATTAAGTCAGTATACCGTATTGGTTTGCCATGGCCTAGACACAAGGGCGTGTCTACTGGTCGTGTGTGGCACACAGGTTGGCACTTGGGCGTGTGGTCAGCCGTGTGACCAAAGTCAGTAACCCCTCTAGTTTTCCCACGGCCTGGCACACGGGCGTGTCCTCGACAGTGTAGTACAAGTCAATATGTATGCCCTGTTTTCACACGGCCTATAACACGGGCGTGTCTGGTGACCGTGTGAGGAACATGGCCTGTTCACGAGGGCGTGTGACCCTTTAATGTTGAAAAATTTTATTAAATTTCTCAAAGTTTGCAAATGTTATCGGTTTAATCCTGAACCACTTCTAAGCATGTTTTAAGGTCTCGTAGAGCCCTATAAGGGACAATGTGAATGATTTGAATGGAATTTATATATGAATGTATAAATGTATATGTTATGTATGCGAACGATGTGTATTGATCAGTAATACCTCATAACCCTATTCCGGCGACGGATACTGGTTAGAGGTGTTACAATTTTCGTAACTAAATTAGTTTATAATTAATAGGCGAAAAGTCGAAAAGTAAGTATAAATCATTTGAACACTAATTACATATGTCAATTGATCCCTCTGCTAGCTTGTTGAAACCAATAATGAATTGCATGTTGAATCGAAAATGAACATAATGAATAGAACTAGAGAAATTAAAAACATTCAAAAATTATTATGGTTTTCTCCGAAATGGAAAAATGAAATTATTTGGAAATGAATGTGGTTTTCTCAAAATGAAAATAGATATGAAAAATGAGAAATGATTCATTTACAAATGTCCATGAATTACTCAAAAATTATCAGAAGAATGAGTTCAGTTTTTGAGCAGTTTTAAACCCCAAAAATAAAAATTGTGGTGTCCCAAACCCGACCGGTCAGAACATCACATTAGCCACTTACGTAACTCTCCTTACAGGTCAACCAACACACCACAAACCAACCATTACACCAATTAAAAACATGCTTAAACAAGTAATTTTAAACAAACAATCCTAAATCATGCTTCATCTATCACAATACAACAAAAAAGGACAAGGGGTAAAATCATCATTTTACACACCGTAAACGATAAATACGTAAATCATGAATTTGAACCAACTAGTGCCCTGGGCATTTTCATTTAAACTATTTCTGAGAAATTTAGTTCAAAATGACTTTTAAAACTAGCTTAATTTCAAAACGAAGTTTAAGGACTAAAACGTATTTTTTTGCAAAATATTCTGGTAAACCATTTTAAGCAATTGAAACTACCATACTAAAATTCAAGGAATGAAAATTAAGACATTAAAATTTTAAAACATTTTGTGTAGTTTAAAGACTCTATATGCATCACCTTAAATTTCCTAAAACTCGTGAATTCACACAACACATGCACTAACAATAATAGACAGAGTTCGCCACGTCCACACTGTGCATAACCCTATGGAGAACTCCCTTATAGCAAACTCACCTATGGCAAACTCCCTATGGTGAACTCCTCTATGGTGAGCTCACCTATGGCAAACTCCTTTATAGAAAACTACTCCATGAAAAACTCACTATGGCGAACTCCTTTATAGCGAACTCACTTATGGTTGATCTACCGCAATTTGTTTTAGTAGATTAAACAAGTTTTTGTACTTAAAGAGCTTGAATATAAGCAATCTTATTATGTTTTATTTAGTTTTTCTATTTTAGTTTTAATTTAATAAAAAGTGTGGTTTAAGCTGATTTTATAACCTTAGGGGCTGAAATTGGCCTAAGGAAAGGCTAACATGTTTTGTAAGTACGCAGAACATCATTCGGAGGCATGAGAGCTAGAGACTAGTCGTCATGTTGCAACACGGAGGTTTGACATCGAAACATCGTGAGGAGGAACCAAAAATACCAACTCTACCTTTGGTATCGCGACATATCCAATAGATGTTGTGGCACACCCATGAAGCTAAGCCTGAGCCAAGCAAACTACCTTCAACATCGCGGCATAAATAGTGGATGTCATGACACCAGCCATGTATGTGAAAGCATTAACGAGTTGAGGGCATTTTGGTTCACACAATGTATTTTAACGTAAAAGCATCAATCGAACTAAGGCTAAGGATAATGACTAACCCTAATATTATAAATAGGATCATTGAACACTTAAGAGATCATCTTTTTTGTAACTTAGACTTTTTCCTTCAGTTTAGTTTTTCAGTGTTTAGATTCTTTTATACTTGGGATTTATTTTCATTTTATCTTTGTTCGTGTTTTTCGAAGAATATTTTTTGTAGATTTAACGTAAACTCTTTATGGATTTCTACACTTCATCCAAATACAATTCAATATTCTTCTTAAACTTTTAATCTTAATTTGTTCTTTATGTTTATTTGCTTTATCCTCTTATGGAGGATTAGTGAGTGGAACTGAAATTAATTAATTTTTATGTAGGGTTTCTTAGTAGATCAGCTATGTGGGATAGGCAGAACTTAAAACCCTAGGTCTGACGACTCTAGAAAGTCATTTAGGTAAGAATTAACCCATAACTGGTATTGCCTATCCATGAACCCCTTACCTCAATCCAGTTTAGATTGTGAGGTCGAGAGATAAGTAGGTCTTGCCGACACATTATTTTAGTGGAAGATCGAGAGATCCTACTAGAGTAAAACCTAGTTGACTGAATTGAAACCCGAAATAGGAATTAGTTATGATCATCGAAGCGAGTTAGTCACTCATGCTTAGATTTGGTTGAGTTTACATATTAGTTCTTTGTTTTCATTCTTTTATGCCTTTTTATTTCCTTTCTTATAAAAACAAATATTTTTCACTTTATACTTTGTCGTACTGTGATTTATTTATAGTACTAAATAGATCTATTTACGTTTAGGTTACTATTAATTTAGTATTCGCCTCCCTTGGGTACAATCCTTGGAGTAGTCACCTACTTTGTTATGAAAACTATATTACAACTTGACTTGTATACTTGCGAACACCGCCTTAATTCCATATTTTTAGTAGTAGTATTCACGCTCTGGACGTTAGTACATCCGAAGGCAATCAAGTTGTTGGCACCATTATCGGGGAGGCAACGTTACTAAATTAGTTTTAACTTTTGCGTCTAATAGAGTAATTAGGAAAATTTTAAACTATAGATACGATATTTAATTTCTTCAATTTATTTATTTATTTTACTTTGCTAACATTTTTCTTTTCTTCAATAAATCCCATCACATACCCCTAAAAGAATGAAAGATCCCTACATAGTTAGTCACTGAGACCAATTTAATAGTATCATGGACGAGTTCTATTATATGTGGTCTAATGATGAAGCAAATTATGATGATGACTTTTATGAAGAATGAGTATATGAAGAATGGGAAATTCAATAAAACCAAATATTGCTAATATTATAATTGAGCCAGCTAAGAGGTGAAGTCTCAATATATCTGCAGAACAACAATCGGGATACGGATATAGATAGATCTTGCCAGGGGTTCGGTCAAATTTAGGGAAAAATTAAAGATGAGTTTTGGATGAGTGAAGAGGTGAACCCAACCGCAACAACATCTTGGGAAGATGAAACCTTGAGTAGCCAGGCAACCCTAATTTTGGAAGACAAAAAGGAAACAATGTTGCAAAATGATGTCAAAGCTGAGATAGAACCAATAGTTGAGTTGAGAACTAAATGTAACAATGGGTCAAATACTGAATTTTCTATCCTAACAACATCGGTCCCATCACAATTAGAGAATGAACAACATCAAGATATAACTGAAGGGGTAAGTTTTTCAAACCTACTCCAATCATTTTGTGAGATGTTAACACTTATGGAACCAACAGAGAAATTGCCAATGCCTTCAAAACCTATAAAAGAAATCATGGAAGAGCATAAGAATTTTGAAAAAGAGGACCCGTTCAATATTGATACATTTTGCAAAGTGATAATCCTTAATCAGGCACACCAAAATTTAAAGACCCAAGGAGTTTCACAATGTTAATCAAGCTATGAACTGTATGTGTCAATAGAGCTTGAAGTGACTTAGGAATTGTTCCTAATCGACTAACCCTACCAACAAATAAGAAACTAGGGTTAGGGAAATTAAAAAGAACTCACTTCCTACTATAACCACATAATGAATTTGTAGCCCAATCAAAAGGGATGTTTGAAGATTTATTGATAGAACAATGTAAGATTGATTCTATAACCCTGGATCTTGAAGGAAACTCTCGTGTGTGCACTGATGGAGCTGACGAACGAATACGAAAAAAATACTTGATATTTTAACATTAAAATAAACTTTTGTATATTATTTTATTTTGTTAATTTCATTAAAACAACGATTTTGGTCTACAAAATTCGAGAAAATGGGTTCTAGAGTCAGTTACGTACGAGGAAGAATTAGCACCCTCGTAACGCCCAAAATTAGTACCTAATTGATTAATTAATATCCTAATGTCGAAAATTTGAAAATATTTTAAAATACGATCCCTTTAAAAATGCTTGGATAACACGAAGTCGATATTGAGACTCTCTGTATTCAGTCATTTGGGTCAAACGAGAAAAAATCGAAACCCAGTAAGTTAGGGCACGATCTCTCGAATCTCCAAACACGGAAGATTGCCTTTATTAAAAAATTTCCTTTTTGTACGAATTTAAGTAAAAGAAATTAACAAAATAAAAATAAATCTAATCGATTATGTTTAAAAAGAGATAGGTTAAAGTTTAAAAGTCATTCGTGGCTAATAATGATAGTGCAACATTTATTCGAAGTAACAATGGCAATATATTGTATGCTAAAAAATAACGCATGGCATTGATGTTAATTCATCACAATGTGTATATATATAGACAATAACAATGATAAAGACACAAATAACATGTCAACAAAAGTAATACTAGTATCGATGATAACAATAATAATAATAAAACTGAATTTTGAAATATATTGAAAGTAATATGTAAATAAATAAATAAATAAAAGGGCACAACAAAAGAGAGTAATAGATAAAAATAAATAAAAATTAAACAAAGGAAATATTAAGTAAAGAAAATAAATAAATAAGTTAAAATAAAATTGAAGTTATGCATATGATTTGAAACTAAATATATAATAATAATAATAATAATAATAATAATAATAATAATAATAATAATAATAATAATAATAATAATAATAATAATAATGGTAAAAGGTTAAAATATATATAATAACCAAAATGACCCTAACTTAAAAATATTCTATTTCACCCATTTCATGTCCATTTTTGTCCAACAAATTAACCAATGGTCTAATTTCCATTTAAGGACCTGCAATTTAAAATTTCATAGCAATTTGACACCTCTAGCATCTAGAACTCAAGTTTTGTACTTTTTTACAATTTAGTGGTCCCGAAACCACTAGTCCGACTAGACCCAAAATCGGGTTGTTACACTCACTACCTGTGTGTCAAGTGTGTGGTATCTCTTCTAAAGGGAGAGGCATATTAAGAGTGGCTAACTATCACCCGTCATGTGCTTGCGAATCAGATTTCTTAGACATTTTGTCAGACCTGCCAAAAAGATTGAGTCAGGAAACTATCTATGCTAGTTATTAATATCGGTTGTCCTACTAAAGACGTCAGTCTTCCAAACTATGAACTTTGTGGAAGAAACCACAAGGGCAAGCACTAGAAAAAAGACTAACCCATGTCGTCTAATGTGGGTCATTGGAACTTTTGACTAGTGAGTGCTCGAGAAATGTTACTAATGTTCCTGATGTTTCTGCGACTACTCAGAAATCTGCTCATTTAGTTAGAGGCTAGGGAAATAGTCGTGGGAAATCAATCGTGGAGAATAGTTAGAGAAGGGAAGTTTTTCTTCAATCCAGAAATCTGAAGTTAGAGTTTTTGCACAAGCCTATGTTGTCTTAACTAGGAAAGAAGGTGATGTTACCGATCTTATAGCAAGAAAATTGAAATCGAAGTTGTTAAGTATAACAACATTTGTTCCAAGTCCTTTAAAATAAAATGTACTAGTTGATCAAGTGTACAAGTGATGCACATTAGAAATCCAACATAAATTATTCCTAGTTAATTTGTTAATCATGTCGTTTGATGATTTTAACGTAATTATGGGAATAGACTGGTTGACCGAGCACTATCAGATTTTGGATTATTGTAAAAAGAAAGTTTTTTTATGCAAATCCTTAAGGTGAAATTATTAAAGTCAAAGGCATAAGATCGAGTAAATTGAACTTGGATGAAAGATAAATGAGTAAGATCCATACAATATGTGAGCTCCTGAAAGTGTATCCAAAAGAATTACCCAGAGTGCCTCCTGATAGTGAGGTTGATAAAAGATCTTCTAGATTGCTGCTTTATAGGTTTTAGTATATTACCCTAAAGGGCTCCAATATGTTCATTAAGAAGAAATATCGGTCAATGTAGCTCTGTATTAATTTTTGATAGTTGAATAAGCCGCGTATCAATGATCTGTTTAATAATGAATGAAAAGTGCATTAGTCTTATAACAGTCATTTTTCAGTGGTGATGGAACAGTGGTTTCAAGACCACAAATTTTTGTTGTGTCAGCTCACAAATATTATTTATAGAATATTTCCAAAGTCATTAGGGTCATATTAAAATTTGGTAAAGAGATTTTAACATTTAGATAGTTAATTTTAAAAAAATGACTAAATTGTAAAAGGTGCAAAGCTTAGTAATTATTTCACTTAGATGATTAAATAACTTAATAATTAAATAATGAAGGAGCTAAGTGATAATTTAGCCTTAGTTAATATGTTAGACGACATTATGGATGAAGATTATAAAATAATTAAGATTTCATGGCAAAATGGTAAATATTTTAAATTAAAACAAAATTAAATGAAGTAAAAGGAAGTTTCTTCTTCATTTTCACTTCATCTTGCTGAAAACACCATGAAAGCCTAGTTTGGAGGCTCGGTTAATTCATCGCTTGCATGAGTAAGTTTTTTCGCCTCGTTTTTAATAAATTTTATGTTTTTGAAATCGTTACAACTAAGTTCAACTAGCCCGTACCTTCATTTTTGAATCTGGTAAGAATTTTAGAAGTTTCTACTGATGAATCTTAAATGTTCTTTATGATAAATATGTGTTTGAAGCTTTGATTGTGGTATTTGGTTGTTTTGTGAAGTGATTTTTGTTAGATTTTGACTAAAGGATTAAATTGTTAAAATGTCAAGATTTCAAGGTTTGATGGTGAATTTAATGTTTAATAGGGACTCTTTAACGGCCTAGAATATTTAGTTTTAATTTCATTCCTGATGATTTTCTAGTTAAGGGACTAAGTTGCAAAAGTTGTGAAAGTTAAGGGCAATTGTGTAAATTGAATAATAAAAGGGTATAAACTATAAATTAAATTGGAATATGAAATTTAAGCTAATAATTGGGAATTTTATATTCTAGGTAAAGACCTTGTTGATTTACGTGGAAAAAAAAATAGCGAAATAGTCCCTGAATTCTAATAATTATTACAACTTAGTCCAGGTAAGTTCGTATGGTTTATAATTTAATATCTATATGAAATGTTTGATGATATAATATGATATAATATATATAAATTATTTTATTGTTGATGTAAAGCTATTTGAGAATTATTTTTGAAATTCAATAGTTGGATTAGATGAACGAGATATAGAGTCAATTGAATGATGGCGTGTTATGTGGGGATTGGAGTGGAGATTGATGTGGACTGATATATTTATTTTTCTTGAGTAAATCAAGGTTCAGTATTTGCTGTGAACTCTCGTGTTATAATCCCTGTTTTGGCGTGCTTTCGATTGGATTAGCTATTCGGAGCAATTGGCGTGTTATCTGGTAGATTAGCTCTTATGAGCATTTGGCATGCTTTCGGGTGGATTAATGTGCTCGTATTTATAAGTCGTCCATCAGATTGTAAATTATTGTATTACACTTAAATAATGACTTTGAATGGCATGATATGGAATTGATATCTAGACTTGATTATATTGTGGATATGTATATTATTCTCAGAGAACTTTGGTTGAGTTTTGAATTGAATTATGCAATTCACCGGGTTGAGATTTTGGATGACAGGAAACATTGTAGTTGACTTATTATTGGTTGAAATGTTGTTTTTACTTTGGAAAGATTTACTGTTTCTATATATCGAACTTACTAAGCTTTAATAACTTACTGGTGTTATTTTCTGTTCTTGTAGATACTTTTGAAGGTTGGACAGTCAGATTAGCACTCAAGCCACACCATTCATCCATATTCGGTAGTTTTTGGAACATTATTTTGGATTATACGGCATGTAATAGGCTTGTTTTCATTGCTATTGTTTTGATATGTATAACTTTAAGGTATGACCTTAAATGCAAGTAGTTAACTTGTTATTATATATGTAAACTAAGGAAGATGATTTTAGTGCAAGTTTATGGTCTATGTAATTGGAATGTTGTTATTGAGGTGCCTATGATAGCCATATTGGTTCAATGTTAAATTATGTGAATTGACATGCTTTGAGTGATAGTTCATATTGTTGTATAGTTGTGTATACTTGTGGTACCAATGAGGTAACATTGGTTCAGCAATTAAGATAGTTTATTTAGCATATGTTAAACTTGTTTAATGTCATTTTGAATGGGTTTTATGGCTGGTAAATGGATTACTTAGGGTCTAAGTAAGCTTGAAATGGTAAACTTGTTAGTTAAGGTTCATTTAGGTACACACGGCCTAAGACACGCCCGTGTCACTTGGCCGTGTGTCACACACGATCTGAGGCACGACCGTGTGTTTTATCTCAGTGTGTTACACGGCCTACGACACGATCATGAGTGACAAGTCAGAGAGTTACACGGTCTGGCACACAGCCTGCGACATGGCCGTGTGGTCCAACTTAGTGAGTTACACGGGCTGAGACACAGCCACGTGTCCCTATTTTAAAAGCTACACAGTCTGGGGCATTCCACACGGCCTGGCCACGTGGTCATGTGTCCCCTATTTTGAAATTTTTCATATTTTCTTAAAATTTCTATTTTGCTTCAAATTGATCTCAAATTACCTCAAAGTTATTTTTAGGGCTTCAAAGGCTCAATTTAGGGACGATATGCTAATGTTTGATACATTTTGAATGTGTTCTATTTAATTAATATTTATTGATAAATGTTTCTCGATTTTATTGTAATGCTCTATAGCCTTAATTTGGAGACAGAGACTAGTTAGAGGTGTCACAAGTCTTCTCTAAGACTAATTTGAGATCTGGATATTGTTATTTAAAGCTGGAAAATAATGATGTAACACCATATACCTGGTTTGGTCGTTGGATCTAAGCTATAAGATGTTACAACAATTGATAGCATTTCTCATACATGAATTCATCTTAAATATCAAGTTAACCAACAAGCATTCAAGAACATCAATATATTGTGATTAACAAACAAAATTGAGTCATAATCAAACTTACGAAGCTTTTAAACCAACTCGGAAATAAATCAAGATCAATTTGAAACTTTTACAAAAGATATGTAAAAAAAGTAAAACAATGGTCACATGTGTCGTGTGGACAGGCCGTGTGGCAGGCTGAGGCCGTACGAAGTCAAGTGACACGGCCATGTTTCCAAACCATGTAACAAACTATTGTCGTGTAATCCTGGGTTACACGGCTGTCTCGTTAGGCTGTGTAACAGATTGTGGCCGTGTGGATCACCATGTAACGCCCCAAATTTTTGGCCGAGAAGTATTAGGTCTTGAGTATGGGAACAGTTAGGAAGTTGCTCATAAATATTTAGTGTGTAAGAATGTGACACAAAAATCTGTCTGCTTCAGTGGTTATATGTTCTGGGAGTGTCTGAGAAGTCTTGGGTTCAAGCCTGGGCAAGTGCAAAAAGTTTTGTTTTTAAAGGATTAAGCACTGTCTCTTAACAGTAGGCTTTTAAATAAAAATGGGTAAAGCATGACAAGAAAGAGCCTGTAGGCCCAAGAGATAAGTGGTGTGTTACTATTGTCTGAGGTTTGAAGTTCGAGTCCTAGGTTGCGCAATAGGGGTTTTATTTTGCTACCTATGCCGTATAGGTAGTAGAGTTTGACTGAAATACTGCAGATTTGTTGCGGAATTCGAATTGGATGGTTGAGAGATTGGAGGAGAGATTTGAGGAGTGGATTTAGGGTTAGTGGATGGTTTGAGTGATTTGGGGAGAAAAATTCGAGATTTTGAAATGAATGAGGAGTATCATGCCAATTAGGAACTCTAGGCACTCATTGAGTTCAATTTTGGTAAGTTTGGCACTTCTTTTGGTTGATTCTTTTCTTTGGAAACCAAGTGGTGCCGATTAAAGGTTGTTGTGTTTGCGTTTGTGCTTTCGGGTTTGCATTTTAGGTTTTTTTTCCCTTGTCGATTTCTCCCTTCTCCTCTCATAAATTGTTCGGCCTTTTGCTCCTAGGTTTAACCGATTCTCTTCTTTTCTCTATTTTCTTATACCTTGGCCGAATATTTGAGGGCTTATTTCTTGTTGCATTTTCTTTAAGTCTTTCTCTTCTCCCACCACCATTTTGCTTTATTCTGTTGTCGAATATTGTTTCTTCCTCTCCCTCTTGTTTCGATTTTTGGGCAATATTGTTACTTCCCTGCCGATTTTCTTCCTCCATTCTTCCTTTTTCCTTCTGCAGGCGTACGTTAGTCAAATAGTGTGTGGTAAGTCCCTTCTGCCCTTTTGGTTTTTCTCCCTTTTTTCTTCTCTTTTGGTCGTTTCTCACCTCCTATTTATTATTGGTGGTGCTCCTTTCAATTTTTAGAAGTTCTCGAGGAGTGAATGTGCTTACTAGTGTTATTAAAACGATTAAATATCTCTCTGCACTCGATTATAGGTAACGTGGTCCTTATTTATCACATGTTGATCCTTGGTGCGTGGCTTGTGTTATAGGGTGTTGATCGATTGCTTTACTTTTCTCTTATCTTTGGTTTGGTTTTCAATAAGCCAGTCTATAATGATTCAAGCCATATGGTTATGCAATCATCATTAATAGATTTCGCTGGTAATACAATTATTCGACAAGGAGTGTGTGATCAACCTTCGTCAACGGTTTAGCGAACTAAACCACACTCGTTCAATCAAGGCAAGTATCTTTTATTTTGGGATTAAGTATTGAAGAGGAGGGTGATTTACCCTATTGTCAAACGGCTAATTGATTGCCTTGAATGAGTGTAGGTTTGGCACTCGTGGAATTCTAGCACTTTTCGCAAACAAGAGTGTAACCACACTGCTATAAACGTAGAACGGCAAAAGCTAGAAAAGTATGACTGTTGACGCTACACGAGCGTGTGCTCGCTCGTGTGGTAGTCCAAAAGCGTAAAACGTGGGCGTTTGATCGTAGAGGCCACCATGAGAGATTTCATGGGCTTAGGCGATTTCGGGCCACGTTGGGCCGAAAAAGGCCGTGTGGGTCCCACAAGCTCGTGGGCCCCACATGGGTTAACCACACGGACGTGTGGAGATTATTGGGCCAAGCTGTATAGTTCACACGGCCAAGGCCATTTTTGGGCTTTATGGGCACACGGGCATATGGGCCCACATGAGCCCGCATTATGGGCTTTGGGCCCATTTTCACTGTTGGACTGTTAAGGTTGCACAGGTCGCCCAAGACGACTATGGACCTACTGTTAGGTCAGCGGGTATACCTAGACCTCAATTTGATAAAATGACTGTTCTGCCCTTATGTGGCAAAATGACTATTTTACCCTTATGTGACATTTGCCCTTCTGTGGGAAAATGACTGTTTTGCCCGTATGTGGTAAAATGATTATTTTGCCCTTGTGTGGTAAAATGATAGTTTTGCCCTTATGTGGCAAAATGATTGTTCTTCCATTGTATGGTAAAATAACAGTTTTGCCCTTATGTCAAAAAATGACGGTTTTGCCCTTATGTGGTAAAATGACTTTTTTGCCCTTGTGTGGTAAAATGACAGTTTCGCCCTTATGTGGTAAAATGATTGTTTTGCCATTACATGGTAAGCTGACCGTTTTACCCCTATGTGATGTATGTTTATATTTTAGCATGCTATTTGTAATTGTATTGAGTACATGTTTAATATTATGATATGACATGGCATATTGCATGATGCATTGCATGGGGATGGGTTTATATATGATTGGAGGAAGTGTACTATACTGGCAGCTCTGCTACAAATCACTGATGGCTCTAAGCTTATCATACTGGCAGCTCTGCTACTGTTTAGTGCCGCAACCAATGCCATTTTTGGTGTGTAGGGATGGGTGGGTTGATTTTATCCCCACATGGTGTGTAGGGTTGGACGGAGTGGTGTGTAGAGGCTAGTTGGGTAGGATTTCTAATTGCATATCTGTACTGCACTGTCTATTGTTACTGCAATGGGCTAAGGTCCACTCTGATACTGTTACTGTATTGGGCTAAGGCCCTAACTGAAACTGAACTATTACTGATATGGGCTTAGGACCAGACTGTTTTTGCAATGTATGTCTGACTGTCTATTAGTAAGGGATTACATACTGAGTTTTCGTAAATTCACCCTTCTGCTCATCTGTGTAGGAAATCCTTAGGTGGATCGGTGCTGCGAGAGACTCGAAGGTGACCACACAACAGTTTACGCTCCCATATTTGTCTTTTAATTTATAAGTAGTTTAATTTTGCTAATTTTTATGTAATAAGGCCTCTCTGGATTTTATTTTTAATTTAGGCATTGATATTTGTTTTGCCTTAATAATGCTAGCAGAAGGAAAACACGCGGGTTTTCAAAAAGATAAAGGTTTTTCAAAAAATACCATAAATACGTAGACAATTTTAAGAGCTACTGGCTTCAGTGCAAGAAAACAATGTTTTACAAGTAAACGCTAGCACGCAACTGTTTTAAAAAGCTTCCGCTACAAATGGGATTTTGAAATTATTAACGTTTTAAGGTAAATACTTTTGATAGTGGTGCAAGTTTTAAAATCATCTTTTAGATCACACAGAGAAGCTTAATAGAGATTGGGCTTTGCAAACGATATCAAGCTTTACGAAAAACACTTCAATGTGACATCGCCAGATTCGACCATAACATCCAGGCCGGGTTTAGGGTGTTACACACCATACACCTAAACTAAACATACCACATGGTCATGCCCTATGCCCTTGTATGACACACAGCTATGTGGCAAACCGTGTGCGCCTAAAATACCTTCCAAAACAAGCAATCACATCCTAGGTTCACCTAAGCCACAAGTCATAAAAAATTCAAACTATTTAACCTATTCAAAAGTATCAAGAACTTGCCAAAATATACAAAATAACATCCATACTAAGTGCCTAACTAGTATGTCACAATTGGCACCTCAATTCAACCATTAATCATCAAACATTCATGCTATAATGTTCATACCTAAACATTCACATACAATCATCTTTTCAATTTCTAGAATAACATCAAGCAAATTTTTCGAAGACCTAGAGCATAAATACCAATTCACCAAGTAAAATGCATTATAGGTACCAAAACATGCATATATCAACATAAGCCACAATCAATCAGGGCAACCATCATGTATATTGGAGTACTCCGAGAATCGTACCCAAGGTAGGCAAAACTAAACTAATTTTAACTTATACGTTAATAGATCTATTTACTAATTTAATTAATATATTTTACAATAAACCCTAAGGTGATGAAAAATTCTTTTGTATGAGAATAATTAAAGTGCGTAAAAATAAGGACGAAAAACTAACTTGTAAACTTGATCAATTCTAAGAACAGAAGACTAACTCACTTCGATGATCATAACTAACTCTTATTTTGGGTTCTATTCAATCAACTAGTAATTAACCTAGTAGGATCTCTCGATCTTCCACTAAACCAATGAGTCGACAAGAGCCACTTCTCTCTTAACCTCACAGTCTAGATTAGATTGGGGTAAGGTGTTCATAGATAGACAATACCAATTTTGGGTTTATTCCCACCTAGATGACTTCCTAGGGTTGTCAAGTCTAGTGGTTTTAAGTTCTTCCTATCCCAACCAGCTAATCTGTTAAAATACCCTACATAGAAGTTAATTACTCCTACGTCCACTCGTTAATCTCCCATAAAAGGATTAGTTCCTCAAGGATCTAATAAAAATTATATACTTGATTGAAAAGATAACCATAAATAATAGATCAAAAATAAAGTTTAAGAAGAATACTGATATGTATTGATAATTGCGAGAACAGAAATCCACAAAGAGTTGACAAATCCACAAATCAAGGCCCATGACAAATGAAAATAAACTAGAAAGAAACTGAAAATAAAACTCAATGAAATTCGTAACCTAAAACTTGAATAAAAATTGATTATGGAATGTTCAGAGATGTCTATTTGTAGGCTTAGGGTTGGCCATCGTCCATTGACCTAATTCAGCTAATATTTTTTAGTTAAAGTTTGTTGTGCGGACCAATACGCCCTTAGTCGATGTTGCGACACCCTCTGATCTATCTCACGACACTGATAGCAGTTTACAAGCTCAGGCTAGATTCTAAGGCTATGTCACGATACCCTCTGTCTATGTCACGACATTAAAGGCGGTTTGCTGCTTTTGAGTGCTCTGCTCATTGTGTTGTGACATTGACACTTTGTGTTGCAACATTGTGGCCAGTTTCATGTTCTTATACATCTGAATGATTTCCTACGCACTCACTGATTGCGTTACCCTTCCTTTAGGCTTATTTTCGCTCTTAAGGTCATATAAATAGCTTAAATCATATTTTTTTTTTATCATTTATGAAATGGAAATGAAAAGTAAGTGAATATAACGAAATTGCTTTTATACAAGCCCCTTAAGTATGAAAAATGATTTAATCTACAACAAATTGCTGCAGATCAAATACACATGTTGTAACCACCCCAACCTGGCCCAGATGGTAAACCCTAGCTGAAGAGATCACATTAATTACCGAAGTGATCTTGTCTTTCTTTTTTCAAATCCACTCTCAATTCTAAACTTGTTTTAAAATAATGAATATCTCATATTAATCAATTAAAAACTAACATTAATTTAGCGTGAAAAATAAATCAATAATCTTTGTATAATAAATTAACCTGTTTAAAACACATAATAAATAAACAACATTCTAAAACCATTATCAATAAGTAATATTAAGTATAAATCATTCCATCTATATAAATACCTATTAATAACATGCATACTAATTGATGTAATTAAAATAATTGTCCCATACCATGGTTTTTAATAAAATAAAATGATAATCGCAATAATAAATAATAATAAATAATTAGCGAGAACAAGCCGAGACCCTCCACATGTTGAGTCCGCGTCCTAATCCATTGGGTTATCTAAAAATATGGAAAATAAGGGGAGTGAGCTATGGAAGCTCAGTGGGAGTCTCTTTACAATAAATCAAATCAATATTTGAATATGCATGTTAATCATAATAATCAAATCAATACGACAATTCAATTTTGTCACTTTAGACAAGCAAAACATTAATAGTCAGTCTAAGTTAATTGAACAAATCAACTATAGAGTCATAATATCATTCACACTAGATATATGCACCTTTATCAGTTAAGTCATTTTATCATGTACTTTTTAATAAGTATGCATAATATGTCATGCAACATTCATTTTGACGTTTCGTTTAGCATTCGTTAATCCTACCCCCAACCACTAGCACTCTAAATCCTTCTACCCTTTTTGCTTCATGTCGTGGACTTAATACCACTACATTTATTAGGTGCTGATAAAAGATGTAGTTTGGCAGAGGATCCACAACTGCTCGCAAATAAAAGCTATCAGATGGAACATGGACACCCAGTAAAATAAAATCACAGTTTGAATCTGTTGTTCTGTGGGTTCACAGTAAGATCTTCGCAGTTGGAATCTTCTATGGCTGTGAATATACAGCGAACGTTCATTTATGCAATTAATATGAATTGTCGTTCTTCCACCTTTCATATCCTTTGCCCCCTCCCCATTCATATGCAAAATAATTAGATATTTTGAATTCATTCATTCAATAATTTGTTCAACATTCTATCCCATTGCAAAAATAGGGACAAATAATAAATCAATTATTAAAGCATGTGAAACATAGTACACATATATAATAATTCAAAATTTTAAACAATCATTTATAAGCAATTACATCACATT
Source organism: Gossypium arboreum (assembly GCF_025698485.1). Lineage (NCBI taxonomy): Eukaryota > Viridiplantae > Streptophyta > Magnoliopsida > Malvales > Malvaceae > Gossypium > Gossypium arboreum. The sequence continues at coordinate 129,330,742 of NC_069072.1, read as the reverse complement.
AGTAACCATACAATCATTCATGGATTTATGTCTTCATTCATAATCAATTAAATCATAAATTCATTCTGTCATGCATTTACTCATTCTACTTCTAGTCTAGGACCTAATTGTAAAATCTAGTTCTCTAGATGCTATTAAAAACCTAATCAGGGACTGAATTGCATAAAATAATTAAAGATAAAGAAAATCTATAATTTTTAAGTTTCAGGAGCCAGACGACCGTGTGATTGAACCGTATGCGAAGCCCCAAGCCATGTGCAATGCAATGACACGAGGGTATATCAAGGGATATGGCTGTGTGTGATGCAACGACACGAAGGGATACCGAGGGACATTGCTATGTGCAATTAGGCAGTTATGAATTTTGACTCGATTTTTCAAAAGACACACCAAATTTTTTCGGGGTCTCGGGCGATTACCCTTCGTTCAAGCTCAATCCAATCTCCTACAAGGGTCTTTCAATTGAAAAAACGCAAGAATCAATGACGGATTTACAAGATTTGCGGGGGGTTTTGGCAAAAATGTTACATATTGACTGTGGATTGAAAGATTTAACGAAAAAAATGAAATTCCAAAATTGACGAGTTCAAATAAATTGAAACAAGAAGTTTTACTGAAATTTTGATGAAAATACGGGATGTAATTGACGGAAAATCAATCGGTGGAGAAACGAGTTTAAATCGGAAAAGATTTTGGTTCAGGAACAAAAATAATTATCAACAATGGAGAGAAAATATTTTCAAAGGAAAAGATGAAGAATAAAAATAAAATAAATAGAAATAAGGAAGATAAATTCTATTAGGATTTGAAAATGATTAATTTAAATTCTAGTTAAGATAAGAAGATAAAAAACAGTAGGGATTTCTATTTTTAAGGATAAAAGATGAATTCTTGTTGGGATTGGATTGGGGTGAATTTCTAAGCTTTACAAGCCTTTGGGGCGTCATTATAATTTTTCCAAAGTTAAGGGTTTTACTACAATTTTGCCAAAGTCAAGGCACCACCTGCAATTTACCCACTTTGGCCTAATTTTAAAGAAAAGGGAAAGTGGAAATATGAATTTAAACCCAAATGCTTATGAGTGCCAATGCTTTACCACTCAACCAAATCTCATTTAATGTTAATTTTTTTCACTAATTTTCACCTATTACTTCAGCAAACTGGAGGCTTTTGAATTTTCAAAATAAAATTTAAATAAATGGAAAGAGTGAGATTTAAACCAAAGCTCTTTAAAGAGGGAAATTAACACTTCACCATTAAATCTAAAGCTTATTTCTTGTTTATTTTAGCCACTTGATTATATATATTCATTTATGCTTCAACTTACATTTTTTTTATTACCTTACATATTTTTACCTAATTTTTCTTTAACTTGTTTAGCCTATATTTTTAATACTCTCATATTTTAGTTTATATACAATAATTAATACTCATAGTCGACTCACTATTAATAGTATAATTCACTTTTACCTTTTTTCCATTTAGGTCCTAACTCAATTAAAACACTTAATTTTCCAATTAGACCTCCTAATCAAGTTTTATTTTAGATTAATACAATAACATCTAATTATTCTAAACCCCTAAATTTTTGGGTGTTACACATGGTTACACATGGCATTCACATTCAATTAATGAATAACATTTCATGCCATAAGATCCCATTTCCATTCATTTCATTAACTTGTTTTTCCAAGGGAACTTTAGTAAATTAACTTTGGATACACAGGATAACTTTAATCACGCAAGTTGACAATCGGGACATTAACCGTAACTCGATACTGCTCACTAAGCTGTCGAGAATCCACAACAAATGCTAGATTCTAGCCATCGGTATGGTATCCACCACCGATACACAGTACCTGATAAATATAACATCGGTACAGAGTGCCAAATAATTGTAACACCAGTACAAAGTATTTGATAAATATAATCATCAACACATAGTGCTTAATAAACACTAATGACATGTCATTTGTATCCTAATCATTCACTAAGCTCATACGGGCCTTAACCTAATTTCCACTCTTTCAATCTTTATAACATTATACCATGTTCAACTTGATCATATGCATTCCATATAATAATACAATTCATTCCAAACATATATAATAGCCATACTTTACAATTCAGTCCCTTAATTCCATTTCAATGCTTATCTCAATTCACCATAACAACATATACATATATATACACATACATAATTCAAATTCAAATAATTATTAAATATAATAAACCTAATATGAACTTACCTAAACGAAATAATTACAAATACCACATCGAGGCTACTCAACAATTTTCCCCGTTTCTACAATTATCAACTGGTTGGTCTGTTTCTTGATCTATATAATAATTTAACTCAATTAATCATTTCAAATACCTTAAATTATATACTTTCATTTGACCCTTTAATAAAATTTTACATTTTTACCCTAAACTTTTACCTTTTATTCAATTTAGTCCCTAAAATCGAAACTTACACATTTATCAGAAATAAGCCAAAAACATATTAGTCAAATTTATCCTCATTCATTTACAACCCGTAATTGATGAAAATTTACAAGAATTTTATTCTAAATTCATTATTATTTTAGTCTCTAAACTTAAAATTAACTAATTCACTATACAAAATAGCCCTAATTCAACACCAAGCTTCAAACTCAACCATTAACATTAAAACAGCTTTAAGAATAACAATGGTAAATTTTCAAACATTTAACAATTTTACAAAATAGTCCTTAGGCTAGCTAGATTAAGCTACAACAATCTCAAAAACATAAAATTTACAAGAAACGAGCTTAAAATCAACTCACTTGCAATTGTCAAATATCAATGGATGTTTGAAGCTTTCATTTTCTTATCTAATGCAGGCTTTTCGGTGGTAAAAAAGAAATAAAGAATATGATAATGCTTATTTCTTTTCTTTTCTTTTTATTACTTAGGTTTAATAGTGTTTAATATAACTTAACATAAAATAAGCACATGAAAACATCACTAACTGTCCATAATGATCCATTATGGTCTAATTTCCTTTTAAAACCCTCAAAACATACTTTTATACACATTTAACACATATAACTCAATAGCGATTGGCTTTTGAATTATATACGATTTAGTCTTTTTCGTTAATTAACTAGTCAAACATTAAAATTATCTAACCAAACCTTAATAAGACCAACTAATAACCTTGTAAATATTATTTAAATAATAGTTTTTGACTCATAGGTCACAATTGTGGTCTCAAAACTACTTTTTTTAGTACCATTGAAAGAGAGTTGTTACAAATGTCGTGCTAAAAATAGAGTCTCGTACGCGATCTAATCACTATGAAAATTCAAGCAATGCCAATTGAGTAGTTGAATGATCTTGTAGCTTTCATGGGTCTCATGAATTACATTTTCCAGCCGTACTGGGATCACTTTGTAATGGTGTTCATTGATGATATCTTGACTTAGAGGAAGAGCATGAAAAGCACCTAAGAATTGTTCTATTAGTGTTGCGTGAAAAGCAACTATATAAAAAGCTCATCAAATGCAAATCTTGATTATTACAAGAGATTAGTAAGTGGATTCTCCAAAAAAGCTTTTCTCAAAACAAAGCTTATGCAAAAGAATATGCTATTTGTATGGATGATCTTTTCCAAGAGAACTTCGTAAAGTTGAAGGCCATGTTGACTAAAGCACTGATTTTGACCTTTCCCGAATCAAGGAAGGAATATTTTGTGTCCAGTGATGCGTCACTGAATGTTTTGGAATTTTTTGTAGTGTAGGATGGTAAATTAATTATGTAAGTGTCTTGGTAGTTAAATCACATAAATGCAATTATCCAACACACAATTTAGAGCTAGTCGTTGTGGTTTTTGCTCTAAAGATCTAGAGGAAATATCTATTCGATGAAAATTTCTATATTTATTTAAATCATAAAGTCTCAAATATTCCATATCCCAAAAAGGGTTAAATCTGAGACAACGTCGCTAGACTGAATTGTTAAAAGACTATAATGGTATAATTGATTATCATCCAGGAAATCAGATGTAGTGACTGATGCCTTGAGTCAAAAGTCAGTGTTTAAACTGAGAGGAATGTCTTCTTAGATGTGATGATGGCAACTTGTTAGCTGAATTGAAAATAAACCATGTTTTGATTGGTCAGAAGGAAAATAAGCAATCCACAGGTACTAAGCTGACAGAGGAACGTAAACTTGCTTAGACAGAGGTAATAAGAAATACAACATCAATGTGAACAATTTTCTTTGATTGCATAATTAAATTTATGTATCTTTCAATGCTGAATTGAAAAAAATTAATTTTGTGCAAAACTCACGATGGTTCTTTTGTTATGCATCCTAGTGTTGTAGAAATGTATCGTGATTTGTGCAAATTATTTTTGGTGGAAAGGTATGAAAAGAGAAGTCATCAAGTATGTTGCTAAATACTTGACTTGCCAACGAGCAAAGATTAAACATCAAGTTCCTACTGGGTTTCTTCCCCCTATTTCAGTTCTCGAGTGGACATGGGAACATTATTTGCCTCTAATCAAATTTGTCTATAATAATAATTTCTACTCGAGCATTCCAATGGCTGTGTATGAAACTCTATATGGTTGATGGTGTAAAACACCTATATGTTGGTCAGAGTTGAGTAAGAGAAAGATGATTAAGCCAAACTTAATGCAGGAAGTGGAAAATATGGTAGAGCTAATATGAGGCAAATTGAAAGTGGCCTCAAATAGGCAAAAAGTTTATATTGATCTGAAGTAGAAAGATTTTGATTATGCTTTGGGTGATAAAGTATTATTGAAAATCTCTCCATGGAAAAAGATTTTGTGCTTTGGTCACAAAGGGAAGCTAAGTCCCAAGAATATCAAACCATATGATACCACTAAGAGAGTTGGACCGATTGTTTACGGTTTAGCCCTGCCATCAGGGTTGCAAAAGTTTCATGATGTGGTGAGAAATAAGCCCATGTCATTACTGTAAGGCTCATAATGAAATTATAGTGCAAAAGAAGTTAGTTGGGAACTGAAATAGGCAATGAGGTCCTAATATCTTAAAGGAGAATTTCAAGGTAAATTTTGAGAATGAAATTTCGTAAAGGAGAGAATTGTAACAACTCGAAATTCAATGGTACCGGAAAGTACGGTTTTGAAACCTTATATCCATAAATCGAGTATGTAAATATAAAATAAAAATATTTACAAAGTTATTATAAAAATATATTAAAATTTGGCAAAATAATTTAGCCAAAAAAGTATTTAAGGCTTAGGAACTAAATCGTAAAAGTTCAACTGCTAGACAGTTTTAATTGAAAAAAGGCTTGAAAACCTAAATGGCGATTATTCAAAGACCCTAAATGGCTAATAAAGCATTGATTGCATTCAGTGGGTGGATGATTGTGATCATGCCGACTTAGTTTGTATTAACAATTAAAATAATATAATAAAAACCTTAATTTAATTAACTAATGTTAGTTAAAGGTTAAATATATATATATATATATAATGTTAGTAGAAAGAAAGATTATTTTCCATCATTTTCTTCCACCATTTGAGAAAAAGAAAAAAGAAAAGATAACAAAACACCAAGGAAGCTTGCATACAACCAAGATAATAATTAAGGTAATTTAAACATTTTTCTTGTAATTTTTATAGATTTATGGTTATGGAAGCTTGATTTAGCTAGCTCATGTATCAATTTAATCAATTTTTAAAGTTTTAGCAAGTTGGCATTGTTGATTAATTGACGGTTTAGACTTGAAATTGATAGATATTGAGTTTATATTGTAAAAAGGACTGAATTATAAAGTTAATTAAGTTTTAGGGACCAAATTTTGTAACACCTTAATTAAGCTTTAGGGACCAAATTTTGTAACACCCCTTTACCCGATCTGATTGTTGAGTCTGAGTTACAAGATGTCACATTCCTTGCCAAAGCAACTTTTGTCAAATCCATAGAAAAATAATCATTGCGATGAAAAAATAATCATTGAAATTTTCATCATTCAGGTAAAATAATAGTTTTAAAAACATTACATATCATCAACAACCATTTTTTAGGTCTTGTACTGTTGCGATATGTGCCCATATTGTAGTAAACATATAATTATTTTCTATTTATTTGAACGATGAATAAATAAATAAAGTTAATTTCGCATTTTACTATTATGTCTTTTGTATTTCTGTCTTTTATATTTTGCATGTATAGCAAAATTGTAACAAGCAAATATTAACTCATTGATTGTCTAAGTTCAAACTGAAGATAAGTGGCATTGTAAGAACATTTACATTGTGAAAAAGACAACTTACTTTATTAAATAATCTAAATAAGTTTGTAATCCCATAAAAGAATTCAAGTGAGCATTTGACTCAAATACTGAGAATGATTATTATTTTGTCTACAATTCCAATTTGAGAGGTGGCTAGCCTTGGTTATCGGAGTAGTTGACTCCACAGGTAGAGACATATATGTATTAATTGGTAGAATGATACATTGGATTGAACCCAAGATGAATTAATTCTAAATCCATTTGTGAACTAATTCACTGGTGATGTTTATGGTGTGATTTACCTAAATCCTGAGTTAGTAACTGACCATGCATATGCAACCCATGTGCTTTGATATAAGTGGAGGCTTATGCTCTAAAGATGATTGAGCCCATAGCCGGTATGTTGGGTATATGACTTGTGTATGGCATGGCTTTACTAGCAACAGTGGAATTCATAACTCAATTAAAGAGTTAATGATATACTCTCATTGGCATTGTGTGGATTGATAAATATGGAACAGGTTGCTCGTTCTCAAACGAGCAATTTATCACTGTCATTTGTTGACAGTGATCATATTAATTATTAAGACAACACAATGGTGACAATGAGATAAAATAAGATTGTATTAAGTGAACGAATTTAACTCAAAGAAATCAAGGATATCATATGAGGGTAACACACACATGACAAGGTCATTGGACAAAGTAGTTGGATGAATAGCTTTCATAAAGAGTATACAATAAGGAGTTTACAATTTTGTGGACTAACTCCATGATTAAGTAATTGCGAATTATCAGAACGATGCTTCTGAACATAATTACACTTACTAGAGCCTAATTGTATATGTCTGATTGGTCCCTCTACTAGCTCAACAAATGCTCGATCGGACTACATTTGAATCAAAAGAAAATTCTACGACTTTGGAAATAATTTAATTAAGTCGATTTATTCGATGTGGAATTATATTAGGTGGTTGTGATAATTGTTCAACTAGAGAATTTGATTAAAGAATTTTATTGAAAAATTAATTTTGATTAAGTAAAATTAAATTAATCAAATTAATTAAAATCAATATGATATTTTTTGAAATTAAATTTCAAGTCAGATAACTGGCCTAATGCGTAATTGAACTTGAAAATTAGACCTAAGATCGTGAATTGGGTCCGGGAGTCCAAAACCGAGACTAAGACCCAAAAACTAATCAAATCAAGCTATTATGTGAAACTGCTCCGATGATCAAACCAGTTGCTAGACCGAATTACTCGGGTCGCCATTGACCATGATCGAACAGGCAACAGCCAAACTGACTCAATGTGCAATAAGGGTGTCGCATCTGCATCATCAGACACGGCGATGCCGATGACTGCGACGGCAGCATCCCAATGTTCGACGGCAGTTGGTCTTCGGTGGTTAAGCAGTGGAAGAGTTACACTCCTACTGGAACTTTACCAAAGAATTTGATTACAGATTAACTATTCCAAAAATAATATTATTTTAATAGTTTAATATTAAATATAATTTAATACTTATCTTAATAATATTTTACTAATTTAATATTAAAGTGATTATCTTAATCTTAAATTTAATTTAATGTTTATCTTGTAGATAAACATTCTATTATTTTAATCAGATTTACTATTACATTTAATCTATATTAATTTAATATTAAAGTGATTAATTTTAATCATAGTTGAACTATCTAAATTTTCCCTCTATAAAGAGAGTCTTGGGTCATTATTTTACACACACTTAAATTAAATAGAAAGTTGCAAAGAGAAAATTCTCTGAAGAGAATATTTCAGAAAATTTCTAGAGATATTTTTCTGACTTACAATTTGATCCAAAAGTTTAGAGAAATCGCGAAATTACCCTAGGTATTTTTGTGTAAAATTTTCTGATTCGAAACAAGCCCACATTCGACAGACATGAGCTTCAAGATAACAGAAAAAACTACTCGGCCGAAGTGCTCATACTAGACGAATCGAAAAGCTATGTAACATCCCGAATTAAGGCTTGGAAGAATTTAGGTTTATTGGTCGGGTCAATGTTTTGGATGGACCCTTAAGTTAGATTTTCCACTTTAGGAAAAGAATGAGTCTACTAGCTCAATGGCTAGGTGTTAGCTTACCCTTAAGACTCGGGTTTGAGTCCTCATGTGTGTGTTTAGAGAAGTTTATTTTATTTTTGGTTTCAACTCATTAGATTAGGATTTCTATAAATTCTATTTTATTTTGTTATTCCATTTTATTTCAATTTTTGAGAAAAGTTAGGAAAATCCCAAAAATAACTCCCATATTTCCCTCATTCTCTTTGTCACATCAAAATTTTCCTTAATTTCAGTTTTCTACATTTTTTTGGGTTGTTGCTTTCCTTTTTTCCATTTTTTTCTCTTTTTTGTTATCAATTCACCTTTGTCTTAGGTTCTTTTCCTTTGTTCACCATTGGTAGACATTAATTATAGTAGTTTTGTGTCGCATCAATTGTCTCAACAACATTATCGTCAATTGTTGATTCTTCGTTCAATCTTGTGTCATACCGAGCGAGTGTAAGTACTGTTCTTTTTAGTTTTACATTGGTTCTTAGATTTATTTATACAATATTTTAATTGAAAGTCATATCAGTTGTTTATATTTGTAAAATTGAATTTTCAGATCAGTTTATTGAGGAGCATCAGTAGATTTTTTTAGTAATTTGGAAGCATATTTCAGGTGTTTTTCTTGAACACTCGTACTTAAGGATGTTTTTCGTGGTTTAATTTCATGTTTTGCTACAAGGTTTAGAGTGGTTTTCAAGCCACACGGGCGGTCTACATGGCCGTATACCGCTTAAGAAATTAGGTAAGTTATCCTATCACATGGCCTAGGTAGGTCACACGGGCTTGTCACACGACCGTATAACCTCTATTTGGGGATTTGGTCGATCACACACGAGTGTGTTCTCAACAACACAGTTGTGTATCACTATCACACGGGCGTGTCATTCAGTCACACGATCGTGTCTCCTCTATTTCTAAAATTGCAAAATTTTGTCACACAGGTACAATGAGTTACACAGTCTGGCCACATGGTCATGTACCCTTGTCACACAGGCATGTCTCATAGTCACACAGCCGTGTATTTCAGTCACATGGGTGTGTCCCTCTGCCACACGACTGCGTATCTTTGTCACACGGTCTGAACCCCTACCACATAGCCGTGTGGCCCTGTTTTTGCAATTTTACCCTTTAATGTTAAAGGATTTGTCTAAGTCCTTGAGAGTCCCTTTGCATGTTTAAGCCTTTGTAGGTAAGTTTTGGATCACGAATATTGTTTGATAAGGTCCCTGAAAGACGTATTGTTGTTAGAATATTTATATATATGTATATGTGTTCATATGATTAAATTTTGGGAATTTGCATAAATAGTGTATACTGTGGTATCTTACTTTGGTATACGAAAATGGTTGAATGTAATAATGCGAAAGGTCAAACTGTTATATCTGCTATTTTGTAACCGAATACTAGTTTCTCAAATTCTAATTCCTCTAATCTGAACAGTTTGTTTATGTGATTATTGGTTATAGAATTTGAAGATAAGCATGTCTGATTCTGTAAATCTGTATGCATAATGCTTGCATTGCATTGTGGTTGGGATATGAATATGAAGAGAATGAATTTTGATTTGGTAGTAAACTACACTACTATTATATTATAGCGGTAAAACCGTATTTATGTTAGCAGTTTGACAACATAACGAACATGTGGCATATGACTACTTTATGCAGTGATTAGGTTGGATAGGTCCACCATAACCCAAAAATTGGTGTGTTGAGCTTGGAAAGGGTCTAGTATACCCTTATTTGGTGTGTGACAGATAATTTAAGATGGTGTGTAGAGGCTAGTTAAATGGGATTTGATGACATTTTGCATTTGAATATGATTTGCATATCTGTTTAAAGATAATTTAAATCGATGTGTTAAATTCAATGTGATATTTGAATATGGTTATATCTAACTTCTGTATGTGGGTTTAGTTATTTGTCACTGAATTGTTTGATTGTTTTGATATCATTTAGTTACGTATGCTTAGGACTCACACTGAGCTTTCGTAGCTCACCCTTAGTTTTCCTCCTTTTCACGTAACCCTTGATATTAGAGGTTGTATAACACCCCAAACCCAGCCTAGATATTATGGCTGAATCTGGAAAGTTACGAAGAAGGGTTAAGAATCCAATTTTATAATATTAAAACCTCGTATAATTTATTACTAAAAGAGTTCAAATTTTAGAAAGACATATTATTATGCTCATTAATGAATCCATCAATTGTTTACTCTTTCAAGTAAAACGATAATTTGTAGCGGAAGTTTAAAAGTCATTACATTTTCAAAACCGAGTTTGTGTTTGCAAAAATATTTGTTTGCGTAAAACCGTTGTTTTCGTAAATTGTTTTGTTGAGCGTCACAAGAAACTTAAATCAAATCCAACGCCAACAACAACACCAAAAAGTCCAAAGAGTCTCCTATTTACAAAACTCTTAAAATAAACCAGAAATTTAAATAAACTTTTTAAATAAATGAAATTTACAGACATGTGGACACCTTTAACCCTCATTTGCACTGACCCGCTTAAGCCTGAGGATTACCTGAACAGAACAGACAAACGGAAAGTGAGTTTTAAAAACTCAGTGTGTAACTCAACAGAAACATATAAATACTTAGATTTTTCGCATAACAGAATAGATACAGACATCAGTCCTTAACAGAATCAGATAATAATAAAATCATACAAATATGTAAGGTCCTACCTCGATCCTCTACATACCAACTTCGACCATCCCTACACACCATGTGGGGTATAAAACACCCACCCAGCCCTACACACCACATAGTGTCCGTATGATATTTATTAGAATAATCGTAATCATGCTGCTAGAATAATGGTGACATATCGCCTAGCAGAATACTTCCTCCACATAAACATATCCCACCCCCAAACACAGATACAAATATACAAAACAACAAATAATATACATGCTTATACATAATAGACATAATACACGCATATGCATGACAGAGCAGATCATACATATCATGTCTCATTAATCTCGTACAAACCTTCTTTAAGCCATTCTCAGTCTAACAGAATAACAGGTTCCATGCTTAAGGGTTTGTTTTGCCCATACCAACCCTACAGAATGCTCACAGTCAATCAGATTGATACGTGCAACCCTAAGGAAAAATTCTGAAATTTGGGCCTACATGCTCGTGTGCCCACACACCCAAATTGGCCCCGCCCGTGTAGCCCACACGGCCATATACACACCCTCATACGACCGTGTGTCACGCACAGCCTACCACATAGTCAGGCACACACTTGTGTGGCGTCAATAGGCTAGATTTTTGGCTTTCACCGATCACGTGTTTTTGTTATACCTCTAGTTCGTTTTTTATGCGAAAGCAATCCCGAGACCTCAAAAACATAAAAATAGCAGTTAATACTCACCAAATCAGTACCACTCCGTAATATTCAATCACTAAAAACAACCTAAATGACTTGCACAACACTTCCAAAAGAACATCAATACACTTACCTCTTACAAACAGCCACCACATGAGTTCTACGTCACTAGAGCCACCTTAACCGCATCTTGGACTTCTCCTAAGTAACACATTCACAGAGTTTTAATTCTCCAAATACACCCAATACGCCATATCAAAAGGTATAATTCCAATCGGGTTTACAAAAATCAAAAGCTAAAGTTAAGAAAAACTCTACTTACCAAACTGAACGAGAAAAATCGAAAATTTGAAACACCACGAATGAAAAAAAGATTTGTGACGGAATCAAAAAGGTGAAGAAAGGAATTTTTTTCAAAGAACAGAGAAAGAAAATGTCAAATAGGAGGAATTTGGGGAAAGAGAGAGAGAATGAGAAAAAAACAAAATTAAAACAAAATCAAAAATAAAAATAAAACACTATCCCACTCCTCCACTAACCAACCACTATCCCACTAAATCTAACCCACTAACTTCATCCAACTACCACAGACTTTCAATCCCACTAAACTTCTACTACACAACCAACACACTTACAAAAGCAAAAATAACATCCTTCGCTCATACGGGGGTTTGAACACAAGACCCTAAGGAAAGCTAAGACCTTACCACTTGAACCAACAGGCTCATTCTGATATGAGTTTACCAAATATAACATAAGCCCACCCAAAGGGGATGAGGCTAGGATAAAAAAAAATAGAATTTCCAACAATGGGGCTTGAGCCCAAGACCTCAAACATACAATCAAAACACTTAGCCACTAAAGCATATACATATTTATGGCAGAATTCAAAAAATTTTATTTTAGTAATTCAGGGCGTTACAGGTTGGATTCAACAAATCAGGAGTCTCAGAATTTCTCAATTCGGTTTGGTTTTTAATAAAGTTTTTCGTAAATTTTGATAAATTGATTTCATCTGGGCTGTAAATAAATCTTTGTGGACTATGATATAAGTTTTATTTGAACTATGGACATTCGTAAAAACTCTGGAATTTTGGTTTGACTTATTTTACAAATTACATACATGATTATAAGTTTCGAGATTGAAACTTTTCCTTTGCAATTAGTCAGGTTTTAACAATAAGTTTATGATTTTCGATCAAGGTAAAAAAATATTTTGTTATGTTACAAATTTTAAACTAAAGTTTCATTAATGGTTTTTCAACTTCCTTTTGGTTGCAAACATGTTTAATTCATTAAATGTGAATTTGGTTCCAAGTAAGTTTCAAGCGAAAAATAAGTTCAACGTTTGCAAAACATTTTGGTAAAGTTCGTTTTTTGTTTCAGTAAGTTGCGAGTAAAAATGTTTTTTGAAACAAACTTTCTTATGTAAATCATTGTTTTGTTTTGGGCCATTTCAGTGGCCAATGTGACCTCCGAAATTTGGTCAAAATTTTTGCGCCGTGTTTTTGGGTGTTACAAGGTACAATTTTGGTTAAGTGTTTATTACTTTAGATATCACAACCAAGATCTTGTTTTCGAATAATTTTTAAAACTCTGTTTTCCCTAAATTTATTTTTCACTGCATTTTCCAAATCCCTTTTTTCCAACATATACGAGTATACGAATGCCCTTAAATTAACCCAAGATCAAACAAGGACTATTTGGTAACATTTTCAAAACTTCGAGTTAACGTCGTGACGAGGACGTGAAGGGGTCCCTCATCACGACGCAACATACTGACTTGGCCAAATGGCTTTCTCGCTACAGCTACAGATTTCCTCTTCACGCTGTGGCCTGGATTTCAAGATTTTCCTGACGACATACATTCAATGTTGTAACGTGACCTTGTTTTCGTGCCAACGTTCGAACAAAATTGAAACGTCACAAACTGTTTCTGCGATTTCAATATACAAACCTACAAATTTCTCAACAAACTAACCAATACCAAACTCAACCATATATTAACATTGCATATATACATTTATATCATATTTAATTATAATATAAAACACCATCCAACATATATCATTTCAACCTTATTAACATTCTCCCTTCAATTATTATTAACAAGCCTTACTTCACAACATGAGAAATGCCTACCTATAACCATATATCACTTTTCACTATTAATTGATACATATTTTGTACCCTAATAAGATTTATAACAAGTTCAAGTTGCATTTATATCAACCATATTCTATCTATCAAACACTACTCATTTAATCACGTACAAACACATATGTTAAAAAACATGCATCATTTGCAAAGGTACCCTTTCATTCATCACATACCATAAGATAGTTGAAATAGAAATATTAGCCTCCATATAACTAAATCCACATACCAAACCAAATTCCAATTCCTCATTATTAACCATAGCAAAATACCCAAAATGACTCTACTAGGTACATGCCATTTAACCAACAAAAAGGAAATTACCAACTTTGTTGAGTTTAGAATTCTATCTGGATGAATTAAGAGAAAGGGCTAAATTTAACTTACCAATTAAACTTGAAGCTTTAAAACAAAGTTTTGTTGAAATTAACTTAAGGTTTTGGAAGTTCTTAGGTTTTTAAGCATGGGTTATGTTGAAAAAAAAGAAGAATTAGGGATTTAATTGAATGAATTTTAAGTTAGAATTGAAAAAGGATTAAATTGTAAAAAAAGCTATAAGTTTTGTGTTTTAGGAAATTAAATTGAAAGAAATTTTAAATTAGGGTTTTATAATGAACATTAGATTATTAGGGTGAATATGGAAGGAAATTGAGGAGAAATGAAGTACAAATTAAGTTAAACAAATAAAAGAGTTAATTAGGATTAAATTGGAATTAGGAAATAAATTGAATAAAAATTCAATTCATTATTAAATTAATGATGTAATTAATAATGTAAATTGTTATTATTATTTCGTAGCTAACAAGGAAAACAAGGCATTGACATCCAAAGGAAAAGAAAATATCGTTAAGGAGTAAATAAGTATTCCGGGTTTGTATTACTATAACTCAAACTATTTATTAAATGTTATATTGAATTTGTAGTCATGGGACATATAAGATAAGGTAAGTAATACTATTTGAAATTAAGTAAGAATATGTGTGAATATTGAATTATATGTGAATTGAGATAATAGATGTCTTGAATTGATTGAATATTTGAAATTATTGTGGAAATGAATTCGAAATTGGAAAAGTAAAATAATACCCTATTAACTTGTCGGACTAAATTGGATACAAATAGCATGCCATAGGATTGTGATGTGATGAGGAGATTTTTAGCTCGGCCGAAAAGATGATTCTGTTATTATATGCTTCGGTTTAACTGAAGAGGCATTTAATGCCTTATTGGTGTGTTTGGGAGGATATGATATACCGGTGTGTTTGGGAAGCTATATTATACTGGTGTGTTATGGAGGATTTATATTATTTCGGGTGTGTTTGGGTTGGATATTCTGGTGAGTTTGAGTGGAATCCGTGTGTCTATCAAAGTCCAAGCCTTGTTAATAGGGTAAATAATTGAAATGAAAATTTGAAAATGAGATTGATTGATTTGGCATGTAACAGTCCGATTTAGACCCTAATTAGAATGGTGGTTTTAGGACCACGAATTTGAGTCAAAAAATATTTAAATATTATGAATTTGCATGTGTGAAAATTTCGTATGAAAATTTGATTGTTTGTGTGCTTAATTAAATAAAAAGGGCTTAATCGCATAAAATGTAAAATTTGCATGCTAATTATTAAAGTGCCTAATTGCTTTGTTCTTTTAATGTGGGGAACTTATAATGCAATTATACCATTGAAATTGGCATGGACACATTCGGTCACTAGTTAGTGGGTGGAAATAATATTGAAATAATTAAAGTTATATTATAAGTAATAATATGTATATATTATAACATAAAATAAAAACAGCCATGCATGTACTTTGTTATTGCCGAAACTAAAGAAAATAAGAAAGAAAAGAAAGCTTTAAGGGTTTGGCAACTTATTAAGCTCAATTAAGGTATGTAATTAGTTCGGTTTTTAATAATTTTTACGTTTTTGAGATCGTTGCTTCGAATACTACCCGACCCACGTTTGAATTTTTAATTTCGGTGAATATTTTGTGTTATGTCATTGATGAATATATGTGTTTGTGATGTTTGATGATGAAATATCAAAAATATGTTTTAGATTAACTTGTTTGTTTGATGATGAAATATCAAAAATATGTTTTAGATTAACATATTTTGTATTGGAGTTTTTGATGATTTTGAGTTATTAGGACTAAAATTGCAAAAATAATAAATGAGGGATTAAAATGTGAAATAGATGAAATATATGGACTTGTATGGTTATATGGAACATTCGGCCCAACTAAATTGTTTTGAGATTTTGTGTATTTTGTGTTTTGTGCAATTAAGACTAATTTGTAAAAGTATGAAATATTAGGGGTAAAATGGTAATTTACCCATTTATATGTTGTTGGATTAAATTGAATGAAATTGTGTTTAAGTAAGGTTAATTTGAAATTATATAGATCAAGAATAAAGGAAACCAGACTTGGATCGGGGAAAAACAAAAATAATCGAATAGCCGTTTTGTAACTTTCGTCGATATCCGAGGTAAGTCTTTAAGCAATTAAACATGGTTTATTTTAAACATAGAATGTTTTACTATGATGTTACAAATTTTATAATCTATTATTATGTTAGCCGAATGTGATATATCAATGATTTACTGTGGTTGAGTTTTATTCGACTGATTTAAAATCCCTGGAAGTGTGTATGTGTTACATGGAATATTGGACTATCCAATATATGAAATGTTGTGGAATGATTCTATAATTGGGATATTCAGGCTTTGAGCTTAGCAAGCTTTGTGCTGGTGACATTAATCGGGCTTCGTACCTAGCAGGCTTATTGCCGATGAATAAATATCAGACCTTGGGTCTAGCAGGCCTTGTGCCGGTCTGTGATTCAGGCTTATGCTTAGCAAGTTTTATACCGGTGATTTGTTTACAAGTCTGTGATTATAAGATTTCAAATTATTGTGGATATTGAGCAAGTGAAATTGAGATAAATTACCTTGTATATGTTCGGCCACATAGGTAAGTACATGTAAGCTTATATTGAACTTGTGTATTCGGTTGCATGTGAGGTTATATTGAATTTTAGTATTTGATTACATGTGAACTTATATTGAAATTGTATACTCGGATATATGTAAAGTTATCTTAAATATGCATATTCGGCCATATGTGATGTTCTTTTGAATTTGAACTATAAGTTACATGTGATATTTTATTTAACTTTTATATATTCGGCCACATGTGATAATATAATAAATTTTGTGTATTCGGCCCTATATGCAAGTGTCTATGTGATGATATAATTGATCTTGTATAATCGGCTATATAGGAAACATTTATGTGCTGTTATATAATTGCTTTTTTGAACATTCGGCCAAGGTATCTTAATATGTTAAAGTATAACATTATTGATATAATTTGGTTAGTTTGAATGTTTTGATTATTCAGTGAGTTGTTTATTTTGCTTATGGCTTACTAAGCTAAGTTAGCTTAGCAATTTGCTACTCTGTTTTATAGATATTGGTTGTAAGTTACGAGCTCGGGAATCGTTATAAAAGTCATCCACACTATCGTCAACTTTAGGTACTTTTAAAAGTCTATTTTCGAACTTATGGCATGTATAGGCTAATATGTATTTTGTTCAACTTTGCGTATATATAATTTGAGCCATGCGAAAATGGCTTTACTTCTAAGTTTAGTTTCGATCATCTTTGGTTACGGATTAAATTGTTTTGTTATAACACTATGATATATGTGATGGAAATAGTTTGATAGTGATATGAATTTATGCATTGAAGTTGATTAATGATTAGGTTATGGTGTGAAAAAATCGGTCATAAACATGATTGGTTTGTTATGGTTATATTTGGTATTTGAAATTGACAATGGATAAATATGTTGTGTATATGGATTAAATACTAAGTTTGAATTCAGCTATACTTGGTTGTGGTGCGAATTTGTTTTAGTTAACATGTTAAGTACTATGAATGAATGATTATTTGAATTTTTTTTTATTATAGAATATAGTCAAGATATTATATGTGATTTGACTTTAAAGGTTATTAGATTATGTCCGAACATCATATAACTTTGCCTTGATATGTTCATTATATGGTATGAGAAAATGCATGTTTTGATTATATAATTGTTAGTTAAATGACTATGACTAAAGAAATGGTATTCAGTTATGAAAATTATTTTTGAGTCACCTATGATTCAGCACTTGTGAGTATACATGAAATGAAGTGGATGAATGTATTATCATTTGAGTTGAATATTTACAAGATAAAAATATTGAAATTTGAGAATTTGGTTATGATCTATATTCGTTGAAAAGAAAGAAATAAAAATATGTGTATTTAGTTATATGTATTAGGTTTCCATGACAAATTATACATTTAAGTAATAAAAGTTTGTTTCATAAATAATCTATTACGTGGTATTAGCATGCATAAATGTACGTTAGTATTTTGTGAAGTATGTACTAGTTTAAAAATAAATTTTGACCGATTTTTGAAATTTGTTTTTATATATAATTGTTCGGAATTGTGAGTTAACTAATGCCTCGTAACTCTAGTTCGGCGACGGATACGGGTTAAGGGTGTTACCTAACCTACACACGAAAAACAAAACCATACGCTGAGTATTGAACTCAGTAGCATTTCTATAATTCAAGAGGTAATAACTTAATATAAAAACATGACAATAAGTATATAGACTCAATTTGTAATTTATATAAGTTCATATATATATATATATATATATATATATTTGTATAGGTAAGTATGAATGTCCCATTAGGAAAGCCAATTTTTTTTACCATTTCAACATTATTATTTTGTATCATATTTGTATACTTACACTTATCCCATTATATATCACAATTCATATAAAATCTACCTTATGGCCAAATCGCATTTATATTCTCTTAATAGCCTAGCTTGGATTTTAAAGACGAATACTTAGATTAAGCAATCAGCATTTCAAATTGGTACCATAGTGCATTACTGGATAAACTGAAGCACTCATGCTGGAACGTAAGTGCATCATCGGATGTACCGAAATGTAGACCTGTACAGTTAATAGAATAACAAATTTCCAATTTCAACCTTAGCATTTCAACTTAATAATCATTAATAACTCACTTTAGATCTTGAATATATTTATGGATTTATTCACTTATGACGTTCTTAGTGTGGCATACCTGAATCCTAAGTGGATGACGGACTATATATGTGTGACTCGTACACTTTGATGTAAGTAAAATTCTGAATTTGAATAGATAAGGAACCGAAAGCTATTGCGTTGGGTGTACGACTTCTGCAGTATGTAGCATCACTAATAACAATGGAATTCATAATATAAGGCATGGGTAAATGATATCTTCTCATTGTTATTACATGGTTGATGAAAAGCAAATGTGGCTACAGGTCGTTGGTCTTTGTGATGAATGACTTGATTACTATTTGATAGTAATTGACTTTTCATGAAGGAATATGTAATGGTTACCATGAGATAAAATAAGATCATATTGGGAGAATGGATATTATCTCAAAGAGATTAAGGATATCCTATGAAGATAACACACTTATAATAAGGTCATTGGATGAGCACTGATCGATTTGCTTACACTTATAATAAGGTCATTGGATGAGCACTGATTGATTTGCTTTCCTAATGGTATGTTGTTAGGGAGAGCTCAGTCACGATACTATAATGGAATGACTTTGTGAATAAATAAGTTTCTAGTTAATAGGTGAAAATATATAACTTAATAATAAATCATTTAAGCCTAAATTGCATATGTCCAATTGGTCCCTCCGCTAGCTCATTGAAACCATAAATGAACTGCATGTTAATCAAATGAACAGAAATGAATTGAAATGGTGAAATAGAAAAATAGGAAACATTTGGAAATGATTATAGTTTTCTCCAAAATAAAAATGAAAATGGAAAAATGGAATCATTTGGAAATTATTATAGTTTTCTCCAAAATGAAAATGACTTGAAAAATGAATTTATGTTTTTCGAATTAAATGAAGTTCGAAAAAATGGAAAGTCATAGTGAATCATTGAATAAGTAAAGTTGTTGTGATTTTAACGGAATTTGAATTGAATTGAGAAAATTATTTAATTGGAAATATATTGAAGTTTATTTTGGTAAATAGAAAAAAATATTAGGTTGGATCAAATTATAAAGTATTAAGTTAAAAGTTCATAAAGTACTTGTAATTGGATCCGATATGGAAGAAGCCCAAAAGCCCTTTATGTTATAAGGTGGGACGATAAACCCTAGTATTATTAACTAAGGTTGCCACCCTTATATCCTAGTTAGGCTAGGAGTTCATTTTTCTAGTTGAAATAAACTTCTATAATTCAACAAGGGTTCTACTTTCCTTCCCTATAAATAGATGGAACTAGTAGGGTTATTTGCACAACTTTCAAATATAGTTATTTTCCCGAAAATAGAAAGACTTTTATTCTATTAGAATTAAATATATTTTCTGGAATAATGATTCTGGCGGTTTCTATTTGAGAAAAGAATTTTTGTTTTCACCCCAAAGAAAAAAAATTGTTTCTAGTTCTGCATTTGATTCGAATTGTTCAAGCCCACACTTGAAACAACTTGTCGCATGAGAATAACGGATAAGACTGTTTGGTTGAAAGTCAGGAACGACAAAGATCCGTCTATCCGAAAACACAATTGCGAATTTAGTCTAGGGTTTATTGCTATAAATATCACATACTGAGCCGGTTTTCAAAATTTTTATTTTTAGTTGTGTAAGAAAATCTTTTTCGAACTAGAATTTTTTTTCCAACAATAATTGTGTCGAATAGTGAGACCGAGAATAGAGCTTAAGTGGTATTTTTTAGTCTAGGGTGAGATTGAGAGAAAATTTCTAGCTAAGAGTGGCAACCAATGTAATCAATATAGGTTAGTTAGCTTAGTTAGCAATTAACGAATCATTTGACCATCATTTTAATCATTTACATTATCCAAAATAATAGAAAGAAAGTTTAGCTTAATTTGTTTAACTGAAAAAGTTTAGCTTAATTTGTTTAGCTGATAATTTAAATTTAGTTTATAAACCATTTATGTTTGAATTTGCACTAATAATTTCCGACTCATTTAGATTAATAATTGCGTAGCTCGTAATTAATTTGACAAACATATTTACCGATTTGACAATTCTTTAAGTTCAATTCTTAGAATTCTCAATATATTTCGTTGTAACATATATAAATATTACAATTAAACTATCACATTTACAATATTTAGATTTATTTGTTTTGGATTCATAACTTTGATACACGCACATCGAGGTGTGATCAGGAATCATGACCTTTCGTTGATAAAGCTACATGTGTGTATTGAAGTAATATAAATTAAAGGAAACGAAAGCAAGGGAAAGGAAAATCCTGTCTCTTGTCTGGTAGTCTTTTTTATTTTTAATTATTTAAGGAAAAGCTAAGGGAATTGAGTAGTCATTGTTTTCGTTCAAAATGTCAAATTTTTAATTACCCCAAGTCAGAGGAAAAATTAGGAAAGGAAAGTAAATAGATTTTTAAAATGTAAAATATCATTTTATCCTCCTTAATTTTTACATAATTATATTATAAAAATTTATGGCTGTAAAAAATCACTATATTTAATTATTTTATTTTCTTTTCGCAGTTTATCCTAACAAAAATGGTTAAATTTACTTGCATTTCATTTTCCTTATTAATTTTAACATTCAAAACAAAAACAATCTTCTCCTTACTCCTTAATCTTCTTTCTTTTCTTTTTTTTTTTTACTTTTTCTTCCTTTATTTTCTTTATTTTTGGACTAGAAATATTTTTACTGCCAATCATACGATTGGCCCAATGGTAAATTTGTATGAATTTCAAGTTAAATGGCATGATGTTTAGAATTCAATTCAGTATATTTATAAATCTTTTATCCTATGTAATTACTTGTATAAAATATATTACTTATTGTTAATTAATCCCAATTTTTAAAATATGATATTAATTAAATTCTAATTAAATTAATGAGACCCCGATGAGTTTGCCATTATTTTTCTTTGCTTTTTGCTTATGCAACTTTAGTTTCTTAGTAAGTACCAATAGATTGATTAAAACTTATATCTACGTATAAAAATATTTAAATATCTTAAAATACTCTTTAAAATTTTAAAATTTAATTTTCGCACTTTAATTTTGAAACATTAAGTCTCCGTGTTTTTTGAATTTAAAATTTTAGTCCCTCCGTCTAATATTTCAATTAGGGTTATAGGAAATGTGAAATAATTTTCTTAACTCTCAACATTTACAGTTTTTTATCAATTTGATCCTTACCTTTAAAAGTAAATAATTTTTAAAAATTATTTTTTCCTTATTTTAAATAAAAACATAAAATATTGTAAAAATAAACTTATGAAAATAAAACTAATTAAAAATCAAAAATAAAAATAATTTTAAATATAAAATGATTCACAATTTAATTTTGTCTAAATCAAACTTGATTGGCCAATTGAACTATGAATCGATTGGTTGAATCGGTAGTTGAATCGATTTTTATACTTTTCAATATTTTTTTATTTTTTACTTTTTAATAATTTATTTGCTTTGAACCGGTTGAATTGTTCAAACCGAGAATTGATTGGTCAAACTTATTTCAACCACTGGCCTAGTTACATAAGCATTGCCAAAATTTCAAAAAAGAAAATAAAAAATTTGAGTAAATAACATTTCTTTTGAAATTTTGGTAATGTTTTTGGAATTAGATCAATGGTCAAACTAGTTAGACTAATCAATTATCAGTTCAAATAATTTGACCAATTCAAACAGTTTGATCAGTTCAAAACAAATAAATTATTAAAAATTTAAAAATTACAATATTTAAAATTTTATAAAAATCGATTCAACTATCGGTTCAACCGATTTTTAGTTTGATTCAACCAGTTTGTATCGGTTCACAAGAAATAATAATTTTAAATTTAGAAAAATTTATATATATTTAAAGTCATTTTATAATATTGAATTTTAGATTTTTTATATATTTAAAGTCATTTTATTTTTATTTTAATTAGTTTTTTCACTTTTTCATATTTTATTTTTATATTTTTATTTAAAATATGGAATAATAATAATTTTAATTTTTAGAAAAATTATTTGCTTTTAAATGATGAAGAACAAATTGACAAAATGTGGTAAATCTTGATGGCTAAAAAGTTATTTCACCTTATATATAACAATTACTAACGACAAAATTAGACGGAGGGACCAAATTTTTAAAGATACATATATAAAATTTAATGTCTTAACATTAAAATATAAAATTAAATTTTAAATTTTATATGAGTACAAAGATCTTTGTCATATTTAAATTATATAAAACTATCCTTAAAAGAGGAGGTAGCACCAACAGTCGGTTGATTTAAATAAATATGCTGAAATTATTTTAAATTTAAGGGTTTGTGCTGATTTTTTTATATTTACCGATATATGTTATTTTTTGAGAGAGAGGCATATAGGACGCATTTTCACCAAAAACTAAAAATTTAATTTTGTTTGTCAGATGGTTAAATGTTAGTATTTTTGTCCTTGAGTCCCAAGTTCAATTATTCTCCTATTCACATTTATATTTTTTATTTCATGTTGTTTTAGGATTTTAATATTTTTAATGTAATATCTCTTTTAGTTAGATGATTACATAATTGTGATTATATTCTTGAATACCAGGTTCAATTCCTCTTATAAGCATTTTTTGTATTTTTTATTTCATTTATTTAAAGCTTTTTTATTCTTGATGGGCATCGAAATCACAAAAAATAATTCCCATAATAAATGAACTCTAAATAGTAGTAAAGAGTAGTAGTAGGGTAGAGTCCATAGGGATTAGATGTTATAATTAACTTTCGAGTTCAACTTGTGATCAGAATTTCTGTCGTGTCAATAATCGTGGCAATAGTCGTGCCCACGACTCCAAACGGACCTGCTAAATAAATAAATAAATAAATCCGGAGAGTTTTCAAATATTTAGAGATTAAATAATTGAAATATCATAAATAAACAATTAAATAAATTGGAAATAAATTAAATTGGGAAATAAACTTGGATTTTGTAAACAGAGATAATAAGTCTTAGCCCTAGACTCGGTGGATTCTAGATTTAGAATCGACCCTCGAATATTAATTTTCTCCTCCAAACAATAAACTGATTATAGCAGTTAAGAACGTTCTAACCGCAAATTCTTCCTCTCGTAGCTAGTCCCAATACAACCTGCAAACTAACCCTTACCGATTATCTAAACAAGATACACACGTTCCTGATTCAAGATTCCGACAGCCTTGCGCTCTAAAGAACCTAACTGGAATTAATAACCTCAACCGTGTGGGACGCTTAAACCCGATCACTTCTCCCTTGATTTGTTCTCGAAGATTCAAATATAGCACGGCTGACTCGTTTCCCCAACTGTTCATAAACACGACTCCAACCCAACATGCACTTTTTGACTTGAAATCGAGTTAACTTTAAGGGATGAGTTGTCAATTCCAATACTTAGAAAAAATGTGAATACCAATTGGAAGGATTTTTAGTACAGATACATATCTCATGATTCTTGACCGGAAAGAATACCGGCCTAAAACTAAGTTGGTATTTAGTGAAGCATGGATTTAATCATGCTTTGGTAGGCTATGGATTGGACTTGAATGAAAATGATGAAAATTGGGAAGGGAAGGGACTTGGAAAGTAATTAAATAAATTTTATAAAAAACAAGGAAATGGAAATGGGAGTAGCATGATGTCAATCACGCACCAAATTTGGAAGGAAAAGAATAATGCTTATTTGATTCCAAATGAAAATAAAGTGTGTGTTAAAGCCCTATTTATATACATATCATTTACTAAATTTGACTTAATCACTTAATACATAATTAAAATTTAATAAAAAATAAAATTAGATTTTTTTTTTAATTTTTACTTTTACAAAGTCAAAATAAATATGATGAGTCCTTGGCTATTTTCACATTTTTTATTCGACCTTACTTTATTGACTGTACTGCAAATTTTGCTCGTTTTTAATTCATAGCATCCCAATTGCATTTATGACAAGATTAAAACATAAAATTATTAATTCAACAGGGACCAATTCAAGAATTAACCGAATTAAACACAAAAATCATGTAAATTTAACATGCTATCAATTCTTAATTAATATTTATAATTAATATATATATTGTTTTTAATTTTTTATTTTAAATTAATAACTCTTTTATTTATAAAATCAAATAATAAATATGTAATTATTTTTTAAAACACTAACTAATTCTTTTGATATATTTTCTCTATATATAATATTTATATGTCAAATATTTATTTTCTCCACCTATATTGTGGGTATGGTCATTTCTAATATAGATTGAAATATAAATATTACACATATAAAAATTATATTTACTAAAAATAATGATATTTGTAATAATTATTTGATTTTATAAATAAAAGAGTTATTAAATAAAAGATGAATTAAAATAAAAAACTTGAAAACAATACATTTATTAATTATAAACATTAATTAAAAATAATAAAAAAACTTAAAACAATATGAAATAAAAAATACATATTAAAATGTTTATAAGAAGAAATGAACCTAGAACTTAAAAGATGAAATTATAATTATCTAACCATCTAACCAAAAACTAATATGTTAAAAACATTAATTAAAAAAAACTTGAACCAACATGAAATAAAAAATACAAATGTAAAAGAGAGGAATCAAACTCAGGATTTTTTGAAAAAAAAGTACTAATATTTAACCGTTTGAGCAAATGAACTAAGCTACCTGTTTTAATGGAAACATGTCTTATAGGACGAATTTTCAGCTGACGTGGTTGAAAGCGTGTCTTGTAGGACGCGTTTTCACTTTCCTCAAAAAATAACATACATCGATAAATATTAAAAAATCAGCACAAATCCTTAAATTTAAAAATAAAAAATCAGCATATTTATTTAAATAAACCGCGAACAACCTTTTTTCGATTACGAATAATGATCAATATTTTATTTCGTACTTCTACTATATTTAAATTTAAATTTTAGTCTCTATACTTTATTTTTGACATAATTTAGTTCTTTTATTTTTATAATATTATTAATTAGTCCAAATAATTAATATCATAAACTATTTTGAATAAAATACTACATGAATTTTCTTAAAATACCATTCTAACACACAAATAATCTATTTCGACATAATGAGTTGGAATTTTGTGTGTATTTTTATTTCACTCAGGCATTTTAACCGAAATAATTAAAGGTGTTCACTATTTATACCAACCAATAATATTATAAAAATTGAGGAAACCAATTATATTAAATTAAAATATAAAAATTAAATCTTAAATTTAAAGATAGTAGAGAGACCATAACAGAATTTAACCTAAAATAATTTATACCTGACGCAATAATTTGAAGACAACCTATGCTTTATTGAATGTATAACAAAAGTTAAATATTCAAAACTCTTCAATTTTTATTTTAAGGATTTATATATATTACATATTTGAGTATTAAATTTATTGTTTAGTATTGATTTATAGTACATATATGAATATATATCACTCAAATTTTCTTTTATCTTAAATCAAATATATTTTAGATATTTCATTTAGTTATTGAAATTTGAGTTATTTATAATAATATTTTTAAAAGAAAATTCTATTTATTTATTTCATAAATGGGATCATATAATTCGGTGGAGAAAAATAATCACCACCTGTTCTGTTGTAGATAATAAAGGACAAGTTTTATTAACATAACAAAGATTTTAGCCTTAGTATCAAGAGAACATTATGGTACGTTAACAACTGACACTAGTACAACTTGAGCACAACATATTTGGATTGATTGCAAGTACTTAACATGATAAATAAATTAGCCCCGAATGCTCTAAAGCAGTAAACAAAATTGGCAAAAAAACTGAGCATCCATCAAACTAGAGAGAACAACGAAAAAAATCATTCTTAAAATCATTTGCAAAAACAAGATTAGTGCATTTATAAATTGAATAACAATAATAAAAAAGAATGAATGAATGAAATTTGTTAAATCATTTAAAAGTGAAAATGCTTTAAGTTTTAAATTATTTTTTAATATATATTTTTAATGAAAATTTTATAAAATAGTTGAGTAAGAGAGTGTATGTGTGTGTGTGTCTCGCGTTGTTTATCGTTTCTAGCGGAATGGTTTAAAGAACCGGCCCACTAATCATTCCGATCGGACGAAGGCTTCTGTGGTCGCGCGCTGTTATTTTTTATTATTACTTTTTTGTTTATTTCGAAAGAATCGTACGACAAAATGGCCCGATCATCAGGTTTGGAGGCAGGGCCTAGAACAATGACGTAATTAGTGGGCCTTGCCTCCACTTCTTTTGCTTAAATGATCTTTCACATTTTACTTAGCTTTTCTTGTTTGTAATATAATATTCTTTCATGGCAATTATTTTCCCATCTTTTCAGAAAATTAAGTCTAGGATTTTTTTTTCTTTTAAATTTTGGATCAATTTATTATGAATTTAAAATTTATGTCTAACTTAAATATAGGAATATATCAAAAAATTTACTGCCCATATAGAGTTACATAAAATAGAATCTTATATCTATAACATCTTTAACTCTAAAGAAAAAAAACTAGTTGAAAATTATGGAATCAAAAGAGTAAATTCTTAGTATAGATTGAAAAAGAAATCCAAAAATGAAGTTTAGGATTTTTACTAATAAGGTTGTTGTATTTTTATTTCATCAATTTGCAATGGCTGGAGAATCTTCTTCAAGAAAAATATGAAGTTTGAATTTATTAAATATTTAAGAAGAAAACATAATTTATTTTTATAACATAAATAATGTTTAATTTACCGGATTACTCTTATTAATTAAAAACTAATTTTAACAGTTTCTTTTGTTATTTCATTTTTCTTGCATGTAATTTGTAAATGTATTTATATATTTCAATCATGCATATTGAAGAGTGAGAGAACAAATTTCATTTGATTTTTGCATGAATAGTGTATTATATATTTGTTGAAAACCTAAGCTTTAGGCAATGATACATATCCTTACACATGAAGAAACGAAAAAAAAAAAGATTTCAATTCGTATAGATTCAATCTCCCAGAAAATGGCGTATCAGAAGGTCGAGAATGATGTGAGCACGCCTGGGGCATCTTCGAGTGCAAACCAAGATGTAAACGAGCTGCCTAAAGGACCTATAACTCAAGCTCATGCTAAACATTTCCTAGAAGCTATTTTAGCTTCTAATGCAAAACCTTGGTTCAAACAAGGGCCAATGCTCACAAAATCAGCTCAAGCAACTATCCAAAGGACCTGCATTGTTGGCAAGTCGATCCTAGCTCATTTCCAGCTCCTCGAGCTCCGTCCAGCTCAACTCAGCTCATTTGAGCTCGTTTGAGCTCAACCGAGCTTACTTTCAGCTCCTTCTTTCTTCCTTTCAATAAACTAAGTCTTAATTTAGTTTATAATTAAGTTTGCTACAGCTCATGTCGAAACCCCTAGCTCAATTTCAGCTCATTAAGTGTTTTGACTATTTTTGAGCTAGCCGAATTTACTTCATAAGTTGACTTATAATTATTATGTTTGAATTTAGTTAATTTCATTAAATTGTTTAGTTATTAATTATTATGATTTTTATGAATAGTTATATTTTAATTAATTGTGTGTTAATTCATGTAGGTTAGTCGAATGTGGAACGTACATTCATGAAGAGATGCATGAACGGGAAAGTTCAACGAATGAGAAGATTCATGCACGGCCTGGTTCAATGCTTGGAGGGAATTAAGTTCATGTACATGAGAGGTTAATTACATGCATGTAGATTAAGAAGATACATTCACTTTGGACGGTACACATGCATGAATGAAGGCATTTATTGTATGTTCATGTACGGCCAGATTCAAGCTCCCTTCTAGTTCATGCATGGCCGAATGTATGTGGGTGAAATACATGAATTGTTTGCTGTCCAAATGACTTCCCTAAGCACCTATTCGGCCAAGAGACACTTTTTGATTGATTCATTCTTTCCATGCCCGAATCTAGACAAGCTATTGAGTTCCTAAGACTACACATTCATCCAAGATGCTTTGTTTACACATGAAGTTGTCCAATGGAGTTCCTATCAGCCGAATTTAGTCCTAGCACATTAAAGACTTGTTCTAGATTATTTTGGTGCATTCATAGCTGAATTTAATTAGTCTTTAAGTTATTAGTTTGACCATTTGGCTACTACTTATTAGCCTATAAATAGTTTGCACATTTCATTGTAGAGGGACCTTTTGCCAAATTTGTTAATGAACATTTGTTCTTGTGAGGTTGCTTCCTCTCATATCTCATACAAGTTTCGAAAGACTTATCTGGCTTGTGCTAGTGGCGTCAATTGTCTTGTTTGAACTTATCACCAATTTGGTGTGGCGTTCACCTATCCATCTATCTATCTTTTCACCTTAACAATATAGGAACTGGGGTGACACTTCTTAGTGTTAATCATTCCTGACGTTAAGTTCGTTTTCCACTCCCATCCTTCGAATTATTTTCTTGTAACCAAACCGACCCATTTATCCATCACCCATCTTTGCTACACATAACCGAACCTGTTACTAAACTTACCCTTCTTGAAACCTTCCGCTTATTCTAATCCATTATTTTACTTTTATTACTAAAATCCGAGGCACGAACGACTCTCTCGAACTACGATCGGGCAACTACGTGAATTCGACTCATCTTCCCGGGCCGGATCATATCAAAGAAGCTGTTGGTGACAAGAACGTTGGAATAAGAAGAGGGCGTTGAGCAGCCTTTGTTGATTGAGATTTTGTAAGACAGCTTCCAACTTAGTTTTATCTTCCCTTAGCAGTGTCTCTGGGCACTCGTCTCTTCCCTCTTCAATGTTATTTCTTCTCGAAGCTTTTTCATTTCCGCTCTCAGTCTCTTCGAGAAAACAAAATTAATGAATTAATCTTTCAACTAAACAAATAAAGGCATAGATCAAAATGGGAAATGATAAAATACCGTTTCTTGTCTCTTCCCTCTTCAGTCTTACTGACTCTTTTCGAATCTTTTTCGTTTCCACTTTCAATCGTTCAAATGATCTCTTTGAAAAAGAAAATTAATGAATTAATTTATCAACTAAACTAATAAAGGCATAGATCAAAATAGGGAATGATAATTACCGTTTCCTTTCTTTTTGATGCTTTCTTCCATTTCGCCTTCGTTATTAAATACATCATGGTCTTCATATTATCGAGTAAACGAGATTGGGTCTCGCGATGCTTACGCACTAAAGAAGTGGGCCCACTAATCATTGTCATGAAAGGGCTTTACCTCTTCCACCTTTATTTTTTATTTTTACTTTTTTGCTTAACCTATAAATTGCTATTCATTTTCCTTCTAACATCAATTAAATTTTTTTTAATAAATTACAAGAACAGGCAAAGCATGAAATAACAAACGCGACTAGCACGATTAGAACCTAGGCCATATTTGGAACGATAAACACTTTGATCATTAAACCATCACATCACATGGGATTCAAACTAATTATTATTTTTATCTATAATATAATATATATCAACATGAATTTAGAAATTTGAATCGACAAGAATACTTTTTACTTTTTATCATATTACTAAATTAACTTTAAGAATAATTATAATTTAATTTAAAATTATTAGTTTAAAAGTTGTATAATTTCAAAATAAAATTATTACTTGGATAAAACTCTAAACATAAAATAGCATTAAAAGGGTCTATTTCTCTATTTTTTTAAATGACATTTACCACTAATTTTTCCTATATTTATAAGTTTTAAAATAATTTTATAATTATATTGAGTCCCAGTCATTTTTAAATTTTGAAAATCTTAGTCCGTTCATTTAATTTTGCAATCAAAGAGTTACCTGAAACATTTTTCAACTACAAAGGTTCACTATCTTCCCATGAATTAGTAAATTAGGTAGGATTTTTTTTTTAGACAACGAATTAATCTTCATAAATTTGATTTCATCATAAATGCGAAATATTTATCTTATAAAAATGACAAATAAAAAAGAAAAGTGCAGGAGAGATAAAAAGATGCAGGGTCATTTGTCTGTTTGGCTAGTCAAACACGGGCTAGTTCATAGATAGAAAAGGTGAAATAATTTTTTTTAACTCTCAAACATTTACAGTTTTTTTTATTAATTTAGTCATTACCTTTTAAAAGTAAATACTTTTTAAAAATTGTTTTTTCATATTTTAAATAAAACATAATTTTTTAAAATAAAATTATGAAAAATAAAACTAATTAAAAATATAAAATAAAAATCATTTTAAATATAATAAGTTCACAATTTAATTTTGTCCATATCAAGCTTGATTGGCCAGTTAGACTATGAATTGACTGGTTGAATCAAGCTAAAAAATTGATTGAATCAGTAGTTGAATTAATTTTTATACTTTTTATTTTTTTTAATAATGTATTTGCTTTGAATTGGTTGGATCATTCGAACTGAGAATTAGTGAAGCTAATTTCAACCACTGGTCTGGTTCCATAAGAATTGCCAAAATTTAAAAAATAAAAATAAAAAATTTAAGGAGTAAATAACATTTCTTTTGAAATTTTGGCAATGTTTTTGGAATTAGATAAGTGGTTGAACTAATTAGACCACTTGATTCTTAGTTCGAACTGTTCAATTCAAAACAAATAAATTATTAAAAAAATAAAAAATAAAAAATTTTAAAACTTTATAAAAACTGGTCTAACTACCAATTCAACTGATTTATTAGTTTGATTCAACCAGTTCATACCGGTTGGTGAGAAATCGGTTTTTTTTACTTCTCATCAAACTAATACCCAGTCGATTCCTGGTTTTAATTAGTCTGATTGGTCGGTCCGGTCCAGTTTAGACAAAGATTGAATTTTAGAATTTTTTAATATTTAAAGTCTTTTTTTATTTTTTATTTTAATTATTATTTTTTACTTTTTTCATATTTTTTTATGTTTTTATTTAAAATATGGAAAAATAATAATTTTAATTTTTAAAAAATTATTTGCTTTTAATGGTAAGGACCAAATTGACAAAATGTAAATCTTGAAGGCTAAAGAAGTTATTCTATCTTATATATAACAATCACTAACGGAAAAATTAGACAAAGGGACCAAAATTTTAAATAAAAATACAAAAATTTAATGTATCAAAATTAAAATTTAAAATATAAATTTAAAATTTATATGCGTATAAAGATTTTTGTCATATTTAAACTATATAAAACTATCCTTAAAAGAGGAAGTAGCTAATAGTGCATTGATTTAAATAAATATGCAGAAATTATTTTAAATTTAAGGATTTGTGTTATTTTTTTATATTTATATATATACTATTTTTAGAGAGAAAGTGAAAATGCCCCCTATAGACGCGTTTTCACTAAAAATTGACAACTTAGTTTTTTTGGTCAGATAGTTAAATATTAATATTTTTGTCCTTGAATGTCAGGTTTGATTCCTCTCTTATTTACATTTAAGGTCTATTTGTTTACATGTAAAAAGTTTTACGGAAAATGTTGTCTGCATCTTCCTGTGTTTGTTTCACAGAAAATAGTTTAGTCAATAGAAAATGACTTACAGGTCAAGGTAAAATAAGCCCTTTTTTTATTGTAAAATGACTTACCATTTTAAAAGCGTAAGTCATTTTCCGGAAAAAACTCATCTATAGATAATTTTATTATAAAATTAACTTAAATCAAGCTTAATATTATTATATTGATAATAAATTTTATTTTTATTTTTAAAATATTTAAAATATTATATTTTTCAATATTATTAAATATACATATTTAAATATTTATATATATTTATATTTATTTATATAATAAATTATTAATATAATAAATATAATTTATTATTTTAATAAATTATTTAATATTTAAATTTTATTTTAATAATAATTTTTTAAAATAATTTTAAATAATATTATTCACATATTATTGAAAATTTTCAATATTAATATCTTAATAATAAATATTTATTACAATTATAAATATATAAATAATAAAATTTTGTAGTATAAAGGTTAAAATATGTCATAAGTCTATATACACTTCACAAATTTGTAATTTAGTATTTGTACTTTTATTTTCAAGAACTTAGTCTATTTACTTTTCAAATTTAAAAATCAAGTCCAATTGTTAACATCGTTAATTTTTTGTCAATCACATTTTTAAATAAAAATTCTCACTTAGCAGTCATGTAATTAAAAATGACGTTGTAATGAATTTGAATTTAACATAATATTTTTAATATATGTAAAAACAATGTAAAATATAAAATTATAGATAAAAATAAATTCAATTAAAAATTGAAAAATAAGAAAACCTCAAATGTATGTTTGTTTAATTGAAAACAACTTTTATGAAATATTTTAAGAAATCTACCAAACAACAGAAAATATTTTACACAGATTCATCTACACCAGAAAATATTAGTTTTTCCGGAAAAGTAAATCATTTTCCGTAAATCATTTTTGGAAGTCATTTTCAATGAAACAAATGGAGCTTTATATTTTTATTTCATGTTGTTTTAAGATTTTTTATTTTTAATTAATATTTTTAACATATTATATTTTTTGTTGGATGGTTAGATAATTGTGATTTCATTCTTAAGTACCAAATTCAATTCCTCTTCTAAGCATTTTTGTATTTTTATTTCATTTATTTAAAGCTTTTTCATTTTTAATTAATGTTTATAATTAGTAAATATATTGCTTTTAAGGTTTTTTTTAATTGTTATAATAAACGTCGATAATATCAATAGAATGGTAGCAAAGCAATAAGAAAAGAAAAGAAAAATAAAACACACAAATTTTACGTGGAAAATCTTTCGGGAATAAACCACAAGCAGAGGAGGAAAAATTCACTAATGTTGAAAACCGAATGATACAAGAGGAATTTTGACTATAAAAGTTGAAAAACCCTATTTTAATCAACGTCAAAAGAAGTGTAATTCTATACGGATTCTACTTATGCGGCATGGTCCGTACTGCAAAGGCCTTCGGCCCCCGCACCTCCGTTTGCAACCCTAGTCCAATTTTATGCTTAATGGGGATCTATGGCGGCCATTGGCCTTTCGCCCTCGCGTATCTCCTTATTTTGCCACTGTAGTTTATTTATTTAACAAATTATGGGATTCAGGTCAAACGAGTCTAACATTAATTAATAATTCTTGTACTTATAAAATTAAATAATAAATATGTAATTATTTTTAGAAAACATCAATTAATTCTTTTGATATGTTTTTCTTTATATATAATGTTTATATGTTAAATATTTATTTTCACCATCTATATTGTGGGTATGGTGATTTCAAATATGGATCGAAAAATAAATATTACACATATATAAATTATATTTACTAAAAATAATGATATTTGCAATAATTATTTGATTTTATAAAAAGAGTTATTAATTAAAAATACAAATTAAAATAAAAACTTGAAAACAATATATTTATTAATCATAAACATAAAAAATTTTAAAACTTGATAGCTAGTCGATTTAGGATTTATTCTTGATTTACTTATATTTTTTATTTGAAATGATGTATTTAAAATGGGATTAGTATTTCGTACATTAACTGTGTATTTTTTTCGAGAAAAGATTATATGAAATTGTGATTCTACATCATCCCTATCCATTTTCAATAGGAGAATGGTAAATTAGTTTTTTCCTCCTGATTTTTAGCATTTTTAGTTCAATTTGATTTTTTTTAAGGAGGAAAAAGCTGAAAATCATGAGAAAAAATCTGATTTGTCATTATCCTATTAAAAAGGGATAGAAATGACGTAGAATCATAGTTTTATACAATCCCTTCTTATTTTTTTATTCCACAAGCAATTTTAAAAAATTGTCACGTGTCTATTTTTTAATATTATACTATACCCTTATAAGACATTTGATAATCACCTAACCTTACTTATGGAGTAAAACTTTATTGGCGAGTGTATCAAATATTTTTTTAAAATGATTAATTTATATTTCACTTTTGGCTCAATTAAGAATATTAAGTATTCATATTTGCCCAAAAATAATTTTTTATTTAACTAGTTAATTGAAAATCCTTATCCACCCTAAATAAATAATAAATTAAAATTTCATAATTTTGAAAAATCAAGTAATTATAGTTTATTAAAATTTATTTTGAAATTAATTATTAAATAAAATTTATAGAAAATTAAAAATTCTAATAAATAAATATTTGAAAATTCGATAGTATATTAAAGAAAGCATTTGACAAAATGTAATTACATTATAATTCTTTATGTCATATTTGATAGTATATATTGTAATTAAACAATTATATAATTTTAAAATTTTAAAAATATATTATAAAATTATCAATAATACTTGATAATGAAAATTTATAAGCAAGTAACAAAATTTACAATCAAGTCATCTTATATAATATGTTAATTCAAAAAATTCGACAATATAATTAGTAACCAAAATAAGAAGAAAAATTAATATCTCGTACAATTCTATTTAAGTGCTCGTGTTCCATATTTATTGACTCATACTCTCTTTTAACATTAAACACATACTATTGTCATCACCTGTTGGTCTTTGGCCAAACTATTCATCATTTGAATCTAAATCTGAATCATTAAAATTATCAGAATTTGTTTCTTTCATGTCTTCTTCAAAGTATGGATTATCACAATTCCACTTACAGAAAAAATTATGAAATATGCAACATGCTAGCACGATCTAACTTTTTTTTATACGCTATATGAATGTAGTATCGTTAATATGAGAAATCTTGTATAGGTCAAAATGTATAAGAAATTATCTCTTATCAATAAAATTTTCATTAGTAAAATAACATATAATTATATTTTAAGAAATAAAACATATATGTCTTAAAATTAAAATATTCATTCTACTATTATTGTATTAAAGTAACCTATTGAACATAAATAATGTACCGATATGTTTTGAAAATTTTAAGGTAAATTGATTTGAGAGTAATTGCTTGTACTTGCATATTATCCCAATTAGAGAAATAGAGAGTATTGTAATTGGAAGGCTCAATTCAACGAGGTTTATTAATTACAATGATTACTCTTAGACATGTTATAAATATAAAATTATAAGGTTAAAATATATTGGAAGTCTTTTTAATTTTTATATATTTGAAATTTAGTCCTTCTACTTTTAGGATTTTAAAATACAAGTCTGATTATTAACATTGTTCTTTTATTAAATTTAGATTTATTATAACATTAATTTTTTGTTTTATGGCTATCAAGTAAATATTTTTTTTATTTCAAACTTCCACACTAGTGAATTTAATACAAAATTTTAAGTTGTTAACAATTATATCTAAATTTTAAATTTTGAAAATTAAGAAATTAAATTTCTAAAATAAAAATAAAAGTAAAAAACAAATTCCAAATATAAGAGAAATACAAAATCATTTCGATTTGGTTTAATGCACTTAATTATGATTTTAATTACCGCAAGGCAGGAAAAATTTGGAAAAGGAAAGTAAATAGATTTTAAAATGTAAAATATGATTTTTATCCTCCTTAATTTTTACATAATTATATTATAAAAAACTATGGTTGTAAAAAATCACTATATTTAATTACTTCATTTTCTTTCCACAGTTTATCCTAACAAAAATAGTTAAATTTACTTTCATTTCATTTTCCTTATTAATTTTAACAATCAAAACAAAATAATCATTTCCTAACCTTCTTTTCTTTTACTTTTTCTTTCTTTTCTTTTATTGTTAATTATTGTTAATTAATATGATATTAATTAATCCCAATTTTTAAATATGATATTAATTAAAATTCTAATTAAATTAATGAGACCCAGATGAGTTTGCCATTATTTTTCTTCACTTTTTGCTTATGCAACTTTAGTTTTTAGTAAGTAACAGATTGATTAAAACTTATACCTATGTATAAAAATGTTTAAATATATTAAAAACTCTTTAAAATTTTAAAGTTTAATTTCTACGCTTTAATTTTGAAACACTAAGTCTCGGTGCTTTTTTATTTAAAAATTTTAACCCTCCGTTTAATTTTGCACTTAGGGGTTATAGAAAAGGTGAAATAAATTTTAACTCTCAACATTTACAATTTTTATCAATTTGATCTTTACTCTTTAAAAGTAAATAAATTTTAAAAACTATTTTTCCATATTTTAAATAAAAACATAGAATATTTTGAAAAATAAAACTAATTACAAATAAAAACAAAATTCATTTTAAATATAAAAGATTCACAATTTAATTTTGTATAAATCAAACTTGATTGGCCAATTGGACTATGAATCGACTGGTTGAATTGGGCTAAAAAATTGGTTGAATCAGTAGTTGAATCGATTTTTATACTTTTTAATATTTTTTAGTTTTTATTTTGAATAATTTCTTTGCTTTGAACCGGTTGGATTTTTCAAACTGAGAATCGATTGGTCAAACTGGTCTGGTTCGTAAGCATTGCCAAAATTTCAAAAAAAAGATTCAAAAAATTTTGAGGAGTAAATAGCATTTCTTTTGAAATTTTAGTAATGTTTTTAGGATTAGATCAGTGGTCAAACTAGTTAGACCAATCGATTCTTAGTTCAAATAGTTTGACTAATTCAAATAGTTTGACCAGTTCAAAACAATTAAATTATTAAAAAAATTCAAAAATCAAAATATTTAAAATTTTATAAAAATCGATTCAACTACCTATTTAACCGATTTTTAGTTCGATTCAACTAGCTTGTACTAGTTCACAAGAAATAATAATTTTAAATTTAGAAAAAAGTTATATATATTTAAAGTCATTTTATAATATTGAATTTTAGAATTATTTTATATATTTAAATCCTTTTTTATTTTTGAATTTTAATTATTATTTTTTATTTTTATTTATTTAAAATATGGAAAATAATAATTTTAATTTCTTTAAAAATTATTTGCTTTTAAATGGTAAGGACCAAATTGACAAAATGTTGTAAATCTTGAGGGCTAAAAAGTTATTCCGTCTTATATATAACATTCACTAACGGCAAAATTAGACAGGGGACCAAAATTTTAAATAAAAAATACAAAAATTTAATGTCTCAAAATTAAAATATAAAATATAAATTAAATTTTATATGAGTAAAGAGATCTTTGTCATATTTAAACTATATAAAACTATTATTAAAAGAGGAAATAGCGCCAACAGTCCATTGATTTAAATAAATATATAGAAATAATTTTAAATTTAAGGATTTGTGTTTTTTTTTATATATTTATCGATATATACTGTTTTTGAAGAGAGAAAGTGAAAATGCGCCCTATAGGACATGTTTTCACTAAAAATTGACAATTTAGTTTTTTTGGTCAGACAGTTAAATGTTAATATTTTTGTCATTGAGTGTCAGGTTTGATTCTCTCTTATTCACATTTATATTTTTATTCCATGTTATTTTAAGATTTTTATTTTTAATTAATATTTTTAACATATTATATTTTTTGTTAGATAGTTAGATAATTGTGATTTCATTCTCGAGTACCAAACTCAATTCCTCTTATAAGCATTTTTTGTATTTTTATTTCATTTATTTAAAGATTTTTCATTTTTAATTAATGTTTATAATTAGTAAATATATTGTTTTTAAGGTTTTTTAATTGTTATAATAGATGTCGATAATGGCAATAGAATGGTCGCAAAGCAATAAGAAAAGAAAAGAAAAATAAAATACAAATTTTACATGAAAATTCTTTCGGGAAAAAACCACAGGCAGAGGAGGAAAAATTTACTAATATTGAAAACCGAATGATACAAGAGAAATTTCGATTAACAAAGTTGAAAAACCCTATTTTAATCAATGTCAAAAGAAGTGCAGTTTTATACGGATTCTACTTGTGCGGCATGGTTCATACTGCGAAGGCCTTCGGCCCCTGCACTTCCGTTCACAACCCCAGTCGAGTATTATGCTTAATGGGGATCTATGGTGACCCTTGACTTTTCGCCCTCACAGATCCCCTTATTTTGCCACTGTATTTTGTTTCTTTAACAAGTTATGGGACTCAGGTCAAATCACTCTAACATTAATTAATAATTATAGTATTTATAAAATCAAATAATAAATATGTAATTATTTTTAAAAACATCAACTAATTTTTTGATATGTTTTTCTTTATATATAATATTTATATGTTAAATATTTATTTTCTCCACCTATATTGTGGGTATGGTGATTTCTAATATGGATCGAAAAATAAATATTACATATATAAAAATTATATTTACTAAAATTAATGATATTTGCAATAATTATTTGATTTTATAAATAAAAGAGTTATTAATTAAAAATATGAAATAAAAATAAAAAATTTAAAAACAAAATATTTATTAATCATAAACATTAATTAAAAAGTTTAAAACAACATGAAAGAAAAATACATATTAAAATGCTTATAAGAAGAATTAAACTTGGGACTTAAAGCTGAAATTGCAATTATCTAATCATCTAACCAAAAAAGTAACATGTTAAAAATATTAATAAAAATAAAAAATTTGAAATAATATGAAATAAAAAATATAAATGTGAAAGAGAGGAATCAAACCCAAAATTTAAGGAGAAACATACTAATATTTAACTATCTGAGTAAAAGAGCTAAGTTTTTAATTTTTAGTGAAAACGCATTTTATAGGGCACGTTTTTAACTGACGTGGCTAAAGGACCCATTTTCAATGAAGACGCACCTGCAAAACGCGTTTTCACTTTCTCTCTCTCCAAAAACAGCATATATCAATCAATATAAAAAAAATTCAGCATATATCTTTAATTTTTTTAAAAGAATTCAGCATATTTATTTAAATCAACTACAAACAGTCCCTTTTTTCGATTACAAAATAATGGTCAATATTTTATTTCGGTACTTCTATTATATTTAAATTTAAATTTTAGTCTCTATACTTTGTTTTGACATAATTTAGTTCTCTTATTTTATAAATCATTAATTAGTTCAAATAATTAATATCATTAACTATTTTGATTAAAATACTACATGAATTTTCTTAAAATATCATTCTAACACACAAATAAAATCTATTTTGACATAATGAGTTAGAATTTGTATGTGTGTTTTTAATTCACTTAGACAATTTAACCAAAAGAATTAAAGGTGTTAACTATTTATACCAACCAATGGTATTATAAAAATTAAGGAACTAAATTATATCAAATTAAAATATAAAAATTAATCCCAAATTTAAACATAATAACCTAAAATAATTTATATCTTACACAATAATCCAAAGATAACCTATCCTTTTATTTATATAAATATCTAGTCATTGAATGTATGAAAAAAGTTAAATATTCAACAGTCTTCGATTTTTTATTTTAAGGATATATATATATATATATATATATATATATATATTACATTTTGAGTATTAAATCTATTGTTTAGTATCGGTTTATAGTACTTATATGAATCAAGGAATATATATCACTCAAATTCGCTTTGATTTTAATTATTTTTAGATA
Organism: Gossypium arboreum; assembly: GCF_025698485.1. Taxonomy (NCBI): domain Eukaryota; kingdom Viridiplantae; phylum Streptophyta; class Magnoliopsida; order Malvales; family Malvaceae; genus Gossypium; species Gossypium arboreum. The sequence continues at coordinate 129,290,363 of NC_069072.1, read as the reverse complement.
TTTGAATTCCTTGTTGAAATTTGACTTATTCATAAGAGTACTTTTAAAAAATTAATTATTACTGGAATTATATAATTTGAGAGAAAAAATAACCATCACCTGTTGTAGACAGTAAAAGACAAGCTTCATTAATACAATAAAAGTTTTAACTTCAGCAAATATTATGACATGTTGACAACTAGAATTGTCACAACTTAAGTGCAATATATTTGAATTGATTGCAAGCACTAAACATGATAAGTAAATCATACCCGAATGCTCCAAAGTGGCGAATAAAATTGACAAAAAATTGAGCATCCACTAGACTGTAAAGAACGACAAGAAAACTATCTCTAAAATTATTTGTAAAAGCAAAATTACATGCATTTATAAATTGAATAATAATAAACGAATGAATGAAATTTATTAAATTATTTAAGAATGAAAACACTTTAACTTTTAAAAATAAAAAATTTATATTAATTTTTAATGAAAATTTTATAAATTAAATTAACCGTGTTTGCTTTCTAATTATTGTCATTTCTCACTCTCAATTTTTTAAGTTTTAATTGATAGTGTGTGTAGACAGCCCATTTCGCCCGGGGCCCAGAACACTACCAAAACCAAAACAAAAGCAGACCAAATAAAAAAAAAAACAAAGTCCAAATTACATACCCAACACAAAAACTAAAATAACACCTAATTTAATCAACCAAAACCAACCCAAAGCCTTAAACCCAATTACAATAGGCCCAAACCTGAAACCCAATCCAAACACCTAACACTAGCCCAAAATTTCAACCCAAAACTTTAACATTTTTGAAAAACCCTAGTATACCTAAAGGTCTCAGCCGCCGCACGCCTCCCTCGCGCACCAAACACCACCTCCATGTCGTACGCTCCTCCACTAAGCCACGTCAGAAACGTGCTCAGTTACGAACCTGCAAACAAGTGCAAAATGAACAATAAAGAAGTTTTTTTGTTTTTCCATTCGGCTATAAAACCGAATCAAACCGAATGTAAAGGGATCTTTTTTTTTTATAGATACGAATACAACAAAAAAACACAAAGAAAATCAATAGCAATCAGAAAAACACAAAGAAAATCAATAGCAATCAGAAATCTGATTCAAAGCTTAAAAGGTTGTTTTCCACTTTTTCCTTCGTTTTCACAGTTATTCCCTTATTACTTCTTTTCGTCCTTTTCTTTACAAACGATTTTAAATAACACAAGAGAGAGAGATGGGAGACTTACTGGGGTCGAGCTCGTTTTGTCGGTGGCTGGGCGCACTAGATCTCCGATGAAGGAGGCGTCGGCCAAATAGTGGAGGAAAGGAGAAAAGTTTAGGGTTTTTGTTTTTTAAATCAAAGGTTTCAAAAAGAAAAAGGAAAGGCTTTAGGTTTTCTAAAGTTTTTTTTTATGTTTCAAAAAATATAAAATAAAGGTTTTTATTAAACATTAAAACAACAGTATTGTGGGGGAGTCTACGCATTGATCCATAGGTTGGATTTGCGCATTCTCCCCTTTAAGGGGTTATTTCGCAGTTAGTCCCCCTTTTCTGTGTTGCTGTTCGATTGGGCCAATGTTTTCTCTTTTATTTTCTTTAAATTTTGCCTAGGAACTTTATATCAGTTTTGTTTTAATCCTCGCCTAAACAGTGTTTTGGGGTTTTGGGACATTTTTCGTTTTAAATCCCCAAATATTTGGGCGCATTTTGTTGGTCCCCGATCCTGTTCTAATAATTTGCTTTGTTTATGAATTATCCTTTTAATTTTACTTTTATTTCAATTAATTTTTTGGTTACTTTTATTTCAATTAATTTTTTTTGGTTATTCATTTTTTTAAAATAATACTATTTTAACATATTATTTTGACTTATTTTATTTCACACTGTTTTTTATTTTCATTTGAATATTTTTATATTTTATCTTATAACACACTTTTTTGAATTTTTTGTTATAAATATTCTTTGTTTTAATATTGCGCTATTATTTTTATTAAATTACTTGTATTATATATATTATCTGTTTTAGATTGATATACATATATATATTGTTTTGTATAATTCATTTTAACTTACTTCTCACGTGACATTTATTCTAAAATTAGTTTATATATTATTATTTTACATATTAATATTTTTTTCATTTCATGTGAATTATTTATTTATATGCATATTATTTACCTAGAGGGATTTATATTTTGTATATTATGTATTTTGTTTTTAGTACTTTTTTCAAGACTCCTTCATATATTACTCGTTTTTATTCTTACACGAAATTTGTTGTTTGTATATTGATGATTTCACATTTTTTATTTCTCACATTATTAATTTTTCTTTATTTTAAAACTTGCTACATTTCATTTGTGTTGATTTGCTTGGTACTCTTCTAAAAATTGCCTTGTAATTCATTGGCTTTTTTGTGTTAATATTAGTCTTTGCATAAGGTATGTAGCCATTGCATATACCTTCTTGTCATATGATTATGATTTATTTGTCTAGAACTTTTGCCATGTAATATTATGCATGTTCGTGATTATGTTTTTATCTCCTGCTATCATTGAGATTTAAACTCCAATCTATGTAGTCAACATTAGTGGTTTCATTTCTTCTCCAAACAAACCTAAATAAGTATATTTTGACTCGGCTTATACCATCGTTAATTCGAACCCTCCCAACTTAAGGAATTATTTCGTGTTTGAAGGTCTGAGAAATCGTGCCCAATCGTGCTGGGTTTCGATTTTTCGTTCAGCTAAAATACGGAATATCCTTTGGAAATTTCGTCCCTGTTTTTAAAAAAAATTAAAATGAGGCAATATTTCGTATTTGGGGAGTTTGAGAGATCATGCTCAATCGTACTGGGTTTCGTTTTTTCATTCGACTAAAATATGGAATATCCTTTTTTGAAATTTCATCCACGCTTTCTTAAACTAAAACGAGGCAATATTTCGTGTTTAGAAGTTTGGGAGATCGTGCCCAATCATGCTGGGTTTCGATTTTTCATTCGACTAAGATACGGAATATCCTCTCGACATTTCATCCATATTTTCTTAAATTAAAATGAGGCAATATTTCGTATTTAGAAATTCGATAAATCGTGCCCAATCGTGTTGGGTTGCGATTTACCGCTTGGTCAAATAACCAAATATCTTTTTGAAATTTCAAATGCATGAGTTTTGGAAGTTATAAAATGATCTTGTATTGAGGATTTGAAATATTGTGTCCAATCGTGCTGGACATGATATTTTATTCCTTTTGAACGAGAGAATCTCGGTATCCAATTCAAGTTATCTAAATGTTTTAAAGTAATTGAATTTCAAAATCTTTTTCAAATTTTCAGCATTAGGACAATAATTGATCAATACCGTACCAATTTTGGGCGTTGCGAGGGTGCTAATCCTTCCTCGCGTGTAGCCGACCTTCGAATCTGTCTTCTAGTTTTTTTCGTAGACCAAAAAATGTTGTTTTAATAAACCAAAAATGCTTTATTAAAATGATCGACCATAGGGTGACCCGATCACACCTAAACAAAAAAGATTGATGGCGACTCCATTTCCGTTTTAAAGTCGACCTTCGTTTTTCAAAATAAAAATGGTTTCGACAGCTTGGCGACTCCGCTGGGATCATAAGAGAGTCAAGCCGTAAAATTGATCATTTTCTATCTTTTTGTCGAACATTTAAAATTTGGTTTTTAACATACGATTCTTTCATCGCATTTCATGGGTTTTATGGTTCATCATTTTATTCATGTTTTGTACTTTGATTTTTATATCCCTTTGCATCATCTTGCATGACCATTGTGGCCGCAGCTTTAAGTGGGAGTGAGAATCCTTCGTGAGGTTTTCACCTCCGTGTAGGATAGTGGATCGCTTTCGGGATACATCCGTACCTATGTCTTCGTGAGGTTTTCACCTCCGTGTATCCATAGGAAAATGTATTCCCCTAAACTGAACTCGGTCCATATGAGCCTATAATGGGTGATGATCTAGGAATCTGTTGGTTCAAGTACCATTTTTTTTAGTACCAAACCGCATATAATGAGCCTTAAGAGCCCAACCCTAAGCAGAATTACTCCAAACCCTAGCAATCACCCAAATTGGTGCTTGGTTATTTTTTTCATTTACTTTGACTATTATATTTGGTATATTATATTGACTTGTTATGTTTTATTGTGGCCATAATTGCATGTCATTTCATTCAAAAGAGGTGTCGATTCACGTTCGATTACTCATTTAGGGAGCTTTTCATAAAGAATGAATTTCTTGATAAAATGGAAGATAATGCGGTTGTCCGTATATGGTCAGAGAAAACGGAATTAGAGAAAGGGGACAGTCTTGCCGAGGGGTATACATCAGAATTGTGTGATTACACCCGCATTAGTGTGACGCAAAATGATCTTTAAGAATTAAAAGAGATATGGGACCAGCGGGATGAAGAGACCAAGCGGTTGTTCTATGGTAGTTATGGGGATTTGCCTTACTTACTTGACATCAAGGTAGACGAACACTTATGCCGGGCTCTCGCTCAGTATTGGAATCCTGCCTACAGTTGTTTTACCTTTGGGAAGGTAGATTTGGTACCTACCGTAGAAGAATATACAACTTTACTTCATTGTCCGAAGGTTCAGGTCAATAGAGCTTATTCCAAGGCTGCTAATGCCCCACCTTTTGTAAAAAAATTGATGAATATTTCGGGGATGAGTGAGTAGTGGATTGCAGCAAGGGTCAAGCAAAAAGGGGAATATAATTACATCCCATGGAGGAGTTTGAGAGATCTGATTCTAGTGCATCCTGATGCGAAAAAGAGAGTTGACGTATTTGCCTTGAGCATCTATGGTTTAATAATTTTCCCTAGGGCATTAAGGTATGTAGACGAGATGGTCTTGGATCTCTTTGACCGACTTGACAAAGGAGTTACACCTGTTCTAGCAATCTTGGCTGAGATATTTAGATTTTTGAATGCATGTAGGAGAGCAGGAGAAGGCAGATTTATAGGGTGTGCGCAATTATTGTTGGTTTGGTTCCATGGCCATTTCTAGAAGGTGGATAAAGTTTCTTATCGGGTTTTCTCCGAGAACTACTCCCTGTTAAGAGAGATAGCGGTTACACCTAGAAGAGATGACATATTAGAAGAAAATTGGATCACACTCCTTCGAAGTCTCTAAGAGGAGGATGTTGAGTGGAGAGCTCTTTGGTTGGTTCTCGATGAGATCTTCTATCGGTGTGGGAGTTTTAATTGGGTACCTCTACCTAAAATTTGGGGAGCCGTGGGATATGTTCCTTTGCTCGTACTAAGGCAATATAGATCGAGACAGTTCATAACGGCAATACATGGGCTAGCTCAATCTGAATTCACGTATAGGGGAGTTAACTACAAGAAAAAGATTAAGGAGATTTCTAGTGCTTGGAGCCAGATTCGTCGAGTGAAAAGAGTTGCTGTAGGACCAATGGCGACCCCCGAATATGACAGTTGGTGAGGTAGAAGAGTTAATGATAATATCCCTAGACCAAAGCAAGAAAGTACTCGACCGATGCAAGAATACCTGCAAGTAGTCCTTTCCGGGTTAGAAACAATAAAACAGGACTTTGAAAAGAGAAATTTGAAGTTAGGGAAAAAGATAGAATAATTGGAGGAGGAAAAGATGCATTTGAGGTTAGATGTCGATGTTTAGAAACTCGAGGCCGAGAAGTTAAGAAAGGGAAAAAAGAAGGCCGAAGAAGACTTGGACAGTTTGAAGACTGATTACAAGAAGCTACATATGTCAATGAGAACAGTCGAATTGGGAAAGACATCGGAGCAATGGTGACAAGAAATTCAAGTAGAAAAGGCAAGAGCTGATCAATGGAAGAAGAGGTTCCATGATGCTTGAGTACGTGAAAGCGCCTTGAAGAAGAGTTTGGCTGAGGGCCAAGATGAGAAGCGGATGTTAGCGGCTCGGGTAGCAGAGTTAGAAAAGACACTACATCAGAGCCGTGGTCTCGGACATTGAACTAAGGGCAAGCCTGAGCAGGATCGAGGATTTGAAAGAAAAGGTAGAAGAACTTGAGACTGCGCTACGGAATTGTGAACTTCAAATTGAATTCCTTGAGTCGAATAATGAGCAGGGGAATGAGCTGCTCCGTCGATCATAGGACCAGGTCAGGGATAGAGATCATATTATGGGCAAAGCTGTGGCTCAGATTCGAGAAGTAGCTGATTATTTATAGACTTTGGCAGTTCAAGCTGATGTGTTAAGTGTGAAGTACGAGTCAGAGTCAGATCGGGATCGTGAGCTGGCTTGCCTTCTTAAGAGAGTTAAAACTCTGAGCATTAGAACAAAGCTGTATATATGATCTATTTTATGTAAAGATTTTTGTTTTTTAATAAAGTTTTCTAATTGAAATTAAATTAGAATCGACATCTCTTTAGTCTTGCATACATCTCATGCATTTGCATTGCATCACATTATGTGCACTAAACTTCAGAAAGGAACCCTAATTAAAAGTAATTATATTATAGTTACCCTGGAACATCAATACTACACACGGAAAAATACCAAAATTATGAATCAAAAGCTAGAAAGACTGGAACAAAAGCAGAAAGAAATACAAGAGCAGCTACAGACACAGATGCAAGAGCAACTGGCCAAGATTTAGCAGGATATGAAAGATCAGATGCAAGAATCGCAGAAGGACATGATGGATCAGCTAACTCAGTTGTTGCTCGGAGGGCCAAGAAAAGGGAAGAGCCCTGTGGTCAACCCAGAGGTTGATAGCGAGATCCTTGTTTACCTTCTAGGTTGCACCCTAGTGAATACCCCAGTACCACCACAAAGGGTGTCTATCAATATCAAACCTCAGTATTAGGCTGGTATTTCGGCACCGATGAATTTCCCGACAGGCTCGTGTTCTAAACCCTAGGACGATTGGGTAAATCCTTCAGTCCCCGACTTTGATGAGATGACAGAGGTGGAGAAGGCAAAAGGAAAACTCCCAAGGCAGTTGGAAGTCCGATACAAATTGCTAGAGGAGAAATTCAAGGTGCTAGAAAGCACAGATTATCAATGTGGTATGGATGCTAAAGAGTTGAGTTTGGTTCCAGATCTAGTGCTCCCTCCGAAGTTCAAAATGTCAGAGTTTGAGAAATATAACGGAACCAACTGCCCTAAGGCCCACATCACGATGTTTTGTCGGAGGATGATTGATCATGTCAATAATGATCAGTTGCTAGTTCACTGTTTCCAGGATAGTCTGAGTGGGGCTGCAGCCAAATAGTACTATCAACTGAGTCGCACCCAAATTAAATCGTGGAGAGACCTAGCATAGGCCTTCATGAAGCAGTATTTCCATGTGACGGACATAGCGCTTGATCGGATCACATTACAGAACATGGAGAAGAAGTCAAATGAGAGTTTCAGGCAGTATGCTCAGAGGTGGAGGGAAGTCGCTACGTAAGTTCAACCTCCACTGTTAGAAAAAGAAACAACCATGTTTTTCATTAATACTTTGAAGGCACCTTTTATTAACCACATGCTGGGAGGCGCGATAAATAGTTTCACGGACATAGTGATGTCCGATGAAATGATAGAGAATGCAATAAGGTGCGAAAAAATAGAGGCAGGGGAGAGCGCTAGGAGGTCAGCCCCAAAGAAGAGTGAAAATGAGGTCGGTAATGTGAGCATGGGTCATGTAAAACCAATCACAGTTAATCAACCAAAAACAATGGTCACGGGCCAGTAAGCTTTGACAAGGTAAGAGCCCAATACAAAGTAGAATATGGAGAAGCCTCAGTTTACACCCATTCTGATAACGTATCGGGAGCTTTACAAAATTTTATTCGATGCACACGTTGTATCCCCGTTCTACTTAAAACTATTACGACCCCCATCCCCCAAGTGGTACGATGCAAGTGCCTAATACGAATATCATACGGGCATTACGGGGCACTCGATAGAGAATTGTACCTCTTTCAAAAGAGTAGTCGAAAGGCTCATCAACATGGGTGTTGTGAAGTTCGATGATGCACTTGGTGTAGGAAACCTGTTACCTAATCATACTGTTACTGGGTGATTATTTCACGATCAAAAGTCGATGAAGCTGAAGCCAGAACGACGCTAAGAGTGGTGATTTAGAAACCCGTAGCTTTTCCTTACAAGGATAACAAAAGGATGCCTTGGAATTATAACTATAATGTGACGTCATTAGGAGAGGGGAGGCTGGTCAGTAAGCCAGATACAAAAGCCGAGCCTGTAAAAGAGAAATCTTTGATGTTTGAACAGAGGAAAGAGAGGACAAAACCACTGGTTAATGAATCAGTAACCGCGAATGAAGCAAACGAATTTTTGAAGTTCCTAAAACACAGTGAATATAGTGTTATGGAACAGTTGCACAAGCAGTCAGCACGCACCTCAGTACTAGCTTTGCTCCAAAATTTGGAGGTACACCGTAATACGTTGATGAAGGTGTTGAATGAAACTTATGTCGCTGAAGACATTTTAGTGAACAAGCTAGACCGTCTTATCAGCAATATAAGTGCCGATAACTTCATTTCTTTCAGCGATGATGAGATACCGCCAGGTGGCATGAGGTCCACCAATGCTCTGCACATCACCACCCGGTGCAAAGGGTATTGATTGACAATGGGTCGGCACTGAATGTCTTGCCGCTGCCCACATTGAATAGGTTACCTATAGATAGCTCTCATATGAAGACATGCTAGAACATAGTGAGAGCATTCGATGACACCGAGAGAAAAGTAATGGGTAGAATTAAGATTTCTCTTCTGATCGGATCCAACACGTACGAGGTAGACTTTCTCATGATGGACATTAGAACCTCTTATAATTGTTTACTAGGAAGGCTTTGGATTTCCTCAGCGGGAGTGGTACCATCATCATTGCACAAGAAGCTGAAGTTGGTAACGGAGGGTCGGCTGATAACCCTAAATACAGAGGAGGACATTATTGCCTCTGTTACTAGTGACGCGCCGTACATGGAGAATGATGATAAAGCAATTGAGTGTTCCTTTCAATCATTGCAATTTGTCAAAGCGACTTTCATTATCAAAGGAGGTAAATCCCAATGTCGAAAATATTCAAAGCTACGAGGATGAGCTTACGACTGATGGTAGAAAAATGGGCATTGCCTGGAAGGGGACTTGGAAAATACCTCCACGAATAGATTGAAGTGTCGAGTTTAGCTGGCAAGCAGGATCGTTTCAATTTGGGATATAGGCCAGACGCTAGACAAAAAAAGAAAGAGTTAGAGAGGAAACATGATAGACGAAGGGCACGATTAAGTGGGACAGAGGTCAGGTGGGAGTCAATGACCTTTCTCCACATATCCAATACATTCGTGTTAGGAGGAATTATTCATCTGGAATAAGAGATGACAAGAGAAAAGACAGCTAAAAATTTGATGGGCAATTTGAGCATCAATGCCTTATTCGAGGAAAGAATGATAGAAGAAGATTTATCAGGCATTCGCCCTTATGAGCCTGGCAGTGTTCTAAACAATTGGACTGTGGAAAAAATTCCTGAAGTTCTGAGAGCTAAGCAGAGTAATGTTCAGAATAAACTTATTGTTTTAAGCCTAGAAACAATAAGAATCGTTTGTGAAATAGGTTCATGTTCAAACATCTTTATTTTTAATAAGAAATGCATTTTTAATAAGAAAGATGGAAAAGTGCAGATGTGTGTGAATTACAGAGACCTAAACAAGGCTAGCCCAAAGGACAACTTCTTACTGCCCCATATAGACACTCTAGTGGATAATACGGCGGGTTACTCATTGTTCTCTTTTATGGACAGTTTTTCGAGATACAATCAGATAAAGATGCATCTTGCAGACATGGAAAAGATCACGTTCATAACCTTGTGGGGAACATTTTACTATAAGGTGATACCATTTAGGTTAAAAAATGCGGGAGTAACGTATCAAAGAGCCATGGTAACCTTGTTTCACGACAGGATGCACAAGGAGATTGAGGTTTACATCGACGATATGATTACAAAATCCCAAACAGAAAAAGAGCACATACATGTTTTGAGGAAATTTTTCTTGAGGCTGAGAAAGTTCCAGCTAAAACTCAATCCAACAAAATGTACTTTCAGAGCTAGATCAGAAAAGCTGTTCAGTTTTGTCGTCAGAGAAAAAGAAATCGAGGTCGACCCCAACAAATTCAAGGCCATACAACAATTACCTCCGCCATGTACTCAGAAAGAAGTTCGAGGTTTTCTGGGAAGACTAAACTACATCACTCGATTTATTTCGCAACTAATCGGGAAAGCGACCCCATATTTTGTCTTTTCAAGAAACACAACCCAGACGTGTGGAATGAAAAGTGCCAGAAGACCTTTGACAGGGTTAAATAATATCTGTCCAATCCCCCAGTGTTAATACCACCCAACCCGAGTAGACCATTGATATTATATTTGATAGTATTTGACTGCTCAATAGGATGTGTGTTTGGGCAACACGATGAGACAGGAAAGAAAGAAAAGACAATATACTACCTCAGTAAGAAATTCACTGAGTGTGAGATGGGATATTCGCCAATCGAGAAGCTACGTTGCGCTTTGGTCTGGACAACCCGGAGATTAAGGCATTACATGTTGTACCATACGATTTGGTTAATCTCGAAATTGGATCCTCTTAAGTACATGATAGAGTTAGCCGCTTTGAATGGAAGGATGACCCGATGGCAAATCCTGCTCTCTAAATTCGACATAGTTTATGTGAACCAGAAGGCTGTAAAAGGAAGTGCAATAGAAGATTTTCTAGCCAGTAGAGCTTTAGAGGATTACGAGTCTTTAAACTTTAATTTTTCCAATGAAGATCTAATGTATGTAGCAGCCGCCCAAGAAGATACTCTAGAAGATCATCCTTGGAAATTGAATTTCGACGAAGCGTCAAACGCCGTTGGTAATAGAATTGGGGCAGTCTTGATATCCTCAAAGGGAGGTCACTATCCATTCACTTGCAAATTGGATTTTGATTGTACAAATAGTATGGCAGAGTACGAGGTATGTATCATGGGCATCCATGCTGCCGCAGAGCGCCAAATCAAGGGTTAGAGGTATATGGGGATTTTGCACTAGTAATCTATCAGCTCAAGAGTGAATGGGAAACAAGAGACTCAAAATTGATCAATTACCGAGAGCTGGTTATGAATTTAATCAAGGTGTTTGACGATATCACTTTTCATTACCTTCCATGCGATGAAAATCAGATGGCTGATGCCTTGGCTACGTTAGCTTCCATGATCAAAGCAAATAAACAAGAGGATATAAAGCCGATCCAGATGAGTATTTGTGATGCTCCAGCATATTGCTACAATATCGACGAAGAGGAGGAGAGGGATAATCATCTTTGGTATCAAGATGTTCTACGATATGTGAAAAATCGTGTATATTCTGATCAGACAACTGAAAATGATAAAAGAACATTGAGGAGGCTGGCCGGTGACTATGTCTTAGACGGAGAAATCCTGTATAAAAGAAGGAAAGAAAAAGTACTGCTAAGATGTGTTAACGCTGTTAAAGCAAAGAAAATCCTAGAAGAAATCCATGAAGGTGTCTGCGGGACGCATGCCAATGGGTTCACAATGGCCAGGCAAATCATGAGATTCGGGTATTGCTAGTCTACAATGGAGGGAGATCGCATCAACTATGCCAAAAAATGCCATAAGTGCCAAATTTATGGTGACAAGATTCATGTGTCTCCTTCACCACTTCATGTTATGACCTCCCCATGGCCTTTCTCAATGTGGGGCATGGATGTTATTGGGTCGATTTTGCCAAAGGCTTCTAACGGATATCGTTTCATCTTTGTGGTCATTGATTATTTCACCAAGTGGGTGGAGGCTGCTACATACGCCAACGTCACGAAGTCGACAGTCAGTAAATTCTTGAAAAAGGAAATTATATGTCGATATGGCATGCCAGAGAGGATCATATCTGAAAATGCGTTAAATTTAAATAACAACATGATAGTGGAAGTCTACAGTCAATTCAAAATTAAACAACACAACTCATCACTGTATCGCCCAAAAATGAATGGGGCAGTTGAGGCGGCGAATAAAAATATAAAGAAGATCATGAGGAAAATGGTTGAAACCTATAAGGATTGGCATGAAAAGCTACCATTTGCTCTTTATGCCTATCGAACGTCGGTCAGAACTTCCACCGGAGCGAAACCTTTCTCGTTGGTTTATGGGATGGAGACAGTTTTGCCTATTGAAGTCAAGATTCCTTCTCTCTGAGTTTTATCAGAATTGAAGCTAGATGAAGCAGAATGGGTCCAATCCCGGTATGATCAGCTGAACTTGATTGAAGAAAAGAGGCTGAAGGCTATCCGTAATGGTCAAAGGTACCAAAAACGAATGATGCAAGCTTACAACAAGAAAGTTCGCCCAAGAGTATTCTAGGAAAGGGATTTGGTATTGAAAAAGATTCTCCCTATGCAAAAGGATCTCAGGGGGAAATGGATGCCAAACTGGAAAGGACCTTATGTAGTGAAGAAGGTTTTTTCTAGAGGGCCACTGATATTAGCAGAAATGGATAGTAAAAGCCTTCCCAACCCAGTAAATTCAAATTCGGTCAAGAAGTACTTCACCTGAAAAAGGAAAGGCCAAGGCGAAAACTCGAAAAGGGCGCTTTAAAAAAAATGGAGAGGCCAAGGCGAAAACCCGCAAAGGGCGCTTTGAGTTGAAAACCCAGAAAAGGGAAACTCAAATTGTGATCAAGGATGGGGCATGTTGCGGCCTTGTTTCTACCGGAATTAACAAGAAGGGGGAACATTACATCTTGGGGCATCGACGAAATACTTCAGACCTCCTAAATGCACATCTGGCTCCCAATGGTTTTCGAGCCGTCCGAATAGTGAAGCTCACACTGCGATATCTGGGGCACCTATTTTCCATCTTATACATTTTTTTGTACCTTAACAAAATTTATTATCATGATAAACTTTTTACCTCGAGCTTCGCTCTCAATAAAGTTTCACCTTGTCCATCTTGGCAATATTTTTCAAGCATTTCCTATTATTAATAGACTAATAACACTTTCATAAAAGGTGTCCTGTATATTACTCTAGAAGTTTCTAAGTAGTGCAAGAACCCGAAACAGGTCAATTATTCAGAACTTACCAACCTTAAGGGTTAGAGTTACTTGAGAAGTAAAAAGTTTTGGTTAAGACTATTGTTTTAGATAGTTGTTAAAGAAATCAGTTGAACAAGAAGAAATACGTCAATGACAAGCGGTGAGCAATAATAGCCTAAACGTAAAAAAGGGCATTTTCATGACATTCTGCATTCATACAAATGTCATCCATAATACATCTAGTTAGGAGCATTTGATTCATTTTGATCATAGCATCCTAGTCTTTTGGCATAACTATAGGCATATAAAACCAAGTCTATAAGACATGTTCCTCAGAGGATGGTGTAGCGACATCGGTGGAAGATATAGATCTCCTCTAAACAGTAGGAGAACAGATCGAAGGTAGCGAGCCTTAACCCCCTAAGCCGTAGGGTAATAGGCTGTAAATTAAAGCTCTTATCTCCATGTATCGGCTATGGAGCAAATCGAAAATGGCGAGTCTTATCTCCATGTATCGGCTGTGGAGCAGATTTTAGCCATCGACCTTATCTCTCTGAGGTAACAAGAGAGCAGGTTAAAGATACGAGCCTTGACCCCCTAAGCAGTAGGGTAACATGCTAAAAATTATAGATCTTATCTCTATGTATCGGTTGTGGAGCAGATTTTAGCCATCGACCTTATCTCTCTGAGGTAGCAAGAGAGCAGATTGAAGATACGAGCCTTAACCTCTTAAGCAGTAGGGTAACAGGCTACAAATTACAAATCTTATCTCCATGTATCGGCTATAGAGCAGATCAAAAATGGCAAGTCTTATATCTATATATCGGCTATGGAGTAGATTTTAGCCATCGACCTTATCTCTCTGAGGTAGCAAGAGAGCAGGTTGAAGATACGAGCCTTGACCCCCCTAAGCAGTAGGTAACAGGCTACAAATTACAGATCTTATCTCCATGTATCAGCTATGGAGCAGATTTTAGCCATCGACCTTATCTCTCTGAGGTAGCAAGAGAGCAGATTGAAGATACGAGCCTTAACCCTCTAAGTAGTAGGGTAACAGGCTGCAAATTACAGATCTTATCTCCATGTATCGGCTATGGAGCAGATCGGAAATGGTGAGTCTTATCTCTATGTATCGGCTATAGAGCAGATTTTAGTCACCGACCTTATCTCTCTGAGGTAGCAAGAGAGCAGTTTGAAGATATGAGCCTTAACCCCCTAAGCAGTAGGGTGACAGGCTGAAAATTGCAAATCTTATCTTCCAGAAGTCGTAATGAAGCAGGTTGAGGACGCGGAGTGGATTGAAAGCACAATTCCTATATCCCTGAAGATGCAGTGGGTTGAAGCGGGGCTACTTGAAAAAGATGAGCATAAAGAGGTCAAGATATGAGAAGAACGGGCAAAATAACCCTTTTAGGGTCTTTGCTCCATTCTCGTTACATGACAATGAGCAAAGAGGGGTAGCTGTAGACGGCCCATTTTGCCCGGGGCCCAGAACACTACCAAAACCAAAATAAAAGCAGACCAAATAAAAAAAAAACAAAGTCCAAATTACATACCCAACACAAAAACTAAAATAAAACCCAATTTAATCAACCAAAACTAACCCAAACCCTCAAACCCAATTACAATAGGCCCAAACCTGAAACCTAATCCAAACACCTAGCTCTAGCCCAAAATTCCAGCCTAAAACTTTAACATTTTTGAAAAACCCTAGTATACCTAAAGGTCTCAGCCGCCGCACGCCTCCCTCGCGTACCAAACACCAACTCCGTGTCATACGCTCCTCTATTAAGCCACGTCAGAAACATGCTCAGTCACGAACCTGCAAACAAGTGCAAAAGGAGCAGCAAAGAAGTTTTTTTGTTTTTCCATTCGGCTATAAAACCGAATCAAACCGAATGTAAAGGGATCTTTTTTTTTAATAGATACAAATACAACAGAAAAAACAAAGAAAATCAATAGCAATTAGAAATCAGATTCAAAGCTTAAAAGGTTGTTTTCCACTTTTTCCTTCGTTTTCACAGTTATTCCTTTATTACTTTTTCTCGTTCTTTTCTTTACAAACAGTTTTAAATAACACAAGAGAGAGAGAGAGGGGAGACTTACCGGGGTCGAGCTCGTGTCGTCGGCGGACTGGGCGCGCCGAATCTCCGATGAAGGAAGCGCCGACCGAATAGGGAAGGAAAGGAGAAAAGTTTAGGGGTTTTGTATTTTAAATCAAAGGTCTCAAAAAGAAAAAGGAAAGGCTTTGGGTTTCTAAAGTTTTTTTTTTATGTTTCAAAAAATATAAAATAAAGGTTTTTATTAAACTTTAAAACAGCAGTATTGTGAGAAGGGGGGAAAGCAGTTTGCGCGTTGATCCATAGGTTGGATTTGCGCATTCTCCACTTTAAGGGGTTATTTGCGCAGTTAGTCCCCCTTTTATGGGTTGCTGTTTGATTGGGCAAATGTTTTCTCTTTTATTTTCTTTAAATTTTGCCCAGGAACTTTATATCAGTTTTGTTTTAATCCTCGCCTAAACACAGTGTTTGGGGTTTTGGGATATTTTTCGTTTTAAATCCCTGAATATTTGGGCACATTTTGTTGGTCCCCGATCCTGTTCTAATAATTTGCTTTGTTTATGAATTATCCTTTTAATTTTACTTTTATTTCAATTAAATTTTTTTTGGTTATTCATTTTTTTTAAAAACAATACTATTTTAACATATTATTTTGAATTATTTTATTTCACACTGTTTTTTATTTTCATTTGAATATTTTTATATTTTATCTTATAACACACTTTTCTTGAATTTTTTTGTTATAAATATTCTTTGTTTTAATATTGCGCTATTATTTTTATTAAATTACTTGTATTATATATATTATCTGTTTTAGATTGATATACATATATATATATATTGTTTTGTATAATTCATTTTAACTTACTTCTCACGTGACATTTGTTCTAAAATTAGTTTATATATTATTATTTTACATATTAATATTTTTTTCATTTCATGTGAATTATTTATTTATATGCATATTATTTACCTAGAGGATTTATATTTTGTATATTATGCATTTTGTTTTTAGTACTTTTTCAAGACTCCTTCATATATTACTCGTTTTTATTCTTACATGAAATTTGTTGTTTGTATATCGATAATTTCACATTTTTCATTTCTCACATTATTAATTCTTCTTTATTTTAAAACTTGCTACATTTCATTTGTGTTGATTTGCTTGATACTTTTCTAAAAATTGCCTTGTAATTCATTGGCTTTTGTGTGTTAATATTAGTCTTTGCATAAGGTATGTAGCCATTGCATATACCTTCTTGTCATATGATTATGATTTATTTGTCTAGAACTTTTGCCATGTAATATTATGCATGTTCGTGATTATGTTTTTATCTCCTGCTATCATTGAGATTTAAACTCCAATCTATGTAGCCAGCATTAGTGGTTTCATTTCTTCTCCAAACAAACCTAAACAAGTATATTTTGACTCCGCTTATACCATCGTTAATTCGAACCCTCCCAACTTAATGAATTATTTCGTGTTTGAAGGTCTGAGAAATCGTGTTGGGTTTCGATTTTTCGTTCAGCTAAAATACAGAATATCCTTTGGAAATTTCGTCCATGTTTTTTTAAAAAAATTAAAATGAAGCAATATTTCATATTTGGGGAGTTTGAGAGATCATGCCCAATCGTGTTGGGTTTCGTTTTTTTCCTTTAACTAAAATATGGAATATCCTTTTTTGAAATTTCATCCACGCTTTCTTAAACTAAAATGAGGCAATATTTCGTGTTTAGAAGTTTGGGAGATCGTGCCCAATCGTGCATGGTTTCGATTTTTCATTTGACTAAGATACGAAATATCCTTTCGACATTTCATCCATGTTTTATTAAATTAAAATGAGGCAATATTTCGTATTTAGAAATTCGATAAATCGTGCCCAATCGTGCTGGGTTGCGATTTACCGCTTGGTCAAATAACCAAATATCCTTTTGAAATTTCAAATGCATGAGTTTTGGAAGTTACGAAATGATCTTGTATTGAGGATTTGAAATATTGTGTCCAATCGTGCTGGACATGATATTTTATTCCTTTTGAACGAGAGAATCTCGGCATCCAATTCAAGTTATCTAAATATTTTAAAGGAATTGAATTTCAAAATCTTTTTCAAATTTTCGGCATTAGGACAATAATTGATCAATACGGTACCAATTTTGGGCATTGTGAGGGTGCTAATCCTTCCTCGTGCGTAGCCGACTTCCAAATCCGTCTTCTAGTTTTTTTTCGTAGACCAAAAAACGTTGTTTTAATAAACCAAAAATGCTTTATTAAAATGATCGACCATAGGGTGACCCGATTACACTTAAACAAAAAGGATTGGTGACAACTTCATTTTTATTTTAAAGTCAACCTCCGATTTCAAAATAAAAATAGTTTCGACAGTGTGGAAAGAAAAAGAAAGATAAAAAATTGAAAAGTAAAAAATTAGTAGAATGAAAGATATAAGTTTTTTTATAAGTGTACTAGGTAAAAAATAGAAAAATAATTAATTTTATTTCTCTCTATTACTAAGTAGAATTGAAAAGTGAAAGAAAATATAATAAAATAATTGTAAAATATGAAAAATCTCGTGAATTAACTTGATGACTAGAATCTTTATCTTTTCAAATATAATTTAAATTTAAATTGCGCTAATCACTTTATGCCTCGGTTTCATCCCATCCACTTCATGAACTTTGCCCTTTTTATTATAAAATCATCATGATTGATTTGAGTAAGAGAGACAGAGTGTGTCTCGCGTTGTTTATCGTTTCAAGCGGGATCGTTTAAAGAATCGCGCCCACTAATCATTCCAATCGGACGAAGGCTTCTGTCGTCGCGCGCTGTTGTATTTTATTATTACTTTTTTGTCATTTCGAAAGAATCGTACCCATACAATGGCCTCATCATCAGGTTTGGACGCAGGGCCTAGAACAGTGGCGTAATTAGCGAGCCTTGCCTCTGCTTAAATGATCTTTCACATTTTACTTAGCTTTTCTTGTTTGTAATATAATATAGTTTCATGACAATTATTTTACCATATTTCCCCATCTTTATTACCTTTCAAAATAGTTTAAATACTGTAAAATCAAGAATATCAATATTATCTATGTTTATTATATGCCATGGATGTTTTGTTTTGTAATTTGATATTATATATTTATGTAGTTAAAACATTCATCTGATTTTGAAATAATGGAATATTTAAATTTATAATATTATAAAAATATTTGTTCAATTTAGTTTAGAAGTTTTAAATATATGATAAATTAATGTATTTTAATTTACTTTTTATAACATAAATAATGTTTAATTTATCTGATTACTCTTATTAATTAAAATTAATAGTTAACAGTTTCTTTGTTATTTCATTTTTCTTACATGTAAGATGTAAATGTGTATATATATATATATATATAATAAATCATGCATATTGAAGAGTGAGAGAACAAATTTCATTTGATTTTTGCATGAATAATGAAAGACATCGATTGGACTATTTTATTTTATTTTGAAAGAATAACTGTAGTTTTATAGTTTTATACTATCTACTAAAATATTAAAAGGTAGCCCATTTGATCATTTTAATATTCTACAAAATAGTAAATAATGGTTGTATATACATATTAAAATGAATGATAATTAAAATATGGTTATAAATAAAAATTTATATAAAAAAATATTCCTAATAACAACAACAACATTTATCATAAAAAAAAAAAAAGGCTGCTTTGCCAACTTCAAAGCCTAAGCTTTAGGCAATGATACATACCCGAACATTTATCATATTATGTACAGATTCAATCTCCGTAGAAGAATTTCAACCTAGAAAATGGGGTATCAGAAGGTCAAGAAGATGTTGGTTACATGAATGTTGGAGTAAGAAGCAGGCGTTGAGCAGCCTTTGTTGATTGAGATTTTGTAAGATAGCTTCCGCCATAGTTTCTTCCCTTAACTGCTGTTGTCTCAGGGCGCTTGTCTCTTCCCTCTTCAATGCTACCTCTTCTTGAAGCCTTTCCATTTCAGCCACAATTGAGCTACACTGCATCCTAGCAGCAGTTTTTGAACTGGAGGAGATCCATCAAGTTTTTTTTTTTTCAGAAGACCGTACATAATTTAGCATTTAATTCTTTTTTAATAATAATTAGTATGTAATTTTTTTCTTAAATATTAAACGAACCGTGTTTGTTGTCTGACTCTAATCATTCCCATCTCCGCTCTCATGCGTTCGCGGAATCTCTTTGAAAAAAAAAAAACTCATGAATTAATCATTCAACTAAACTAATAAAGGCATAGATCAAAATAGGAAATGATACTTACCTTTTCCTTCCTTTTTGATGATTTCTTCCATTTCGCCTTCGTTATTAAATAAATCATGCTCTTCATATTATCGAATTTGCTGGGATTTTAGTAAGTAAAAATTTCCTTTTCCTTTTCCATATACAAGAAGTAGACCTCCTTTTATAGACTTTTTTAGTAAATGAGATTGGGTCTCGCCATGCTTACGCGCTAAAGAATTGGGCCCACTAATCGTCCATGAAAGGCCTCTACCTCTACCTCTCCCACTTTTATTTTTTAACCTGTAAATTGCTATACATTTTCCATTAACACCAACTAAACTTTTTTTTATCTATAAATATAATATATAAGAGCAGCGTTTGGAAAAAAAATTGAACCAATCAGAATACTCTTTGCTTCTCATCATATTATTAAATTAATTTTAAAATAATTATAATTTAATTTAGAATTATTAATTTAAAAATTTGTACAATTTTAAAAATAAAATTATTACTTAAATAAAACTCTAAGTATAAAATATCGTTAAAAATAGTTTATTTCTTTTTTTAATAAAATAGCATTTACCACTAATTTTTTCTATATTTATAAGTTTTTAAATAATTTTATAATTATACAAAATTGTTGAAAGATGACTGCAAAGTTTGGGAAAATACAATGATGCGACTGGGAGGGAGGGAAGAAAAAAAGCAGAAAGAGAAAAAGAGGGATAAGAAAAGATGGGGAAAAAAAGACAATGAATTTAAACGGAAAGAAAGAAAGAAAGGGAGGAAAAATTATGCTTTTGTGTTTATATATAGATTTTACATAATAATAATATTTTGTGTATTTTAATTGTATTCATATTATTTTGTGTTATATATCAATTTATGTTCTTTTGAAAAAAACTTAGCATAAAATTAAAAAAAAAATCGTAATCATGAAGAAACCAAGAAATCAAGAAAAAAAGTCATAAAATTAACCTAAACTAATGAGCTTACTCTATAAACCCGTTCCTACGTCCTTCATCTTCATTGATACAATCAAATAAAATATTATGTGTTAAAATAAGAGAGTTCAGTAAATGGATCATCCTATTCAGTATGTTCGTATAAGATAAAGCTACCATCACAAGTAAATAGACTACTTCATAAATTGTATGATGTGTTCGATAAAAAGACAAATATTAAAATTAAGATTTAAAATTAATAATATCATACTAAAATTTGAGATAACAGTGTCACAAGCATAATCCACAATTCCTACTTGTAGCTAATGGTTCATATTGTGGGTGCACCTTTCAGGTTGTATAGAAAGTGCAACTCTAAGGTAAGGAAGGGATGATTTTCCAAATGAAGCCAAAAGAGTAGAAGCTTAAATTCCAATTCAATACATCATAGTCAATACAACAAACAAATAGATATCACCAATTAACTTCAGAAAAATAAATTAATATTCAAAAGTTTACATTAGAGTTTCACCGGTTTTTAATCCTTGTTTAACTAATTGACTTTAAATATTAAATCTCTTTCGACTCTTTCAAAATAAATATTAAAAAAATCCTCTCAAATTCATAACATGAAAATTTAAAAAATAAAAAAAAAATTACCAAAACGAAAGAAAGAAAGGCAAACTTGATGCGTTAAAAGCATGTGTTAAAGAACATAATATTGCAAACATCTTGAAAATGATCAATCTATGTCATCCATTTTGTGTTTGCGGTCATGGAAAGTGGCCGTGGTTAGAGCTTGGCCATTGCAAACAGATATTGGAAGTGGAAATTTAGGTGAGCAATTATTTCATATTTTGCAACATAATTAACTCCACAGTTTCTATTGTTTTTTAAAATTTTATTTTGTATTAACAATATCATATTTATATATTTTTTAATAATTTATAATTACACAATTATTCAACAACTAATGCAAAGCTCAAAAAAGCTACATGGAGGCAATTAGACCTGATCATGAGCTGAACCATTTGTCTAAGCTCGAAGGAGGGTTTGGGCAAAAATATAGACTCGAAAAATGAATTTAAATAAAAAAAATAATGCTCATTTTCTAAATGGGTCGGGCATTGGATAAGATTTTTTGGCCTAGACCTGGCCTAAAATTATCTCTTTTTTTTCATGTTGCTATTTTGTTGACATTTTGCTATTATATTATTACTATTTTGTTATTATTGTTTGGATATCATATGACTCTTGTTTTATTGTTAATTTCGTTACCATTTTAGAGACATTTACTTACTAAGTTGTAACTATCTTAATGTTATTTAAGTATAAATTTTTTAATATATTTTTAATTTGTTGAGAGACATTTATATTAATATTTTTAATATATTTGATGTATTATATAATTTTAAATTTATTTTATATAAAAATTAATATAAAAATTTAATACTGAATAGATCAGACTCAAGTTTAATTTTTTATCTAAATTGAATTTAGGTAAAATTTTAATCTAATTTTTAGATGCTGCCTAAACCTTAAAAATATCTAAATTTTACCATCCCCTCGGTCCGACCTGACCGTTATCAAATCTAGAGGCCGTCAACGTTGGGCTTCTTTTTTTGACTTTGTCAGGTGGGAGGAAAATGATGGAAGAATAGAAGTAGAGAAACACAAAGTGGGAGATGATAACGTGTGTTGGTAATTACTTGATTGAGTAGGGGCAGGGAGAACAAAAGAGAGATGAAAAGAGAAGGAACTAAAGTGGAAAGAAAGAGTGGCTTTTCATATTTATATATATTTTACATATTAAAATTTTTAATGTATTTTTTTATTTTTGTTTTCTCTTTTTGTCTTATATCTTAATTTAATTTATTTTCTAAGACATAACATTATAGAAAAATTATTTAAATAATTTATCTTGTCTAAAATTTTTTAATAATTTTTTATGTTATTTTATTCTCAAATGAAATTTTTAGATTGATTCGTTCGAGTTTGACTCGTAAATAAATTTAAATTTTACAGTTGATCAATTATAAAAAGAGTTAAAAATAAAATAATTTGAATAATTATTTTTTAATTTTTAATTATATATTTAAAAGATTTGATAGGCATATCCTTTCCATTTAGGATTTGTTCTTGATTTACTTATATTTTTGTTTATTTGAAATGATGTATTTAAAATGTGATTAGTATTTCGTACATTAGCAATGTGTTTTTGTTCGAGAAATAATTGTATAAAACTGTGATTCCACTCCCTATCTCTTTTTAATAGGAGAATAGTAAATTAGATTTTTCCTCCTAATTTTTAATATTTTTAGTTGAATTTAAATTTTTTTAAGAGAAAAAAAGCTAAAAATTAAGAGAAAAAAGTTGATTTGTCATTATCCTATTGCCTATTGGAAAGAGATCAGTTTCATATAATCTCTTCTCATTTTTTTATTCCACAAACAGTTTTAAAAATTGTCACATGTCTATTTTTTAATATTATACTATATTACTTGTGGAGTAAAACTTCATTGACAGTATATCAAATATTTTTCTTAAAATAATTAATTTATATTTCACTTTTGGCTCAATTAAGAACATTAACTATTTACATTTGACCAAAGATATATATTTTTTAAATTTTAAATGATATATTTAAAATTTAACTAGTTAATTGAAATTCCTTATCCAACCTAAATAAATAATAAATTAAAATTTCATAATTTTGAAAAATCAAGTAATTATAGTTTATTAAAATTTATTTTGAAATTAATTATTAAATAAAATTTATAGAAAATTAAAATTATCTACACAGGGAGATACAATAATAGTATAATAAAATTCTGATAAATAAATATTTGAAAATTTGAGAGTATATTAAAGAATGTATTTGACAAAATATAATTACATTATAATTCTTTATGTCATATTTGATAGCATAAATTGTAATTAAATAATTATATAATTTTAAATTTTAAAAATATATTGTAAAAATTATCAATAATACTTGATAATGAAAATTTATAAGTAACAACACTTATAATCAAATCATCTTATATAATATGTTTATTTAAAAAATTCGACAATATAACTAGTAACCAAAATAAGAAGAAAAATTAATATTTTGTACAATTCTATCTAATTGCTCTTGTGTTCCATATTTATTGACTCATACTCTCTTTAACATTAAACACATACTTATTGTCAACACCTGTTAGTCTTTGGCCAAATTTTTCGTCATTTGAATCTAAATCTGTATTATTAAAATTATCAAAATCTATTTCTTCCATGTCTTCTTTAAAGTATGGATCATCCCAATTCCACCCACAGATGAAATTATGAAATATGCAACATGCTAGCACGATCTAACCTTTTTTGTACGCTTATATGTTGTTAATATGAAAAATATTTAGTAGGTCAAAATGTATAACAAATTATCTCTTACCAATAAAATTTTCATTAGTAAAATAACATATACTTATATTTTAAGAAATAAAACATATATGTCTTAAAATTAAAATATTCTACTATTATTGTATTGAAGCCACTTCTTAAACATAAATAATGTACCAATATTTTTGAAAATTATAAGGTAAATTGATTTGGGAGTACTTGCATATTATCCCAATTCTCAACACCTTCATAAAAATAGAGAGTACTGTATTTAACGGGATTTATTAATTACAATGGTTACTCATACATGTTATAAATATAAAATTATAAGGTCAAAATATGTTAAAAGTCTTTGTACTTTTTATACATTTGAAATTTAGTCCTCTACTTTTAGGATTTTAAAATACAAGTTTGATTATTAACATTGTTCTCTTATTAAATTTAGATTCATCACAACATTAATTTTTTGGTTTTATGACTATCAAATGAGTATTTTTTTAATTTCAAATTTCCACAACAATAAATTTAATACAAGAATTTTAAGTTGATAACAGTTATATCTAAATTTTAATATTTGAAAAATAAGAAATTAAATTTATAAAAATAAAAGTAAAAATACAAATTCCAAATATAAGAGAAATACAAAATAATTTCGATTTGGTTTAGTGCACTTATAAAAATACATCAGAATCTATGTAATACTATATAGCTAAACTACTAAACAAGTTGTTGAATTGTTAAATTAATAAGCTTTGTACTTAATACAGCCATTATTTCAAAAGTATTTTTTAAAAGTTAAAACTAAATTAAAATATAATTACAATTATAAAAATATATATATATTCAAATAATTATAATCAAAATAAGTATAACTAGATTGTTAATTAAAATATATTCGGACTTAAAATGATAAAGATTTAAACCAAAATATATATGAACTAAAACTCACAATCAGACAAAAATATGAAATTTGAAACATCCATGGCTTAACCTAATTTCAAATGCTGATTTTATGTTAGGGGGGTATTGGCTCATTTGGATAGAAATAAAATTTAAGACTTTATTTGAGTGAAATAAATAAAAATAAGGGTTTATCTCAACAAAAAAACAAAGATTAATGGCCTATTCAGTATTTTAGCCGTTCTTCATTTAACAACCCACACTGCGTTCATTACATTTTCAAATTGACTATAGCTTGAATGGCTAGCTCATTTTGACGGTTTGGTGATGAATGGAACTCAAAGAGATAATACTTCCCATTCTACCATAAATGATGATTACTGAATTTGTCAAATATTCACAATTTCATATGAAAATATGTGCTTTTTAGAGTTTGATCATCCATTGGAACCATTAAGATATAGCCGATAAGAGTTGAGTATAATCATACCGTAAAACAAATATGAAGTATAACTTAATCATTAAAAAAAAAAAAAAAACCATGATTGACAATTAAGTTTTTTGATAAGAGACAGGGAGTAAAAATGTCTTGGGGATGAATCTAGAACTAATGTAACTGAAGATTTGAACACGAGTGCTTTACCGCTCCAAATGTAGTTCAGTGAATCGTAGAAAACTGAATTTTGATAAAATTCATTTGAATATGAATTAATGACAATTTTACTAAGGTTGAAACCCTTTCTAATCCATTGATCGAGTAAACCGAAACAACAAATGCCATGACAAATGGCCACAAGTATGTTTTCTGGTTCAAATATCAGTCAAAGTAGACGAGGGGGAAACCTTTTTCCTGGAAATCACCTTCACATTTCTTCCTCATGGTCTTGACTTCCTTTATTTTACAACCAATTATCTGACTAGGAGCTAGCTGTTTCTTTGAAATCAAGGCTTGCTTCCATGAACAAATTATCAGATATGTCCCAAAGTTCTTTTGCAAGTTTGGTATTGTGTGATAGCACTGATGAATCCACAGTCCTACCCTTTCCACCAAAAAAGTATACCCCAGAGGCTTCCTGAAATACCAAAGTCAGAAATCAATAGGTTCACTAAATCACCAGAGATATTTTTTTTTCCCTCTAGATATGATGCAATATTACCATCAGACAAGAATGGAGAAGGTTCATTACTCAAACTAAGTTGCAAATTTCAGCGTTGGAGACTAACAGTATAATTGGATTCATCATTTATGACTAGTTAATGTTAAGACTTTGGTAAGAAGAAACTATAATCATATATCTCAGATGAACTTACAGGTGGGGCAAGGGCTGCATCAATAAGAGAGCTAACCCCATTCTTTGGTGACTGCAAAAGGCCCAAAGACTTCAAAACTTGAAATGCCAAACTCGAAAGACATGAAGGGACTTCCCTCATGATGTTGGTTCTTACACTTCCAGGATCCGCAGCACTTCAAAAGCAAAACAAACCATATTACATACCATAAAGTGGAGAGATGCCTATTACAAATGCTTTTCAAGATGAAAAATAATAAAGATGTTCCATAGCCGTTATAAGACCATCAAAGTTAAAATGAATGTTGCTCTTTTCTTTAAGAGAAAAAGTTTAACAAAAACCACTTAAAATATACTTTACAGAGACATGATAAGGTTGATCCATCAAGCCAAGTTGCCGGTGGAGCTCATATGAGAAGAGAATCAAGAATACTGTTGAAACAAAATTACATGTCATGGATAGAATGGAAATGAAAGTCAATCACAATAATCTTTCATGTTAGATGAATTACATTTCGAGTACTCATAGAGACGGGCAAATGGATATTGTTCTGATCTCAAGAAACGTGTCCCAGAAACAGATTCCTTGTCAACCTGTACATCAAAAACTGAAGGAAAGTGCACTAATGTAGTTATATGAGGGTCTTTCCCCCCTATTTCTCAAACACTATGCTTGCCCCGAAGAATATACATATGTACATATATATATCTGTTATATATATATATATATGAATTACCTGAAGAATATATAATACACGGCATCTAGAAAGATACTCACCACTTCGATGTGTAAAGGACGTGACATTTACAATCCGAGAAGGAACAGGGCTTCTTTTAAGAAGAGGTAGTAGTAATTTGGTCAGACAGAACGGTCCTATGTAATTTGTACCCATCATCCTGAGGAACACGAGTGAACTTGTAAGAAGGAATTTGAGGACAGAAAAGGGACATTGTGACCACAAGAACAAATGGTGCGAAGGACAGGAAATACTCAAAACCAACGGCAGTTTGTGGTTAATCTGCACTAGCAAGTGGTAAGAACTTCTAGGTAAGGTTAAAATTCACTCGAAGAAAATGTAGCATATTAAACCTTTTCGCATTTGGGAGATTTGGGTTGTTAAGATTCAAGAATGGATCATGACAACCTGTTTGGTAGCTGAGAAAATATACCAAGAAAATGAAGATAACAAGAATCGTATATTGATGATTCTAAAAAGACTATTTGTTAATAACAACCATGCAGCTGTATGCACATGTAACAACCTTAACTAACATCGTAACCATCATTGTAGCAACCTAAGTACCTAACAGCTTGTAACTGACAGTATACACTAACACAGGTTACACATTTTCCAACCACTAAAGAATATTATACAGTTGTACCAATATGCAGCATCAAAGCTAGAGTAGTTAATTACTGATCATAGCCTTCAGGTGTGGTTCGCGATGATGTTGCCAGTATCCCAGCATTATTAATCAAGAGCTGCAAAGAACAATGCAGTTTGCAATCCAAAAGCCACTGCTGAAGTGAGCTTTTGAACTCCAAAATTGATTGGAATGATGCCAGGTTAACCACAAAAGCTTTGACATGGGCACCTTTATTCTGGGTTTTTATCTCTGTCATAATCTATAAACAACAAGAACCAAAAAGAAAAATAGGATAAACAGCATCATAAAACGAGAGGACACATGCAACAATAATTTACTGTGTATATATCTATATACCTTTGATAACAAATGCGATGATCGTCCAACTGCAGAAACAAAACGTAAATAGATGTCAAGTGAGATGCTCAATTTAAAGACACAAGCAGGTAAAGAGCCGTCACTGGACAGTTTATCACTGGATAGTTTATGTCATGACCCGACCCAGCCTGCTAGACCACGTGTGAGACACAAATCAAAATTGCCTGGTTTAGTTACTGGCAGGTCCTCAAGGTTTTGCCACCGCTTTGTGTGCACTCTGCAGAACATATACCTCTTATCTAGCTAGTTCAATTTGTATCCCTTCTACAAAACTATTATTATATGTAAGTATATGGGTTCGAATATGTGGTGGCTCGCTTAAGGGTGAAAACAAACCTTGAGAGGCTAGCAATGGGCATTCAAGCAAGGCAATTCCAGCTCGTGTCTCACGAGCCAAAATAGAACGAGATGCATCCAGAAAATTAAAAGCAAATGAAATAAGTTGTGGGCAGAGCAGGGTACCAAGAACAACAAAGAAGCCTTCCCGTGAAAGAGCGTGCGCAGCCGCAGCTCCCAGTCCTGATGTAGCCTGCAGCAATGAGGGAATGAAACAAAAAGGAAAGAAACCACAAACTAGTAATAATAATTCAGACTAGTGAGGTGAAAATAAAGAAGACTTACGCCTGTAATGATGCAAACAGGCGTCAGAGACTCAGAGATTGGAGGATGACATCGTGGGTAGGATTGGAGTCGGCGAGAAAAGATCCAGTTTGTGCGTAACTGGAAGTATGAGATGAAGAGTGAGATTGTCCAAAACACGGCCATTCTCCAAAAACTAATTGACGCAGCAAAGCGAAAAGCTTCTTTCAACTCCTTTATCATATTTTGCAGATTCAATAAATTCAGTAATAAGATACTAAAAACAGTAAACTGTGTAGATAGGCTGAGTTCCTTTGAGACAAACTGTCGAACACGTTATACTCAATAGCATAAATAGTTTATTATTACGCAGGTAATCGGTACAGCAATCTGGATGTACTAATTTGAGAGCTTTTTTTCCTTAAAGTCAACGGCCTACGACTTGCTGGTTGAAAACGAATGTTTTCGTTAAAGAGAAAAGAAAATGGAAGAGGAATTAAAAGAATAATAGTGAGCAGAAGTTTTTAACTTTATATGAATGTGTTTTGGGTGAAGATTTAGAAAGATTTTTTTAAAATTATTTGGATAAATAGAAGTTTAAAATTTTGACTTCAATTTTATAAATTTTATTTTAAATATAAAAATAATATATATATATATATATATAAAAGTTAAGCCTTATCATTATATATTTTTTATTTTTAATCATGGTCCTCACATATTTTATAATTTTAATCAATTTACGTTAATTTATCATTAACACTCATTTTAATCATCTAATTTTATCCCAAACCAATCTAAAATTTAAAGTTCATATCTTCTCGAATCAACCTTCCTTCAACTGAAACATAATCTACTACTCTCTACCTTCCTCCACGATCCCAAATCTCCCTTTCATCTCACAATCACTATATCCCAAAACAACTTATTCAAACCCATAAAAATGGTTGACTACACTGAGAATGTTACCTCATCCCTCCCTGGACGTATAAACATGGTTTAAAAATTCCTATTTAGAAAGCGTCAATGCAAGCAGAGTTTGATGCATTAAAATAAATGGAACTTGGGAATTGGTTCCACCTAATCTAACTTAATTGCCTAATCTAACTTAATTGTAAGGAGATATTTTTAAACCTGATAACTCTATTAATCGCTATAAAGCGAGATCGCAAGAATAGATTATTATTTTATATTCAACTCAATTGTTAAATCTACTATGATCCATTTGGTTCTTTTTATAGCTATGCCAAATCGTTGAAAACTTCATAAATCGATTTTCTTCGAGATTCTTTTAATGAATAAATCTTTATGAGACAACAATTAATATTTGAGGAATCAATCCATCCAAATTATATATGCAAATTATCTAAGATCATCTATGGGCTCAAACAAACCCCGCAACAATGGCATAAAGACCTCACCAAAGTTCTCTTGCAAATGGGGTTTCAACACTCTCTGTCATATGCCTCCTTGTTCATCAAATACATCAATGGCAACTGCATCTACTTCTTAGTTTATGCCAATGACATTGTTATAACCATTGTCGAAACCATTTTCAAATCGAGTTTTGGAAAATGAGAATCGATTTTAAAAACGAAAACGAGAGTCGCCACCAATCTTTTTAGGTGTGATTGGATCACCTTTAAAACATTTTGTTTTAAAATCATTAGTTTTGGTCCACGAAATAAAAGAACGGGTTCGGGAGTCGGTTACGTATGAGGAAGGATTAACACCCTCGTAACGCCCAAAAATTGGTACCTAATTGATTATCAAATGTTTTTAATGTCGAAAGAAAAAAATTTAAGATGTAGTCCTCTTTAAAATATTTTAACTTTGAAAATTAGGATTCACTAGCGTCAAAGTATTGACATTAAGTTATCCCTTTTTTGAAATTCCTATCTCGAAACAGTAAAACGCTATATCTAATAAGTTAGGACATATTGCTTTGAAATTCAAAGATAGTGGCTTGCATTTAGAAAACCTCTAAAAAAAACTTAGAAGGGTACTTAATTATTCTAATTCAACGAGAAAAGTGGCAACCCAATAAGTTAAGGCACTGCTTTCTCGAAATTTCCAAACACCAAGCATTGCCTTATTTGCAAAAAATCTTATTTCGAGGTAACAAATAAATGAATAAAACGAATAAAAAGACAATAACGAATAAGCTAGGAAATATTCGAGATTAAAAAAACTAGTAATAAATAAACAATCATTATGTAAGACTAACGAGCGATAGTATAGTGAAGATAATAATAATATTAATAGTAATATTACAAGTAAAAATTTTGGAATGATGTGTGAAATTATATATATGTATGTGAATATATAGATAAGTAAACAATATATATAGTGAGTAAAGAGTAAAAGGTAAAATAAGTGTATTTAAAGAGTAATGGGTAAAAATATAATAATAATATAATAGTAGTAATAACGTAATAGTATTAGAAATATACGATATATAATATTGAAGGTAAATACATAATATATACATATTAGAAATAATCATAATATTAGAAACAACTATTAATAATACTACATAAATAGATATATAGTAGTAGCATATACATGATATAGTTAAAAAATATAAAGTAAGATAATATGGGAAATAAAAAATATATATAAACGATATAATATTAGGGCATATGCAAAACAATAAAAATACAATATTAAAAGATATATATATATATATATATATAAAATGTATACATAATATAATATTAAAATATTTACATGGTATATACATAATAATGTAAAAATAAATTATTAGTAATATTATAAATATATACATATAGTAGTAATAATAATATAAAGGTATTTCATATAAGCAGTATGCACATAAAAAAAGAAGAGAAAATAATAATTACAAAAGTATGAAATCAAAATAATATGTAGAAACATGTTTATTCTAAAAGAATAACTGAAACTTAATTGAGAGAAGAAACAAAATCCAAGAGATAACTTACAAGTAAAACAAATTATTGAAATAGAATTTTGGGCTAAAATTAATTGCGTATAAATATCCGAGATTTAAAATTAAAAATGCCCCAAATCTTAAAATACCGCGCAAATGGGGCAAATCGAAATAGCACACAGACTGCAGGGCCAATTTAAAATAATATAAAAAACTTAAATATGGCCCGATTGAAGGCTAGCACAAAGGAGGGGATCAATTGCGTAAATTACCCAATTAAAGGTAACATGCATGGTCCCAAGCAAAAAGCTGATTCCACTCCCCCCATGCTACTTTGTTTTATTATTAATCAAAAACACTCCCCATGCTATTTTATTTTATTGTTAATTAAAACTATTTCCCCATACTATTTTGTTTTATTGTTAATTAAAACTACCTCCTCATACTATTTTGTTTTATTATTAATTAAAACCATACTTTATTTTCTTTTTTTTATCATAAAAAAACCTTTTTATAATAAAAAACATTTTTTTAAAAAAAAACAACAAAAAAAAGAGTTAAAACATCACCCTACCACCCTACATTCGTTTTTCAAAATAAAGAAGGCTCTCAACTCTCTCAACCCTTCCCTCTTTCTGTCATCGGACCGGCCATCAACAATCACATGGTCACCACCCACGACAACGGCGGCCGCCATCCATGGTGGCGAGGAAAATCTTCGAGGCCTTTTTCGCTTCTCTTCTCGAGTAGAGCCGGATTTGGGGTTAAAACAACCCAAAACCTTTAAAATTAATGAGAAGCGCCTAGAACTCAAGAATCCATTAGGTTTTGACCACCGATCTTGGTGGCTTCTTGATCATCCACGATGTTGGAAAAGCGAACACCAGTAAGTTCCTTCCCTCTTTCCCTTTTTATATTTTTTTTGCAAGTTTTTTTTTGTTAAAAATATTTGTAAAATAGATAAAACGAACGAATAGAAAGAAGATAAAAAAAAATAAATAAATAAAAAAAGGACAAACACCTTTTGAACTTGTTTTCTCCTTTTGATTTCTCCCAAACATCTCTGTAATACAATCTCTTCTCTCCAAAATACAATCGATTCCCCCCCTGGCACAAGGAACATAGGGCTTTTATATAGCCCAAAATCCAAAGAAAAAATACAAAGAAATTTATTTTTTGGTTTTTTTCTTTGTTGTCCTTTTTTGTCTTCTTTTGCAAGTATAGAGTGGTGGAGGCAAGTGGGTGTCTTGGTGGCGAACAAGCTGGTAGTGGCGTGGGTGGCCAAGGTGGGGTGTGGCTAGGGTTCATCACCACTTTTCTTTCTTTGAAAATTGCTTAGGTTTGGGTAGTTCTAATTTGAAATGGTTTTGGGTATTGGGTTTGGGTAGGTTTAGTTATTGTAATTGGTAGTTTTGATTTTTGGCATTTAACATTGTAAATGGACTTGGAATTTAGTTATGTGGATTTTATTTTTTGCTTGTTTGCTTGGGCCAAAAATTGGCCATTACAGCTGCCCCTCTTTGCTCATTGTCGTGTAATGAGAATGGAGCAAAGACTCCAAAATGGCCAATTTTTCTTAGTCTCGCCGAATTTTAATTTCTTGGTACTTGATCTTCTTTAAATGGCCTCTTGACGGCTTCAATTTGCTTCACTACAACTCAGGAAGACGATATCTGCTATCTTTGATCTGCCCCCCGTCTACTACAAAGACGCCAAATCTATTATCTTTGATCTGCTCCCCGTCTAATACAGATACGCCAAATTTGCTTCTTCAATCTGCTCATTGCAAACTTATGACTGTTATGTTGATATCTTCAATCTGCTCTCCGTCGAACACAGAAACGCCAAATCTGCTTCTTTGATTTGTTCCCTGACAATACAGAGATGCCAAATCATCTTAGGTTTGCTTTGACGTAAGCACGTGAAAGCCAAATCAACTATGATTCGATTTGCTCCTTGTAAGCATAAGGATGCCAAACCATCTTGGATCCACTTCAGCATAAACATCCGAAGGCGAGATCTGCTATGTGTCTGCTCTCCATCAAAGTGAAGATGTCAAACTTTGATTCGTTCTCTGACAATACAGAGACGACAAATCATCTTAGATTTGCTTCATCGAAAACACGTGAAAGCCAAATCAGCTATATCTTCGATCTGTTCCCTACCGAATACAGAGAGATAAGATCTGTCATCTTGGATCTGCTTCAGCGTAAACATCTGAAGGTAAGATCTGCAATGTGTCTGCCTTCCATCAAAGTGGAAATGCCAGACTTCGATTTGTTCCCTGACAATACAGAGACGACAAATCATCTTAGATTTGCTTCATCGTAAACACGTAAAAGCCAAATCAGCTATATCTTCGATCTGCTCCCTGCCGAATACAGAGAGATAAGATCATCATCTTGGATCTGCTTCAACGTAAACATCGAAGGTAAGATCTCGCTATGTGTCCGCCTTCCATCAAAGTGGAAATGCCAGACTTCGATTTGTTCTCTGACAATACAGAGACGACAAATCATCTTAGATTTGTTTCAACGTAAACACGTGAAAGCCAAATCAACTATGTCTTCGATTTGTTCCTTATAAACACAAGAATGCCAAACCATCTTGTATCCGCTTCAGCATAAACATCTGAAGGTCAGATCTGCTATGTGTCTGCTCTCTATCAAAGTGAAGATGCCAAACTTCGATTCGTTCTCTGACAATACAGAGACAACAAATCATCTTAGATTTGCTTCATCGTAAACACGTGAAAGCCAAATCAACTATATCTTTGATATGCTCCCCGCCGAATACAGAGAGATAAGATCTGTCATCTTAGATCTGCCCCGATGAAGGTCAGATCTGCTATGCCGTAGCCTATTACCCTACTGTTTTGGGTTTTAAAGCGCGCCGTCTCCGATAACCTGTAAAAATAATTATGCTTGATAATTTAGGATGCTATGCTCGAAGTGAGTCAAATGTTCCTAATTAAACATGTTATGATGCAAAATTTCATGAATATGAACCCTATCCTAGACGTCATCATTAATTCTTTCATTTGCCTTTCTTTTCTCAAAGCTTCATTCACGCTCAGCCTGTAGGCCTGTACCCTTCCTCCAATGCTACGATCCACTGAGGATGTTTGTAAAATAATCTTTTCTTAAAATTGAATCATTGATTTTGTTCATTTTCCCTTTAGACTGGACAAAAGAAATTCCTCGAGTTCCTTCATTCTTTACTTACGTGAATTTCTCGAACAATTGTCCTATTTTAGTTTCTTGTATTGTCTAGAAATTTCAGAGTAATATGCAAAAATTCGTTTGTAAACATATTTAGTTCATCTATAATTATTTCAATGCAACATGGAAGATGAATAAATCTTTAAGAATAATTGGATTTGAATGAATTAAGAAGAAAGAATACAAAGGAAATTAATCTAAAGGCCTATCTTTAGGAAGGAGTAGAATCTAAAGATGGAAAACAAGATAGAAGTTAGATCCTTTAGATATCACCGCTTAAGTGCCTATACACCAGCTCCATGAAGTCTTCCTTGAGTTCAAAATGTGTTTAAAAGATCCCAAGTACTCTGTTGATGCCTTAGTTTGTAGCATTCTTCGCTCTTTGTAACAAGATCACTGTGTACTCTTCAAAATTTGAGCTGCCCTTTCAGGTTTTCAACTCAAAACCCTTTTGGTCACAAGGTGCCCTTTGCGGGTTTTCACCTTGGCCTCTCCGTTTTTTATTTTTTTTTTCAAGGCGCCCTTTGCGGGTTTTCACCTTAGATTCTCTTCTTCTTTAGACAAAGTATTTTTTAACTGAGTCCGAGTTCACTGGTTTAGGTAAACTTTTCTCATCCATTTCTGCTAAGATCAATGCACCACCGGAGAAAGCTTTCTTCACGACATACGGCCCTTCCCAATTCGGCATCCATTTTCCTCTAAAATCCTTTTCAATAGGAAGGATCTTTTTCAGTACAAGGTCTCCCTCATGGAATTCTCTTGGTCAAAATTTCTTGTCATAAGCTCGCATCATTCGTTTCTGATACATCTGACCATGTCAAATGGCTTTTAACCTCTTTTCTTCAATCAAGTTCAACTGGTCATACCGAGATTGAACCCACTCAACTTCATCTAACTTTGCTTCTGTCAAAATTCAAAGAGAAGGTATTTCTACTTCAATAGGTAATACTGCTTCCATCCCATAGACTAACGAGAATGGAATTGCCCCAGTAGAGGTTCTGACAGATGTTCGGTAGGCTAAGAGTGCAAATGGCAACTTTTCATGCCAATCTCTATACGTCTCAGTCATCTTCCCTACTATTTTCTTAATATTCTTGTTGGCGGCCTCCACTACCCCATTCATTTTTGGACGATAAGGGGAAGAATTGTGATGCTTGATCTTGAACTGGTCGCAGACCTCTACTATCATTTTGTTGTTTAGGTTCAATGCATTGTCGGATATGATATTCTCAGGCATTCCATACCGACAAATGATCTTCTTCTTCAAGAATCGACTCACAGCTGACTTAGTAACATTCACATAAGAAGCAGCCTCTACCCATTTTGTGAAGTAGTCAATTACTACAAAGATAAACCGATGTCCATTCGAAGCTCTCGGTGATATTAGTCCAATAACATCCATGCCCCACATGGAAAAGGGCCATGGAGAAGTCATAATATGCAAAGGTGAAGGTGGTACATGAATTTTATCTCCATAAATCTGGCACTTATGGCATTTCTTGGTGTAACTGATGCAATCCCCTTCTATAGTGGCCCAATAATAGCCAAACCTCATGATTTGCCTTGCCATCGTGAACCCATTTGCATGCGTCCCGCATACACCTTCGTGAACTTCTTCTAGAATTAACTTAGCTTCCACAGCATCGACACATCTCAAAAGTACTTGGTCTTTTCGTTTTTTGTAAAGGATATCTCCGTCTAAAACATAGTCGCAAGCTAACCTCCTCAAGGTTCGTTTGTCATTTTCACTGGCCTGTTCAGGGTATTTACGATCTCTCACGTATCGCAATATATCTTGATACCAGGGGTTATTATCATTTCCCTCCCTCTCAATGTTACAACAATGAGCTGGAGCCTCGTAAACACTCATTTGAATTGGCTTCATTTCTTCTTCTTTATTTGCCTTGATCATTGAAGCCAAGGTTGCTAAAGCATCGGTCATCTGATTTTTGTCTCGTGGGAGATAATTGAAGGTGATGCTATCAAATTCCTCAAGTAACCCCAAAAATACCTTTCGATAACTAATCAATTTAGGGTCCCTTGTCTCCCATTCACCTCTAAGCTGATAAACAACCAACGCTGAATCCCCATATACTTCTAAAGTTTTTATACCTCGCTCTATAGCTGTTTGAAGTCTCATGATGCATGCTTCATATTCAGCCATATTGTTTGTGTAATCAAAGTCCAACTTGTACATAAAAGGATAATGATCGCCATTCGGAGATACCAAGACTGCCTCAATTCCATTTCCGATTGCATTAGAAGCCCCATCAAAATTGAGCCTCCAAGAAGAATTTTCAGTCATTGCTATACACATCAACTCCTCATTTGGAAAATCGAAGTTTCGTAGCTCATAATCCTCTAGAGCCCTACTAGCCAAGAAGTCCGCTACCGCACTTCCTTTTATAGCCTTCTGACTTATGTAGACTATATCAAACTCTGAAAGTAAAATTTGCCATCTTGCCATTCTCCCATTTAGAGCTGTTGACTCTATCATGTATTTCAACGGATCCAGTTTTGAGATGAGCCAAGTGGTATGGTATAACATGTCTTGTCTTAATCTTGAGTTGTCCAAATCAGACAACACAACTTTTTGATTGGTGAATATCTCATCTCACGGTCAGTGAACTTCTTCGAGATAATAAATTGCCTTCTCCTTTTCCCCGACTCATCATCTTTGGCCAAGCACACATCCCATAAATTCTTGAACAACGATAAGTACAGTATTAATGGTTTATCTGAAATTTGGGTAGAGACAATCTTGAAGCATTCAACAAATCTTGCTTGACCTTTTCAAAAGCACTCGGCATTCCCCATCCCAAATACCTTGATTGTTCTTTCTGAGGAGGCGAAAGATAGGATCACATTTCTCGGTTAGTTGTGAAATGAACCGAGCAATGTAATTCAACCTTCCTAAGAATCCTCGAACTTCTTTCTGAGTACGTGGTGGAGGTAATTCTCGTATGGCTTTGACCTTATGCGAGTCGACTTCAATTCCTTTTTCACGACTCTGAAGCCTAACAACTTTCCGGATCGGCTCCAAAGGTACACTTTCTTTGGATTAAGCTTCAATTTGAAATTTTCTCAACCTTACAAACAATCTCCTCAAGACCTCAATATGCTCTTTTTTACACGCGACTTGGCAATCATATCATCAACGTATACCTCGATATCCTTATGCATCATGTCGTGGAACAAGTTCACCATGGCCCTTTGATACGTTGCCCTGCGTTTTTAGTCCAAATGGCATTACTTTGTAGCAAAAGGTGCCCCACAAGGTTATAAAGGTGGTTTTATTCATGTCCTCTGGATGCATCTTTATCTGGTTGTATCCTGAGAAACCATCCATAAAGGAGAACAATGAATATCCCGCTGTGTTATCTACTAAAATGTCAATGTGGGGTAAAGGAAAATTATCTTTTGGGCTTGCTTTGTTCAAGTCTCTGTAATCAACACACATTCATACTTTTCCATCCTTTTTGAGGACTGGCACAAGTTAGCTACCCATTCGGAGTACTTCACTTCTTGCAAGAATCCTGCATCAAACTACTTCTTGACTTCATCCTTTATCTTCAAAACGATATCTGGCCTCATTCTTCGCAACTTCTGTTGGACTGGTTTACAATCTTGTATTATCGGAAGACGATGTACCACAATGTCAGTACTCAGTCCAGGCATATTCTGATATGACCAGGCGAAGATATTCTTGAACTCTCGAAGCAACTCAATCAGACCACGCCTTGTGTCCACGCCAATTAGGGTTCCGATTTTCAACTCCTTCCCTTCCTCTAGGGCTATATTCTCTATTGCCTCTTTCTCATGTGGCATGATTTGTTTCTCCTCCTACTTAGCCATTCTTAACAGATCGAGAGATACGTCACAATCCTGAACATCTTCAAAATCCTGAGGTTCCTCTAAACACATGTCTTGCTCGCTAGAGAAATTAGGAGCTGTAGTATCAGCGCTCATATCATTGATATCTAGAGACCTGTGGGGGTATGAAAGAATATAAAAGAATGAATGAATCAAAGAATGATTGTTTATGTGCTATGAATAAAAGAATAAAAATTGCTAGAATTTGAAGGAATATTGGTCGTTAAAAATAGAACGATATTCGTTTAAATTGATAAAAAGTTATGTTTTATTTAAATAATTATAGATGAACATAAGCCTATTTCACGAATATAATCTTACTACTCCTAGGCCCTAGAGTAACAGACATGTTTTGAGAATTACTCTGAAAAATTCCTAAAGACTACAGGAAGGTCTTCCGCAGTCCAATTATTCAGAGAGCTCCCCGGTTCGTAAGGGCGAATGCCCTCGAGGCTTCCTTGCTCCAATCCTTCATTGTGTACAGCATTAACTTGATGACTTTCCTCCTGATTTGAAGGATTTGGATATAAGTGGGAATGTCATCGGTTCCCACTCCACTTCTCTTCCATTCAAACGCGCATTTCTTCTCGCTTGGCGCTTATTTATTTCTTGCCTCTTGTGTTTGTGGTCTGGCGTGAAGCCTAAGCCAAAGCGGTCCTTCTTCTCAATCAGTTTTGGGATTTGAACCTCTCCTTGCAACTGTCTTCCTAGCCCTTTTCCCGGCAATGCTCCTTTCCCCATCATCATTTGTAAGGCCATCCTCATGGCTCCAGACATTTTGGGTACCGACACTTTGCTTCCCTCCAAAATAAAGGTGGCATTAATGACCTCTAAATAGCAGAAAGAACATTCAATAGCCTCTTCAATTGCCTCAACATAAGGGGCCTTGCTGGTAACTGCCGCTATGATGTCCTCTTCCGCATTGATGGTTATTAAGCGACCATCCATCGCTAACTTTAATTTTTGGTGCAATGAAGAGGGCACTGCTCCTAATAAGTGTATCCATGGTCTCCCTAATAAACAATTGTAGGAGGGCTTGATATCCATCACTAGGAAATCAACTTAATACGTATTCGGCCCAATCTCTAAAGGGATGTCGATTCGCCCCATTACTTTTCTTTCAGTTCCATCAAAGGCTCTTACCACACTATGACACGTTTTCATATGCGAACTGTCAATGGGCAATCTGTTCAAGGTGGATAGCGGCAGGACGTTCAAAGTAGACCCATTATCCACGAGTACACTTGAAAGTGTGTATCCTTTGCATCGAGTAATGATGTGTAGGGCTTTGGTTGACCCTATGCCCGCAGGTGGAATTTCATCATCATTAATATAAATGAAATTGTCAGCACTGATGTTGTTTACTAACCGGTCTAGCTTGTTAACGGATATGTCATGGGTAACATATGTTTCGTTAATCACCTTTAACAACGCATCTCGATGCACCTCAGAGCTCAAGAGTAGGGCTAACATCGATATCTGGCGCTTTTGCTTGCATATCGCTCGACCACACTATACTCGCTATGTTTCAGGAATTTTAGAAACTCCTTAGCCTCTTCCTCCTTTACTGGCTCATTCATGAGTACTTCAGTTTCATTTTCCCTTTTAGCATTGACATCTTTTGTCTTTGCGGGCTCTACTCTAATATTCCCCCCGTCATAACGTTTCCCACTTCGTGTATGAGAACCTTCATTTTGAGTGCCCCTGGGCGCGCTAGCTATACTCTCCCCCTCAGGTATTGTTATATTGCAGTCATAGCTCCATGGCACCCTCCTGTCATCCTTATAAGGGACAGGATTGGGTTTACGGATGACTATTTTAGGCCTAGTTTGCGACCCCTCCTCATTATTCCCTGGAAAAGAAATAATAATTCTCGGTTGGTTGGTTCTTTGTTGTTCATTCTCCAGCACACATATCTGTCCTTCATAAGAACTACCCTCAGAAACCTGCAACTCTTTGTTAACTATAAGGCCTTGTACCATGACCTTGAACTCTTCACAATTTTGGATCATATGACCCACCTCCTCATGGAACTCACAATGGTTCTCTATTCCTTCTCCTCATTTTCTAGAGGTCAGTATACCTCTCTTCACCATCTCCTCCCATATTACCTTCATAGGTGCCTTCACCTCAACAATGTCTTCCTTGATTTTTCTTTTCTTTGTTTCATCAATGGCATTCACTCCTTGATTGTCATGATCCGATAACGGGCTTTCAGTATCAGAGGTACTATCAAATTTCACAACCCCAATTTTGATGAGCTTCTCTACGACCTTCTTAAACCCAGTGCAGTTTTCAATTGAATGCCCCGATATTCCCGCGTGATATTCACATTTAGCATTTGCATTATACCATTTGGGGTAAGGTGGCTGCAGCGGTTTCAAGTGAAACAGAGCAACGGTATGTGCATCGTATAAGCTTTGATAAAGGTTACGATATATCACAGGGATAGGAGTGAATTGCATCCTCTCCGAATTACATCTCGTGCCGATTCTGTCTTTGAGTATTTTGTTGCTCACCAGAATCGCTTTTAGGTTGTCCAACCGTGATTGCCCTGGAATTGAAGCTATTCATGTTGTTTATCTCATTGTCTTTTCTCCTTGGGGCCGATCTTTTAGCCACTTCCCCTTCGATTTTACCGCCTCTCACAGCATTCTCAATCATCTCACCCGCCATAACTATATTCGCGAAACTTTTTGTGGTACTTCCAATCATATGTGTGATGAATGGCGCATTCAAAGTATTAATAAATAACATGGTGGTTTCCTTTTCCAACAATAGTGGTTGTACTTGCATTGCCACCTCCCTCCATCGTTGTGCATATTGCCTAAAACTCTTATTGGGTTTTTTCTTCATGTTTTGAAGTGTGATCCTATCTGGCGTCATATCAGTCACATGGTTATACTGTTGCATGAAAGCCTGTGCAAGATCTCTCCATGAACTGATTCTTGCACGGCTCAACTGATTGTACCACCTAGCTGCCGCTCCCACTAGGCTGTCCTGAAAACAATGGACCAATAGTTGATCGTTGTTCACATAACCAGTCATTCTTCTACAAAACATTGTTATGTGTGCCTCTGGGCAAGTAGTCCCATTGTACTTTTCAAACTCTGGCATCTTAAATTTATGAGGAAGCACCAAATCTGGAACCAAAATTAAGTCTTTGGCATCAATCTCATGATGATTGCCAGCGCCTTTTAAAACCCTAAACTTCTCCTCTAACCACCTGCAACGATCTTCCAATTGTTTTGAGGATTCAGTGGCCATTCTTTCCTTCTCCATTAAATCCAGATCAGGAGTAATAGGGTTGATCGAGCTATCACCCAAATTATTTCCCAACCCAGATGGGAAATTTATGGGGATTCCAGCATCCACTAGCCCATATTGAGGCTTTACTGTGACAGATGGCCTTCTAGGAGGTACCTCGGTTTACAGGGGCACATGAGGTGGAGTAAAACCCGGAGGAGGACCTTTATTCTCCTCCTCAGTGATCGCCATGGGAGCTTTTCCTTTATCAGTGGCTCTTAGCAGCTGAGCCATTTCAGCCATCATGTTTCTCTGAGCTTTTAGCATCTGCTCCCTTATTTCATTCTGTATTTTGGCCAACTGCTCTTGCATTTGATCTTGCATATCTTTTTGTAATTGCTCGAACCTTTGATCCATGTTCTTAGTTTTAGTACGAGTGCCGTAGGGGTGTGTGATTTCCAGATTTTCTTTTCTACCTCTCTCTTTTCTACCTCTTTGGAAAGTAAACTTTAACTAATCAGGGTCTTTCTATAACCTTGAATGCAAATGATTTGATGAAATGTTATGAGATGCAAATGCATGAATGCAAAAAGAATATCGATTCTGGTTCAACTTCATTTAGAAAATTTTATTTAGAAAAAGAATATCTTTACATATAAGAGGATTACAAATACGATTTCGCCCTAAGGCCTAAAGCTTTAACTCTATCTAATAAAAGGGCTAACTTTCGTCCTACATCCGACGAAGATGAATACATCAGACTCAATACGTCAGCTCGAATTGCCAAATCTTGCACATACTCAGCAACCTCTCAAATCTGAGCTATGGCTTCACCAATGACATGATCCCTTTTTCTGACCTGTTCTTTAGCCTGATGTAACTCTCCCCTCAGATAATCCTCTTGCACCTTGAGCTGCTCAACCCGGAGTTCACCGTCATGCAATGTCAGCTCCAAATCTTCAACCTTGCTTCTTAGCTCTTTTAATTCGACCGTAGAATTATGGTTTTGGTGCCAACGCAGGGATTTTCCAAGTTCAATTACCTTAGTCTTCAATCATTTATCCTCTTCCTCTAATGCCAAATGCTGCACCTGCATTTCTTGGAATTTCCTCTCCCAGTACTCGGCTCTAGCCTTTTCTTCTTGGACCTCCTTCTACCACTGATTCGAAGATCCTCCTATTTTCGCCCTCCTCAAGGCTACTTGTGCCTTTCTGTAATGTTCCCTTAGATCATCTCGATCTTCCTCATTCTTCCTTTTTTCTTTCCTCTCTTTCTTGACTTCCATCTTTTGAACATCAACGTCCAAACTCAAGTACATCTTTTTTTCTTCGAGCTTTGCTATCCTCCTCTCGAACTCCAAGCTTTGTCTCTCGAACTCCTGTTTCATAATTTCTAACTCTGAGGGTCTTACTTGTAAATATTCCTCCATTGGTCGAGCTCCTTCCATACTTGGCTTAGGGATATTATCATTAACTCTTATACCTCTCCATTCTATGTATTCCGGTGTCGTAGCGGGGCTAATAGCTTTTCCTCTCAATCGACAAGTCTTCTTCCAAGCACTAGAAACTTCACTAACTCTCCTCTTGTAATCGGCTCCTCTATATACAAACTCACTTTGAGCCAACCCCTGAGTCGCTGGTATGAACTGTCTCAAT
Organism: Gossypium arboreum; assembly: GCF_025698485.1. Lineage (NCBI taxonomy): Eukaryota > Viridiplantae > Streptophyta > Magnoliopsida > Malvales > Malvaceae > Gossypium > Gossypium arboreum. The sequence goes on along the minus strand of NC_069072.1, from coordinate 129,247,240 downwards.
CCATGCTGTCTCAGTACGAGCAAAGGGGCATAGCCAATGACACCCCAAATCCCCAATAGGGGTACCCAATCAAAACTACCGTATCGGTAAAGAACCTCACCACGCATCATCCACGGAGCCCTCCATTCGACATCTTTCGACTGAATGTTCTGAAGTAACGCTATCCAATTCTCTTCTGGAATATCAACTCACCTGGTTGAAGCTACTATATCTTTCAACGGTGAATAATCCTCAAAGTAAACCCGACAAACCACCTTATCTATCAACCGAAAATGACTGTAGAACCAAGCCAAAAGTAATTGAGCACACCCTATAAACCTACCAGTACCAGCCCTCCTACATACACCTAAAGACCTAAATGTTTCCGCCAAAATTGCAAGGACAGAAATGACCTTTTTACTAAGTCGATGAAAAAGATCCGTGGTTACCTCATCCACATATCCCAAAGCCCTAGGGAAGACCATCAATCCATATAAACTTAGGGCAAAAACATCTATCTTCTTTGTCTCATCAGGGTGTGTCAAAATCAAATTTTTCAAAGCGCCCTACGAGAAGCACTTGCACTCACCTTTCTCTTTAATTCTGGCCGTGACCCACTGCTCGCTCATCCCCGTAATAATCATCAATTTCTTCCAAAAGGTAGGGACACAAGGAGCTCGGGAATAGATCCTATCATTTTGAAACCGGGGACAACGAAGTAAAGCAGTGTACTTTTCCACAGTAGGTATCATGTCTACCTCCCCAAAAGTAAAGCAAGCTGACACGGGTTCCAAAAGCGAGCAAGGGCTCGAATAAGTGCTCGTCTATCTGAACATCAAGCAAGTAAGGTAAGTCTCCATAGTTACCGTAGAATAATTGCTTAGTCTCTTTGTCCCACTGATCCCAAATTGCCTTAAGCTCCTGGAGACTATTCTGCGTGACGCTAATACGAGTGTAATCTGACAACTCCGATATGTATCCCTCAGCTATACTATCTCCCTTTTCTAGTTGAGTTTGCTCGGACCATCTGTGGACGTTAACGTTGCCTTCCACTTTATCAAGAAGTCCGTTCTCCATAATAAAACTTTCTAACTTAGAAACTGACCGTGAACCAATATCTTTGTAAATGCAAAATGACATGCAAGCAAAAAAAAGAGATAGTCAGTATCACATGATATCAATAAATTTCAACGATAACTTATAAAGGTAATGTCTAAGTTGGGCTTATATGGTCCTTCGACATGGGGTTGGTTCTAAAGTTTGAGGTATCCGAACCAGCAGATTCATCGATCCTCACCCATTATAGGCTCATTTGAATCGAGTTCATTCTGGGAATACATTTCCTATGGCTACGGAGATGAAAATCTCACGAAACCATAGGTACGGATGTATCCCGAAAGTGATCCACTATCTTGCACGGAGGCGAAAACCTCACGAAGGCGTAGCTTCTCACTCCCACTTAAGGGTGTGACCACAACGGTCATGCAAATGCAATGCGATCAAAATATAGCATGTAATAATACAAACACATGTAATGCAAAGAGGATTAAATTTTAAAATTTTTAATTTCTGACATTAAGACAAGAGATAATCAATTACATGGCCTGACTCTCTTATTTTTCCCCAGCGGAGTCGCCAAGCTGTCAAAACCATTTTCAAATCGAGTTTTGGAAAATGAGAATCGATTTTAAAAACGAAAACGGGAGTCACCACCAATCTTTTTAGGTGTGATTGGATCACCTTTAAAACATTTTGTTTTAAAATCATTAGTTTTGGTCCACGAAATAAAAGAACGGGTTCGGGAGTCGATTACGTACGAGGAAGGATTAGCACCCTCGTAACGCCCAAAAATTGGTACCTAATTGATTATCAAATGTCTTTAATGTCGAAAGAAAAAAATTTAAGATGTAGTCCTCTTTAAAATATTTTAACTTTGAAAATTGGGATTCACTAGCGTCAAAGTATTGACATTAAGTTATCCCTTTTTTAAAATTCCTATCTCGAAACAGCAAAACGCTATATCCAATAAGTTAGGATATTTTGCTTTGAAATTCAAAGATAGTGGCTTGCATTTAGAAAACCTCTAAAAAAAACTTAGAAGGGTACTTAATTATTCAAATTCAACGAGAAAAGTGGCAACCCAATAAGTTAGGACCTTTGCTTTCTCGAAATTTCCAAACACCAAGCATTGCCTTATTTGCAAAAATCTTATTTCGAGGTAACAAATAAATGAATAAAACGAATAAAAAGACAATAACGAATAAGCTAGGAAATATTCGAGATTAAAAAAACTAGTAATAAATAAACAACCATTATGTAAGACTAAAGAACGATAGTATAGTGAAGATAATAATAATATTAATAGTAATATTACAAGTAAAAATTTTGGAATGATGTGTGAAATTATATATATGTATGTGAATATATAGATAAGTAAACAATATATATAGTGAGTGAAGAGTAAAAGGTAAAATAAGTGTATTTAAAGAGTAATGGGTAAAAATATAATAATAATATAATAGTAGTAATAACGTAGTAGTATTAGAAATATACGATATATAATATTGAAGGTAAATACATAATATATACATATTAGAAATAATCATAATATTAGAAATAACTATTAATAATACTACATAAATAGATATATAGTAGTAGCATATACATGATATAGTTAAAAAATATAAAGTAAGATAATATGGGAAATAAAAAATATATATAAACGATATAATATTAGAGCATATGCAAAACAATAAAAATACAATATTAAAAGATATATATATATATATAAAATGTATACATAATATAATATTAAAATATTTACATGGTATATACATAATAATGTAAAAATAAACTATTAGTAATATTATAAATATATACATATAGTAGTAATAATAATATAAAGGTATTTCATATAAGCAGTATGCACGTAAAAAAAGAAAAGAAAAATAAAATTACAAAAGTATGAAATCAAAATAATATGTAGAAACATGTTTATTCTAAAAAGAATAACTGAAACTTAATTGAGAGAAGAAACAAAATCCAAGAGATAACTTGCAAGTAAAACAAATTATTGAAACAGAATTTTGGGCTAAAATTAATTGCGTATAAATGTCCGAGATTTAAAATTAAAAATGCCCCAAATCTTAAAATACCGCGCAAATGGGGCAAATCAAAATAGCACACAGACTGCAGGGCCAATTTAAAATAATATAAAAAACTTAAATATGGCCCGATTGAAGGCTAGCACAAAGGAGGGGATCAATTGCGTAAATTACCCAATTAAAGGTAACATGCATGGTCCCAAGCAAAAAGCTATTCCACTCCCCCCATGCTACTTTGTTTTATTATTAATAAAAAACACTCCCCATGCTATTTTGTTTTATTGTTAATTAAAACTATTTCCCCATACTATTTTGTTTTATTGTTAATTAAAACTACCTCCTCATACTATTTTGTTTTATTATTAATTAAAACCATACTTTATTTTCTTTTCTTTTTTATCATAAAAGAAAACCTTTTTTTAAAAAAAAAAAACAACAAAAAAAAGTTAAAACATTACCCTACCACCCTACATTCATTTTTCAAAATAGAGAGAAGGCTCTCAACTCTCTCAACCCTTCCCCTCCTCCGGTCATCGGACCGGCCATCAACCGTCACGTCGGTCACCGGCCACCGACGGTGGCGCCACCGTCCACGGTGGCCGAAAAATCTTCCGAGGCCTTTTTTTGCTTCTCTTCTCGAGTAGAGCCCGAATTTGGGGTTAAAATGACCTAAAAACCTTCAAAAATTAATGAGAAGCACCCTAGAACTCAATAATCCATTCGGTTTCCGGCCACCGATCTTCGGCGGTGGCTTCCTCAGTCGTCCACGATGTTGGAAAACTGAATACCGGTAAGTTCCTTCCCTATTTCTCTTTTTTATATTTTTTTTGCAAGTTTTTTTTTGTTAAAAATATTTGTAAAATAGATAAAACGAACGAATAGAAAGAAGATCAAAAATAAATAAATAAAAATAAGGACAAACCCCTTTTAACTTATTTTCTCCTTTTGATTTCTCCCAAAAATCTCTGTAATACAACCCCCTCTAATACAATCTCTTCTCTCCAAAATACAATCGATTCCCCCCCTGGCACAAGGAACATAAGGCTTTTATATAGCCCAAAATTTAAAGAAAAAATACAAAGAATTTTATTTTTTGGTGTTTTTCTTTGCTGTCCTTTTTTTTGTCTTCTTTTGCAGGTATAAAGTGGTGGAGGCAAGTGGGTGTGCTGGTGGCAGACAACTAGTAGTGGGTAGGTGGCCAAGGTGGGGTGACGGCTAGGGTTCATCACCACTTTTCTTTCTTGAAAATTGCTTAGGTTTGGGTAGTTCTAATTTGAAATTTGGTTTTGGGTATTGGGTTTGGGTAGGTTTAGTTATTGTAATTTGGTAGTTTTGATTTTTAAAACATTTAACATTGTAAATGGACTTGGAATTTGGTTATGTGGATTTTATTTTTTGCTTGTTTGCTTGGGCCAAAAATTGGCCATTACAACCATAAACATCACATTCCTCACAAAAAATCTCATTTTATCTATCTATAAAATTTCTAATTAAAAATTTTGGTGAGTTAAAGTGATTCATACTCCTAATGGCTTATTATTATCTCAATCCAAATGTATTTGTGAGACAAATATGCATGAGAGCAAAGGTGTTCAACCACCCATGAGGTTTTCAAAAGTTTTGGTCTCAATTGATGGAACTAGTTCCATTGATGCTGCAAAGTTTCAAAAAGTGCTTGGCAAACTACAATATTTGTTACTCTATCAATAAGTTATCACAATTTACGCACAATTCATCTGGATTACAATGAAGAGCAGTTAAATGACTTGCGATACTTTCAACATACAAAAAATTTTGGTCTTCAGATATTTTGGTTGTTGTGATTTTAATATCTAGACGAATAGTGATGTTGATTGGGTTGAACTCAATGATCATGTATATATTTTATTTTATGATCTCACTTTGTTCACAAGAAGAACCAGCATTTAAAAGTTTTTGTTCACTTTGTTGACTACTATACTGATCATAAGGAACTTAATGTTCATCATGTTTATGCCGCTGATCAAGTTGTTGATATACTCCCTAAGACACTTCCTAAAACAGCCTTTACTCTTAATACTTTCAAGTTAGGTGTTTGTTAATTAACCCAAATTTGAAGGGACATATTAAAGTGATTTATTATTGATTCTCTATTGACTCGATCTTCTAGTTACAAGATTGTTTTATTCTGAATTAGTCTTTGGTGTTTATTTCTTAGGATTCTCTTGTTAACATTTTCTAGATTTCAGTAATTATGATTTATAGAAATTTACCGTGTATAAATACTGAAGCTAATTAACTTCTTTTAACAACACCCCGAAGGCACGGTGCGCGTATAGCTATAATTTCCGACGCCTCAATCAAATCAGAGAAATCATCAATCAAGGTCCCAAGACGCATTGGGTATAAAACGGGGAAAAACAAATAGAGTAATTGTTAAGAACGCCATGATTGCAATTTGTATAGCAATTACTTCCCTCTCAAATCTCAATAACACCACAAATCAAAACTCATGCACACGCCACACCCAGTAAAAAGAATATATTAAAAATTACAAATTTCCACCCCATACAAACACCATATCATGTTTTATATAAAGTAAAAGAAGCCTACATGTATTGGTGGAAGAAGGAAGTAGAGTCGGGGAAGGCATTAATGAAACTTGAAACAAGCTCAGGAGATAACGCTTGGCCTTTAATAAGAACATGGTGGTATCTCTCTATCAATGATATCACCATTTTCTGCTCATCAGCTTCTTCCAAACTACCTGTTGTCACCCCCACCATATCACATGTTTACCAAAGCAAATTAATTCAATGGTCTAATTATGATTTCATCCCTCTAAAACTGAAAAGTTAGTCCTACTTTAATTTATCAAAATTTGATCATCCATCATGGAAACTGAAAAGTTGTCCAATTGGATAACATTGTTATACCTTATCGTTACATCGCTGACTTGAAAATAGATGGTCCAATTTATATGCAACAAATTAGCAAAATTCAACACTTTAAGTTTATGTGTTTACCAACAATTGGACTAAATTCTCAATTTTCATGAAGTATGAAGCCCAAAGTCTAACAAATTAAAGTAGAGTGATTAACTTCTCAGTTTTAAGTAAAGAGACAAAATTCAGAATTAGACCTAAATTCCGTAAGGCAAACTGCCTTTCTAACAATCATGGTTACCAAAATGTTAAGTAAGCATTTATAGAGAACAACAGTTCAACCCAAAGGCTTACCTAACTCGATCTCAACCTCTTGATCTTCGGCATCCCCTTCTTCAACAGTACCATTCTCCAGTGCAGAAGCCGCTTGCGCGTACCTTTCCAGAAACTGTTCTTCAGTTTCTTCATGTTCACTCTCAGATTCCTGTTCAAAAAAATGAAAAAACATATATTTGCTTTCAAATTAATGTATGCTGAATTCCTACACAACTCCCAACTTTCCAGCTCTATCTGTCATTTAGTTAGCTGTCATCCATTAGATCATGATAAAAAGATGCAATTGTATGGACTAAATAAAATCCATGTATCCTAAGAGTTGGACCTCATCATCAATTTCGATTTCATCATCATCCTCATCCTCATCATCATTATCATCATCTTCAGATTCTTCATCATTTTCTTCCTCTTCCATTTCTTCATCCAGTTCTTTCAATTGTATTGATGTCTTAATCAGTGAAGTAAAGCAATCTCGTAACAAGCCACCACTTGGATTACCTACTCCCAACAACCTTTCAGTCATCTTTAGCAGTGTCATCACTGAGCACAAAAAAATAATTAGAATTGATGTCAGTTAAATTTACTGGGGGGAAAACAGGACAAGGAGTGGAGGAAGTAGATACTGGAGCAGATGCGAGGGAGGGGAGTGACTGATTAAGGCCAACAAATATTTTGCTAAAGTCGTATATAAGACCTACCATTTCTCTATCACACTAGAGATGAGGAACAAATAGGTGAAAGCAACTATATAGATCATACTTACTAATGAATATAAAATAAAGTGAGAATTTTCCAAGTTCTACAGGAGTCATAAAATAGATACTTACCCATCAACTTTATCTCAGACTTTGCAGACAGACCGACTTCAGAAGAGTGAGTGCAGGCAAAAGCCATTGCAGATGCCCAGGTTGCAAAGCCTCCATCACCCTCCTTCTCCAGTATTGCCTCCACGGTATCAGGATGACATAAATAGCATGATGCAATAGCAAGCAAGAGAGGCTTCCATAGTGAAGAAGGCTTGCTTCTCACTCCTTTCAAATGAAAAAATGCTGCCCGACAGAAAACCGCTGCTAATGATAGCCGCACACCTTCTGTTTCACTTGAATACTTTGGGACATGTAATAGTATGTGAACACATGAAAAAGCTCTCCATGTCGCAGACGGGTATTGTAAAATGGCCTCACTGACAAATACACTTATTGCTTCAATAATGGATCTCTGTGGCACAGGTGGAGCAGGAGCAGGTGGAATCTGTCTAACAATAAAACTCTCCAGTCCATATTTACTGTGCAAACTAACTACTTCTTTGATGCAGTCAAAGACAGCCATATCCTCTGATTCTTCCCAAGCATGCCAATCTGAAATCATGTCAGCCCAAACTAGTAGTAATTCTGATAGTTTAAGCTCTACGATTACGCTGCTTCCAGTAACAGAGAGTATAATGGATCGAAGCAATGTTGATGAATGATCTATACATGATGCAGGGGGTGATGCCTCAGCTTCCTGATCATTACAATAATTTAAGGAGAAAGTAAATATGTCACGAATTTACACAAGTAAAATGGTAATCAGATAACTTTCAGTAGCAGGATATCATCATCTGATGAATAAAAAGCATAAGTAAAGCAACAGATAATGTAAACTATGAAGCAGATAACAAAAAAATTTCAATTCAATGCCAAGTTTGCACCAGGTACATAGGCTAGATGATGGTTTGAATATATATAAAGAGCAAAATCCAAAGCATTAAAGACGCTATAAATCAATATATTTTCTCTTCTAATAAAATTTAGAAATTTTATATGATTGCATACAAATTTTACCATCAGCAGTCAAACATGTTCATTCTATAACCCATTTAGACACACAATATGCTCAACTGCTCAAGCACCAGAGCAATTCTTAAAAAACGCAAATATTACAATGAGAAGAATACTAACCAATGGAACTGTGAGCCAAGCCTGTTGCAAAAGAGCTGATAAAGCTCTAGCAATGGCACCCTGACCAGATGCCTTCTTTTCACTTGAGTCATTCTGTTCAACCTTTTCGAGCATGAAGTCTTCCCAAGATTGAGCCATCACTGCTAATGCTTCAAAACCCAGTACAACCACCTATTACAAATGCAATTCACTTAATCAACTAAATCGGGATTGCCCAGTGACATTTAACAGTCCATTTTCAACCACAATAATGTTCCAAAATTAAAGCAAACACTTTAGGCATTGAACTGACAGAAACCCAAATGTTTAACATGACATGCTGTTTTTTCGCAATCATAGATGCAAATGCGAAACTTGCAGAGACTATAAATTTTAAGAAAGTAAAATGTACCAGCCTAGCTACAGGGATTCATACTTACATGGGGCCATGGCTCCACGCTAGGATGTATGGACTTTGAGATCACATCAACCAATGATGAAATAATATGAGGAATATGAATTGCTGTATTCTCATTTCCAGCCTCTACAATAGAATTGAGAAGCTGAAATAGAATAATGTTTTCTTCATCTTCATTACCAATCCTACTAATTACAACTTGAAGAAGAGGTAACCACTCTGGTGGCAGATACTCATTCTGAAAAGAACAAACATAAAAGATAGGTGAGTGAGACATTATAACCAAAATGAGAATGACTTCCAACACCACGGATTAATTAGGGGACCTACTTCAAGAAGCCCTGCGATTGCCCCTGCAGCAGCAACTCGCACAGGGTAACAAGAAGTATCCTTTTTATCAGGCATTGCCAATGCCTTGAGCAAGGAAGAATAGATGTCTACGCTCATCTCCTGAAAAGGATACAAACACAGAAAAGGAGATTTATTTAGTCACTGCATTTTATGAATGGTGTTCAAGCAAATTGAAAAACAGCATAATAGGGTAAGCAAATCAGTAGAATAATTGAATGCTTAAACTAACAAAAAACTTTGGTCTGATGAAAGAACAAGAGATGAAACTAGTGCAAAAATGACTCACTTCAGGAAGACATGAAGCAAGCTCCCCAAGCACCCAACTCGCGGCAGCAACCAAGTATGGTGGACAGAAGGAAAATGAGTACAATGGTAGCACCCGGGTTTTAACCAAAGTTGTTGTAAATGCAGGTTTTTTCTCCTTCAGAAACTGTTTTTTAGAATGAGCGATTACAAAAATTAATGGTAGATTTCATTATAAAAAAGATTTAAGGGTAAAATTTTTCAATAATGCAACAGAGGGGCCAGATTTGCTTACATCTTGCAGGCCACCATATGCCATCAGAACGCCAAAATAACTGCCACAGTTGACGAACAGAATACAATAAGAAAGATTTAAATGCATGTCAAGAACTACTGATGGGGAAGGATGGGTAAGTAGAAGAAAATTAAATAGTAACTTCCAGAAAGGAAAGGCAACTGGTCAGAAAATAAGAAATTTATCACAAATCCCTCCACTTCTCTCGCTGAGAAGACAAAGAAAAGGCAATAGATATCAGATAAATGAGAGAGGGAAAGAGAACATGATGTTTTAAAGGAAAACAGCCATTCAACTACAAAATTTCATTATTAACAAGACAAATATGTGAAATATGTTTATTAACTCACTCTTTCAAAATTTTTGGATTAGAAGCAGTAGCATCTGAAGGAATGGGAAATTTTGATAGACATGGAAGCACCAATAACTCTCCAATAGAACGCTGATTATTTTTCTTATTCTTTTCACCTTTCTTGCGCTTGGATGAAGCTGAAGATCCATTATTAGAACTCACAGTTGGAGGCCCCTGTATGCATTAAACAAATAGTAATTCTATCAAGATAAAAGTATCTCGAGATTATTTATCAAGGACTATCTATCACCGACCTTTGACATTGAAACAACACCAAGTAAGTTTATTGCACTTTTTCTGGCCGTAAATAAATCCTCCCTCCATCCAGAAATTTCTTCCTAGATACAAATTAAAAGTGTTGATATAAAAGCCAACAAATTGGTAAATATATCATTCAGTATGACCATGATAGATAAGAGGCAATGACAGATAGAAAAAACTATTAATGTACAAACAAGTTCAGATGGAAGATTCTTCCGGATGTACTCTTCTGGATCATCTTCCCACTCTGACATATCCTACTTGGGAGAAATCAAACACCAAAAATCCGTCAATTAACTCAACTTCTATTCTAAATTCAATTTACAAATAGTTGATGAAGATGCATTTCCTCAATTTAAAAAAAAAAAAAACCTTCTCATTCAACATCAATGCTGGTAAGATTGCAGATTCCAACAAAAATGAAAAGTGAGGTGAAACTAATCTCCATCCCTGTTTCCAAAGGACAAAAATGATGTTATGTTAAAGAAATAAATTATTGGATATAAAATTCGGAGCACCTAGCATGTAACTTCCTAAAAAATGAAAAATGGTAGACACACATTGAGTAAGCATTTGAAAGTAAAAAAAGCAACAAAGAAGGCACTGAAACTGATGGTGACTGGTGAAAGCAACAAATTTTGAAAGAACTTACAGGGCCTGTCTCCAGGACATGTGAAATCACATCGAAAGCTAGTGAAACAATCCTCTCAGATAGAAAATCAAGCTTCTAAAAAAGGAAAATCCATTCTTTTAGTGTTAACACAACCATAAAAGCATCAAATTATATAGAAGCACAAATCTATGTAAATTAAGTAGTATCATGGAGCTATGCTACGATATAACTCTACAGCAACTAGCTTATAGGCGATACACTTTTCTATGTTACCACGTGAATGGTCCCCAGACAGCCAAGGAAATAATAGCTGAAGAATTACATATGAAACTTACACTGATATTTGAGCTACATTTGCCTATCTTCAAAACACAGTTTATAATGTCTTGCATTAGCCTGAAAAATTAAGGGCATGGCATCAAACAATGCAGCAGATAGATTAACAGTAGAAAACTAGACAAGAAAAATCCGATTATTACTTATCACAATACTTGCGGTGCCGTGTTGTCAAAGAACAGAAAATTAGCAAAGCCCTCTTTCCAGTCTTCAACCTTAGCAAGTACTCATCTTCTGAAGTATCACCATGATCCAAACTCAATGAACCCAGAATGAAAATTAGATCATGGCAGAAGGAAGACAAAAGAGGAGCCACGGCAGACGGCATAAACGACCTCACCTATAAAGCTAACCATAATTTCAAAAGAGGTTCCAGTAGGAGGAAAATAGCATAACATGTAAAATAAACTCATGGGGCCTTTTCGATTAAGTAGCAACCAAAAGTAACTGCTACCATTTGGGGGCTTACAGCTACCACAGGTGCTATAACTAACATGACAAGGGGCAAACCGGGTTAAATTGTATGCAAATTCTTAATCAGGCCATTAAACTTCTGAAGTCTGTACAGCTACATGGTAATGAAATTTTTTTTAATAGACTAACAAATTCATCCAATGCTGTTTGAATTAATGAAATAAAAGATATTACTCACCGCAAAATATAAGCATTTGCATATAAGGAGAAGGATCTTCTCTGTTTCCAGATCTTTTCTACCATGGTTAGCTCTAGCCTGTATTACAGACCACATTATACTTTATGATGGAGATTCAAATATCTTTTCTTGAACAGATAAGGAGAATTAAGTCGAAAAAAAAAGAGAGAGTTTGAAGACAACAACCTTTTCAACAAGATGATGAAACACCGTCAGCAAAGGGGCAAGAATTTCTTTTGCAATTAGTTCCAGCTGTGGTGGTACTGGCTCCTTAGCAACTTTAGGATTCAAAAAGTACTGCCATAAAAAAGAAACAAAAATAGCTTAAACTCCAAATATATGTTACTTTAAGCTATTTTTGAGTTGACGTCACATTTACTTCAATAAAGAACAGACTCACGATTAGAAACCTTAAGCATCAAATCATATTTGTACTAAATTTACGTAGTAGTGGAAAAATAAAAAGTAACAAAAAAGCACCTGGAAAGGTCTAACGAGGGCATGAAGAACCGTAAGGGTATTGATGGTACTCAATTCACTGCTTGCACCATTGCTTATGACATTACTGCTTTGAATAGCAGATCTGAGATCAGGCACAAGTTCCGGCCAAGAATTCTGCTTAACAAACTCAGCAACTACAATGATCCGAAACTGCCGCGAGGAAGACAAAGGTATTCATATACTATTATAATTTATTTTAACATTAAGTAATATATATAATATAAAGATTGAAGAAAATCGGTACCGCTTCCACTAGAATTTTTAGAACTGACGCTTCGGCTTGAAGCAAAGTTCGCATCAGCTGGGACTTGAACTCCTGGCTGACTCTTGAAGACGATCCATTACTGACCTCAATGTTTCGCCTAGCAAAGTTTTTAAGATAAGTTGAAGCAGCGACTCTTTGACCTTGATTTTGACCTCCTACAAGAATCATTAAAAAGGATTACGCCAAAGTGAAATGATTCGCAAAATTGAAATTGATAGGAAGTGAGATAATTTGGAGTGAAATCAACGGTACACTGATTGGAAGCAGAAGATGAAGAAGAGGGAATTTGGCTTACCAGCGGCAATGGAGAGGAGAGCAAAAGGGAACTGTGGTAGCGAAGAGAGGCGATCGAGCGCTTCAGTTGATGCACGGACAACGTGGCCATCGGGGCTGAGCGTCTGGTCGAGTAGCTGAGCAATCTGAGTGAGGTCCATGGCTGACTGTTTGGATTTTCGTTTGAGTTCTTCAAAACCCTAAAAAGTTGCTAAAGAGGTGCGGAAAAGAATAAGGCGGGAAAAGTTTAGTTTTGGAGGGTAAGATGGATAAGGGGCTTCCACTGTCTAATCAGCTGAGTCGGCTCTTGCCCTTGCTCTCCTACTCCCTCTTATGAAAGAAATGGCGTAGATTTAGAGTTCTTTTGTAGCAATAGCCATGTGAGCGTTTCTTGTAATTAACATTTTTTAAATAAATTTTGCATTTAATAATAAATATTTGGTTAATACACTAAATTGTAAGTTTATGTTTTAATCCTTCAACCTTAAAAAATTACAAAATAGTCATTAAATTATTTGAAAATTTTTATATAAATCACTAAACTGTTAATTATTATTGTATGGCATTCTCTATTCACACCAAATGAAATCTCTTATCCCCCTTCTCTTTTATAATTCAGTTTTTTTCATGCAATATCTTTGAATATCATAAATTTACAAATTAAAATTCAAATAGCTTCCTTTATCGATCTGAGCATCGAATCGATTTGGATCTAAGATATGCACATCTACTCGTTGATGGGTACTGATCCACTGTACTAATAGTTGAACTGTCCATTGGAGCTCACTAGCTTAACATTAAAAAAAAAAGCACTTAACATTTTAGTGACTTAAATAAAAAACTTTTGCACATTTCAGTGGTTTAAATAAAAACTTTTGAATAGTCCAGTGATCATTTTATATTTTTTTTAAGTTGAATGATCAAAACGTAAACTTATTAATAGTTTAGTGACCTTGAGTGTAGTTTACCCTAACTTTTTTTTATTTGGTAATAAATTAATTAAGTTTTTTTTTCATATTTCAAATAAACTTTGACTTCTTTTCACAAATGGTACCAATCAAATGTTCAAAAATCCCTAAAATACAATAAGAGATAAACCCAAAAGAAATAAGGCAATCAAATTTTAACTAAATTCAACCAAAACTAGGTAAAGCAACTCTATTCATGATCAATGGTGGCAAAGGTTGGCATTAACCAATGACATCAAGGCTAACAGAGGAATCAAAGCCCTTCAAACATAACGCATCACTAGCCAACTTGGAATTCCCTTTGTTTCTGCCTTGAATCTCGATAGTGAAAGTAGTGTTCTCCTCGAAAAAATTATCAAACCCAAAGAGGGAAAAAGGTAGAGCACCATTAAAACAAAGAGACACTAAGTTAAAACCAACAACTTTCATGGGTGATCAAGCAAAATCGATCGTAGAGGTTGAATAAGGCCAACAATGGTGGCCATTCTAAAGGCTACCACATCGAGAGAGGTGGTTTTTTTGTTGAGGCAATTACGTGAGCAATGTGCCTAGAACGACAGAAATGTACAAGTGTACACAATCGCAACAAGTAATAAAGTGACAAGTAAATGTCGAGTTATCATACCCATAGCGACTGTGAAAAGAATTATTTATGAATGCAATTTTAAAAACACTTTGGTGAAGATTGATTTGAGGAGGTTATTAAAAACTAGGATTTTAACTAAGTAAAATAAATAAAAATAATAAAGTTCCAATGTACGATTTCAAAAGATGATTTTAATCAAGATGACATAGTTGTGTTAGATTAATACATTTCTTAACTTAGAATTACTAAACTCATGTTTATGTTGTTACGAATAAATTCACGGCAACTCGGTAATTTGCTAACTTATGAACATACTTACTTACCAAAATCCATTTATTTCTTGACTATATCTCTATGTCAATTCAACCGGTTAAACAAATTTTAATAACCAAATGTGTTAATGCACATACATACTTATGAAATCAAAACAATCTCTTGTACATATCTCTATGCCAATTCAAATAATTAATTCAATCTCATAAGCACATAAAAGATTACATGAGATAACAATGTATTTCTACCTTGAAACAGTTTAATCACAATAATCTTGCAAGTTATGCAAGGCTAATGTATCGTTAGATACCGTTGCTAATTTAACTCTCAGCTACCTTAAATGATTAAACATGCACTAATTAAGTATCGTGTCAATTAATTACAATTTCAATCCGTTTAAATAATTAATTCATTAGTTACATTACAATTGTAATGCAATAATAACTCAATCATGGTTTTACTTAATCAAACATCTTAACGAGGCCTATAACAACACAAACACAATTTTAATAAATTAAGTAGACGAAATGCAATTAACCTAACACGGATTAAATTTAAGCCATATTAATTAAATTAAACATATCAACATCATAAATATTCATAGACATGTTCATCATAACAACAAAATTAAAAGGATAGGGAACAAGAATCAAATCCGGTGATCCTCCGAGGTTTGACTAGTTTGCTCCGAGGCGTCCACGAACACTTGAATGCTACTCCAAATGGTGGTTGATTGACTCTTTTTCAAGAGGTGAAATCGGCAAGGGAATAGGGAAAGGAAATGAGGAAAAATGCAAGGGAATGAAAAGAGAAAAATGAGAAAGAAGTAAAGAGATGAGAAAGGTTGAGATTTGTTTGAAGTGAGCAACCAATGGGGTATTTATAGGTTGAGAAGGCTGCTAAAAATAGGCAAAATCAGCAGCCAAAAACATGCTATTTTTAGGTAGGGGTAAATCTTGAAAGGCATGAATAGTGAAGGGTTTGAATGCAAATTGAAAGAGTCTTTAAGGGCCATTTTGCAAGTCAAATAATCAAACAAACAAGCTGATTGGGTCAGCATGTAGGACAGTTTTGGGCTGCCCAGTGCTTGGTTGGATCGGCTTTCTCGGTTCAGCTCAACTAGGCTTCATAACTGATTAATAATAATTTATTTAACCCAAATTAAATTGGATTAAAAATAAAATTAATTATATTATGAATTAATATACATAATTTGGACTGTCTTAGGCTGAAAATTTAATTCAGCTTGATGCTTCAAAATTGCTTTTCGATTTTACGCTTCTAGTAGTATCTGCCAAGCAGTTTTTCGCCATTTATGCAAATCTGTCGAAAATAATTAAAATTAATCAAATTTTGATATAAAATTAATTAAAATTCAAGATATTCATAATTTGGGTGCAATTTAATTATTTTATAATTGTTATATATTTTTCGACAAGAATTTTACCGAAACTACATGAATTTGAGTTAAAAATGACATGAAAAAGTGTGTATATTTTCGTGTTTCCAGTGCCGCACGCAGTGCCACAATTAACACCCATTGCTCTTGGCACTACGAAAGTCACATAATTGCCATATTTAGTGTTAACAATATTTGGAAATAAGATCTTCAGGTTGTAATCATTGCTGGTATATTGGACGTGTGTTAGCCCATCTTTGAAGATTGATCTATTTGAAACAATGTATCTTAAGAAATGGTTTGGATCGAATCAAGCAATCTTAAGAAATGATTCGACCTATTTGTATCAAAATTTCATATTCTCAATCATTCTCGCAAAATTTACAAAACAAAATAATTCTTTAAAACTTCATTCATTAAACTTGTTTTCAAATTTCCTCGGGATTTCACTACATCAGATCCCAAAATAGTACCATTTACTATACTAGAAATTTAGCACATTACAGAAACCTACACAAGTTTTGTCATCGAGTCAGTGGCATAATCGGCAAAAAAAATATCTCGTACATTAAAAAACAAGGTCATCCATAAATGATTAAGGTAAATTGTTTTACCAATTAAAAATTAAAAAGATATTATTGGTTGGCCAAGTCATGTGGCACCTAAATTTCTTATTTGAAATTCTAACTTTAAATTTATTTGAATTAACTCCTCTTATTTAGGAGTTTTGTTAATAATTTATGTGTATAAATAAATGCTCATTCCATGAATAAATCACAACTAACTTTCATCTTTTACATAAACTTCTTTACTTCTTTATGGTATCAAAACAAAATTTTGAAGGAATATCTCACGATTAAGAAGCTTGTCGAATAGCTTTTCATAAACCAAAAGTTTCCATTGTTGTCACCATTGCTTAAAGGTCCACTTCCAATTCATCTTTTCTTAGCCCTAATAGTAGAAGAAACCAATCGCAACAACAATATCCATAGGGTTCCTAGTAGAACTGCCTCCCATTTCAATAGGATTGCTATAGCTACTTTAATTACCCAAAATTCATGGATATCGGAAAAGTAAATTATCGGGCCTCCGTCTTAACAAAATGGGTTCGTAAATAATTATTAGAAATATTTATGAGTCTAGTGGTGTGTTTAATTTGGTTTTAATTAAGTGAAATTAGCTTATTTTATAGTAGTTAGGGAAAATGACTAAATTGAATAAAGGGTAAAAGTTTAATAATAGATTAAAAGAAAATAATGAGGACCAAAATGGCAATTAAACTACTAAAGAGGAATGAGGCGGCATAAAAGTAATAAAAATCCAAGATTTTATGTATTAGCATATCTTATTATATTATTATTTTAATATTATTATGAAATAAAATATGATTTTGACAAATGGATGGTGATAAGAATATACAAATGTAATAATAATATATATATACAATTGTAACATATTTATTTAATTACTTTTATTAAAGTAAAAGATATTTATTATTATTTATAATTATTTAAATAGATATTTATTATAATTATATAATATTATAAGATTTTTTATATGACAAATAAATTAAATGGTGACAAGTGTAAGGTGATGATGAATCCAAGTGTACTAAAAAATATATACATTTGTAATTTACATATGTATTTACTTAATATCAAAGTAAATAGATATTTTTATTTTATTAAATTAAAAGATACATATTAATTAAATAATTATCTATAAGATTTTTATGAAATAATTAGATAAAATCATGATAAATGTATGGTATTGATCATGTACAAATGTAGAAAAGCAAATGTATATATTTGTATTATATTATTAATTATATGATAGATATTTATAATAATTAAATTATAATATATTAAGTTAATAAAATAAATAAAACAAATGAAATAATAAAACATTAAAAAGAAAGACAAAAGAAACAAAATTCGAAACAGAGCAGGGAAAGAAGAAAGAAAGAAGGAAAAGGGGAAAAAGAGAATTTGAAGCTTGGAGTTTAATTGGTAAGATTAATTAAGTCATTTTCATCTTAATTTTGATGTTTTAGAAGTTTTAAAACAAGGTTTTGATAAAATTAATTGATAGTTTAGAAGTTTATAGGTTTTCAAGTATAATTTATGTTGGACAAAAAGATGAATTAGGGATTTAATTGAAAAATTTTAAGTTAGAATTAATAATGGGATTAAATTGTGAAGTAAGCTATAAGTTTTATGTTGTAGGGACTAAATTTAGGAAAATTTGAAATTAGTGAAATATGCTGAAAATTTAGTAGTTAATTTTGAGTTTGAATGAAATTTGAATAGAAATAGAGTGTGAATTAAATTAGAAAAGTAGATAAATCTAGTTAGGACTAAATTGGAACTAAAATATAAATTGGATAGAAATTCAATTATTATTATAAATTAATGCTGTAATTAATGGTATAATTATTTTAATTTCCATAGCTAACGTAATACCGGAGACCTCGACAAAGAAAGGAAAGGAGAAAGTTGACGAAGAGTAATTCGAGAATTACGGTTTGTATTTCTATAAACCGAACTTAACATTTAAATTGTTGTTTTTATTATTATATGTGTATGGAAAGATATTAAGGGAAGTATTAGTGTTTTGATATTGAATTGAATGTATGTGAATTTGTGATTATTGTGAAATGGATATTGAAATGATTAATTACTGTGAATTGAGAAATGAATTGAATACTCTATTAACTGTATCGGACTGAGTCGGATATAATTGACATGCCATAAGATTGGAAGTGTTCAGGGATACTTCGACCTTGAGTCGATGAGGCACTATAAATGTCGTACTGTTACTTCGACTTCGAGTCGATGAGGCACCTTGTGTGTCGTACTGTTACTGTTACTTCGGTTTAATCCGACGAGGTACTAAGTACCGCACTACTACTGTTTACTTCGGCAAAGCCGATGAGGCACAATGTGCCGTACTGGTGTGTTGGTTGGATCCGTCTATCCGTCTAGGTCCGAGTTATGTTAATAGGGGTAAACTTGTAACACCCCCTAACCCCAAACCGTCACCGGAAGAGGGTTATGGAGCATTACCGGAGTTTACAGAATAATTACACACAATTCCATTATTTTTTTATGTTCATGTCAAAGCTGTCTTCTTGAGCAACAGTCACTAAAATATTTATATCTGGAGCTAAAAAACTCCAAATTAAGTTTGGTTAATTTTCCTTGAAACTAGACTCATTTACCTTTCTACTATAAAATTTTCAGATTTTTTTTGGTTTAGCCCATTAGTACAGTTTATTCTTCAAAGTTACCCCTGGTCTGTTGTCTGACAGCTTCGACCTTTCTTTACTAAAATTTAATTATCTCATAACACAGGACTCGGATGATGTTCCCATTTATTTTTCTTGAAAATAGACTCATTAAAGATTCTAAGCATATAAATTATAGCTCATAATTATTTTTATACAATTTTTAATAATTTTCCCAATTTAGAATAGGGAATTCTGAAATCAATCTGACATTGTCTCACACAAATTCAAATTCATACCAAATTAGTCAAATCCTATTTTATATCATAACCAACCTAAATTTATTTATTTCATCCTTACATTTACAATTTAATAATGACACACACATAAGACACCCTAGGTACATGCCATCACCCATAATTAACACACTTTACCTCATTGAATTCGAGATCGGCCTGGAATGCTGATTCAACGTTCTATCTTTACTTAACCTGCGCACGGAAACAAACAGTACGCTGAGTATAGATATACTCAGTGGTATTTCTATAATTCAAACATTTAATAATATAACAAATACTTAAGATCATAATAACAATTACAATTATTCAATTATTTATTTCATAGATAAATTTCAACTACTTACCATATAAATTTTATACAAATCACATAATAAACACAATAACATAATTGTTCAATTCTTAAATAAATCCATTATTACTTACTCCATTCTTCTCTTACTATTCGGTATAGCTTTCCTTAATTTATTCACAATTCAATATCAATAAACTATAAGTTATTCACAATTCAATATCAATAAACTATATTCAACTATGCACTTATCAATCATATTCCATTTTAATTCATTTCAATAACAGTCAATTTCATTTATATCATATCAACTTACTATCTCGATAGCTTTCACTATATACATATGATTCATATATCTCAAATCACATTTCAATTCATCAAGTGGCATCATATATCATCAATTCAAACTCCAATCATTTCATGAACCTTTGGTTCATATTTTCAATCTCATATCTCAATTCAATTTCTCATTTCATTCCAATAGCTCAATTAGTCAAATTCACTCGATTTATCTTTTCATTTATTTACCCCTATTAACAAACCCGGACTTTGACGGATACACAGATTCTAACCCAAACATACCAAGATCGGCACATTGTGCCTAAAAGCAGTACATAGTACGATCGATATCGACACATAAAGTGCCTAAAACGACACACGAGGTGCACGATATGACACACGAGGTGCCCGAAATATGACACATAAAGTGCCGATCGGTAAAGCTGGCAAATCCCGTACACTTCCAGATCCTATGGCATGCCAATTATATCCGACTCAGCCCGACTAGTTAATAGGGTATTTCATTCACTTTCTCAATTTAATAATTCTTTCATCAATATACCATTATGATAATCACATATATTTACCCATTTTCACAATTCATACAATTTCATTCAATTCAACAATATATTTCAATTATTCACATTAATTCATAATTCAATACAATTCAATTCACTTTTCAATATCAAATATTCAAATATCACAATCTCATATATTCATATCAATTTCCTCATATTTCCAATCAATATATTTTCAATATAACATTCATTCAATATTCAAATTTTTACATAAATCATATATATTATATAATTCAATCAATATAAATTCAATCAAAATAATTTCAATCAATATAAATTCAATAAATTCATCGCATACTAAAATCAATCCATTTCAATTGCAAAACATCATAATTCAATCACTAACAATTGCCATATGTATTTAAATGTAACAAATAATGACTAAGTTCAGATTATAGAAATACAAACCGTATTTTCTCGAGCTAACTCCCTTTGTCTTTGCCATTTTTCCTTGCTTAGCCGAGATTTTTCGAGACAACATTAGCTACGGGAATTAAAATAATTCATATTCGTTAATTCACTACTAATTTATATCTAATGAATACAAATTTTTATTCAATTTCTACTTTAATTTTAATTTAATCTTAACTAAATTTACTTACTTTTTCTATCTCAATTTATGGCTAATGTTCGTTTGGTTGCAACTCCCAAATTTTCTTCATACTTTATCCGAAATTATTACTTTATTGCTCTAGTTTCAACAAGAGCTTCATATTTCATCCGGATAACTTACTTCTATTTTTTCTTCCTGTGTGAAAAACCCAATAAAACTCTTGCTAGTTGAAAATTCATATATATATATATATTTATTTCATACTTCAATTCTATTCATTTTCTTCCATATTCATCCTAACTATCAAGTATTAATAATATAACTCTAATTTAAAATTTCTTTTAATCTAATCCTCTAATACAAAACTTATAGCTTAACTTACAATTTAATCCTTTATTAATTCTAACTTAAAATTTATTCAATTCCATCCCTAATTCATCTTTTTCTTCAACATGAACCATACTTAAAAATCTAATAACTTTCAGAATTTCCACTTAAAACAAGTAGTATTTATCTCTAGGATTTCAAAACTCAAAATCATAAGAAAATGGGCTAAATTGACTTACCAAATTAACTTGGAACCTTTAAAACCTTATTTTTCCTTTTCTTTTCTTCCTTTCTCCCTTCTCTGTTTCGTCCCCTGCTATTCTGTTTCTTTCCTTCTTTTTATTCTTTTGTTTCTTTTATATATATAATGGCAATAATAACTATAATAAAATATATTTAATAACAACTATTTATTTAACACTTGTACTAATCATTTTATACACTTGTTTTCTTTTCTTTTATATATATATTTAATAATTTAATAATATACATAATTCAAGAAAAATCTTGATTTTTCTTCTATTCACCGCCTCATTTCATGGGTATGGCTTAATTGCCATTTTGATCCTTTTATTTTCTATTACTTTAAAACTAAACTTTCACATTATATTCGATTTAATCTTTTATCCAATTATCCTTAATTAAGCTAAATTTACTTAATTAAACTTTAATTAATCACTCACTTAACTTCGTAATTATTGTTAATAAATATTTTCTAATCCATTTTTCAGAAACAGAGACCCGAAAATACACTTTTCCTATAACCTTAAAGTTCGGGTCGTTACAAAACTACTGTACTGAATAATTGATAGTTATTGAATAACTAAACTACTGCATTGAATATTTGATAGTTACTGAATGCCTAAATGACTATACTGAATAACTGATTGTTATTAATTGTTTGATACTGAATAACTGATTATTATTGAATAACAATAAACAAATAATTGTTATTGAAAAATAATGATTGATACTGAGTTTGAAATAAAATAGAGTACTAGATTGAAAGGTTAATATTTGAATAGTTATTGAATTTGAGTAGTGTTATATATGTATTTTATAATTATTTAAGTGTTGGTTTATAGAAATACCACTGAGTGCATACTCAGCGTACAGTTTATTTCTGTGTGCAAGTTAGGTACAAAAGTGACTAACGACTCGGCATCCAAGTCAATCCCGAACTGTAATATGTGGTGATGTACTTTTCTCTTTTGAAAATGACATGTACCTAGGTTGTAATTTGTTGTTATTTTGATACATAAATATTAATGATAAATGATGGTAATGGTTGTTCCATACAATTACATATGTCTTAAACATAGTTTATATCATAGCTTTGGGCAATTTTGTTGAATGGTAATTTAAATGAATCAATTAGACATCTTATGTTAGATTGTTATAAACATAAAAATGTTAGAACTTTATATTATTAGTTTGTTATAAGTAGAGATGTATAAATTCATGAATTGATTTGTTTAGATTGGTCTCGATTTGAATTTGCAAGGAAGGTTAGATATTTATAGAAGGGGTTATATTGAGTTCGCAAAAAAAAAAAATTTCGGAGTATCCGAACGAGTCTCGATTCGATTCTAACGTGTGATTTGGACCTCGAGGGTCCATTATAGGGACTTTATAATTAAATCAAGATATGTATGTCATTTATTTTGTAGTAATTGTAAATTGTCTGATAGGTCCGGTAATGCTTTATAACCTTGTTTCGGCGACGGTTTGGGGTTAGAGGGTGTTACAGCTACATTGCTCGTGTTTACAAATTTAGATCTTACAACCATCAAGAAGCAAAGGTTAACTTTGTATCCTGACAATGTGCTTCAGCATCATTATGGATCCTTGTCACTGGTGCATCCCATCATATCATAGGTGATCCTCGAAATCTCTAACTTGTAGAAAATTATCAGTATCCAAAATTGAATATTTTCTTTTTTGTAATGCTTGGTCAAGTAATAAAATTTATCAATTTCCTTTCTACCAAAAAACATTGTCAAGTGACATGCGCCTAAAAAGACTTTTTAGTGATTTAGGGACCATTTATAATATTATCAATTAAAAAAAAAGTTATACTATTATTTTTTTGTTGATCAAAACACCATATATATTTGCTATAAACCTTGAAATCTAAAAATAAGATCCAATTAATATTTTCAAATTTTCACCCTTTAGTAGAAATTTTTTTCAATAAGAAAAAAATTTCATTTTATACAAATGGTGGTGGTGAATTTCAAAGTTTAGAACTTTATCTTGCTTCTTAAGGTATAGAACATCTCAAACCCTCACCCTACACCCCACAGCGTGTCTTATTGTTGAACGTCGCCATAGACACATAATTAAAACATCCAAAACTTTATTACACCAAGAATTTGTCCCATCTATTTTTTGGAGCTCCATTTGTCATTAAGCAGTTTATCTTATAAATTGCCTACCTACAAAACTTCTTCAAAATGACTCCCCTATCGTAAATTGTTTGGTGATGAACCAAATTACAAAGCATTAAAAGTTTTTGGTTTCCTTTGTTACCTATGGCTTAAACCATATACTCAAAACAAACTTAAACCACATTATTTACCACTATCATCAGGGTTTCCATCTAAAGACATAATTTTTTCTAGAGATGTCAACATTTTTAAGATATTTTTCTTTTTGAAAATAGTTTTATCTAAAATTAAGAAAAAAAATGCTCAAATATTGAGTGCGATTTTAATTCCTTATCTAAAAATCTCTTGTCAATAATATCTAGCTCAAATGTCAATTCCTCTTAACCTGTTTCACTATATATTCGAAATTCATCCTCATTCCTTCAAGCACACAAACTTCAACAAGATATTAGACTCTGTCAGCTCTTGCCATGCTAATATGTCATAATTTGATATGTCAAATTAAACAATCTCAAGTACTTAACGGGCTTGTTTTCAAGTAGTTTACGAGTTTTTTTAATGTTTTTTAACGATTCTTAGATTTTAGTGTTAATGATAGCTTTACTTATATTTTACTTATTTTGAGACTCAAATTGGTAAAACTATATCATTGGGAGTCTAATTATTGATTTGAGCTTGTGTAAGGAGACAACGATGATCAAACCTTGAGGAAAACTACATTTGACATAGGTGTCGCAACATTGGTGTTAGGATTTTGCGACACGGAACCTCTATTATCTTGAGGGTGCAAGACTTCAATAATAAATTAACCTGAAGCTGATTGTTAAGAGTGTCATGACACTAAGGGTGTTGTGTCATGACATTAAGCCTAAAGTCACAACACCAAGCCTCCAAGGTCACAACATCACTAGTGGTTGTTGAAGTGATGAAATCATGACCACTACCGAGGATGTCGTAACACCAGCTAGTCAAGGTCGCAACATCGAGAATCCCCAAGCCAAGATTGTGCCTACTGTAGAGGATGTTGTGACACCCAAGCTTTGGTGTTGCGGCATTAAAGCTTGTCGAGGTGAAAAATTGTAGGGGCAATTTTGTGTCTAAACAAGCTTAAGTCACTTTTCATTTAAGGGCATAATTGTTGATGTTAGGTTAAATGTTAGTAGACTACAAATACTACTTTATAAGCTTGTGAAAGTAGATTTTGGTGGCTGATCATCTTTCTTTACTTTTGATTTTTTTGTTAGGTTTCTTTTCTTTTTATTTTCAGATTAGGATTTCTTTTTTATTTTTTTAAAATAGATTTCATTTTTGTTGTTTTCTTTTTTTTTTTCTTGTTGAAGACTTTTGTAAATAGAGATGGATCAAGCTTTTGGGTGCCATTGGTTTCACATCTAAATGAGCATTTCTTACCCTTACCTTTATGTTACACATATTAACTATTCAATGAAATGTCTATTTGGGTGTTAGGCTTTATTATGTGCTAATATTGTTTGCTAGTTAATTGATGAATTGATTGTTGGATTAAGTCCATGTCTATACTTGATTGTTTGGTTGTTCTTTTATATCGAAATGCTTCATACGCTAGAATTGATACATCTAGTGAAAATTTTAGATAAAGGAGATCAAAATGAGAGTTTAACATTAGATAGTTTAATATAATTGTACCGAATAATGAAACCAATAAGAGATCTATATGCATAGGTGAGA
The DNA here is from genome assembly GCF_025698485.1 of Gossypium arboreum. Classification (NCBI taxonomy): domain Eukaryota; kingdom Viridiplantae; phylum Streptophyta; class Magnoliopsida; order Malvales; family Malvaceae; genus Gossypium; species Gossypium arboreum. The sequence continues at coordinate 129,221,604 of NC_069072.1, read as the reverse complement.
CCGAGAGGAGAACTTAGGTGGTATGCTTTAGTCTAAGATAAGACCGAGAGGAGATTCCTAAGTAAGAGTGGCAGATAATATAATCGGTATAGGTTCATTAGTTTAATGGGTAATCGACTGATCAATCGACCATCATTTCATCATTTACATTATCTAAAACTATTTACATTTTGTTTATTTAGTTGATGATTTACATTTAGTTTATAAACAATTTATATTTGAATTTGCACCAATAATGTCCGAGTCAATTAGATTAGTAATTACTTAACTTGCAATTATCTTGATAAACACATTTACCAATTTAGCAATCTCTTGATTTCGATCCTTGAAATACTTAAAGTGTTTCATTGTAACACTTATAAATATTACAACTAACTTGTCACATTTGCAGTATACCACTATATTTCTGATTGTATTTGTGTTTATTCATAGCCTTAGTGCATACACGTTAGGGTGTGGTCAAGTTATTAAGCCATTGTTAGGGATTGTAACGGTGTAAATGTGTAGTCAAGTTAGTTGCTTTTGAAGTAGTATTAGTTAAAAGACAATGAAATTAGATAGTGTAACATCCCAGTTTCTAGGGTTAGAAGTTCTGAGATTTATAGGTAGGGTTAGTGGCTAGATCAGACAATTGGGTTTGTTGTTATATTTTAATGTCAAAATGGCTCAGCAGGTCTGATGGTTGGTTGTGTGTTAATTTAGCTTGGGTTCCTGGGTTCAAGTCTTTAGGTGCATTTTGAGAGACTATTTTTTATTTTGTTTTGTTTAAATATTTATTATTTTAAATTTTATTTTTATTTTGAAAGAAGTCAAATTCTTTTGCTTAAATTTTATTTTTATTTTTGTTCTTTTGATTCTACTCCATTTCTTTTGCTTTGTTTTGCAATTTCATCGACAGGGGTTCCAGAATTGGTGGATTTGAGGCGTCGATTGTTTTGGGCATTTTAATCGCAAATTAAGGTGTGGGTTCGAAAACTTTTCCTTTCCATTGTTGAATTCTGATCTGGCTACATGAAATTCGGCAATTACAGGTGTGTTTCTAAATTGTATAGTTTCGAGATTGGATTTTATGGAGTTTAGCTATTTCTTGTAGGTTACTGTAATTAAACTGTATGTTTTTAGGATTAAAGCGGATGTGAACCGTTTTTTATGATGGTTTATAATCAATTTCAAGGTGGGTTTTAGAGCTACTATTATTGGGAATACGTTTCAAGGAAGAAAGGCACATTGTACATTCTATTTTGGTGTGGTTTCGTGACCACACGGGTGGCCACAAAGGCGTGTGCTCTACACGGGCGGTTTGCACGGTCGTGTAGAATGGAAATTAGGGTTTTAGGGCCAATTTTGGTGCCACACGGCCTGGTCACACAACCGTGTGGCTAATTTGGGGATTTTTAGTCGATATTCATACAGACGTGTGTTCTGGACACACGGACATGTCCCTTGGGCACATAGGCGTGAGAGGTTTCCACACAGCAATGTCTGCCCTTCACTTTATTTTAGCCATTTTGGACAGAGAGTTACATAGACTACCTACATAACCGTGTGCCTCCTTTCACATGGGTGTGTGCTCCTTCACATTGGCATGAAGGCTTCCACACAGCCTAGACACTTTCACACGACCGAGGCACACGGTCGTGTGGCTCTGATTTGCAGATTTTTGTTTTGTGACGGATTTTGACTTGTTGGTGTTTCTGAGTGTTCCAACTCTCAGTTATGTCTTAGTAAAGTTGATAAAGACTTTGATGAGCTCAGATTTGTGCGTCTGTGTGCAATTAAAGTGTGAATTTATCAGTTTAATTATGTGTTATGTGATGTTACTAGTAAATAGCTACGAACATACTTGACTTCGTATCTGGTCGAATGAATATGTGCACCTTTGATTCTGTTTGACTGATGTGTGTTTTTCTGTGAGTTATTTACATTATTTCTGTGAGTCTATGAGTGATTTGTTTGCATGCATACATTTGCATAAAACTCTGGGTTTGGTTACGAAGAGAAGGAAGTTTGTTCGTTTTGGCAGTTTTAACTGCAACGCATTCGTACAACGGTTTACCATAATGTACTGAACATATGTCAGCTCAACTACATATTGAAATTAATGTGGCTCAGCTTCACAAGTGTGGTGTGTAGGGTGGATGGGCCTTTCAAGGTCCTATGTGGTGTGCAGGGTTGGTTAGGCTTGATATAGCTCATTCGTGGTGTGACGAGGATTTAAGTGGTGTTCGATTGGTTGGGTAGGTTTTGTATTATGCATACATTTCACATTCAGTCTGTCCGTAAGATTGCGTGATTAATTGCATAAGGGTTGTGTTGTTCGATATGTTCTGTACCAGTATGTTTTGGGTGACAACTTTGTGTTACGTTTTGCCATTTACCTGGTTGTTGAAATAGGTTATTTCGTACTCTGTCTGAGTTCTCTTTTAGTTAAATATATGTTTTGAAAGGTTTTCTTTTGTAGTTCTCTTCCAGTTCGAACTCACACTGAGCTTGCATAGCTCACCCCCTTAATTTCCTTTTTCAGGTACTCTTGTTTCTGAAGCTGGACTTGGCAAGACGGAGGTCTCGGATAGACACGTTTGAAAACAAGCCAATAGAATTTCTTTTTAACTCCTATTTTGATCAGTTGTTATGGACTGTAAATAATTATAAGAACTGTGGTATAAGTTTACTTTTAGTTTTTCGTAAACTACCATTTTAAATGAGATTATAAAAACCGTGGGTTTTTGTTCCTAATTGTTTATAACGACGCTTGATTATTATTTCAAAACTTACTTTGTCAAGCAGTTAAATTCGGATTTAGCAAACTGTTTTTTGACCGAGTAAATGGCTTTTAGATCACTTTAGTGATCAATGTAACCTCCAAAATTCGGTCTAAACTTCTTGGCCGAGTTTTTTTTTTCGTTGTATAGTTTTTATTTTAATTTGTCTTGTTAAAAAATTAGCTTAATCATGTTTAATAACAATGTATAGAGGTGGCTGGTGACCGATACAACTATTGGGAAACTCTAATATCTTTCTTTATGAGTCTTCATATTTTATTTGTTGTGAACAAACTTCCTCAGTTTATGCATGCTCCACTGTCCATATATTGAAAAGCAGTGAAACACATTCTTCAATATTTGAAAAAAACCTCCAACTATGGTCTTTGATTCACTCGTCATTTGGATCCAAATCTTTATATATACTCAAACACAGAATGGGTAAGTGATCACACCAATTGCGGTCTGACAATTGATTTTATTCTTTATTTTGATCAAATCCAATAAGTTAGTCCTCAAAGAAACAACCTACCATTGCTCGCTCCTCCAATGAAGCTAAATATCAAGCAATTGCAACCACTACCTTTAAAACTCTTTGGGTTATGAATCTGGTAAAAAAGCTCAGACTTCCACCGTCTCATCTTCTAAAAATCTTTTTTACAGTCGAGGTACAACATCTCATAGCTAGCATTTGGTTTTGCATAACAAAATGAAGCATCTTGAGGTGGATTTACATTTCATTTATAATCACTCACATTCTATGGCCAATCAAATTGTTAACCCACTTACAAAAGCACTCCCCAAAGCTGTCTTCATATCTAACCTCAACAAGTTAGGTGTTGTTCCAAGTCATGTGGCACCTAGACTTTTTGTTCGAACTTTAAACTTCAAATTTATTTGAATTAACTCTTCTTATTTAGGAGTTTTCTTGATAGTTTATGTATATAAATTGATATCACATATTTTTTATAAACTTCTTTACTTATTTAGATATTAGTTTTTATATAAATATTTACATATACTTGTAATTTAATTTAATTAAAATAATGTATTTATTTAGCCTTGTTCAAATTCATTAGTTATGTAGCAGGTAAACATTATTCCGGTCGACACGATTAGGCGAAACACACCGATATCATTAGCAACAGTCAAAACTTTTACCAGAACGAAAATGTAATTTGGAGTTCTGATATATTATCAAAACAGAACCTACGGATTGAAATGACTGGTACTAACTACCATGGATAAAACATGAAGCTTGGAAGCAGAATACAGGTAAGTGGTGCAGTGTCAAATAATTCAATTTTGAATCATGGAAGGTTTTTTTTATGGCTAACAGGCAACAGAATGGTTAAAATAATTAGCATTAGAAGCCCATGTTTCCTTTTCAATTCAGTTGCATTGAGTCGCAAAACACTTTTATAGTTTTCTTAGCTTGATATATTGTTGATGTGTATCAAGGAGTGGGATAAGGAAAAAGGGAATTAGAAGGTTGGAGAGAGAAAGGGGTGAGCTTCACATTAATAATGTCGAGAGCCACTCCTATTTAGACAAGTGCCATCTTTTTATATGTTCGAGGGATGAGTTTTGGACTCCTACGAACACGTATACTAGTTTGCGCTACTAAGCCACATGTTATCTTGTTAAACTAATTCAACCTCCATGATAATGGATTAACCAACTTTACATGCGATTTGTTTATCGTTTAATAGTTGGTCTTGACAAGGTGAACACTCAACAAGGCCTCCAATAGGGTAAGGCAAAACCTCACATATGGCACATTATTACTGGACGCTATTAACTTTTCGAAATAAAATGCGATGCGATGATAGTTTAAGTATCAAAATAGAAGATAAGTATACTTCAAAATATTAAGCCTTGCAAGGCTGCATTTTAGTTTAAAGACATACAAATAAAGAGAAGAAATAAACAAGTTCAACACAAAGCTGCAGTTTTGGTATCATTATTGAACTAATCCATAGTTGAATGAGCAACAAACACGATAATAAGAATTGTCCTTTTTGAGCACCTATAGACCTTCAAGGTGCATCTCATTTGGTTCGAACTAGAGATCTCTTCCTCAAGAGTCCTTTTACTAACATGAATATTGATTGAGCTAGTAAGTGCTGCAAGGAAAATAATCTGCCCTCTTTGTCACCTTAATTTATAGAACAACAATAAAGGCCATGCATCATATCAACATGTAAGGCCTAGATAAGGGTATAGCAGGTAATATTATAGGCAATGCCTGAAAGCAATAATAACAAAAACAACTGCTGTAATTGGTTCAGTTATTACAAAGTGCTTTTTAACATGTTACGGCCAGATTAAATCTGAATAGCTCATGGTATCATGACACAAACAACACAGAAACTAAAGCCTGCTACAATCAGGTACAGCAAAAAGAATTGCACAAAAGGTTCGACATCCTCGTCTTCTTTGATTGCTGTTTGCTTCAGTCCTTAGTCTTGGGTTCCTTTATAAATCAAAGCAAATGATTCACAGTTTCACATCATAGACAAGGCAAGCAACTCCTAGATGCACTTAAAAGCAAGACTTTTCATCCAAACCGGTTCTGAGTTTTAGCCGTTGGAGTATACCCAAAAGAAACGTTGAGTAGAAAATTTTCTAACCTTGGTACAAACATAGATGTAATGGACGTCAGGGTTTTTTCCAAGTACATCTTCCACTGAGCTTCCACTCTCATCCAACAGAATTGGGTCTGTCAATGCCCTTGTTGGCTGTTCGGAACTTCCCTCTGCTCCAAATTTCGCTGCATGATAAAGAGCTAGATTAAAACTATGTCATTCGTGCCAGGCTACTATACATGGAGGATGAAACTAGTTTTACAGGCTTCAAGAATCTAGTTACTCTCACGAATCAGGTTCTTATTCTGGAGTGATTTATGCTGTAAAGTAAGATAAATAGAAATATTTGCTGTTCTACTTATGTCAAGAGAGAAAATAAACACAGCACTCTTCTAAAACATTCATTTCATAGGAAGCATAAGGGAATATGCGATCTTATGCATCTTAACGGTTAACTAGATTCAAAAGTCACTCTTCCTTTTCGTTCAGATCAACTAAGTAATTCTACGGCATTTTCTTTTATTTGTCTAAGCATCATCATTCCTTAATAAGCTCGTTACATCTTGTGACAACTCAGCAGTATATGGTCAGCACCCAAGATTCTCGATTTGGGGTCTCAAGTTCAAACCTCAGGCAGAGAGGTGAAGATTATGGGATGGGAGATGGTTACCTACAATAAGAAACCCGATGCCTACCTAGGCCATCTGTTATATATCTGAAGTAATTACTTTACATGCTCTATAATATTCAAGTGATTGCAAATGACATTATATCAATTCTAGGCAAGATGTGATCATTCAGCTGTCACAAGTCAGTACCACCTAACCCCATAACAAAAGGATTATGGCAAGCATACAAAGTATTCCACATAAAAAAATGAAAAGTATAACGTATTGACAACATAGTAACCAGAATGGGAATTCAATCAACCTATCACATGCAGTTTTATGCTCCACATGCACGATTCTTTCAGCAAGCCAAGGCGATATACCGGAGCTCCATATGTAATCTGCAGCACTTGCAAGAACAGTTAGGGAAAAAAAATAACTGTACATACAGAGAGATTGCAATCTGAATGGGGGAAAATGCAAATAACTCAAAATCCATGCCACACAAGCAGAACAAATATTTTATGCAAAAGGAATAAAAGGTGAGTAAAGTTACCAGAATATAGACTCCTTTATCCTTGAGGACCCTATAGTGTGTTATCAACTGCTTCAATATATGGTGAACAGATCAAGAAAACCCATAAAAAGAAATTTCTAATGTAGGCAAGTCTAATAAACTATGTTGCTCAGACTCGAAGCACCATATCCAAAACATGGATATGGGAGGTTCCTTGGAAAGACTTGGAAATATCTAACCATATCTGACACTAACACCCGAGTCCAAGTATCATAGCTAGTTACTTTTAATGATTATTATACCTCCAGACTTCCCCAAGCATTTGAGTAGCATTCTGTCTAGAATTATTCCCACACTGCACAAAAAAGTTTCGCATCAGCTTATTATTGTCAAATCAGATCTCAACAAGAACATATATAAGCCACAAATTCATAAACACTCACCAAGATAGAATCAAGGGTCCCTGAAAAAATTCACCATTTTACAAATGAAAATCAGTAATGATTAAGGCCAAAAATAATTTAATTAACGAAATAAAAACAAAAAGCCAACACCTTTATCAATAACTGCTGCAAAGGAACCAGCTTGAAAAGGACTCATATCTCGTACATCCAATTTAATATCTACAAAAAACAGAAAAAGAAAGAAAAAATTGTCAAAAAAAAATCATTTCCTCGTATTTTATTTTGATTTGAATAAAGAACTCAAGCTATGAATACATTTTAGCTGCTGACAATTAGAGTACTTGGTTTGCATAGCTTCAATAACCACAGAAGATATATCAACGTTAACAACATCCTCGTAACCATCGTTCACCATGTCTTCACTAAACACTACAACAACAAAAAAAATATAGAGATTTGGTACATAAAACTAAGAGATCTGAAAAAGGGTATGCATTGATTTTGGAGAGGAGTAGGTACCTGAGTTGCCACAGCCGACAACGAGAATACGTTCATGGCGGTGAGGCACATAAAGGTGAATAAGAGATGCTAAGGCAGGGTATTTTTGGTACCAATCAAAAGGAGCTGATTCATGGGCATAGCGGTTATCCCAGTACCATGGCTCACCGTATGCTTGAGATGATGGTGTACCCAAGGTCATCTTCTTCTTTTTTTCTGCAACTCGGTTTATGATATATGTTTGTTGAATTGTAATGAGATTTGGGTTATGGATTTTATTGCAAAAAAATGTTGGCAGTTTCGGAGTTGGTGAAATAAATCAGGTTGTATCGCAGGTACACCGTGTGGAGCTTTTTCTTTTGTTGGGATTTAGCCATGTTTATCATCAAACACCAAAGTACTATGTATCTCTCTCTTACCAACACGTGTGTTTGTTTTAATCCACCCGATTAGGAACTTATTAAGGGTTATTTAATCATAATTATTATTAATAATCTTTTTTATTCATTGTCTTGAACTAACATTTTGGTCGTGTGTTTGTGAGAATCACAACAGGCTTTTTTTGCTTCACCATGTTTTTATGATAGGGAAAAAAAAAAAACAGACAGGGATAAAATATATGCTATGAATATTTCGTTCTTGTAAAGCACAGTGTCAATAACCATTGAAGTTTAGTTGCATAACCTGCTATATGTCTGTATGTACGTCGGCAGAATATGTCAGCTGACCCGGCGAACATAAATTGGAATTGTCTTTTTCTTTTGTACCCATAAGTCTCTTGAAGTTTGTTACATTCAAACTACATTTAAGTGTATTTTTAGATATTCTAACTCAATCACAACAAATAAATAAATTCACTCTACAGAATGGATGACAATTGATCTAGCTTAACTTGTAGGTGCCCAAAGAAGACAATTTTTGCTCATGTTCTTAGGACAAGACTTATGTTTTGCGGGTCAAGTTAGATCGTGACAAAAAAAAAAAAAATGATATTGGAATAAAAGTTGAGAAAACAAGTGAGCTCTTTCTTATAGCCTATAAACTAAATAAGTAAGCCCTTAAAGTTGGTTTTGAACCCTTAAATCTTCAGGTTTTGAAGGAGCATTAAAGTCCCATAGATAGAATCAATTAAAGGATTTTGAGAAATAACATGTAAGCAAACAATACCATAAATGGTTTCTGATCCTTTTACGAGGCAAAAGCCAAAAAGCCCAAAGAGGAGCATCATAATAGCCGAAAATAAAAGCAAACGGTAGTTCAAAATGGAATGCCTGTTATATTAACCGTAGAAAGGGGGGGGGGGGGTAAAGGATGTGACTGGGAACAACAAACACCTGTTGGCTCAAATAAAAAATTGATATTTAAAATGAAATCGAGTATGTATTAAACTTGTAGTTGTAAAAAAGCAAGTCATTAGACATATATGCACGTAAGAATTTTCAAACAACCATTTTTTCCCTGCTCTCATTTCAATGGATTGCAGAACCTGCGAGTAAAATAAAGGTACAATGGTCATGGTATATTCTCTAAAAGCTTTTACTTCAAATTTTAATTGCTTCTTTGGTTTTGGAAAATAAATTTCAATTGCTTGATACTCCATCTTTCATTAAGCAAGTTGAGAATAATAACAGCTTGTTGATTTATCACAACATTCCTCTCTAAGCTAAGGATGAGATTCTGTTTTACATATATACATACAGATACATAGCAAATTAGCTATATTTCTAAAGAAAGTTGTGTCCAAAAATTTGTTGCCATGGCAAACTTGGTCTATAGTAACCTAGAAGGTAGGTATCCTTTTGTGCATGCCTGGTTTAGTGTTTTTATGAGCTAATTATAAGCTTGTTCTCATTGCAGAAGTTGGAAGATGTATATCAGAAGCAGCACCTAGACATTACATATTAAAGATCATGTCATTTTCTTTACTTGCAAAGACTGGCATAGACAAGTATGAATCTGGAGAGTTTGAAGCTGGTGGATACAAATGGTATCATTAATTTCTTCAACACCGTGTATGTTTATTAGCTTAATTAGCCTTCTTTTAATTTGTGTATGGTCACAGGAAACTGGTGCTGTACCCACATGGAAACAAGAGTAGAAATGTAAAAGAGCACCTTTCTCTCTACTTGGTTTTTGCACATGTTGCTTCTCTGATTCGTCTTGATTCGGAAGTCCACGCTGTTTTCCGGTTTTTCCTGCTTGATCAGACCAAGGACAATTACTTGGTAGTTCATGGTATTATAATTTCCCTGCAAACAACATTACTGTTTTTATTGATATTTGCAATGAACACTACTTCAGATATATAGGTGGAATGGAGATGCTTTAAAAGAGAATTTTTTACCTCTGATTTTGATGCCTAGATGCCACGGGAAAAGAAAGGCCGTTTCATAGATCAATGCATCAGTGGGGATTTGATCAGTTGATACCAATTAGAAGTTTTAATGATGTTGGCAATGGATACCTACTGGATGACAGTTGTGTGTTTGGAGCTGAAGTGTTTGTTACCAAGGAAATGACCTCAGGGAAAGGAGAATGCTTATCAATGATAAAGGATGCCTTCAGTTCCAAGCATGTTTGGAAGATCGAAAACTTTTCCAATTTAGATTCAGAGTACAAGGAATCACAACAATTCTTTGCTGCCAACCATAAATGGTATATATCCACTTTATCTCCTACTCCTCTATGATATTTGTTAGAGCATATCGTGGTGATAACAGGAGCACCTTCAAGGTTTTGTCTCTCTCGGCTCTAAAGAGAGCTTAAGGGTGTCTCTTGATGCTTGAACAGGCAAAACCATGACTAAAGAAAAGCAATCACATGAGGACAAAACCTTGAGGGTGTGCCGGTTCTTCAACAACACCCAAAGAGGACGATACCTTCATATTATCTGTGACTGTGAGATATGCTGTAACGATATTCTAAGATTTTAATTGCAATTTATGATGCAGGAAAATACATCTTTTTCCCAGAGGAAGACGGCATGGATTAGGCACTCATATATCCATGTATTTGGCTTTGGCAGATTCTGCCACACTTTTGGATGGTTCTAAAATATTTGCAGAGTTCACCTTGCGTATTCTGAACCAACAGCAGAGCAGGCACATTGCTGGAAAAGGTATAAAAAGCTCAAATCATCTGTAAATAACATTCACTAAACATCCTTACAAAAATGAAAATCAAATGTACATTAAAAAGCATAATATTTTCATTTCTGTTGCAGTTAGTCACTGGTTTAGTAGCTCAAGCCAAGAAAGTGGGTGGGAAAAATTTGTTTCTCTGGCTTATTTCTATCATGCAAGTAGTGGGTGCCTAGTGAAAGATATATGCATGGTGGAAGCTGAGGTGACTGTCCACGCCGTTTCCAATACATTGTAACTAATGTTTTGCTATAATTAAACTCGGGGCTCGCATTAGACACTCGTGACCGATGCATATCTAGACACGAGTAAAAGGTATACAATCTTTCCTGGCATCACTGTATCTTACAATGTGCAGTGCCAATATGTTACATAAAAAAGGAAACATTAATATGCAAATACAAGTCATATAAACATTTTTTTAGTTAAATATAGTTACATCATTTACAGATCAATAGGGTGAATTGAGCTATAAACAATTACAACAATACATACATAGATATGTATATATATTTGCCAATGTTTTACATTGAAGATTAAAGATGCAGAGGAGAGTTTAGCCAAAAGTTTTCTCAGTGCTGTAACACATGTAGAGAAACCCATCATCATCTTTGAAAGAATTATAGACACACCCCATGAGACTTGCTGCGTAGTTGAGATAAAAAGAAAAAATGGGTCAGCAAGTTCTTGTTTAATGAATCAATTAGTAAGAATCATCAATGAGAGAAATGCAGATGGTTTTTTAACCTGTTTGAGGTAATGTATTGTGCACAAAAACAAAGAGAGCTTTTCCAGGACTCAAATGTAGCCTGCTACTTAAAATGTGAATGAACGGACCCACCAACATGTCTCGAGGAACCAGGAACCTTGAGAGCCAAGAAAACAGAAGAGTTAAAAGAAACCAATTAATAATATTTACCAAGTTTTATTAACTTTATATATATATAATGAGAATAAAAGGAAAAAGAAAACAATACTTATTCTTCTCTATATCTGGGAGGTCTGTCCTTGAATACCTTTCAATGATCACCTGGAATATAAACAAACATATAATAGACAAAAAAAAAAAGTGATCAATAACCATCATTTATGGTTGAGGCTGACACAATGTTTGAGCCTATAGCTGTAGTTAGCAGGTTAATAACTCAAAAATAAAGTGACCAAAAATTATTACATCCAAGAAAACCCTTCTCAGACCAAAATTCGATTAATCAGATACTGTAATAGAAAAGATCATATTGCAATTCATATGCCTAATATTTTTTAATAACAATTAGGAACCTTGGCCAGCTTAGTATAGGCAAACTACGCTCCTAGCCTCTTCCAAAAATTATTAACTTAATTTAAGCCCTTTAGCCCCTTAATTAAATGGTAAAATTACTACTCCAAAAATTTAATAATTTAATTGAAGTTTTTTTTAACAAATTTTTTTTAAACTTTTATCATCCAAAATTTTATCATTTTATGTCAGCCTCAACATAAAAATTTCTCCTATATAAATAAAATAATAAAAAAATCAATGAAATTAGAGATGCTGGTGATTAAACTTACAGGAATTCGATCTGGGTATTTGGCTAATATAGTTTTTGATTCTTCCAGTCGTTGCTCTGCAAAAACAAAAACAAAACAAAAACAAAAACAAAAAACCATAATCATAATCATAATCTAAAGGTAAAGAAAAAGGTACTCAAAATATTTACCTAGTGATTGCTCCTTTAGAAAAGGCTGACGCTTCATCATTGTTATTATATCTTTTGATAAACCAGAGTTTTTTCTGAGTAAGACAACAACAACAAAAAAAAGAAACCGAAGGAGAAAATGTGGCCTTTTTAGGTAGACATTTCAACCTAAGAGAGGACCTGTCTCATTGTGTTTTTGAGACCTGTTTCAACCAAGCTGTTAAGACGTTAGTTTTGAGGATGTTATTAATGTCGGTACCCAAAAGAAACAATGGTAAATAAAGTATAAAAGAATTATTCGACTAAAGAAGTAGTTAGAACCATTTTGCCTGGTTGTCTGATTGATGTATAAAAAGACAATAAAAGAAACGGTTGGGTGATGGTGAGATGTATGGGCGGCATAATTCCGGCTTCCTTTAGTAGCTCCTTCATGTCATTAGCATAGACGATTAAAATGGCAATGTTTCATGAGTTTGTGGCTGATTAAAGCCTCTCTTCTTCTTCTAAATCTCTGTTAAGGAAGGCCATTCAACATTTATCTCTAACTAGGTTTAATTTTGCCAAATGTGTCCTATAGGTTTGCGAAAATCCCTTGGCAAGGCAACAACGGTTTGGATCAGCCCACAATGATCATAGAACTGGATGAGGGCTTGTATGAGGTACCCCGTTAAAGTTTATGACTCTCATGTGGGTTACTATTTCGATGTGGGCAGCAGGAGAGATTAGATATTCAGATCCCACTATTAAAATATCTCAACTTGGTAGTTGATGATTCTTCATATAATATCTTAGTGAATTAGTATTAATTCATTTCATATTATATTTATATATTACTTTTTTAAATACAAATTAAGAATATATAATAAAATCCCAAGTGATTTGTGAAATTAAAAATTATACCATCGATGTAAGAAATAATTATCTTTTATTTATAGATTTATTCATTATATAGGATGCATAATTTTATTTTGATATTTTATGTTATTTTAATTAATTTTATTTTAATACGTGTTGAAAGTGGTTTTATGCCATACTCATTTTATTTTATTCATTTGTAATCTATTAAATTGATTGAATTATCCGTTCGATTTTCAAACATTAAAAAGGTGTTTTGTCGTAGGATATTTAGTTGGGAATGCAAAAAGTAAGAAATGCATAAAAAATTTTAGTGTGAAAAAGAATAGTTAGAATTTTAATATAACTTAATTTTAAGTATTTATATTTAATATAATAACAATATTAATAAACTAAATAATATCACCAACTAAAAAATTTTAAACTATGTTTGCCCTCTTGGCACGATTTTTTCTAATTTTTTCTTTGTTATTTCGTTTCTCTTATGTTGGTAGTGATAGTTGGTGCAGATTTATTGGAGTTATTAGCAAAAGTTATCAAGGCATAGATTGTTTATTCGAATCAATGGAAAAGGAGTTTGCCGGACTATCCCTTGATGAAGAGGAAGAAGCAGTTTTGCAATTACAAGCAGATCCGGGTTCGAGAAAGGGAAGAGGAGGATTTCTACTTGGTGGGGTGTTTTTTAACAGCCAATATCATACGTTTTCCAGCAATGAAGAGCACCATGGCTAATTTATGGCATCCCATTCGAGGGGTTCAGATTTGTGATATGGAGGAGAAAAGGTATTTATTCCAATTTATCATTCATGGATATAGAAAAGGTTTTAAAGCGATCACCATGATCTTTTAATAATCATTTATTGATTTTACACAAGTTGCAATGGGGGGAGGATCCATTAACAGTCCCTTTAATTTCTACACCCTTTTGGGTACAAGTTCATGACGTTCCCATAGGATTTTATTCTGAAAATTTGGCTGTACAATTAGGAAATTTCATAAGAAACTTTATGGAATATGAGTGTTCAAGTTTAGGAAAGGAAAATAGAAATTTTATGAGGATACGTGTTCGAGTTGATGTTCGAAGGCCTCTTAAAAGAAAGAAACAAATCATGGTTCGTGGTAAATATTCTTATGTCAGATTTAAATATGAAATATTGTCTTTATTCTATTTTTATTGTGGCAAGTTAGGGCATAGTGATTCCTTTTGTGAAGCAAAGATGATGTTAGGGATGGAAGCTGCTGAGATAGGCTGGGACCTAACTCTACATGCCCAATCAAGGAGAGCTTAAGCAATGAACAGTGTTTGGCTAAGAGAGGAAGGGAGAGTGTTTGGTAGGGTAAATGGTGGAGGACAACACCAAGGATTTACAGTAGGGGAATCGCTAAAGTAGATGAAAGTATAAAGGCAATTGACCTTATACTGGGTTTCAGTTTAGAAGGAAGAATGTCATCTCCACAGCTTGGGGTGAAACTTCGTATCTAGTCAAATCCAAAATGTTATGGATCATGACTTAGAAGATAATGTGTTAATGGGGGAAGAACACAAAAAAAGGGGGCTAGAGGAGATATTGAAGAGACTGGCACTCTGGCAAACATAAATAGGAGGATACTGGAAATCAACCACTTATCATCGACGGCTTCCAAAAGGCAAGCCGATCGGATGAAATAAAAATACTGAGTTGAAATATCCGTGGACTAGGGAATCCACGGACAATTCGAAGACTTCGACATACACTGAGGTTACAAAGTCCCTATATAGTCTTATTTATAGAGACAAAATTAAATAGTATTCAGATAGAGAAAGTTCGACGTAGTTGTGGTTTTCATTAAGGAGTGGAAGTAGATGCGGTTGGTTCCAAAGGAGGATTATGTTTAGCATGGCGAGGGGCTGTTGATATAACGCTTCAAAGTTATTCAATTCGATATATTGAGGTGTTAATTGATGATACAGATGATGGGAAAAATAGAGATTTGCAGGGTTCTATGGCTCTCTTTACACATATGATAGGGATGAATCATGGCATCTTTTGAGACGTTTATGGAATAATGGTGATTACCCTTGGCTGGTTTGTGGGGACTTTAATGAGATTCTATATGGGGTTGAAAAGAAAGATGGATTACCTAGAGATGAGAGAATAATGGAAGCTTTCCGTAAAGTGTTAGAAGATAGTAACTTGATTGATGTAGGATACTTAGGAAGATGGTTTACTTGGGAGAGGGGTAACTTGCCAGAAACGAATATTCAGAAGAGATTAGATAGGGGTGTAGTGACTGAAAAATGGATGTCTTTGTTTCCTGAATCGTCAATTCAACACTTTACTCATTCATTTTCAGATTATTGTCCTTTACTCATCTCTACAGATAGGGGAAAGAGAAGATAGATTGTTAAGAGTTTTAAGTTTGAAGCTTGGTGGATTTTGGAAGATATGTTTTTAGAGGAGGTCCGAAGTATTTGGGAAAATTCAACTGGAGATCTTTTACACAAGCTGGAGAATATAAGGAAAGATTTAGAGGGATGGGCAAAGCAGATTGGAAGAAGTAGAAAGTTTAAAAATGAGATATTAACCTTTAAATTGTCAACTTTATTGGAAGCTGATAGAAACGACGAAAATCTGGTAGACGTAATAGATACTAAAATTCAGTTAAATTTTGAAATTGAGAAAGATGAATATTACTGGTAATAGAAGGCTCAGATAAATTAGATGAAACTTGGAGACAAAAATACTGCATTTTTCCATAAACAAGCAACTCAGAGGAAAAGGAGAAATCTGATTCAAAAAATACAATTTGAAGATTGCAAGATAACAGAAGAAGATAAGGAGATGGGGGAAATCTCGAGAGCGTATTTTCAAAAATTATTCTCGACGGTTGCATAAGAAAATTTGGATCAAATTCTATCTGACATTGATTATTGTGTTTCCGAAGAAGACAATCGAAGATTAACATCAAGGTATACAAATGAGGAGATACGGGAAGTTTTATCAGAATTAGGTCCCACAAAAGCACTAGGAGAGGATGGATTTCCAACCTTATTTTATCAAAAGTGTTTGCCCATTATTGGAAAGGATGTTTCATAATTTTGCCTTCAGAAACTGAACAGAGATATGGACTTAGGCTTGATCATAAAACAAACATTGTGCACATACCAAAAATTTCTATCCCTACCAGTATTACTCAATTTAGACTTATAAGTTTATGCAATGTGCTGTATAAATTGATAGCTAAGGTGATTGCCAATTGGTTTCGGGTAGTGGTTGGAAAATGTATTGATTTAGCATAAAGTACTTTTGTACCAGGGAGATCGATTTTTGACAATGTATTACTTTCATATGAAATACTGCATACCTTAAAGCAAAAGAAGTTGGGAAGAAAGGATCTAATGGCGGTAAAGTTAGATATGAGCAAGACATATGACAGAGTTGAATAGAATTTTGTGGAAGAGATTATGAAGAAAATGGGGTTTCATGCAGAATGGGTCAAGTCTCTAATGAAAAGTGTGTCCACAGTTTCGTATTCTATTGTTCTTAATGGAAATATAAGGGAGAATTTTTATCCTTCTAGAGGTTTACGGTAAGGAGATCGCTTAAGTCTGTTTTTATTTTTATTCTGTGTGGAAGGTCTTTCTAGCCTGATGAGGATAGCAACTAAGAGGAAAATTCTTAAAGGAGTGAAAGCAAGTCGAAGTGGGCCATCTATTTCTCACTTACTCTTTGCGAACGATTGCATTCTGTTTACAGAAGCTACTGAAGGAGGAGTACAATCTCTCAAATCGATTTTAAAAGAATATAAAATATGCTCAGGACAGTGTGTTAATTATGAAAAGTCAACGGTTTGCTTTAGTTCAAATACACAATATGGGGTCAAAATATCAGAGTCAAGCATCCTTGGGGTACGAAGATCAACAAATCCAGAACGGTATTTAGGGCTTTCGAATTTGGTGGGAAGGAAGAAAAGATCGTCTTTCCAAGCTTTGAAAGATAGATTCAAACAAAGGATCGACAATTGGAGTATAATACATTTTTCAAAATGAGGAAAAGAAATTTTCATGAAAGTCATTCTACAATCTATCCCTACCTACACTATGGCTTGTTTTTTACTCCTTAAATCTTTGTGTACCGAGTTAGAGGGAATTATAGCTAAATTTTAGTGGCAAAGAGGTCGAAATAAAAAAGGCATTAATTGGTGCGTTTGGAAGGAATTATGTTTGTTAAAAGAAGATAGTGGACTTGGTTTTCATGATATTGCAAAATTTAATATAGTGCTGTTAGCAAAACAAGGTTAGAGTCTTGTTAATTTTCCAGATTCATTACTAGCACGTGTCTTGAAAGCAAAATATTATCCCAATTCAGATTTTTATAAAGCTCGGTTAGGGAATTTATATTCGCTTACTTGGAGAAGCGTTTGGGTGGCAAGAGGTCTCTTGGAGAAAGGCTTATGCTGGAGGGTTAGAACAGGTGATAAAATTTCTGTATTGGGAGATTTGTGGATATCAAGAAACGAAACAGATCGTTTGCAACATCATGGAAATCAAGAAAACATCAAGTTAGTATTGGATCTAATAGAAACCAATAATAGAACTTGGAACATAGATGTTGTAATGACTACTTTTCAGCCAAAAATTGTGAGGAAAATTTTGTAAATCCCACTGGCAGAGTTAGCACACGAGGACTTTCAAGTTTGGAGGGAGAGTTGTCTGGTGAGTTCTCGGTAAGGAGTGCCTATAAACTATTACAAGATATTAACGAGGATCCTAGTAATCTTAATTTACAGATCGAGACTAATAACTTTTACAGAAAATTATGGAAGCTATACATCCCTTCAAAAGTTACATTAACAATATGGAGAATATCTTGGAATTTTATCCCTTCATTAGTCAATCTCAAGCAGAAGGAAACAGTAGATAACGCTCTTTGCCCTCGATGCCGACAAAATGAGGAAGACAGTTATCATATTTTTCAGCAGTGTCCTACGACAAGAGAGGTTTGGAATCATTTAAAGCTCTCATAGGTACTTAACTATAATTACCAGAATGTGTGGGAATGGCTTACCTAGGTTTTTAATCAGGGAACGACTGAACAGATTCATTGTTTTTACTGCGGACTTTGGCTAGTCTGGTTCAACAGGAATCGGTTAATATATGATAAAATAAATGTGTCAGGGAGGGACATTGCGAAGCAAACTTACAATTATATTTTTTAGTTGAACGGGATCAAAGGGAAGAGACTTATTATTCAGTCTAATGGAGGTGCTGTACAGGAAAGAAGAAGATCAGGGGTCACAATTTATTTCGA
Organism: Gossypium arboreum; assembly: GCF_025698485.1. Taxonomy (NCBI): domain Eukaryota; kingdom Viridiplantae; phylum Streptophyta; class Magnoliopsida; order Malvales; family Malvaceae; genus Gossypium; species Gossypium arboreum. The sequence goes on along the minus strand of NC_069072.1, from coordinate 129,203,262 downwards.
CGTGGCCTTTAACCAACAAGCCTTCAGATCGGCCTCAGGACTGTTAGTATGAGACACGGAAGGAAGAATTCTAGCATCAAAGACGACCATCCACTCCGAAATCGCAAATCCATTTGTGGCAGAGGCGCATGTAGGGTTACAAGCAGTCAAGTTAGGGTTATTCATGGGTCTTAATAAACTGGAAATTTTGGGAGATTCAAAGACTGTAATTAAAAAATGCCAGAACACAGAGATAGACAAATCGAACATCGGTGCGATCATCAGAGATATTCAGCATAAAAAAGGCAGATTTCAAGAGATAAAGTTTCATTTCATACCCAAAACAGAAAATTTCTACGCTCATACTCTGGCGAAAGAAGCGCTAAAGAAAGGAGATAGCTATTACCTTGTAGGAGGACTTCTGGAATTTGTTGGCCAAGCATCGAAGAAATGGAAGCCTAGAGAACCGGATTGAAAGAAAATGAAGATGAATAACTGTTTGGAAGAGGTAGTAGGAAAAATTAATTGCTTCCCTTGAAAACTGCTACCGTCATAATGTTGGAAAGGGCGTGAAAAGACGACACACTGAAGATCCAGTTGTCGATATGACTAGACAAGACTTATTAAGTTTCCTGTTTTGTTTTTTTAATTTTTTTGGTTCATAGACCATTTAATTTTATTAGGTCGGTTTTGCTATATGTGCAGGCGTTGCATTTTATTTGGGCTTTTATTTATGGACTTAACCCATTTTTGTTTAGCTTGTTTATTTTATTAATAAAATTTTGGTGAATCTTTTAGTAAAAAAATTAAAACTAAATTCACTTATCTTTATTTTTAATAATATACCATCATTTGATTGGTTGAAAATGCATTATACTACGTCAAATATTAACATAATTAGTAATGGCAATATTGATTGAATTCCATTAATTAATATTGTTTATTAGGAATGATAGGAGAGAGTAAGAGGGAATTGAAATAAGTTGGAGTTTATACATGTTTATGTTTGCCTTCAACAACAAATTAAATCTAATAATTTAAAAAATTTGAAATTGATGTGTCAAAATAAACAAAATAATCTCTCTCCCTCCTTTCAATGTTTTTTTAATGATTTAAAATAAGATAATGTGTCAAATCAGGTAAGATATGTTTGTTTATCTAATGTCAAGTCTTTTTGTTTACTATACCTGCCAACATTTTTTTTTCTTTAGCAAGGCTGCCGCACCTTAAAGTTTTTCAATCAAAATGGTAAATTTACATATCATGTCTTAAATATTTTAGATCACTATATTTCAGTTTGATATTATCGATTGATTAGGAAGCACTCATGAGAGCTTTCGCCTTATTTATTTATTTTATGCATTAAATAATTCAATTATTTGATGCAAAAAGCTGAAATGAGAAAAGTGTTGTATGGAATCTCTATTTGTCAAGAAAATTCGATAGTTCCTTATTTGATAGTTTTTTTTATCTTTTAAATTAGTATTTAAATATTAATTAAATTGATCATATTTTAGATATAAAATGGAACTAAATAAAAAGTAACACAAATTAAAGTTAGGAGTAATCCATGAATGTATCTATGTGTGTGTTTGTTTATATTAATAAAACCAACTATATGATGAGTTTTGATATTGTAAGTGATATGGTTGTTAGAATTTCCAAAGAGGTATTGGAATGTGACCTGATTCTTAGAGAAAATTAAAACTGCTGTCATTATCTCTCACCAACCCACCATGCCATACCTAAACCAACCTATTCATTGCACAAAAGGTTTTTTTTTTAACCCATGCCTTGGTGCATCATCATTATTATTTAATTTAAAATTATTTTATATTATTAAAAACTTAAAATATATAAATAAAAATAAAAATAAAACCGACATATAAAGTTCATGGAAATTGAAATTGGAATAAAAATTTTATTATTTAGAATGTAAAATAAATAATATTTAATGCATCGTTGATGTATAAGTATTATGCATCATCAATGAATAATAATATATATCATTATTAAATTAAATAAAATTATGGAGAATTTATAAATAAATATTACTAATTTTATTTAAACATAATTAAACATTAAACGTAACTATTATAAAAATATTAACAACACTCAAATTTAGTATATTGAATTTAAGGGTTTAGGATTTTAAGTCTCGAGTACAAAGTTGAGATTCTTGAGTTTAGGGTTTAGGCTTTTAATATTTATTTATAATTAATTATTATTTAAATATGTTTAAACAAAGTTATTAATATTTATTTATAAGTGTTTTACTATTTTTATTATATTTAATGATGAGTCATCATGTTATTATTTACCAATTGTGCAATAAATTTGTGTAGCAATAATGTATTAAATATTTTTGTTTTATAATTTTATTGATCCAAAATTGAACTATTTAAATTAATATAGACAGATTTATTGTTACTGATTTTTTTAAATTACACTAAAAGAATTACAAAACTATCTTATATTCTTAAATTATATTTTCAAAAATGAATATGTGATTTTTATTAATAGTAAAATTAAAAAAACTTCAACCCATTAATAATTCCATATTATGCAAAATGCATGTGATGAAGAAAGGAAATATATATTATATAAAAGGTAAACTATAAAAATAATCATTTTTTGTTTCAGATTATATTTTAGTTACTTATTTTTGAAATGTTACATTTTAGTTACTTATATTATTGTTTTGTTACAAAGTGATCGCTCTACGTTTGAGCTCCGTTACCTCCCTAACGCCAGTCCTACGTGGCAGTCCAAATGAGTTTTAAATGCCAACTTAGATGTCCTACGTGGTAGCCCAAATTAAAATTATTTAATTAAAAATTTATTTCCATCCTAGCAATTGGAAATCCATGTTGGCATTTAAAAGCCATTTGGACTGCCACATAGGAATGTCATTAGGGAGATAACGAAGTTTAATTGTAGAGTAACCACTTCGTAATAAAACGATAACTTAAGTGGCTAAAACGTAGCATTTCAAATATAAATAATTCTTTTTGTAGTTTATCTTATATAAAATTATATTTATAAAAGATATGTTGAATTGAATCAATTATCTTTATGTAACGCCCCAAAATTCTTATTTTGGCTTTTGTGAAAATGTGACACAAATGTGTATTTGCTTCAGTGGTTAAGTGTTCTGGGTGTGTGTGAGGTCCCAAGTTTAAGCCTTAGCTTGGGCAAATTTTGTTTCTTTTGGAAATTAAGCCCTACCTCTATTTAGTGGGCTTATATTTGATTGTCTGTAATTTTATATTAGAATAAGCTTGCTGGTTCAAGTGGTAAGGGGTTGGTGTGTTGGAGGTCTTGTGTTCGAATTTTTGCATTAATAAGGGTGGTATATTTTTGTTTGTTATCTGATAGAATTCTAGTTGTACTGAAAGTTTGAGGAGGTTAAGATAGTGAATTAATGAGAGGAAATCAAGGGATGAGTGGTTTATCCAGAATTTTGTTTTATTTTCATTTTTATTCCTTTTCCAAAATTTTCTCATTCTTCCAATCAACTGACATTAGCTTCTATTTTTCCCTGTCGTTTTCTTTTCCCCTCTTTTCTTCGATTTTGTTTTCTTCTTTACTGCTGTCGTCCCTTTATTCTCAAGATTTCGGTACTCGTGGTGCAACTCTTGTAAATGAATCTAGGACATTTTGTGATTGGTGTTATCTGTATGCGAATTGGAATTATAATCTTCTTTGGTTGGCATTCGAATGAGTAATGTGGGGGTTTAATTCTATATTTTTGTAGAGTAGAAGGAAATGGTAAACAGTGAAGTTGCGTGCTGATAGCCTTTATCGCACTAGGGTCGATCTTTACTTCGGTAAGTTACTTCGCTATTTTGGGTTCAGTTTTAGTTCAATTTTTAGTGACTAATCAAGTGCTTTGTGGGTCAATCTTAGGTGCTGGGTTGCTTGGGAATGATTCTGCATCGAAATAATACCAGGTGTGTACTAGAAATGCAGAAATCGAGCTTTCAGTAAAATTTAAAAAAGGCTACTGTCGACTCCACACGGGCATATGGTCACCCGTACGGTAGGCCGTATGTGTCAACACAGTCATGTGATCGACGAAGGCCAGGCTGTGTATAAGACACGACCGTGTGATGACTAGGGTATGGCCGTGTGGGCCACACGGGCTACGCCAAATTGGGCGTGTGAGCCTGCACAGACGTATGATATCTGGTCCAGGCTATGTGATCCACACGGGTAAGGCCAATCTAGGCGTGTGGGCCTACACGTGCAATCCACACAGGTATGTAGGCCCATTATACTGAAATTTTTTGTAGGGTCGCACGGGTCTTCCTAATCGACTGTGGACCTACCGTAGGGTCGGTAAAGGTTTGCTAAACCTTGAATCTATGTGTTCTGTTAGACTGATGTACTGTTGTGAGCATGCCTATATTTTTTATCTGTTATCAGTTATCTATTTGTAGAAGCATGGTTTATGAGTTAAATCTATATACATGTCTGTTAATGTGATTCTGGTGGGATGATATATATATATATATATATATATATATATATATATATGTTGGAGAAAGTGTTCTGAAAGGTAGATCATGCCTAATATCTGGCAGTACAGCTACATTATATCTGATATGTGTCGAATCGGTACAGCGTTGTGTGTAGGGCTAGGTGGTTGTTTTAAACTCTACATGGTGTGTAGAGATGGTCAGAGATGGTGTGTAGAGGCTGGGTGTAGGATTCTATTATCTGTTTGCATGTCTGTAGCTATATCTGTATCTGAAATGGGCTCTGGCCCGTATCTATAACTGTATCTGTATCTGACATGGGCTCAGGCCCGAATGTGAATCTGTTTGATTTGTTATATTCAGTATGTATACATGTTTAACTCTGATGGGTTACACACTGGGTTTACGTAAACTCACCCCCTTTCTGTTTATACTATACAGGTAATCCACAGTCTTAGGTGATTTAGTGCTGCGGAGTCCCTCGGTAATTACATGTTCGAACTGGTTATAGTTTTAACTAATTTTGTATGTTATGGTTTATTCTGGGTTTGTTTTATGTAATTTGGACTTTATGGACCGCTTTACTCTAAGTTGGGTTGGACTTCGATTTTATGATTTTATAACTACAAAACGTGACATAATTTGAATTTTACCAAAAGTAAGGGTTTTCTAAAAATGTGAACTGTTTTTCTTAAACACGATGATTTTCCTAAGCTTTCGCTAAATCGATATGTTTTAAGGTAAGTCGACTAATAAAATATATGTTTGAAAATTTACGAAAGAAATTAAAAGTTTATATGACTAAGGTTTTTATCGAGATAGCTCCGTTTTCGAAATCCCTTCCATGTGACATCACCAGATTCGGCCATAACGTTTAGGCTGGGTTTGGGGTGTTACATTTAGTGGTATCAGAGTCAAGTTACAAAACTCGGCTGTGGATTTTGGATTTCAAAATTTGATTTTAAATTGGTTTTCAAATTATTTTAGACATCCTAAAGTATGTATGTGGTATACCGAGTCTCCGGCGCCGATCCTGTAAGTATTTCTGATTTTTGATACAAAATTTTAAAAAAGTTATTGATTTTCTACTTGAAAAGACTATAGCTAGTATACTCTGAAACTGTAGTGAAACTGATTGAGACTAAAACTTTCGAAAACAACTCTGAATTTTTTATACTTTATGCATAAAATATCTGTTAATAAATATTGAAACTGATATATAAAATTTTAATGTAGATAAAACTTTTAAGTCACAATGAACGCACGAGGTATTTGTGGACGTGGTATTCGAGGCTGAGAGGTCGTAGGAGGGCTTGAGCTGAGTCCTAATCTCTGAGCAGCATGCCAAATCTGGACACGAGTGAGACACCTGTGTCACTTGCTATTTAGACTAGGTCTCAAAGTCGATCAGCTGGGGACGACACACTGTCCTAAACCATGCTGAGGATTTTAAATAGGGTTGCTGGGCCCAATTCTAGATCTGAGGGTCGAGGGTCGGTAACTGAGCGACTCTAGTCTAATGGAGCTGAATTATTTAATGGTGTCGCAGGAGTCGCCCCTAATGTGGCTGAATATTGGTTTGAGGCCACTGAGAGGATCATGGATAATCTGGACTGTACCTTTGAGCAGAAATTAAAGGGTGCAGTCTCCTTGCTTCGCGACAAAGCATATCAGTGGTGGTTGACAGTTAAGGAGGGCATTCAGCCTGACCGTCTGACTTGAAAGTTTTTTAAGACTACATTTCAGAGCAAATATGTGGTAGCTAGCTATGTTAATGCTCGTAGGCGTGAGTTTCTGAACCTCACATAAAGTGATCAATCTGTGGTCGAATATGAAGCTCAATTTATGAGGCTGAGCCGCTTTGCTTGAGGTATAGTGGTATCAGAGTATGAGTGATGTGTTAGGTTTGAGAACGGCCTAAGAGATAATTTGAGGGTTCTGATAGCTCCGTAAAGGGAGTGTGAGTTCGTGGTTTTGGTAGAGAAGGCAAAGATTGCTGAGGATGTTAAGTGCGCAGAGCACCAAAACAAAGACCGTGAGAGAGGTAAGAACAACAGGGATTCAGAGCCCTCGAATTCTGTACAGAGGCTTAAGAAAAATTTCAGATCTAATGGGCCAGTTAGAGTGGGGGTCCCTGTTTCTTCTGTTGCCCCTGTTGGGTTACAACCGTGCAGTGATTATGGTAGGTGCCATCCGGGCAAGTGTTGGAAGAGTATTGGGGCCTGTTTGAGATGTGGGACTCTTGAGCACCGCATTCGGGAGTGTTCACTGAGAGCTAATCAGGTACAAGCTCCGGCATCAAGTCCCGTACAGTCGCAGAGAGTAGTTCAGCAGCCACCTAAGGGCCGTGGTCAGGCTTGGGGTGGTAATGGTATAGGCTGAGGATAGAGAGTACCAGGAAAATGTGCTGGTTAGATTAAGGTGAGACAGCCTGCTTTGGTTTATGCTATACATCGCCGAGAGGACAGAGATGCTCCTGACATCATCACCGGTACGTTCTTTATATTTGATGTACCTTATTTGGTTTTGATAGATATAGGGTCTACTCACTCATACATAGCTAGCACTGTATCTGGAAACCTGGGGATCTCAGTTGAAAACACTACGAGTAAGGTTGCTATATTGAGTCTATTGGGGCAGTCTGTTCAAGTTAGTGAACTGTATAAGGATGTTCAGTTAGAGGTGCAAGGGGAGATATTTCTAGCTAATTTGATAGAGCTTTTGTTTGGGAAGTTCAACCTGATTTTGGGTATGGACTGGTTGGTGGAGTACCGAGTCAGTTTGCACAGCACATCTAAGAAGGTCGTTCTGAGGACTAAAGATAATGTGGAGATGGTTATGATTGGTGAGCGTCGAGATTATCTGTCATATGTGATCTCCACTATAGTAGTTGAGAAACTGATCCAGAAAGGATATAAGGCGTACTTAGCATATGTAAGTGTTTTAGATTCTGAGGACTCTTCTATTGAGAATATCAGAACAGTAAGAGATTTTTCGGACGTCTTTTCTGAGGAGTTATCGGGTCTACATACCGGTGTCTATCGCTCCCTATCGTATGGCACCGAAAAAGCTTACAGAGCCTAAGGCTCAACTGGAAGAGTTGTTGGACCGTGGTTTCATTCGTTCTAATGTGTCTCCATGGGGAGCACCAGTTCTATTTATTAAGAAGAATGAAACCATGAGGATGTGCATTAATTACCAGTAATTGAATAAGTTAACTGTGAAGAATAAGTATCCACTGTTGATGATAGACGACTTGTTTAATCAGTTCCGAGGGGCTTCTGTGTTCTCTAAGATCGATCTCCATTCAGGGTATCATCAGTTGAGGGTTAAGAAGGTGGATGTGCATAAAACGACATTTAGAACTCGTTATAAACATTACGAGTTCCTAGTTATATCTTCTAGGTTGACGAATGCACTGGCTGTATTCATAGATTTGAGGAATCGAATATTTCAGCCTTATCTAGATCAGTTCATTGTGGTCTTCATCGACGACACTCTGGTTTACTCTAAGACTGAAGAGGAGTATGATAAGCATCTTAGAGTAGTGCTTCAGATTCTGCGTGAGAAACAACTTTATGCTAAGCTAACAAGTGTGAGTTCTAGCTTCGGGAAGTGACTTTTTTGGGGCACGTAGTTTCTGCTGAGGGGATCTGAGTCGATTCCAGTAAGATTGAGGCTATGTTGGATTGGAAACAACCCAAAATTGTATCTGAGATATGTAGCTTTCTGGGTTTGGTGGGTTATTATCGTCGTTTTGTCGAGGGATTCTCCTTGATTACAGCTCCTCTTACTAAGCTTCTACGTAAGGGTGTCCCTTTTGTTTGGACGGGTGCACAGCAAGAGAGCTTTGAGAAGTTCAAGTCTATTCTGACTCAGGCTCCTATTCTGATACAACTTGAATCTGGAAAGGAGTTTGTAGTATACAGTGATGCATCGCATGTTGATTTGGGTTGCGTTCTGATGCAGGATGGTAAGGTTATAGCTTATGCGTCCCGTCAGCTTAAGACACACGAGGGGAACTATCCGACGAATGATCTTGAGTTGGCTGCAGTAGTCTTTGCATTGAAAATCTGGATACATTATCTGTATGGTGAGAGGTGTATCATTTACACCGATCACAAGAGTCTCAAGTACCTCATTACTCAAAAGGAGTTAGACCCTAGACAGCATAGATGTATTGAGCTACTCAAGGATTACGGCTGCATAATAGAGTATCATCCTAGAAAGGATAATGTGGTGGCTGATGCTCTAAGTCGTAGGGTGATGTTTGATTTGAAGGCAATGTTTGCACGCTTTAGTCTATTTGATGATGGGAGTCTGTTGTCTGAGTTGTAAGTTAAGCCGACTTGGATTGAGCAATTTCGAGATAAGCAATTGGGGGATAAGTCACTGGGTTCTCGGTTCCATCAGGTTGAGAGTGGCAACACTTCAAATTTTAGATTGAATAATGAGGGGGTACTCTATTTTCGTGGTCGAATTTGTGTACCAAACGATGAGGATCTAAGGCAGTCTATTACGAGGGAGGCGCATAATAGCCCTTATGCTATGCATCTTGACAGTAATAAGATATATCGCGACCTTCGTGAGTTGTACTGGTGGCCAGGATTGAAGCGTGAGGTTATCGATTTCATTGCTTGCTGTTTGACTTGTCAGTAAGTTAAGGCTGAGCATCAGTTGCCTTCGGGTTTGTTGCAGCCAGTTAATATTCCTTTGTGGAAATTGGTGCGAGTAACGATGGATTTCATTAGTGGGTTGCCCTTGACACCCACTAAGAAGGATTATGTTTGGGTTATCATGGATCGATTGACCAAGTCTGCTCACTTCATTCCAATTTGGATTGATTATTCTCTGCAGAAGTTAGCGAAGTTGTATATCTCTGAGATAGTTAGACTGCATGGGGTTTCAGTATCGATTATTTTTTACAGAGATTCTTGTTTCACGTCTCGATTCTGGAAGAAATTGTATGAAGCTTTGGGTTCAATGTTGGACTTTAATATTGCGTTCCATCCTCGGACCGATGGTCAATCTGAGAGGGTGATTTAGATACTGGATGATATGCTTCGGAGTTGCGTGATTGATTTCTGAAGTAGTTGAGAGGATTATCTGCCTCTAGTTGAGTTCGCCTACAACAACAGTTTCCAACCTAGTATTCAGATGGCACCTTACGAGGCTCTGTATGGTTGTAAGTGTCATACTCCTTTATGTTGGATTGAGATGGGCGAACGTCAAGTTTTGGGTCCTGAATTGGTTTTTGAGACAGAGGATAAGGTTAGGTTGATTCGGGATCGTCTGAAAATGACTTCTGACAAGTAGAAGTCTTATGCAGATATGAGAGACGTGAGATTGAGTATTCTGTAGGGGATTTTTTGTTTCTTAAGATCTTTTCGTGGAAGAAAGTTCTAAGGTTCGGTCGGAAGGGCAAGCTGAGCCCTAGGTTTATTGGACAGTATTAGATTCTAAAGCGTGTGCACTAGTTGCTTATCAGTTGGAGCTACACCCTGAGCTAGACCGTATTCATGTTGTGTTTCAAGTCTTGATGTTGAAGTGGTACCAATCCGATTCATCTCACATAGTTGCCATTGAGGATATTGAGGTTAGGCTAGATTTGACCTTTGAGGAAAGGCCGGTTCAGATTTTGGAACGAGACGCTAAGGTTCTAAGGAGGAAGTCCATTCCTTTAGTAAAGGTTCTGTGGCGGAGTCATAGTACTGAGGAGGCCACTTGGGAACCTGAGGACTCAATGCGACAGTAGTATCCTCATCTGTTCTAATCAGGTAAATTTCGAGGTCAAAATTTCTTTTAGGGGGTAGAGTTGTAACGCCCCAAAATTCTTATTTCAGCTTTTGTGAAAATGTGACACAAGTGTGTATCTGCTTCAGTAGTTAAGTGTGCTGGGTGTGTGTGTGAGGTCCCAAATTCAAGCACTAGCTTAGGCAAATTTTGTTTCTTTTGGAAATTAAGCCCTACCTCTATTTAGTGGGCTTATGTTTGATTGTCTGTAATTTCATATCAAAATGAGCCTGTTGGTTCAAGTGGTAAAGGGGTTGGTATGTTAGAGGTCTTGTATTCGAATCTCTGCGTCGGCAAGAGTGGTATATTTTTTTTCGGTTATCTGATAGAGTTTCAGTTGTACTGAAAGTCTGAGGAGTTTGAGATTACTGATTAGTGGGAGGAAATCAAGGGATAAGTGGTTTATCCAGGATTTTGTTTTATTTTCATTTTTATTCATTTTCCAAAATTTTCTCATTCTTCCAATTAACTGACATTAGCTTCTATTTTTCCCTGCCATTTCTTTTTCCCCATTTTTTTTGTTTTCTTCTTTACTGCTGTCGTAGCCCTTTATTCTCAAGATTTCAGTACTCGTGGTGCGACTTTGGTAAGTGACTCTCGGACATTTTGTGATTGGCGTTATCTATATGAAAATTGGGATTATAATCTTCTTTGGTTGGCATTCGGGTGAGTAATGTGGGGGGTTTAATTCTGTATTTTTGTGGATTAGGAGGAAGTAGTGAACAGTGAAGTCGTATTCTGATAACCTTTATTGCACTAGGGTCGATTTTTACTTCGGTAAGTTACTTGCGCTATTTGGGTTTGGTTTTAGTTCAATTTTTAGTGACTAATCAAGTGCTTTGTGGGTCAATCTTAGGTGTTGGGTTGCTTGGGAATGATTCTGCATCGAAATAGTACCTGGTGTCTACTTGAAACGTAGAAATCGAACTTTCAGTAAAATCTGAAAAAGGCCATTGTCAACGCCACACGGGCATGTGGTCACCCGTGTGGTAGGCTGTGTGCGTCAACACAGTCGTGTGATCGATGAAGGCCAGGCCGTGCGCAGGAGACTACCGTGTGATGACCAGGGTGTGGCCGTGTGAACTACACGGGCTACGCCAAATTGAGCGCGAGGGCCCACACGGGCGTATGATATCTAGTCCATACGGGCAAGGCCAATTTGGGCGTGTGGGCCCACACGTGCAGTCCACAATGGCATGTGGGCCTATTATACTGAAATTTTTTGTAGGGTCACACGGGTCGTCCTAATCGACTGTGGACCTACCATAGGGTTGGTAAAGGTTTACTAAACCCTAAATCTATGTGTTTTGTTAGACTGATGTACTGTTGTGAGCATGCCTATATTTGTTATATATTATTTGTTTGTAGAAGCATGGTTTATGAGTTAAATCTATATGCATGTCTGTTAATGTGATTTAGGTAGGATGATATATATATATATGTTGGAGAAAGTGTTCTGAAAGGTAGATCATGCCTAATATCTGGCAGTACAGCTGCATTATATCTAATATGTGCCGCATCGGTACAGCGTTGTGTGTAGGGCTAGATGGGTGTTTTAAACCCCACATGGTGTGTAGGGATGGTCGGAGATGGTGTGTAGAGGCTGGGGGTAGGATTCTGTTATCTGATTGCATATCTGTAACTATATCTGTATCTGAAATGGGCTCTAGCCCGTATCCATAACTGTATCTGTATCTGACATGGGCTCAGGCCCGAATGTGAATCTGTTTGATTTGTTATATTCTGTATGTATACATGTTTAACTCTGTTGGGTTACACACTGAGTTTACGTAAACTCATCCCCTTTTTTATTTATACTGTACAGGTAATCCACAGTCTTAGGCGATTCGGTGCTGCGGAGTCCCTCAGTGATCACATGTTTGAACTGGTTATAGTTTTAACTAATTTTGTATGTTATGGTTTATTCTGGGTTTGTTTTATGTAATTTGGACTTTATGGTCTGCTTTACTCTAAGTTGGGTTGGACTGCGATTTTATGATTTTATAACTACAAAATGTGACATAACTCGAATTTTACCAAAAGCACGGGTTTTCTAAAAATGTGAACTGTTTTTCTTAAACACGATGGTTTTCCTAAGCTTCCGCTAAATTGATATGTTTTAAGGTAAGTCGACTAATAAAATGTATGTTTGAAAATTTAAGAAAGAAGTTAAAGATTTATATGACTAAGGTTTTTAATGAGATAGCTCCGTTTTCGAAATCCCTTCTATGTGACATCGCTAGATTCGGCCATAACGTTTAGGCCAGGTTTAGGGTGCTATAATTTAAGTTATTATAATTAGTGCTTTTTTTTATATAAAAAAATCATAAAAGATAAAATGGTGCTGTAATAATATATAATTTTAAAATATGATATTGAAGTCATTTTCAAATTGGCTAGTAAGATGAAGAAAAGTGTATCGTTGAGTTTGAATTCAAAGTGGGGTTGGTATAATAGTAACTAGATTTTGACGCATGTGAAATGCATTCTTCAAATTAAAATCAAATTTCTCAAGTCAAAAAATTAAACTTTAAAATAAAATAATGGGAAGTAAATATTTAATAATTTGTTGTTAAATAAAATATATAAGTTGCATAATTTTAAATATATATTCTCACATATTTTATAATAAATATATTTTATTCATTTTGTAAACTTATTGTGTTGTTTATTTAATTTACGACGCTAATTGATAAATTGAAAAAATACTCATACACTAGAATCTACATCCTTCTAACAACAATGTCATTGAAAGTTTAAGTACTTAATTTAAGTTAAAAATTTATTCGATATATTACTTAAAATTAATTATCGACTATAACTAAATTGTTTGATAAATATTGATTTTAAATTGTAAAATTGTTATGAATATCTTATTAAGTAGATGTTCATCATTATTAAGATAAAGTTTTAATGTACTTTAAATTCTAATAGTTATCGAATTAAATCTCTACTTCTTTAATATTTCTTATGCATATAAATAGAGACTCGATGAAAATTGTAATCATTCATTTTGATCAATAAAGTACATTCTATATTACTTTCATGTTTTCTTTGTTCTTTATTCTCCCCATTTCTTTTTATTTTATAACACGTTATCAGCACGATCTTACTCAAAGTGATAGTTCATTTTATTGATGATCAAATTTATCCTTCATGATTTTTAATATTTTTTACGGACAAGATGCAAAATTTTTACAGGAAGTTTTTTTATTTAATGTTTCATATCTGATTATTATTTTTCATTCTTCTTTCATTATACATTATCATTGTTTTAATTAACTTATTTTACTTTTTGTTCTTAAGGATGGTGAAAGATTTGATGTCATTATCTATATGAAATCGAGAAGTAAGATTCACTCTCAAAGTTTGTTTTTGATATTTGCTTGGGGATGATCTCTTTCTCTTTATTACAAAGATATTTATAATCACTACTTCTCATCCATGGAAACGTAAGTTAATTTAATCAACTTATTTTGAAATTTGATTTGATTTCTATTAAAAATTAAATTTATATAATTCACTATTTGTATATCTATGAATTTATAAAACCTTTCACGCATTTAGTTATTGGGATTTTTATGTGGAGATAAATATTTTTAATAGAATTGATTAGTTTAATTTTGATTTTGATTAAGATATATGATTATTGCGAATGTGAGTAAAAATACTTGTCATGAACTTTGGGATATTCACCAGTCTATGATAATTTCATATCATTGTAAAATTTGAGATGAAATTATGTCATAAGAGGTAGAGGTTAAAAAATGTTTATGTTTAAACTTTTATAGCTATAAAATTATTTTAATTTGACATTATAATTTTCTGTATTTTGTTGTGGTATGATATATAATATATATTATCTAACCATAATGATTTCTTAATGACATGAATTTATTATTTGCTACTTTTAATATATGTTTTATTTATACCTATTCATTTTATTTTATATGAATAAATAAAATTTATTTAAAATAAATTAAGCATTCATTAAGGTTATACAATAAAATGATTATATGCTCTAAAGAGCTAATATTGCATCAAACGTAAAAAGCTCTTTAAGACCCTATATTTTAGCTCCTTATGATGCAAAATTTTATAAAATATAATATTGTTTTTCAGATAAAAAGATATATGTTGAATAAAACCTTCATGTGTTTTACATTAAAACTATATATATAAATAACATGAGATACTCACGTATTTGTATTATATATATTCCCCAAAGGAATACATTACACTATATGATTGAAATATCTAATGTGCTCTGCAGTAGCAATATTGTGAAAATCACTTTAACAATATTTTTAAACGATCTAATAACTTCTAATGGCTAAGCAAAATAATAAGTTACTAATGAAAAACTATGAAATTCTTCCCACTAGTTTTGCTTTATTCCCTGAAGTGAATGTAGCAGTACGTTATAATTATGAAAAAAATGAAAATATATAGATCATAATTGTTGTTGCAATTGAGAATGTTATTGGAGACTAATCGTGACAACATGAATAGATAGATTTTGATTTGAAATCCACGCATGTTTTGCAATAGTGATTATAAAATAAAGAATCAATGGAGGCATTTAGAAATTTATCCTACTAGATTTATTGCATTCCCTGAAGTGAATGCAAACATAAAGAAAATAAAAGATATAATAATGGACCACTAAAAGTGGGAACATAGTAATAAATTAGAGAACAATGAGAGTTCTCAAGATAACTCTTCAAAGGGTAAAGATAATTTATGTTATCAATGTGATATGAAAGATTACTGACCACATATGTGGCATATGCCTAAATATTTTGTTTCATTAATATTTTGTTTCTATTAATATTCTTTAATGAATGATATGAGAATGTAGTAATAAATTCTATTATTATAGATAGAAAGTATTTATCTTATTTGGTACTAAAACAAACAAATATTATTCCAATATTTGATAGTACAAAATTAGTCGAAAGCTCTATAAGAGTTAATATATTAATATATTGTGATGGTTAATCCATTGGTTTTAAAAGATATTTATAATGGATCTTATATTGAGATTGTGAATGAGGAAAATATTATATTTTATATGAATCACTATTTCTATAAATATCTATTTTGAAAAGATGAAAAGAGAGGATTGTGTTATTAATTTATATTTATTTTATAATCTCTGTGATCTTCATTTGTCATCATCCTTGTTAAGGGGTTAGAAGTAAAATATTTGATTGTGAAAGATCTATTTATGAGTAATAAAATATGATAATTCTATCTAAAGCTCGTTACGGTTAGATGCATCTGAAGTTGCAAATTTATTTATTTTAGATATTTGAAGATTTTAGCATATTCCTTGAAGTGAATATTGCATATAATTGTTTGAAAATTTTATTTATTTTGTTGACTTAGTGACATTATAATATTCACATTGATTTAGACATTTCCAGTAGTAAATGTCACAATAGCACTTATATGTGGATACAAAGTAAAAGGAATGATAGTAAAATTATTAATTTGTTACAATCTAGTACAATTGAAACACATGTTAAAGTAAACCAGAAGTTTATTGATACAAATGTATTTACTATTTGGCGTGACCAATTAGACCATACTGGATCATATATGATGCGAAAATTAATTAAAAATTCATATGGACATTCATTAAAGAACTAGAAAATTCTTTATTTTAAAGAATTATCATTTGTTACTTGTTCTCAATAAAAATTGGTTCTTAGAAATTCATTGGCTAAAGTTGAGATTTAATGTCTTGCATTTCTGAAATGAATATGGGTCCATTCATTCACCATGTGGATGGTTTTGATATTATATGATTTTGGTAGATGCATCTATAAAATAATCACATGCGTTATCAACTCGCAACCTGTCGTTTGAGAGATTGTTTATTTAAATAATTAATTTCAGATTATGCAACTAAAACAATTCATCTTGCTAATGTTGGTGAGTTTACATCCCAACTTTTCAATGATTATTGCATGTCAATTGGGATAAAAGTTGAACATCTTGTAGCTCATGTTCACACACAAAATGATTTAGCTAAATTATTTATTAAATGCCTCCAACTAATAACTAAATCATTACTTATGAGAACAAAACTTTCTATTTCAGCATGAGATTGTATTGATTTACATGTTGTATGCATCAAGCCAATAAATTATAAATACTCCTCATTACAATTGATTTTTAGTTAAGAGCTAAACATTTCCTATCTTACAATTTTTTAGATGTGCAGTATATGTTCCTACTGCTTCACCACAATGCACAAAGATGGGTCATTATAAGAGATTGAGAATCTTTATTTATATGAGTCTCTTTATAATATTTTTGAGCTATTAATTCGATATTTAGTTATGACAAGAGTTGTCAGTTTTCCCAACATTAGGGGGAGAGAATAAAAAGCTGGGTTAATAAAGTACTTGAAATGAATTATCAATGTCTAAGATCCTTTTATAAAGCAATGTGAACCAGAAGTTCAACAGATAATTCATTTTACAAATCAACTGCCATATTCATTAAATCTCACATACCAGCTGAAAATGCTCCAATATGAATTGATGTCCTAATAGGGTAAACTATTAATGCAAAAGAAAGTAATCCATGCATGAAGCGTGGAAGATCAGTCAGTTTTAAAAATAAAAATACTCGTAAAAGTAAAAGAGTAAACATTCAAGATGGTCATATAATGGAGGCGGGAGTTCTAGAAGAGACTCAAGACATAACTAATAAGTAAAACTCCAGAAGAGATTCAGGTACCTGAAACTGAATTTTAAAATAATGAAATAAGATATCTCGATAAGTTATATCAATTCGAGAAAATGTGGAACCGAATAATAAAAATGGTTGAAAATGATTTTGCTTGTAATATTATTATTGAAATAATGAAATAAAAGAAGGATCTAGAATAAATCTATTGAGAAATATAGATATGAAATAAATTGATCAAAATAGAAAGACGCAACTTAAGTATAATTAAATTCGTGGAGTTTTTGGACCAGTAGTCAAAATATCTAAAGGTATAAAGCCAATGAGGGTGCAATTGAAGTAGTTTTGCAAAAAGCGGAATAAAAATATGAAGTATTTCGCTAAGTCTTGGCATTGATTATGAAAAGGTATAATATTCTTTTTTGGTTGATGCAATAACCTTTAGGTATATTATTTTGACAATTCATAAAAGATTTAACTTGCGTCTAATAGTTATTATTACAACTTTTTATGAATCACTATATAGTAAAGTTTATATTAAAATCCTTGAAGGATTTAGGATGCTAGAAGCATATTGAAATCCTCGAGAAATTGTTCATTTATATGAATTGAAATAATTTGAACATATGTGGTAAATTTAACTTAGTGAATAGTAGTTGAAGGAGGATTACAAAATGATCCAAAATATCTATTTGTGTTTTTATAAAATAATCATGATTAAAGTTTGTTATAATTATTGTTGAATCTCTTGAAGAGATCAAATTATATATCCCCAAATTTCCTTCACTCATGACTTCTAAAAAAATGATAATATAAAGGCTTAGCAAATACATTCAAATAATCATTTGAAAAACTAGTATTCAAGATTGAATACGTAGAATATGAGAAAATATGTGATGTTTTCATGAGGGGAAGTAAATCCGCATTGCACTCTTTTTCCCTTAATCGAGGTTTTGTCCCATTGGGTTTTCCTGGTAAGGTTTTTAACGAGACAGCATATTATGCGTATCATAGATTGTGTACTCTTTTTCCTTCATTAGGTTTATATCCCACAGTGTTTATTCTAATAAGATTTTAACAAGACGTATTATCTATCAATGGACATCCAAAGGGGAGTATTATGAATATCTTATTAAGTAGATGCCCATCATGATTAAGAGAAAGTTTTAATATACTTTAAATTCTAATAGTTATTAGAATTAGATCTCTACTTCCTTTATACTTCTTATGCCTATAAATAGAGACTCGATAAAGATTGTAATCATCCTTTTGATCAATAAAGTACATTCTCTATTACTTTCATATTTTTTTGTTCTTTATTCTCCTCATCTCTCTTTATTTTATAACAAAATTATATTTTACATTTTATCCTTAATTTTCAAACATTTTATCTTATTTTAAATAAAAATCAAATTTCGAAAGTAAATTTTTATAGGATAATATAATATTACTACAAAATAAAATTGAATTAATTGAAAATATTTTTCATTAAGTGATAAATAGCTCTTATCTACTTATCATTTTCACACTTTTATAGAAAAATTCTATTGGATTGTTTTTATTTTGTTATTACCAAACATGTGTAAAAAATAAATCATTCAAAATATTAAATTTCAATTGATTTAATTTTTTCACAAATGCCAATTGAGTCTTAACTCGATTGGCATGAACATTATTGCTAATGTAAGAGGGTGTGGATTTGAGTGCGTTAAAGTGCATTATCTTCCTATTTATGGGTTGAGGAGAAGTTATAAGTAGTTCTAAACATTGTGTCAAAAAGAGTAAATATGATCAAAACTTATAATGAAATTGTTCAAAAAATTTTCCCACTTGTTATCAAATAAAGCCTAATTCAAAATTTTTTCAATATAATATACAAATGATTATGTTACAAATGAATATTTGTTGAATCTGTTGACAAAAAAGTTTAATATCTCTTAAATAATATTTCAAGTTCAAGACATGTAAATAGATAAAATAATATTAAAATAATTTAGGTTACATAACTCGATTTAACACAATAGGATATAGGGTGAAGCTAAAAAATTTTTGAGACTGAAATTAAATTATATATTTTTATAATAATAAAATATAATTTTATTATTTTAAAATTTTATAAATTTTAAAAGGTTAAATAAAATTTTATATTTTTTAAATTAGAAAGAAGGTAAATAAAAATTTTCTATTTTTTGAAGCGAGAGCCTACCAACCCCTGTTAGGATCCTTTTAGTAAAAAAAAAGAGAAAGGAAGTCAAAGATACAACAATGGACAGGCTGGGTGTTGGTTTGTGAGATTTGCATTTGGGAATTGGAATTAAAGCCTATACCCCCGAAGTTTTAAACCGCGTTGGTCTCATTGATTGTGTAAGATATTTTTTCACATCAGATATTATTATTAATTGATGTTTAGGTGTAGGAAAATTATCCGACAGACTGTTAGTGGACTGTAAAAATGAGGTATATGTTTGATGAAGACGGTGGTTAATTTTTTACTTTCATTTCTTACCCTCTTTAAAGTTAAAAAGGTAATGGTTTATACTATAAATAAAACACTTAATTGAATTGATTTAACCGGCGATCTTTTTGTCCCTAACTTTAACCATAATGAAAATCATTTTTCTGGAAAGATTAAAAAATCTCACCCACCGACACCGACTCACCACCTCCTTTTCAGCAATCCGAATAGATCGACAACACGTGCTTGATTCTCAGAAACGCGTTCTGGGGCTTCATCTCAGCCGTCAGATTGAAATTTCCACCCAACACCTCGATGAATCTAGCCTCAATCTCGTTTCCAGGGGGCTGCCAACTTCGGTTTCTCTTACATTTCCCCTCCCTATATATGCACTTTCTCCCCCACCTTGCCTATTTGCCTTACACCCCATCTCTCCTCTCATACTTCACTCTAACATTCCCTTCGAGGTTTTAGGAAAACAGCAGAGGTACCCAACGCTCCTCCTTTTTCTGTTTTAGTTCACTTCTTGTGATATTGGTATTAGTTTTTGTATGTGGGTCATTTCGTACTTCATGTTTTGCATATGAAATGCTATAAATCTTTGCTATTTCTGCTTTTGAGTTGCAGATCTGCTTGTCTTTTTAGCGTGTTTCTTTAGTGGAATAAAGGATTTATTGAATTGGGTTTTGCAGAAATTAAGGAATGGAGACCTTCCTATTTACCTCGGAGTCTGTGAACGAGGGACATCCCGACAAGCTATGTGATCAGATCTCTGATGCAGTCCTCGATGCCTGTTTGGCACAGGATCCTGAGAGCAAGGTGGCTTGCGAGACCTGCAGCAAGACAAACATGGTGATGGTGTTTGGTGAGATCACGACCAAAGCCAACGTAGACTACGAGAAGATCGTGCGTGACACCTGCCGTGGCATCGGTTTCACATCTGACGATGTGGGTCTGGATGCTGACAACTGCAAAGTGCTGGTTAACATAGAGCAACAAAGCCCTGATATTGCCCAAGGTGTCCATGGCCATCTCAGTAAGCGTCCCGAGGAAATCGGTGCTGGTGACCAGGGCCATATGTTTGGTTACGCCACAGATGAAACCCCTGAATTGATGCCTTTGACGCATGTTTTGGCAACCAGGCTTGGTGCTCGCCTCACTGAAGTTCGCAAGAACGGAACTTGCCCTTGGCTCAGGCCTGATGGCAAGACTCAAGTCACCGTCGAGTATTACAACGATAAGGGTGCCATGGTGCCTGTTCGTGTCCACACCGTGCTCATCTCCACTCAACATGACGAGACCGTGACTAACGATGAGATAGCTGCTGATTTGAAGGAGCATGTCATCAAGCCGGTTATACCCGAGAAGTACCTTGATGAGAAAACCATTTTCCACCTTAACCCGTCAGGCCGTTTCGTCATTGGAGGTCCCCATGGTGATGCTGGTCTCACTGGTCGCAAGATTATCATTGATACTTATGGAGGATGGGGTGCTCATGGTGGTGGGGCTTTCTCTGGTAAAGATCCTACCAAGGTGGATAGAAGCGGGGCTTACATTGTGAGGCAGGCTGCAAAGAGCATTGTTGCTAATGGACTAGCTAGGAGGTGCATCGTGCAAGTCTCCTACGCCATTGGTGTACCTGAACCATTGTCTGTATTTGTGGACACTTACGGTACTGGAAAGATCCAAGACAAGGAAATTCTCAAGATTGTGAAGGAGACCTTTGACTTCAGACCAGGAATGATTGCCATCAATCTTGATCTTAAGAGAGGGGGCAATAGCAGGTTCTTGAAGACTGCTGCGTATGGTCATTTTGGTCGGGATGACCAAGATTTCACTTGGGAGGTTGTCAAGCCACTCAAGTGGGACAAGGTCCAGGCTTAATTGGAGCTTCATCACATTGGTTCTATGTCTGATTTATTTGATCTGCTGTCTGCTACCATATGAGGCTGCTTTTCTTACAATTTCCTTTAATTTCTTTTTTGGGTTTGAAATTTGATTAAAATTTATATTTATGCATATGAATGATATGAGCGATAATGAATGTTATTATTATTACAATTTGAAAGATAATAACAGAAAGTGAATTAAAGCATTTTTCTTTGTCTTAATGGGTAGCATTTCTTTTGGAAGTAACTTGGAAATGGGTATTAGGCATTTATGATGGTGTAAATTTCAGCAGCATTAGCCTTTGGATGGATAAATGCTGCCAGTTGTTCATGTGAACTGTGTCGGTGGGATTTGTTCGGTGTGCGAAGGAAGGAATCATAAAAGTAGATGTGCGTCCTTTTTTGGTACCATACCCCCACCACATGGAATTGAAAGCTCAACCCAATCTAGGCAAAACAAGCATTGACATGGATTAGATTAAAATGAAAATTAAAAATTTGTTATATTCTTTTTGTCTAGTTGGATCTTCCGGTACAACTAGCCCTCCCTTTCTGCGGTTAAAGCCTTAGAGGTAATAATTTCGGGGGCCTTTTTAACAGTAATAATATAAAATAAATAATTATATATTAAATTGGTTTGTCAATTAAATTATATATTAAAATGATATACTAAAGGTTGTAGGAGTGATGTATAGGCGGTATGATTTTTTTTTCTTGAAAATTATTTCTTTAATGTTTTAAAAAAACAGTTTTATATTAGTGGTATTTTATTAGTAGGTGACACCACAAAAAAATACAGGTTTCGAGTTTTAACGCAGTATTAAATAAGCAACATAGGACAAGGAGAGTTGGTGCCATTTTACTGGTGGCACTAGTCACACCTCTCTGATAGATAGCATTGGTGCTAGCGGCACGTCCCCTCCGTCAGTTGCGCAATGCATTGCAAATGCAATGTTAAATCCAATCGAAGCATGGAAAGAAAAAGGGAGGAGTAGATGGGGGACCATAATTATAAGGTTCTCGTTGTAGAGAAGATTCGGCAGAGGAAAGAATAAAATAAAGGAAAGGAATGAGAAGAAAGAGAGAAAAAAGAGAAAATGTATGTTTGTTAATAATTAACTTTTTTAATTTAAAGGGATTAGTATTTTTTAAATAAAAAGAATTAATTATTTTTATGTTGTTTTTATTTATTGTAAAATTTTTTGGTTAGTAATTATTATAAATTGTTTGTGTTTAGTTTAGTGTTTTATTGTGATTTTTATGAATGTAATTTTTAAAAATTATTTTAAAGTTATTTTGTTAGTAGTTTATGATTAGGTTATAAATTGTTTGTGTTTAGTTTAGTGTTTATTGTGATTTTTATGAATGTAATATTTTTTTCTTTTTTAAATTATTTTAAAGTTATTTTGTTAGTAATTTATGATTAGGTTATAAATTATTTGTATTTAGTTTAGTGTTTATTATGATTTCTTATGAATGTAAATTTTTTGTTTGTTTTTAAAATTATTTTAAAGTTATTTTTGTTAGTAATTTATGATTAGGTTATAAAATGTTTGTATTTAGTTTAGTGTTTATTGTGATTTTGTATGAATTTAAATTTTTTAATTTTTTTAAAGTTATTTTGTTAGTAATTTATGATTAGGTTATAAATTATTTGTTTAGTTTAATGTGTATTGTGATTTGTTATAATGTAATTTTAATTTTTTTATTTATTTGATAATTTTTAATTTATTGAAATGTTGATTAAATTTATTTTATATAATTTTATAGGTTGTTTGTAAGAAATTAAAGCATGTATGTTTCTATTTATTTTTGTTGATTTGTATGTTTTTTATGTTT
Organism: Gossypium arboreum; assembly: GCF_025698485.1. NCBI lineage: Eukaryota > Viridiplantae > Streptophyta > Magnoliopsida > Malvales > Malvaceae > Gossypium > Gossypium arboreum. The sequence goes on along the minus strand of NC_069072.1, from coordinate 129,180,124 downwards.
AGATAATTTATGTTTATTTTAATTATATTATTATTGTAAACTAACATAATTTTTAAGTAGGTAAAATGAGAATTTATTATATTTTTATTGTAATTATATTATTATTGTACTATATTTATCGTATTATTTCTTGTATGTATAATATTAATGTTTTTGATAATTATTAAAATAGACCCTCTAGAAATTAATTATCGAAATTTGTTATTCTCAACAAATTGTTAAGGTGTCTCAGTTTTGTATTTTAATATTGTTTCTTCTATTATTAGGATAAAAAGGCTCAAATCCAAATTATTTACCTACCGTACTGTGTTTTTTTGCAACAACCTAATTGATTTTTTTTTAATTGCAGATTTGCAACAAATGAGTTCTTTGATTAATAATGATGATCACATATCAAATACTATTAATGAGATGGTAATAAAATTGTTATTTGTTACGTCATTTACGGAATTAAATTAGGTTATATTAACTATTTCCCTAATTTAATAATCTCAGGGCCCGTAACGCGCATTGAGGGGTCATGTGAATGGTGTAGATTATCTGTCGGATGAACGCCTCATGCCACACTTGAAGTTAGCCGGATTCAGATCAACGACATTGATCTAGACCTTTGATTTGCGATACAACTTAATATTTGCTTTAGTAAAGCGATGGCGCCCGGAGACCCACACATTTCATTTGCCATATGGGGAATACACTATCACTCTGCAGGATGTTGCACTACAACTTGGGCTCCCCATTAACAGGAATGCGGTCACGGGCGTAAGTTCGATATCTAGGCTGGCAGCCCTTTGCTATAACTTGGATGCTCGCCCAGTGAGGGGAAATTTATGAGTTTAAGGTTTTCATGGATAAAAGCTAATTTCGAGCATTTATTGAGTACTGCCACTGAATGGAAGGTAATGTACGCTGTTCAAGCTTACATTATGCACATTATAGAGGGTGTACTCATGCCGAATGCAAACAACAACAAGGTCCATTTGATGTACTTGCCTCTATTATCTGATTTGCATAATATCCGTTTGTACAGTTGGGGGTCTGTAGTGTTAGTTATGTTGTATCGCAAACTTTGTCGGACGTCAAATCTTTCTGCCATGAACATAGGTGGATGCCTCATATTGTTGCAGTCTTGGACGCTTTACCGTATGCCATTCTTGGCATCGATTAGTCACCAATCATATGTATTTTCACTCGTGAATAGGTGATGAATTTTTACTCATTATAACAATTATTTGACATTTTTTTTGGATGATATTATTCTAACAATTTGTTTATGTAGTTGGAGTACTAATTCGGGTATCAGGAGATCATACACGGTTTTGATATACCATTTGATGATTGAGAATCATGCTGGAGAGGGAGTAAGTTTTTCCAATATTCATAATATTTTATTATTTTATCTTACTCGACCTGCGTTAATATAACCATGTTATTAATTGTACAGTTTATCTAGATGTCCTATTCTATCTTAGAAATTATGGCGGTTATTCCCTCATCTGTCCATGTCCACTCAGACTTATAGTGCATTAATGCACCCATTATCTATTTCTAATCAGTGAAGTGGTATCACATGGATTGAGTACTCTGGCAGTTTGGTTACAAATAGTATATCTCGACATTGCCAGTACAGTTGGGGGACATTTACAGGATTAACAAGAGGGGGAACCATTGAACTGATTGGGCAGTAGTGCATGAATAATATATTGCAGTTTGGAACAATAGGTTGGGGCGGATACCTCAGATGGATCGTCCTTTGGATCTGTAGCCCTTGTTAAAGTACATACATTGATATTTTGAGATGGGAAAATCTTCTTTATTTGGTGGGCAGTTGATGATTGTCCCTCCGCATATCACATGACTTGGGCAACCCTCCCATCCCCTTCCACATCTGCCTCCTGCACCCAAGCCAGAGCTACACTCTGGAGATAGTTCTTATCATCTAGACTTGGGTGTGATGATAACTTCTCGGGCTCGTTAAGCTACGAATATCATTTAGAGTTTGATATCTTCAGCCCACTACCACCGCATTACTGGCGTTTGAGGCATATGATTTTTCTTTTATGTTTCACACACCCCCACGTGCGGGTGAAGAGAACGTTGATTGCCACAATCATCCGCAACGTAAACGTCGACCTCCACAAAAATATACCCCTATGACCACACCATCAAATAATTAATTTTATGAGTTTTTACAATTTAAATAGTCAAGTTTGTATTTATTTAATTCTACAAAATATAAATGCAAAAATATAAACTTTGTAATTCAAATTAGATTAATTGCAACAAACTTTAGACAAAATTTGTATTTATTTAATTGAGATTTATTGCAACATTAAAACTTGAAAAAAAATTGTAATTTAAATTAGATTAATTTCAACATTAAAACGAGGAACAAACTTTATAATATAAATTAGATATATTGGAGTACATTAGTTCAATTCCTACCCAATCGAGATGATTGTCCAATATGGTAATTTCAGTGTGGGCATTTACTCTAATTATGACCAGTTAATCTGCATATGTCGCAAAGCTTCCCGTCGGATTTCTTCCTAATGTCTATTTCATTATGGATTTTGGATGATTGTGCATGACCTTTCGGATTCTTACGCAACCCTTTATCCGGGGCAAGCTCGAAAGTCGTCGGAGGTACCTCCTATGTGGACAGGTCAGGCAGGATGGGGAACTCGTTCTCCCAAACATGCAACGTCCGCTCGAGAGTGTACACCTCATCGATAAATTATTCAACATTGAGTGAGACTTTAGCGCAAGCTGCCATAACATACGCACATGGATAATGAAGTGTCTGAAACCTCTTGCAATTGCATTGTCTGTTTTAGAGATCAACTCCGTAAGACGTAGGTGGTATGCTGGGTCAACGACCGATAGTCTCCATAACTCAAAACGTTTCAAGAAGTCATGAATATACTTCTACATTTATCGACCTCGCCATCCAACAGTTTACAACCATTGTATCCCTGACATTTTCGACAAACACATGTCTCGTCTCCATCTGGTTAACTTGTTGCTGCCTCATTCTTAGCATCAAGGTAGCCAACCTGTAGAATGTAGCTGAGAACACAGATAAAATCAGAAGATGTCGTGTTTTCATCAACACGGAGTTAACCCACTCTGCCAAGTTGGTGGTCATATGACCATAGTGAAAGCCCTCATCGAAACTTTGTGCCTATTGTCACGGCTCCATCGTACCCAACCACTGTCGGAAATGTGTGTTCATTTCACCCCCCATGTCACTTTCAATTCAAGTCATCTTTTGCCAAAAAATGTGTGGTTTTAGCTCGTACGTTGTGTATGTATTAAGAAAAGATAAGTTCCAATCTCGCCTTAAAACATTAAAATGTATATTGAAAAGATAAAGTCATCCTTCACCCATTCTCACAACTTGTCTCCACCAGTCTATATTCTTATAATCTCAGTGAAAGTTAACTGCGATGTGCTGGATGCAATAAACGGATCTCTATGATACACCGGAATGCCTAATGGCTGTAATTAATCCTTTCTCTTTATTGGAGATGATGCAAATATTATTGTTATTAATAACATACCTCCGAAGGCTTGTCAGGAAGAATTCCAATGATTTTATGTTCTCTTTATCCAAAATGGAAAACACTATCAGGAGCAGGTTCTTATTCCCATCTTGAGCAACCCCAAGAAGCAATATCTGTATATATTTACTGTATAACCAGGTCCCATCTACTTGTACAAATAACTTGAAAAGGGGAAATGCGCACATGTATGGATCAAACGTCCAGAACATTTGTTAGAACATTCATTGAAAAATTCTTTTTCCCGGTTGTAATTAGTCATCCGGGTCGTAATAAGGCCATGTCTACAACTCAATTACAGTCTCTGGTACGTACTCTCGCATAGTGGTTATCCATCCCTATAGCTCATTGTACGATGTATCGAAATCTCTGTACAATTGCTCCATTTCCATATGTTTAGCTATTCATGTCTTTTGGAATAATACTCGATTCTGGAATCGTACCTACATTTCAAAAATCAATACCGAAACTTTAATAGTCAGCATGTCCTTCACCATTGGCATGATACACGTGCAGATAGTTTTGGAATCAAGGTTCTGATGATCTTCTATCATACGTGTTGAAATGTATGTGTGAGGGCCTAACAAATTTTTGTATCTCCCACATCTATGACTTATGGATAAATGCGGCTCGTACCTGCCAATTGCATCCTTCCGTTGACCTCCAACATTCCTCAATATATAATGTCAGTTTAAACACAGTGACTTTGTAGTCCACTGACACATTTATGCTATACAGCTTAATGGAAAATACGCACTCTTCCTTGCTTTTGAATCTCTGGCCCACGAACAACTCCTCAAGATTAGAATCTATGGCCATTTAGTGAGCAGGTAATATTTCAGGAACTCCAAGAACTAGGCTGCATGCGTTGCATTGGGGTTTATAAGCAACATGTATGTCTTAGGATTATTGTGTATCACAATACGTCAAATTTAGTTCCTGATTGAAGACACATTAATGTTTCTATTATCATTCACGCCTTCATCGTCAATATCATTCGGGACCTCATTCACATCGGGATCACTACCACTATCTCTATCGACCTCATAATCAGAATGATCACTATTATCGTATCCATCGTCACCAACCACATTAGTTTCGAGTGCAACAGTGAGATCGATGTCGATCCCACTTACAGTCTATTGACTATCAATGTACGATATCGGAACCACCACACACAACTCTTGAGCTCCATGTTCTTCACCTAATGGAGTGGGATCTTTAGTTGGCTTCACACCAACTAACTCAACAAATAACTGAATCGGTGCATTTTAGTCGCTTCAGTTCCCACAATAAAGAGCAACCATTGACTCCACGTCTTCATTGTCTACAAGTTCCATCTTGGTGAATTTGATGGGATCTATCGAAACTGGAAACTTGTAGAAAAGTTTTGAAATCCTTCTCCCACAATGTCTAACAATTTTTGCACTAATCATTTCCTTCATATAATCAAACGGGACATTTCTATTAAATCTCATTGCTATTTGTTGGCGACATTCAAATATACATCCAACTGTTGTTGTCAAAATTACTCCATCAAAATAAACGCATACGAAAAACTGATTATCCATCTTCAATACTAAATCTGTTAAAAAAGAAATAAAAATTCTCAAAATAATTTCGAACAGTAAAAAAATTACTTAAATAAAAAATTTAATGAAAAAAAAGACCAAAATTATATCAATATGCAAAACTTTTCATTCATAAGCTCAGACTTTTTTAGTTCTCATTTTTTACATGCACAACCATATTTACTCCTTTTTTTTACATTATCTACTCTCCAACGTTTACTTTATCTTTACATTTAACTACTTAAACTCCTTTCTACGTTTTCTTCCATCTCCGATTCTGTATCTTCCTCCGAGAAATTCTCTATATTAAATTTTGAATTCTTTTCAAATTCATCTTCTACAATCCAATTTGGAAGTTCTTTAGGATCTTCTTCCTCTTCAATCTTTACAATGGGTATTGAATTTATAAATTCTCTTGGTAATTTCCTAACAACTAATTTATCCATCCATGGCATGTCAAAGGCATTTTACTTCTCAGTCAACTTTCAAGAACCTACATTTTCTCTCGCTATTTTCTTTGCTCCATAAGAGATTATAAACTTCACGAAGTATATAACTATATTCCAATAGGTTCGTGGTACCAATGTCTTCCAAATTTGGTCTAAAATGATTTGATGCTCCGTTCTATTAATGTCCCTCTAAGGGTCAATTATTACACTTTATTCTTTCTAATCAGTTCATGATCCTTCCATAACACTTCTTGCATCTTTTGATTTACGACTATAAGGTGTTGAACTGTCTTCTTTTGGTTTCATTCTATAATCTTGCAATTCTCTCATCATCTTATCAACTTTCTCCCTTTATGCTGAAGTTGTTATCTCATCAGGTAATATAAGATTTATTGTCATTTCTACCAATATCCGTGACAGAAAATAATTTTTTTTCGAATTTCAGTATTTATCTATTTTCTCTCGTGTCATCACTAATTAACAATTAATAATAAATTTAAAATAAATTTAAAAATAATAAAAAGATTACATTCATAGCCTAACAAATCACAATAAACATGAAACTAAACAAACAATTAACCTAATCACAAAATTACTAACACAATAACGTAAAATAAATTAAAAATAAAAAAATTACATTCATAACCTAACAAATCACAATAAACATTAAATTAAACAAACAATTTATAATAGTTACTAACAAAATAAATTAAAAACAACATAAAAATAACAATAAACAAACTACACAATACTAATAAATATTTATCCTCATCATAATCCCTTATATTTAAAAAAAATAAAAATACATTATCCTTTCATTTTTCTTCTCCTTTTTTTTCTTTCTTTCTTCTCCTCTCTTTTTCTTCTCTTCTGCTATCTTTTTTTTTTTGTTAAACTATTTTTCTTCTTCATTGGGACCATTGAAAGGACCCCCAAATCTACTTCACCGGTGCTGCCTATCAGATAAGGGTCACTAGTGCTACCTATTGATATGGCACCACCCCTATATACCATTCCCCTATTTCTACGCGAGCACATACTAAACCTGAAACCCGTATTTTTTTGTGGTGCCTCCTACCAACAAGGCACTACTAATATAAAATTATTATTTTCATACATTAAAGAAATAATTTTAAGAAAAAAAATGGGTGATGCCACCTATGCACCACCCTCCACTGCCTCTGATATACCATTTTAATATATAATCTGGCTGACATGCTAATTTGGTATATAATTATTTATTTTATATTATTATTGTAAAAAAGCTAATTTCGGGCATGCCCAGCTCCATAGAGTGACAATCGTGTGTATAATACTCGAGAATTAATTCATCGTTGTATGACTGATCAAAGATTACTAGTGATTCCAACATTATGCAGGTAATTTAAAGCTTGCAACCCAAGCCAAAATTTTTGTTTTTGAGATGAAATTAAAAGATTTTTAGGGAACAAAACTAAAATTTGCGTTAAATGGCTTAAATTAAATAATTATTTTTAGGACAACTAAAATGTATTGATAATTCTCATATTTTGAATTATTTAAGTTTAATTTTCCTAGTATTTTAGGAATTTTAGCTTTATGTTAGTTTTTATTATATTTATAGTTATATTTTATTCATACTTTGTTTAATTTTCATCATTTTTGGAGTTACTTTGGATTAAGATGCAAATATCTTTTTCAATTGTAAGTTTAGAGTTAAGCGTGGAAGAATTGGATCTCCCGACCTCTCTTGGACTCAAACCTGAGCGGATATCAGAGGCAATAACTTGGATCAAAAGGGTTGGAAACACTGCTGGCTTGGGATCATAATGGTAGCTTGGTGGATGGATGGACTGATTTGGTTACCACAAAGGCCTATCAAGCCTGCTGAAGCTTCCCCCTTTTCCCCAAGCTGCATTTTTTTAGGCTAAAGATCGGACCCAATATTACTTGTAGTGCAAAGGCCACCATTATAGCAATCTGTAAATTAATGAGAAAGAATTTTAAAGTTCTTTTAAAGGCATTTTCGTGTTAGAATTAGGCAGACCCAGAGTTGGAATGTGGGTAAGAATAAGAGGTGATCTGGATTACTCCATCAAATACACCTCCATAATTGTAAACTCTCTCCCTATATTTAGCTGAAGTGAACTATCACAAGTACATTATATGGTGAAATTTCCACTTAGCTATGTAGATACAATTGGCGTATGTTTTTCAGCCTTTAATCAGAATCTGGTATCTTACCTAGCTACCTTAGCTGGACCCATACTTCAACAGTTCCCACCTGAATGGTCGGAATACATAAAGAACTTCAGGGGAGCTTTTGAAGAGCAGAGCCACACATACACACACAGCAGCAATAGCAACCATGGAGAGCATGGTCGGCCTATATACCAGGGATGTTGTTCTGTTTCCATAGGCCAGCTTCTTTTCACATGCCTTGCAACCATCCTGCCTCGGTTTCTTCTTAATCTTTTGAATCTCCAGACTGACGGCCATTGCCGATCTGGTTCCATCTGATAGTTTCTGCTTGGAGTTGCAGTCTAATGGGGTTCCAGGGATATCCAGCACAACATAACCACATTCTGATTTTTTGTTGATTTTTCTCTGAACCAAGTGGATGTAGCTGTAGTGACCTTGAAGGCGTGCATAATCATTAGGTGTCAAACCTGTGCAGTCTTGAGCACTTTTCCATGCTTCAATTGCCACCTGGAGAAGACACACAGTCAGGTCGGCACCGGAAGAGGAGCATTATTGCGGATCTTAACCCAAGAAAATCAAAAAACATTTTCACAAAGATAGAGATGGTCCAAAGATATCAATCAGCATTAGAGCAGTTCAAGTTCAGGAGTTAAGATCATAAATCAGTAAAATATAGAAAGAGGATGTGGAGGGGCAGGCACATAGGGATCATGATTATTATACTCAATAGGATGCCTGCCAATGACAAACATAATGCATTATGTTGAAAATACAAAGAGAGACATCAGGAGATACCAATCCAGGATCATCAGTTAATGCATCTAAAACATTCTCGCAGCCTTCCCGACTAGCTACCACGTGAAGAGGAGTCAACCCAGCAGGCCCGACAACATTTGGTTTAAACATAAATCCATAGTCGTTTCCATCCACTGATAGCTTCTGCTTAGATCCAGGCTTATCCAATACTTTATTAGGAACATATCTTAATAGTAATTCTACCATGGGCCTGCAGTTTCTTCGGACAGCTCTGTGGAGCAGACACATATCCAACAAAGCAAACTCCATAGAACTATGGTCCCCTAAATCAACTGTTCTGTCAAAGAGAATGCCCAGAAGTTTCTTAACTACGGCACACCAGTCATGGTCCATGGAGAATTCCATAAGCCACTTGAACCGCCTGAAAGGAAAGAGATTTAGATTGGGGTTCATGTCACCCAGCTTCCTGTTCAAGTGATTTCTATGAAGAAGCCATCCCATTTCATGTATAAAGTCCAGTGCTTGATTCCTGGTTTCCATTTTCTCCTCGTTTTTGTTAATGTCAACTGTTGGTACAGCTGTTTCTATCACTCCTTCCAGAGTACAAATCTCAGAACACACTTCTTGCTCTGCAACTATGAATGGGAAAAAGGTGCTGCTGAGTCCAAAGTCTTCAACCTGATAGAATCATATGACCAAAATCCATGCATTAGAGTGGAGAGGAAAAACACACTCCCATCTATGCAGAACACAAATAATTTGTGGATCCGCTATTTTCTTTTAAAAATCTAAGACCAAGTCTCAGCTCTCAACTAGCACTTAGTGGACTCCTTTCCAATGATATTTACCAAGTGACTGACTCGGTTGCTTGGTTTCAAAGCAGATGATATTATTTGATCAAGACAGTATGCATATCTAGTAACAATATTTCACAGGAAATGAGATGTTAAGGCCCATATCCAACCCCAACGCTATTCTCCCAAACAACCAAAACAGCACATCCACAACTGCATTACAAAGCTACATGGTTTTGTACTATAGATCTATCATCTTGAAATCTCAAACAAGCTTTCATCATAGATACTTAAGTAATTTACTATGTCTAATCAAATTTCATCATGAACAAAGAATATGATAGGAAAACACCAAACTATGACTGCACCTCAATAAATCCTCTTCCAGAAACATTTGGTATAGGGCATAGAAAACAAAGGTGTTGTAGTTTATCTTGTTCATTGATGGGATCAACAGCATCCATCAAGTCATAACAAGTTTCCTGCACCAGATATTTTCCTTCAACCGCACAGAGTAACCTGAACCAGAGGTAGTTGGATTTAGTACTTTTTCAGGTAAACTAACAGTATAACTCTTTTTTTATACTATTAGTCTTTTATTACGTCTGTCTGCGTACACATTCTACTGAATAAAGGATGAAAAGAAAGCATAGCTGGATTCAAAGATAATGAAGAAATACCTTGTGCTGGATTGATTAAGGTTAAAGCCTTTAACAACAAATTGAGCTCTCTCAGTTACTGATACAGCAATTGGCTTGATGCTTGAGATCTTACAATTTCGGTGGCTTTTCAGAGGTAAAGGAGCATCCAACACAACCCTTCCTGCAGCATAGATGGGGGCAAAAAAACATAGGCTAGTCTTTTGACAATGTCTATGCGAAGTACTAATTTGTTGGTAATTAAATGAGAAGAAGAATTTTAAAGTTGCTAATGAAAGCAGAAAGTCATGGCTTCAGTGGGATTATATTTCAGTCTTTGCAGCCTATAGAAAGATAAGCATATCACAATATGTGCAGATAAAGTCATCTGATTTCTTGGTATTTATCACACACTAAAACAGACAACTGTATCGGAGATACTGAGGCAGATGTGGAGAATCCAGTTCTTGAAGCTGAGATGTTTCGGTGATTGTATTGCCCTTTATGGATCTTTTTCTGTTTTCTGGCTTCTGATTTGTGGTGTTTCTGGTTTCTTTGTACTACTATGTCTTGCTTGCATATTGGTTTACGTGTTACCGTTTTCTGGTGATTGTAATGTATTAGAATTAGGAGTTATGGTTTTCTTTTTATTGTATGAAATGTTTTCAAGTATTGATAAATTTTTTCCCTAGCAACAAAAAAAAACGGAGCAACTGTAGCTGAGGAACTCTTTCAAGATCACAGACTGTTGAGAATCTTTTGATTATCTGATAGCATTAATTACCATCTTTAGAGATTACGACTGATTTTTAGATATTCTAATTAAGAAATATTCTTTCCTTAAGTTGAATTAAGAAATATTCTTTCCTTAAGTTGATTCAATCTTCATGTATATATAGTTGTACATATTTATAAGAAATATATACTTTTGAGATTTTTTTCTTTATTTTTTCCAAAAACCCTAGAAACACAGAATTGGTACTTTCCACCCTAGCATTATTTTTTTCCCTCACCGCCCCTACCATTGGAGTCAGCATACACTCACCGGCGAAACCAGTGACCAGAAGACCGCGCGTGGGCCTCACGTGCCGTTGCAAGCTGCTGCAGCTTTGTTTCACGCGCTGCGCGTGAGTTTGCTGCTTTGTTTTCAAGAACTTAGTTAGACTCTTTAGTTTGTGATGCTTGTGAGTTTGCTAAGCATACAAGAAACAGTTATCCTTTACGTAATAATAGAAGTATTGTTCCTTTTGAGACTATTCATTAGGATGTTTGGGGACTTACTTGCCTTATTTCTTTATTTGATAATCGTTGGTTTGTTACATTTATTGATTGTTGCACTCGGATGACATGAGTTTTTTTATTAAAGTCCAAAAGTAATGTTTTATCGTATTTTCATTCTTTCATAAATTGATTACTACTCAGTTTGATGCTAAGGTTAAGATTTTGTGAACTGATAATGGAACCGAGTATAACTTTAATGATTATTTAGATTCATATGGGATTTTGCATCAAACCAGTTGTCCAGGTACAAGTGCTCAGGATGGTCTTGCCGAAAGAAAAAAATCGGCATCTTTTGGAGCTTGCTAGATCACTTATATTCACTATGAACCTCCCAAAGCCTTATTGGGGGATGCAACCTTGGTTGTTGCTTATCTCATTAATCGGATGCCTCTTCGATTCCTTGATTTTAAAAGTCCCATAGAAACCTTACAGGGCAAGACGGATTACCCAATTTCACCGAAGGTCTTTGGCTGTGTTTGCTTCATTCATCTTCGATATGGGAGCAAACTGGATCGTCGAGCAGTCAAATGTGTTTTTATTGGATACTCCTCCAGACAGAAGAGTTACAAATGTTATCATCATCTATCTAGGAAGTATTATGTCAGTATGGATGTAACATTTCGTGAGGATGAACCCTACTTTACTTATAACAATCATCTCTTCGGGGGGAGATTGAAAATTAAGAGATGACACCTTATCCTGTTACTCTTTCGAGTGAGAATTTAGTTCTAATAGAGACTTCGCTTTAAGAGAAGACTAGCAAACGATTGTTGGATAGGCCTGATTTAAAGACTTACACTAGAGAAGGCAAGAAAAATTATGTCATCATACAATCTACTTTATGCCCTAACTCTTCACTATCAGGTGAGTCTTCTTTACCTAAGTTTGCTACTGAAAGGTGTTAGAACTTGCGTTTTACATCCTATTTCTAACTTTGTCTTGTATGATTCGTTATCCCCATCCTATTGAGCTTTTGTTTTATCTTTGTTCTCTATGTCTATTCCACATGATCAGAGAGATGCTGTCACTGATCCAAGATAGAAGAAGGCTATGATTGAAGAAATGAGGGCTTTAGCAAAAAATGAGACATGGGAACTGATTAATTCTCTTGAGGGGCAGAAAATGGTTGGCTGCAAATGGGTGTTTACTATCAAGTATAAGATTGATGGTTCAATTGAAAGACTCAAAGTTAGATTAGTAGCGCAAGGATTCACTCAAACATATGGAGTGGATTATCAAGAAACATTTGCTCCAATTGCTAAGTTGAACACGATTAGGATCCTTTTATCATGTGCAGCAAATCTCAACTGGGACTTACAGCAGCTTGATGTAAAAAATGCCTTCATACATGGAGACTTGGAAGAAGAAGTGTATATGAGAGTCCCTCTAGGATTCGAGGATAACGATACTCAAGGGAAGGTATGTAGATTGAAAAAGTCCATATATGGACTAAAGCAATCTCCTAAAGCCTGGTTTGACAAATTTAGTAAGGCTATGGTTTCGTTTGGCTATCGACAAAGTAATGCCGATCATACCCTCTTTATAAAACATCACAAGGATAAGATTACTCTCCTTATAGTTTATGTTGATGACATAATTATGACAGGAGATGAAAAGGAAGAAATGACCCGACTTAAGAAATAATTGGCTCAGGAATTTGAAATCAAAGACTTGGAAAAATTACAATATTTTGTTGAAATATGTATATATTTTAAATTTATTTAGGTAGATAAATCTTATTTAGGTAGATAAGTTTTATTCATATTATAAGAATATTTTTATTTTATCTTTTAGTAGTTTATTAGAATAAGGGAACTATTTTTTTTTATATTTTAATAGTTTATTAGAATAAGTGAACTATTTTCCTAATTAGGATTAGGACTCTTTTCTCTATTTAAGTTTAGTTCTTTAGTTAATAATAATAGAACAGTTTTATTAAAAGCTCTCGTGAAAACTTTTATGGCATCTGAGCTAGGTTAAATTTCTAGTAACATCATGGTTAAAACAACCTTCACTGGAGATAAGAGGTCCAGCAATCAAACAGAGGAAAAAAGTTGTACCGTTGAAACAACTACCGAGAGTACAATGACTCAAGGGACAGAGGCGTCTCACCTTTCTTTTCAACTGACATCTCACAAGTTGAATGGCAAGAATTATCTGGAATGGTCGCAGTTCGTAAAATTAGCAATTGATGGGCGCGACAAGCTAGGTCATTTAAATGGAGAAGTTGAGTAACCACAGGTGGACAATCCAAGCAAGTGGAGGTCAGAAAATTCTATGATAATTGCGTGGCTTATTAATTCCATGGAAGCATCCGTAAGTAAACCTTTTCTTTTTCTCCCAACTGCTAAAGATGTTTGGGACGCTGTGAAAGACACCTGTTCAGATTTAGAAAACGCTTCACAGATTTTTGAGTTAAAAATAAAACTATGAAAAGCTAGGCAAGGGGAAAAAGAAGTTACTCTTTATTATAACGAGATGATGTCTCTTTGGCAAGAACTGGATCAGTGTTATATGATGAATGGGAGTGTTTCGGAGATGGTGTAAAAGCTATGAAAAAAGAAGAGAATGAAAGAGCTTATTTGTTCCTGGCTGGTTTAAATAAAGAATTTGATGAAGTGAGATCTCGGATCCTAGGGAAAAAACCGCTTCCAAAACTTCGTGAGATTTTTTCTGAGGTTAGAAGAGAGGAGACAAGGAGAAAAGTAATGTTAAAGCTAGGGTTTGAAGCTAATGATGATAATTCTGCTCTTGTATCTATTAAAAATTATGATGATGGTGAAAAAAGGAAAAAACATTGGTGCAATCACTGCAAAAAATATTGGCACACTCGAGTTACCATGTTATAATAAAAAATGGTTACAAATGTTATAATCCAGTTGATAGGAAGATTATTGTTACCATGGATGACAAATTTGTTGAAACACAATCTTATTTTGATTCTAATATTCAGAGAGGGAATTATACTAAGGAAGATTCTATAATTGATCAAAAAAAGACTAGGAATATACAACATAGGGATTCTAATAATGGGGAAGGCGAATTTATGATTAACACAAAAATTAATAATGTTACTGTTAATGAAAAGAAGTATGAAGGTGTAGAGTCTGATCATGAGAATAAAGAACAAACAAAGGAGTTAATTGTTTACTCAAGAAGAAATCGAAATCAAGAAAGTGGAATCCACCAGATTCATCACCAAGAATCCGACCCGCAAGATCCTGTCAAAAGTCCAGGTAAAGCTCATAATCCAGCCAATGATTTTTCTGATTTAGATATTTCAATTGCCAAAAGAAAAGGTGTTAGAAATATTGTCAAATATCCCATGTCTAACTTTGTATCCTATAAAGCCTTGTCTTCGACATTCTCAACCTTTGTTTCGTGTCTCGATACTGTAAAAATACCCAAAAATGTGAAAGATGCTTTACAAGTTCCTGAGTGGAAGGAGGCTATTTTAGAGGAGATGTGCGCTCTTGAAAAAACAGGTACATAGGAAACAATGGAATTACCTGTAGGGAAAAAAACAGTAGGCCGCAAATGAGTGTTCACAACCAAATTCAAACAAGATGGATCTTTGGATAGATACAAAGCCCGGTTGGTGGCTAAAGGGTAGACTCAAACATACGGGATAGATTATCTTGAAACGTTTACTCCAGTGGCCAAATTAAATTCCGTTAGAGTTCTTTTCTCAATTGCTGTTAATCTTGACTGGTCTTTACAGCAGCTAGATGTGAAGAATGCTTTCCTAAATGAGAAACTTGAAGAAGAAGTTTACATGGATCCTGCTCCAGGTTTTGAAGAAAAATTTGGAACTCGAGTATGTAAACTCAAGAAATCTTTGTATGGTCTAAAGCAGTCTCCTCGAGCTTGGTTTGAACGATTCACTCAAGTTGTTAAAAAACAAGGTTACTCACAAGGGCAAGCTGATCACACAATGTTCTATCGACATTCACAAAAAGGTAGAATAGCAGTTATTATAGTTTATGTCGATGATATCATTCTTACAGGAGATGATGTGGATGAAATAAGGCGTCTCAAGGAGTATCTAGCATTGGAGTTTGAGATCAAAGACTTGGGTCCTTTGAAATACTTTCTTGGAATGGAAGTTGCTCGATCAAAGAAGGGTCTTATGGTCTCTCAGAAAAAATATGTGATTGATCTTTTAAAAGAGGCTGGGATGAGTGGTTGCCGCCCAACTGACACACCAATTGATCCAAATGTAAAATTCGGAAATAAAGAAGGTCGATTAGTGGCAGTACCAAAGATTAGTTGGTAAGTTAATTTACTTATCACATACAAGGCCAGACATAGCTTTTGCAGTGAGCTTAGTGAGTCAATTTATGCACTCACCAATGGAGGAACATGAAAAAGCAGTGTTTCGAATTCTAAGATACTTGAAGAGTTCACCTGGAAAGGGCTTATTCTTCAAGAAATCCGAACAAAGACGAATTGAAACTTATACATATACAGATTGGGCAGGCTCAATAACAAATAGAAGATCTACATCAGGATACTGTACATTTGTTTGGGGAAACCTTGTGACTTGGCGAAGCAAAAAACAAAGTGTTGTAGCAAGAAGTAGTCAGAGGTGAGTTTAGATCAATGGCTCAAGGAATTTGTGAAATGATGTGGTTAAAAGAATTATGGAAAAGTGAGAAACCAACAACTTCACCAATGAAGTTGTCTTTGTGATAGCAAAGTCGCCATTAGTATAGCTCACAACCTGGTCCAACATGACAAAACTAAACATGTTGAGATTGATAGACACTTTATCAAGGAGAAGATTGAAGAAGGCCAAGTGTGCATGCCGTTTGTTCCTTCAAAACAACAAATTGCTGACATACTCACCAAAGGACTCTCTAAAACGAGCTTTGATTTTTTTGTTAGCAAGTTGGGCATGATTGATATATATGCACCAACTTGAGGGAGGGTGTTGAAATATGTATATATTTTAAATTTATTTAGGTAGATAAATCTTATTTAGTTAAATAAGTTTTATTCATATTCTAGGAATATTTTTATTTTATCTTTTAGTAGTTTATTAGAATAAGGAACTATTTTCTTTTATGTTTTAGTAGTTTATTAGAATAAGGGAACTATTTTTCTAATTAGGATTAGGACTCTTTTCTCTATTTAAGTTCAATTCTTTAGTTAATAATAATAGAACAGTTTTATTAAAAACTCTCTTGAAAACTTTCATATTTCCTCGGAATAGAAGTGACCAGATCGAAAAAGGGAATCTTTATTTCCCAAAGAAAATATGTCTTAGATCTTCTGATAGAGACAGACATGTTAGGTTGCAAACCAACAGAATCACCTATTGAGAGTAATCACAAGTTATAAGCAAAGATCGATGAAATGGTGGATAAAGAGAGATATCAAAGACTCGTCGGAAGATTGATTTATCTTGCACATACTTGACCTAATATAGCCTATGCAATTAGTTTGGTAAGCCAGTTTATGCATGATCCTCGCGAAACTCGTATGCAGACAGTATTGCAAATTGTGCTATTTGAAGTCTGCACCAGGCAAAGATATTCTCTTCTCCAAAAATAGTCATCTCAAGATAAAAGTATTTACAGATGCAGATTGGGCTGGCTCTCTTAATGACAGAAGGTTTACAACGGGTTATTGTACTCTTGTGGGAGGAAAATTAGTCACTTAGAGGAGTAAGAAACACAGTGTCGTGACTCGATCAAGTGCAGAGGCTAAATATAGGGCCATGGCTCAAGGTGTTTGTGAGCTTTTATGGCTGCAAAAGGTATTGGAAAAGCTGAAGTTGTTGAATGAAAATGGAACAACCTTGTACTGTGACAACAAAGCGGCCATCAGTATAGCTCGAAATCCAATGCAACATGATAGAACCAAGCAAATCAAAATAGATCGTCATTTTATCAAGGAAAAAGTAGTCAATGTTGCCTTAAGTCTATCTTATCTAGGATCCGAAAAACAGCTGGCAGGTGTTTTTAATAAAGGGCTCAACTGTAAGACTTATCATAATCTTCTTTGCAAGTTGGGCATGCGAGACATCTATGCACCAGCTTGAGGAGGAGTATTGATAACCTTTTGATTATTTGTTAGCATTAATTAGTATCTTTAGTGATTACAACTGATTTTTAGATATTCTAATTAAGAGATATTCTTTCCTTAAGTTGATTCAATCTTCATGTATATATACATATTTTTAAGAAATATATACTTTTGAGTGAGTTTTTCCTCCATACATTAGAGTATTCATCTCTAATTTTATCATAGACAGACAAATAGACACATACAAGCACTAAAGCAGATGCATATATATATATTGTATATACACATATGTTTGTGTGTGCGTCTTTAGAGAGAGAGAGAGAGAGAGCGGAACCATTATAAATAAATGCTACAGAGTGCTGAACCCTAGCATACACCCATCCAGTTTTCCAGAAAGAGTCATTGGACACATCAACTAGCCTTCTCAAGCTGGAACCGAGATCATAGCATAGCTGCATGTAAAACAGTAAGAAAGAAGATCAGTAAGGCTTTTCCTGAATAATAGATGTAACTCCCACTTTACCATCTCCGACAAAGCATACCTCTTCCCAGGCAGACTCTCGTAAACAAAGATATATTGTTAATATTATGCAGCCAGGTCTTATGTAGCTTTCAATGTCGGTAGGACTGTGGGATAGCCACTCAAGGATCTGAAAAGTTCAATGATTTCCACAGAATGGAACCAACTCCATGAAGAATTATCAAAATACCTTTAAACTAAATAATTCTACAAGTTACCTGTCTACGTAGAGCAATAGGAAAATCATTTGGGTTCTTTCCAAAGAGCTTAAAAACGATTCGATCAGTGCGACTCTGAACATAGGCAAGAAAATTGCAGTCAAGTCAGAAAATGTTTTAACATCCCTAAGATAACTTCACATAATTCTGCTTTGATGCATTATGCTCTTTCAATCATAGAACAAAATATTAGAAAATAGAGAATGAGGCAGTGCCTTTCAAAATAATTTCTTCAAAACTGAAAAAACAAGTAAAACACAGTTGCATTGCACATGCATATTAGTTGATTGATTACATGAGAGTGTCTATCTCAGTGCAAAATACACTTAAGAGAAACAGATATAAAGAACGGAGAATATAACTTAAAAAGCTTTACATACTGTTAATGAATGGTAAATATCATGCGATCTAACAATATTCAATTGAACATAATGATAATAAATCTTTATAGAAGGTAATAAGTCGGCAAGCAATTTTTGTCTGTCCTAAAATATAGTTGGAAGGTGACAAAACTCAAGAAAATTGAGCTCTCTAAAAAGAAAAGAGATGGTAACACACCTGAGCCTCTCCACTAGAGGTAGATGGTGACTGACTAGGGGTTAAATCTGAGTTCTTACTCAGTTGAGGAGGACTTGACTTGAGTGATTCAGGCACACCCACAGAGCCATGCAAAGAACCATTTACAGGATTTTTAAGGACCAGAGATCTTTCTAAGTTCTCTACATAGTCTTGTGAGTCATCATAAACATTATTCAAGTCTATCTTATCAATTCTGATCCTCTCAACTGTATCCCCTGTTTCACTTGCTCTGGGTTGAAAGCCGGCCCCCGACCAAATCAGTGTTCTAGATGGCGAACCAGACAGAATTCCATCTTGAGCATCATTGTTAGCTCTTCTATGTGACAAATCAGAAGTAGGCACAGTCCGACAATAACCCATAGCCCCCTGCCACTCCGCGAGATTAGCACAGCCGTCTATTTTAGAGGCAGAACCAGAAGGCCTAACATGTTCAGTACTGCCAGAAACTACATCATTCGGCTTTTCAAGATTCCCAAGAGACCTCCCAGCATTTGCTGCACCATGGAAACCTTGAAGAAATCCAGATAAGTTTCTTCCATTAGTTGAACAAGCTACATTGGCCAGGCTCCTCAACAGATGAGCAAGTAGATCTTGATCCTTAGCTTGGTCAGAGTTGTTAGCTACAATTTTACAGAAGCCAAAAGTTCTTCAAGTGAAGGAAGAAGAGTGACAGAGGAAATTAGAGAGGAAGTGAGGAAAAACATATAATGATTAAACTAAAAACATATCAAAATGATTTGAGAAATATGAAGCAAGTTAATATAAGTGGCTCCATCTTCCAAGTATCCTGAAGAAATAAATTTAATGAGTTCTAAATAAGTGTAGGATTTGCCAAGGAACCAGTGATCAGTGACACTATACATAACCGCTGGCCAATCATCACCAGAAAATATGTCATCCACATCAGATCTAACATCTATTTCAGTTGTAAACTTCCATGTAATTTGATTGGGCAGGAAACATGCGTGTGAAGATACCTCAAAAACCATAAGTACAAAATACTGAAAATTTTAACCATTCTGTCGTTAGTAGGAAACATTAGGATTTGCAAAGTCACCAATCTCTTTCAAGCTTAATATGAAAACTCGTGGCTCCAAATTCCTTTATAAATTCAGTTACCAAAGTAAAACCAACATCTACCATAACT
This sequence comes from Gossypium arboreum, assembly GCF_025698485.1. Taxonomy (NCBI): domain Eukaryota; kingdom Viridiplantae; phylum Streptophyta; class Magnoliopsida; order Malvales; family Malvaceae; genus Gossypium; species Gossypium arboreum. Next base: position 129,160,397 of record NC_069072.1, on the reverse strand, counting down.
CATAGCTCCAAATTATATCCAGTTCCAAGTTTTAAAATTTACCATTACTACCTCTAAGATATATTTTCAAAATCTATTTAGAACCTGTACTCGGTCCCAAGTTTCGAAGTTTACCATTACTACACTTACGAATTCATTTTGCAATTCTAGTTATCAAAGTAAAATAATACTTTTACACCTATAAGCAATTTGTTTGTTTTTCCATTATCTTTATTTCCTATCAACTACTACCCTCCAGCACTCTAACTAAAAGAACTGACTTGCAAGAACTTATTCTATAGTAAGTCATTACGATTTAGGCCGCATTTCAAATGAGCTAGATGTATGGACAAGTCCTATCTACTCCAAGATTCAAGAGTCCTATGTTACGTGGTTCAATGCAAATCAATTTATCTGCAATGAAGACCATGTTAACCACAAGAACATTGTCAATCCATCTATTATTCTGTCACAAAGAGAAGTAGGTACTAATTTCATAGACCTATTGACAAGGAAAGTAAAAGGTAATGTGCATAAAGCAGAAAATCCAGGAGCCTTGATCTCATCTGTAGCTTTCAGTAGGTCATCTAAGCAAATTAATTGATGCCACTGTCATATTTAAGCAGCGACATGACTAATTTTGTGTTAGAGAAGATACTTACAATGCATACTGGAGAGAATCCTCAGAAGACTTATCAGCAAAAAACTACTATTCCTTTCATCATTCAGTGAATTAGCAGTAGGTAAATTATCAGGATGAGTCTTCCTCCTACGTCGGTTATGACCAGCCAAACGTCTACGACAGCTCCTCTTCCCTTCATCAAACTCTTGAAGAACATGAAACCTGCCCATAAGTTTTAAGCAAGTTGCATCTAAATGGAGAACAGAGAGTTTTCTGCAGCATGGGCTGATTTTAAGAGCATCTAAACTAAACCCGTAAGTAAACAAGAAGTTAAAGATGATAATATGTGAAATGCACTCACAAAGCAATATATAATGACCAAGGTCAGGATCATAGTCTATGTTCTTAAGATTCAGATTCTTAGTAGTATATATTTCACACGCGCACACACACACACACACACACGCACGCACACAAAAACACAAATGTAATAAAATATAACCCACCTACTACACTGTTGACAGAAGCGCTGCATAACATTTCCCACCAGTGCTTTAGTGGCCTTAGAATGCACATCACAAACTTTATGCCGTCGATGATAATCCTTGGCTTTGCTAAGATCAGCCCTACAATCCTCCACCTGACAAACTGCACGGCAAGGAGTCCCAGTAACCTTGGTTTTCTTCCCCCACTTAGCATCCTCATCCATGATAGGGTAAACCTGTCCTCCAAGTTGCAACTTAAGCGAACCAGCATCACCTTTTACCCCATCATCATCATCATCATCATTATCATCATCATCATCATCATCATCATCGAGAACAACGACAGCCCTTTTCTTATTCTGCATCTTTCTCTTTCCTTTCTCATTTCCAGGACTGCTGTGTTCTGAACAAGAAGATGAACTATGTGAGGGACCTGCATTTGGCGCATTTTCAGGCCCATCAGGAAACAACTGCCTACTCCTACAATCTGATGGCACCGGGTTTAATGGAGTAGCTGTAAAAAGATCACCGTCCCATTTCCAGTCATTCAAATCCCATTCTACACTCTTCTTTTCAGCTGCTTTCAAATCAGATACCGTTGGACCATAAAAATGATGAGGCTTGCCTCCAAATTTACCCTCCATTCATCTACTCAAAAACCCCTCAAAACTACCAAGTTGCAGAATTCCAATTGAATTAAGACAAGTTGAGAAATTAAACAAGAATCTATTATAAAAATGATGAAACTTTAAAGCGGGTGAATTGTCCAAAGACACAAAACCTGAAAATGATTAGCCTATCTACCATCCATTCACCGGCACTAGTCCATAAGCATTCACCCAAGGTATTCATGGACAAAAAGAAGGCTCACCCACATGTCCAAACTTGTCTAATCATCAGCTAATCACCTCAAAACAAATAACAAAATCATCCCTTTATTCAAATTCTGGAAAGTTTTTGAATTAGAGTTGATCACCAACAGCCACAACAAGCGTGATAAGCCAGCAGTTTCAATAAGCATCAAATTCATGAGAAAAAAAAAAGGAGAAAAAGTAAGCAATACAAAAAGAAAAAACTTGGGCAGAAAATGTTAAAAGGAGAAGTGGAACCCCAGGGGAAACAAGTTGAAGAAGGGAAAGGAACAGTGGTGTGCTTGGAAGCAAGGTGAAAAGAGAGGAAATTTATTTACCAAAAAAAAAAAGAGAGAGGAAATTTAGGAAAAGGTTAGGAGAGAGTTTGTGAGATTATAAATGTGGTTCATAGAGAGAAAGAGACAACACTTTTTCTGTTTATTAAAAAGTACTAGCATTTATTTTATAAGGAATCCAAGCCCCACATCCGTGTCTTTCGCTCTCAAACTCTCAAACTCACTGTAATAAAAATTAAACCGAAATGTTTGCTAGACTAGAATATTAACCCCCCCCCCCCAAAAAAAAAAAATTATGAAAAGTACTGTTCTTTGTGGAAACTGGAGGATCCCCCCCCCCTTCCCCCAAAAAAAAAAAACCTTTTCCTACTCTTTGGGAATGGCAATGACCTGTATTGTAGATTAGTAGTAGAAGTAAAATGGGACCCCAAAAGTTCCCAACTAGGCTGGTGTGTTCGCATGTCCATCTTTCTCTTTTATTTTTTTATTTGATCCTCAGTACCCAAAAGCTTCAAGGATTCACATTAAATTTGAAGTCATGCATGTGCATTTCTCAACTCATTGGACAGCAAATGTGAAAGCAAATGCAAATATAATTAGGTAGCATCAAAGAGAAGAATCTGGAGAAATTGATGGAGACCATTCAATGAGTGGACTCCCTTTGATTCTGTCGTCACCTTCCTTAATGGGGGAGCCGTTCGAGTTTTTGACTCACTATAACTATATTTTGAATTCCTTCTCCTTTCTTTGAACCTCCTAGAAATTTATTTTTGCTGAATCTCTAAATTTGGTGTAAAATATTGACAAATCTGTGTGAATCTAAACCTAAAACTTTACATGATTTTCAAAAAGAAAAAAAAAAGTGTTACATATACACATGTGACATGTGTAAGCAACATGTATGAACATTGTGATAGGAAAGCAGGTGTTGGTTTCGTATATGTAAACATTTTCAAAGTTGAAAGAGAGAGATGTGAAAAAAGGTAAAAGATAAATTAGGTAATTCATTTCCATGGATTTGATTCTTGGTATTTTGACCATAAGGAAAGGTTGTGAATGAATTGTGAGAAGCACAGCGGCTGGTAGTGGCTGTGATTGTGAACCTTAGTATTACTAACGTTATATTCTGTATGTTCCCAGCAGCCTGCTGTATGTATTGCACACTAAAATAGGCATAGGGAGAATGAGACGTAGTCAAGCTTGTCTGAGGTACAATGCATTTAAACTGCAGTTCATTCATAGAATTCTAGCAATGTGGATTCTATAAACTATAAAATCCAACATCTTTAGTAAATTAATAGATAATTAAAAAAAAAACCGTAGTCTGATCTATTTGGAGAAGCTTTTGAAGCGATGAAGATATTTTTTAGTTTATTTATTTATTCTCCATAGATAAAGAGCAAAAACATAACGAGTATAACTAGACCTGATCATGGTTTGAGTCGATGCAAAATTTTAGGCCTGTAAAAATGAGTTTAAATTCTATCCAAGTCCTGTCTAAATTAAAAATGTTAAACCCGAGTTTGACCCTTCCCTATTAATTTTTTCTATATTTTTTATGAAAACAAATTTAAAAAATATAATACATTAAAAACTTTGATTAATATAAATGTTTTCTAACAAATTGAAAATAAATTAAAAAAAAGTTACTTAAAAACACTAAACTTAACAAGTAAATGTCTCTAAAACAATAGCAAAATTAACAATAAAATAAGACTTATATAATATCTAAACAATAACAACAAAATAGTAGCAATATAGTAGTGAAATGACAACAAAACAGCAACAAAGCAACTTATTCAGACCGGGCTAGGTCGGGCCCAGGTAAAAAATCTTACCTGAGGCCCACCCCATTTAACAAACGGCCTTATTTTTTTGTTCAAATATATTTTTCGAGCCTATATTTTTACCCAAACACTTTCACTTCTCAAACGAACCTTCGAATATAAACAGATGACTCAAACCATAATCAAGTCTAACCATGAAAATATTTATATTAGGGTACATCAATAACAATTGAATCATTATTGAGTTTATAAACATATTATCCCATACAAAACTGAATGATGTTTCTATAAGCTCATTTAGCTTAATACCTTAGTAGACCAAATAACCGAGCTCCTTTAATTGATACCAAATTTATGCACATTTATATTAATATATATGCGAGTCTAATAAATAAAAAATTACAAACAATCTCCTGCTTATGTTTTCGAAGAATAATACATAGTTACGACTTTAGTGCACAAAAACTTGCTTTCATAATTTAAATATCACCAAACAATCTAAATGAATCATAAATGTTTGTATGTATCAACTAATACATTTAAAATATTTTCAATGATTACAAATACTCAAAAATAAGTTGTCAAAAAAGTTTTGATTTGTATTAAATGTTTTTGAGTTTATCCCGAGTCTTTTTTAAAGTGTTTAAAAATGATTTTAAGGCATTTTAGTGGTTTAGTATCAATATCTAACCTTTAAGTAATCAATACCTCAAAACAGTTTTCACAACCAATTCTAGAGGTTAATGTATTAATATTGATACCTACACTGAAGTATCAATACATCAAGAAGTCAGTAGCCACAACTATTTCTAAAAGGATAAAGTATTTATACATATTTTAAAGGAATCAATACTTTAAGGTATCAATACCTAACCCAAAAGTATTGATTCTGGGTTTCAAGGTATTGATATCTTTGTGTTTCTAATAGTTATTTTTCTTGGAATTATTGATACCTAGGTATCAATACCTCAAGTTGCAAGGTTATAATAACTCATGCATTTAATGCTCCAAATAGCTAGAAACTCCATGCGACTATCCCAAACGGCTAGAAATCAATGAGAGGATATAAATAGAGTTTTTCTTTATGCTCAAACGAAGATAAGAAAACAAGTTTCAAAGATCAAGAGCTTATATTTCAAGATTCCTTTTTTCATTCTTCTTATTCTCACGCCTTGTACGTAAACACTTGCTAGATTTAGTTTCGTTTCTTTGTTTAAGTGTTTATTTATAATTGAGACAGGTTACACTTTCTAAACACTCACCCTTACAAGGGTCCTTTGTTTACAATATTTCACCATTTTGTAAATTGAGAGGATTTTTAATTAGGCTTTGCAAAGCTAGCAAAAGATAGAAGTTGTAAATGTTATACCCTATCCTTGAAAGGTATTAACCATAAAAGAGAGAATTGAAAAAATCTTTAGCAAAAGGTGTAACACTCCCTAACCCTTATTCGTCGCCAGCATAGAGTTATGAAGCATTACTGTACTTTTCAGATTAAAAACAAATATTACTTAATCGTCCACACATAAACATCATAATTCAATTATATTGTCCTTTTTATGAGCCCTTGAGCCCAAAACACATGATAAAAACAAATCGAGTACTTCGAAATTTTTTCGTGAAATTTCAAAAATTTTCCTAGATCCAGGGCACACACGCCGGTGTGGTCAAAGGACACGCCCATGTGACCATAGGACACGCCCGTGCCGTAGGCCGTGTCCGACCTTGTGTAACTCTCTGACTTAGGCCACATGGCTGAAACACATGCCCATGTCTCTACCTGTGTGAAATTACCTGTGCATTCTGTTTTGAAATTTTAAAGTTGCAGGGGACACACAGCCGAACCACACGCCCATGTGATAGCTGTGTGTCTCACACAGTCCAGTTACACGCCCGTATGTCTTGCTATATGGACTCAAAATGAACCTTTTTCACCAAGTTTTCCCTTCCATGCAAACTTGAACACCAAGCAACTAAAAAACCAAATATTCAACCAGAATTCAACCAATCCAAAACACATTTAAATACATATAAAACATGCCCAAACAATCAATCCAATGACCTAACCAATGTACCCTCATAGGTATTTCACATATACTATTCAAATCAATCCAATTAATTTCATTCAAGCCAAATCTAATTTCATACCAAATAACAACTCAAATTTGCCTATGTTAAGTTCATTCATACTTCAACCAAAACATATCATTTTATAGCATCAAAATAACACATATACTTTTATATAATCAATCAATTTCAACTTATAATATCATTTACATTCATTTCCAAAATGACATACTTAAGACAGCCTACGTACATGCCGACACAAAAAGAAACCTATGTCAGCATGTTTTAAGTTCAGATTATAAATTTAATTTTCAATTGGTGTCGAAGCGGTGATTTGAGATCACTAAATCCGAAAAATGAGTAGGAAATATTATTAATTTAGTGAGTATAAGTTAAATGTAAAGTTAGGAAATATTTTGAAAAAGTGAATAGTGTACTAAAAATAAATATTAAAATAATTATAATCGAAAATGAGGTATCGAGACCTCGAGAATTTTAAATTGAGCCATAAATATTTTTATAAATATTTATGGAGTGTTAATATGTTAGTATTAAAGTTTCGTCAAGAAATTTTAAAGTTCTGATAGTTAATTGAACAAAAAGGACTAAATTATATCAAATGCAAAATTGTGGGAAATGATTAAATAGCTTAAATGATAAAAGAAAGAGGGTTTAAAAGGAAAACAGACCCAAGGTCTATTTGGGCTGGACGGCCAGGGCATGAAATCAGCAAGAAAATAAGGAGAATTAATGGCAAAATTGGAAAATTGCAAAATTTACTTAATAAAGCTAGGACTAAAGTAGAATTTTCTAGATTTCTCTTTATTTTTCTGCATTCTCACCAGCAAAAACGCCATGGAAGAGTTCCGTTAAGCTGGGTTTTCATATTTTTTTACTTCAAGTAAGTTCAATTCTTGATTATTTCTTGAATTTTTTGTGTTTTTGTGACTTTTACAACTAGGTCCACTTGTTGAATTCATTAGTTTTTGATTCTATGAAAGAAATTGAAAGTTGATATGAATATGTGCTAGAATTATATGATGATTTGGCATGGAATTATAGCTTTAACTTGTTTATATGCTGATTTTATTGAAAGAATTGAATAGAAAGTGAATGTTTGGGACCTAATTGTAAAAGAGTTTGAAGTTAGAGTTTTATGTAGAAATTCTGAATTTCAATAGTTATGAAATAACTTATAATGTCTAGGAAAAGTATCAATTGAGAAAATTATCTTAATTGAGGGGTTAATTGAGCAAGGACTGAATTGTATGAATTGTGAAATTTGGGGCAAAATAGAAATCAACATTTTGCACTAAAACTGTTTTGGACAGCAGCAGTAGTCTAACTTTGAAAAATCACCAAAAATTTTAGAAATGGAATTAGAGGATAAATAAAATATGAAATTAAAACTTATTGAGTCTAGTTTCTTATAGAAGAAATGATGTAAGCAATGGAATTGTAAATAATGAGATATGATAAATTTTGTGAGACAAGGTCAGAATGATTTCGGGTTCCCCTGTTCTGATTTTGTAAAATCATAAAAAATTGGATAAAAATAATTAGGGGCTTAAATTTATATGTTTAAAATCCTGAATGAGTCTATTTTCAAGAAAAACAAACGAAGACATCATTCAAATCCTGTACGAGGAGATAATTAATTTTTAGTGAAGAATGGTCGGAACTGTCAGATAGCAGATAAGGGGAGACTTCAATGAATAAACTGTATTAATTGGCCCAACCAAAAATTATGAAATTTTTATGGTAAGAATACATATGAGTCTAGTTTCTTGGAAAATTTATGGATCTTAATTTGGAGTTTTTTAGCTCAAGATAAAAATAATTTAATGACTATGACATAAATGGACAGCTTGAATATTTACATAAGTAAATAGTAAAAATTATGGACAATGTTAATTACAAGTGTGTTGATGTGGATGGAGAGGAGGAGGATGGTGAATGACTTGGGTATAAATTGATCACATGCCCGATTATAATCGATAAATGTTGAATAAGAAATAATATAATGTTTTATTTAAAATATTTATTATGAAATTATGATTATCGTTATAATATAAAAATCGTACTTGTGAGTTTGTATAGCTAAATTTTAGTGACCAATTGTTAATTTTATGAATTTCATGATGTGTTATTTCATATGAATTGATGATAAAATCGTGAATAATGTAAAAGCATGAAAATTGAATAAACGATCAAATTGAGCACTTTCAGTGACAATATGAATTGATGGAAAAGATAATGGTTGATCCATGGCAAAGTGCAAAATATAGGTATGGTATAACCATACCGAGTTGTGAAATATAGGTATGGCGTCGTCCATACTGAGCTATGATACGTGGGTATGGTATTAACCATACCGAGTTGTGAAACGTAGGTATGGTATTAACCATACCGAGATGTGAAACGTAGGTATGGTATCATCCATACCGAGTTGTGAAATGTAGGTATGGTATCATCCATACCGAGTTGAGAAATGTAGGTATGGTATTTCAATGAGGAAAACCATACTGAGTTATGAATCGTAGCACTGGGTAATGACGTACTCAATTTCATAAGACGTTCTCCAATTTGACAAAGTTTTGGTAATTATTATTTGAATTTATATGTAGGTATGGTATCATCCATACCGAGTTGAGAAATGTAGGTATGGTATCATCCATACTGAGTTGTGAAACGTAGGTATGGTATCATCCATACCGAGTTGAGAAATATAGGTATGGTATTATCCATACTGAGTTAAGAAGTGTAGGTATAGCATTTCCCATACCGAGTTGTGAAATGTAGGTATGGTATTTTAATGAGGAAAACCATATTGAGTTATGAATCGTAGCACTGAGTAACGACGTACTCAATTTCATAAGACGTTCTCCAATTTGACAAAGTTTTGGTAATTATTATTTGAATTTATATGACAGATTTTAGTGAACATTGAAATTTAGCTCAATTATGTGATTTCATCATTCAGAGATTGTGTTTGACAGGTTATGTTAGTAAATTTTGAGTATGTGAATCAAAGTGACAGAATTTAAACAGCTAATGAGGTTGAGCTCATTCACATGAATTTATCATTTGAAATTGTGATTGACAGGAAAAAACAATGAATTGCATGCTTATGAATGATTACACATAATTATCTGAAAAACAAGAAAAATAACGGTTATTGATATATGGAGACATGAGACATTGATATATGAATGTGGAATATGTGTAACATTCCGAAATAGGGCCTAAACGGAACAGTGGTTGCGAAACCACAAATTCAGGGTAAAAAAATATTTTATTATTATTTTGAGGTTCATGGTATGATTACATGATTGTGTGAAAATTTCGTGATAAAATTCTATGCATAAAGTGCTTAAATTGAGGTTAGGGACTAAATCGAATAATTTGCAAAACTTGCATTCTAGAAGTTTTTAGTATGAAATTATTTTGGAATATTAATTAGGAGATCTTAAATGGTAATTTGACCAATTTTAAGTTCATGGACAAAATTAGGATATGGAAGGAATTTTTGAAAGTTTAGTAAGGAGGTGCATTTTGGTCATTTGGTTATTAACATTAATAAAAAGGTAAAAAAGATGATAAAATTGTATCATCTTCTTCAAGTTACCAGCAGAACCTTACCTCTCTCCATAGCCGGGTTTCTTCAACTTTCAAGCTTCATAGTAAGTGATTCCAAGCCCGTTTTAATGATCTTTACGTTTTTGAAGTCCCTAGCTCGATAAAGCTTATGCTAGCAATAATTTAAGTTAGGAATCAAATTTGGAAAAATACCCATAGGTGAAATTTGTGTATTTTGATGTTTTATGATGGAATATGAGGTTTTAAATTATGTTAGACAACTTGTGCTACTTGGTTTTAAGTGAAAACGAGTAAAAGACTTAATCGGTAAAAATACCTAATAGTCATAAGTACATGTTAGTGTGTGAATTTGATGTTGCCATAGAAGGGAAAAATGATCAGCATGTCATAAAACATAAGAAAATAGGATGAAGTTTAATTTACGAGCCTTGGGGCAAAAGTGCAAATATGTGAAAGTTTAGGGGCAAAAATGTAATTTTGCCAAAGTTTGAGTAAAGGGTTGTTTTGATAAATGTTGATATTAAATAAGCTAAATTTGCTATTATAGATCAAGAAGAGCGAAATTCGAGAGTAGATCGGGGAAAAGAAAAAGTAAAGGACTAAATTGTAAAGTTTAGTCACATTTTGTATCGAGGTAAGTTTACAGTAAATAAATGCAATATTCTTTTATTTTACATTATTATTGTCAATTTCCAGCATTTATATATTTATGTTATGAAAATATTTAAAGTCGAATTTAAGGTGAAGTGATGAGAGGAAAAGTGTTAGAAAGCCGGTTGAACCCTAGGAATGTTAGGATATTAGGGTTGACAGGATGAACGAAATGAGCCACGTAAGTCCATATTAGAAATATGGCTTTGGAGACAGGATTGAGCCATGTAAGTCCATATTATATATGGCATTGGAGACAGGAATAATTCATGTAAGTCCATGTCAAAGACATGGCATTGGCAGGATATTGATAGACAGGAACGACCCTAGTATCCTTAGTATTCCGAGTGGTTCAACGGGTCAGGATACGAGTTAAATTACAGTGAATTAACAGCAAAGGAAAAGTAGATTATATTTATGAAAAAGGAAAGGTCAGGTAAGAAAGAAGGTAAGGGAATAAAGAAGAAGATAGAAATTGAGAAGTAAAGAAATTTATGATATTAGATGATATTATGCATAATTATCCATTATGTTGAATGTTTTGATTTATTTGCTTGTAAGCTTACTAAGCCTAGTGCTTAATCTCTTTATTTTCTTCTTCTTATAGTACTTATCTAGCCACTCGGGGATCGAAGGAAACGTCGGAGGCCGATCACACTATCAAAGAAATAACTCGGTATAATTAGACGTTTTGTTTTGTGTATGGCATGTATAGAAACTTAGCCACTTTTGGTATAATATGAACAATGAATGATGTGTAAATACTTGCTAGTGATTAGCTAATAAAAATGGCCGATGATATGCATGTTTATTAATATGTATGATTGAATGGTGATTATCACATGAAAATTATGAAAAATGTGAAAGTAACCTAAAAATAGATTCAAGTAACAGCAATGATGTAACTTTGAAAAATCACTAAAAATTGTATAAACATAGTTTGAAGATGAATAATATATGAAATTAAAGCTTATTATGTCTATTTTCTTATGGAATAAGAAAAATAGGTAAAGGTATTATATTTCATGATATATCTGAGTTTTAGTGAAACAGGGTCAGAGCGATTTCTGGAACCCCTGTTTCAACTTTGGAAATTCACCATAAATTGTAAAAAACTAATTAGAAGGTATACTTTATATGGTTATAATCCTTGTTGAGTGTAGTTTTAAGAAAAACAAACGGATTAGTGATATGAATTTTTTACAGGAAGAAACATGGTTCGTAGTAACAAGAGGTTAGTGCAGTCGAGTTTTGAAACAGGGGAAACTTTAACTAATAAACTGTACTAATTGGCCAAGTCAAAAATCTATGAAAAAAATTAGTAGATATATATATGAGTCTAGTTTCAGGAAAAATTTACGGATCTTAATTTCGAGTTTTGAAACTCAAGATATGAATTTTTAGGCGACTACGACGCAGAATGGCAGCACATTCCGAAATGCTTAAATAAACAATTTAAACCTATTTAAGGGATAGAATAAGTTTAGTAATGCCTCGTGCTCGATTCTGGCAACAGTCTCGGGTAAGGAGTGTTACAATATGTTTGATAAATGTGTTCATTCTTAATTATGGAATTATGTACCTCATGTGTGCTATTTGCATAAAGATGATATTTCAAATACTTTGGTGAGTAAAGCTTAAATATGAAATAGTATGAAATCGAGACAAGTTGTTATGAAAATATATTTAAATTATCTGTAAGTGTTTTGTACTCCTCGGTAATGCCTCGTACTCTATTCTGACGACGGATACGGGTAGGGGGTGTTACAGGGATTGCTGTAGATGTCGAATCGATGATCAACTTTAACATCTAACCTGCGCACGGAAAACAAGTTGTACGGGGAGTATGAACTCAGTGGTATTTCTATAATCCAAATGCTTAAAGGTAAATTAATATAACATATACATTTAAATCATACAATAATCAAAGTTATATAATTAATCTCACCATAACAAAGATTATTAAAATAATCAATTTCATAAATGCACCATTCATGGTATTTCCAATTCTCATCTCTTGCTATTTCAAATAGCTTTTCTCAATATATTACACAATTCATTTCCATTCCACATTCAATGTTTTTCAATACCATTCAAAGTACCTCTTTCTATATTTTCCCTTATTAACATAACTCGGACTCTGACGGATACACGGATCCAACCAAAACACACCAATTTGGCACCCAATGCCTCATCGGATAATTCGAAGCAATAAGTTGACATCCAGTGTCTCATCAGCCATGCCGAAGTAAATTGGTACCCAGTACCTCATCGAATTTATCCGAAGTAATAATGTGACACACAGTGTCTCATCAACTCGAAGTTGAAGTATCCCTGAACTCTTCCAATGCTATGGCATGCCATCTATACCCGACTCAACTTGATACAGTTAATAGGGTTTCAAATCATTTTTCAGTTGCCAAAATCATCCAATATTCAAATATCACATTAATCATAAATTCATATATATTCAATGCAATATCATAATACTATTTACTCACCTTATTCACTTACCATAAGCATTAAATAAAAAATACAACAATTAATATTTAATATATTTGGATTATAGAAATACAAACCAGAATTTCCTAGTTACTCCTTGTTGACTTTTTCTTTTCCCTTCTTAATCGAGGTTTTCTACACAACGTTAGCTACGAAATTGAAACAATTGAAATTCATTAATACAATACAATTTCACATTGAATATTTAAATTTTTATTCAACTTTTGCCTAAATTCCAATTTAGTCCTTAAACTGAGACTAACTTTATTTCTCCAAACTAATTCCATATTTTCATTCAATTTCCACTTTAGGCTAAATTCAACTCTCTAATTTCACTTAAATCTCTAAATTTTGAAATTTTCTCAATTTAGTCCCTATAACTCAAAACTTAATACTTTATTTTAAAATTCAATTCCCTTTTCATTTCTAACTTAAAATTCTATCAATTTAGTCCCAAATACTCAAATTATTCAACGTGAACACCATCTAAAAATTCAACATTTTCTAAATTTTCAACATAGATTAAATAGTATTTAACTCTAAGACTTTAAAAAACATAAAAATTACAAGAAAAAAGACTAAATTAAATTACCAATTGAGCTTTGAACCTTAAAACCCTAATTTTTCCTTCTTTCTTTCCTCCTTTCTTTTTCTTTCCTTTTTCGTTTTTGCTTGTCCGGTTCTATTCTATTTCTATTCTTTATTTGTTTTGTTTTATGTTTTAATATAATAATATAATAATATTTAAAATTTATAATATAATATAATTATATGAATATTAATTTTACACATCTCCTTTTTCAACACCAAACACTTGTAAATTTAGGTTTAATTCTCAATTAGTCCCTTTACTTTTCTTTAATCTGTAATTAAACTTTCATCTTTTATTTAATTTAATCTTTACACCTAATTTCCCTTAATCCAAGCTAATTCACCTAGCCAAAACCTAATTAACCACACAACTAACTTCATAAATATTTTTAATAAATATTTACGAGTCTGTTTTACGAAAACGGAGACCCTAAAATACACTTTTCGATACCCGTAACTATCGGGTCATTACAAAAGGAGCTAAAGTTGTCAAACTAGGTAATTGAGGTTGAATCACTATAAATCATTGTGTTAATTTATTTTCAGTTGTCCTACCTTTCATTTTGAAAATTTTTAAAACACCAATCTAGCCTCTCTTGATATTTTTTATCTAACAAACTCTAAAAGTTCTTTACTCCTATTGGCATATGTTTTCTTTATATTTGTTTAATTTTCCTTTACACATTCTATGAAGATTTTAAAATTTGCTAAATCAAATTAGGAATTAAGAATTCCTTTTGACACAATTCTTTTATATTATTTGTTTAAAAATATGACTCATATGCTACAACACTAAATTCTTGTTAATTTTTGCTTAGACTAAAATTTTTTGAACGTAGATTTTTAATATCATTTGATGTTTGGTTGTCTAATCTATATGATTTATCAATGTTGTTGAGTCAAGTTTTTGAAGTGGTCTATTCAGTGCCAATTGAAAGCGGCCATTAACCTTGCGTGGTAATTTATTGAAACAAAATCTATTGGCTGTGAATGGTGCTAATATTGTTGATATATGGAAGCCCAAATTTAAAGACCAATCCATTGCATGTTACTATCCTTAAAGATTGGATTGGTTTAGATTGATCATTTACACCCTTTGGATTATGGAGAATCTTTTGGGATTATATTGAAGATCTCATTAAAGATTGAATCTCCATTAATTCGCTTTATATTGGAGCCCTTTGCATCTTCTTCATGTTAGCATTAAGAGCATTCAACACTTGTCCCTTGAGCTCATTTTTCCTTGAATCCAGCTCTAAAGTGCGTCCCTCAACTATCTTGAGCGGAACCCTCAAGTTTGGCAACTTTCCCTTCCAAAACTGACATCATATCCCTCAATCTACTCGTTTTCCTGACCATTCCACGGGTATCTGTCGGGACATTCTAATCCTCTTCTTCTTTTGTCATCTCTAACAATGTCTTAATGAACCTTAACTCTGATACCAACTGCCATGAGGCTATAACTCTAGTCTGGTAAATTGTGCAGCCTTAGGTAATAACTTTACTTCAAATTTGCCTAAGTCAATCTAACTCTAAAAAATGCGAAAATTCTCAAAGAAATTTTCAAGGCATCAAAATTTCGTGGAAGTAAACACTCAAACGAAACTAGCAAAAAAAAAAAAAAAGACACTAGAAAATATTGCATACAAAGTGTTTGAGTAAATACTTTCAAAGTATTTGATTACTTAATGAATGAATAATTATAAATAAGAGGAAGACATTAATTTATAGCTAAACTCTCCTAGATCTAACAGTATAGTTTAAATTACATCGACAACTGAGATTAAAGCCTATCTATAATATGAGAGTACTAAGGGATTTAAACACTAACAATCTTATCCTTTTAAGATTACAAATATTTTCCCTGGTAAAATACAAGTTATTAGAGTATTAATTTACATTTTCTCCATGCTTCAAGTACATGTGCTTCCCTTTATGTTCCATGAATCGGGTCAATTCAAGTGAGTTAAATGAGCCTAATTTAATCAATTGAGCTTGTTGAATGATACTATGCACTTTAATCTGCAGTCCATAACACATCCACAGTAAATAAATAATAAAAGTTAGAATATCTCTCAATTATTCTCACTGTTCATTTTGAATTGAAAACAAATAATTAATTAATACATCAATTAATATATGTACATAAGTATTTATTGAAGGTGAAATGTATATAATGTGGCAATAATTGAGTTGTTGGTATTGTCCATCTTAAGTGACAGTGAGTGGTGTTAACTAATTCACCACAAGTCTCTTGATTTTGGGTTTGCTTTTGTATTGGTAAATGTAGTAATATATTACTTACAAAGTTGTGCTCCCCTCGCGGCCTCTAGCTAGAAAAAAACCAAAATGTTCCAACACAAACAAAAACGAGATGAAGGTAAGAAGCTAATGAAGGAAGGGAAAACGAAGGTTACCTTCACATCAAAATCAAGTACACTATTGTACCATGACAGGACCATGGTCCAATGTTGTAATAGATATGTGGGCTTGGACATTTAACTTGGCCCACTCCATCACCCAACGCCAACAATGAAAGCAATTGCATGCATATGAATTATATGATGATATATGAGAGAGAGACTACAATCAGCTAATGCATATGGCACATGGGATTCACCCCTTTTCCACCCAATTCCACCACAGCCACAGCCTTTTTCTATATATTCTTTTTCTTCTACTTTAAGTGTTTATTGCTATCATTTCTTCTTTTTTCTTATTTTGCTTTGCTTATGACATCATTCTAAATGTCTACTCCATTATTAAGGGGAAAAAAATTAATTCTTCGGTTTCATATTTATTTGCTCAACAAATATTTATGATATCGAGTCGAATTTTAGGGGAGATGGAGTAGCTTAGGCATTAAAAATGAAGCATAATGATTAAATTATAAACATGTATGCACATATTGTAACGATAGTTTTAGAATTGATACGTTAAAAAAATAATACTCTTAAATTTTGTTGTCATTGTTATTTTTAACACATCAAATCCAAAATATTTACACAAAAGTACATATATACTATAATTTGATCAAGTGTTTTAATTATGCTAAGCTTCAAATTTCAACAGGCATTAGTTGACGGAAAGACAGATCATTTGAGGACTCAATTAAAAAATTTTAAAGCATGAAGACTAATTTAAAATTTAGAAATAATTTGAGGACTTTTGACGGAATTAACCCTAAAGTTGGTATTGATATTTTGCGGTGAAATAAAAAAAAAAACAGAGAGAAAAGTCAAAAAAGAATTGAGAAAAAGTAGACAAGGCGGGACCAACGACCCTGAAATTTCGCATACCATATGGATTACAAGTGTGTGTCCTTGTTTTACTTCCTTATCAAAAGTTTTATCGTACGCCTCTCTGTACCATAGCCACCCTCTTCAGCCCTTATGTCTCCTGTCCTTGTCACATCATTATAATAATAATTAATGGCTGTAGTAAATGTAAATGGTACATGTCTGCCCTGCCTGGTAAACGAATCCAGTCTATTCTAAACTATGTTCAAGTCGCAAATTCAGACCAAACTCTGCAAACACACAGCCTTTACGTCTTCGCTGACTTTCAAGGTTTGTTATCTCTACTTCTATGGTGTCTTCTTTTTGGTGTTTAAAAGTCTTGTTTGTCAGAACTGGGTCTTGTTTTGTTGGTTCTTTTAGTTATGTTTGCTTGATGTTTGGATTAGAGCTGTTGTTTTGAGTAGCAGGGGATGAATGGTATGATAATATGATTGATGAGAGTTTAGGTTTTTTGTTGATTTATGTTAAACTTGGTCATATATTAAGAAAAATAACATTGGTTGGTTAGTTGATTGTTCTTGTATGGATAGGGGCTTTTCTGGTTTTGGTATTGAAGGAAATGGAAGGTTTTCTATACGTTTAGTACTTTTAGATGCCCACAAATTTATCATTTACACTCATCCTCATAAACCCTGTTTTATATAAAACGAATTGCTTTCATGAAAAAACCGTTGCGAAGCACCTCAAGGTTTTGTCCCCCGTCTCTAAAGAGAGCCTAGGGGCGCCTCATGATGCATAAACATTTGTAACCATGGCCATTGAAGAGCTTTGTGTGTGTAGAGACTTGAACATAAGACTATTAGGATAAGGAGGTCGCGTGGACAAGTATGGTGCCACCTGGCTAGTGTGATGTTTCTCACGTCAATAGATTCGTATAGATGCACAAGGATAGTTGCAAACCAGACCAAAGACTGTCTGAGAGAGAAACATTTGCAGTGAATTCCGCTCAAATTGCTTGCAAGAAGATGATGTTATTCAAAAATGCATAATAGTCTTTTAAAATGATCATATGTTTCATCCTTCATTTCTCGAGTCCAGTAATCTAAACTAGCAGGAAAAAGAAACATGAGTTGCTTTAGCTGTTGTGAAGAAGATGACATCCATAAAGCTTCTGGAAATGGGTCGTTCATGGCGAATACCCCCGCAAGTAATTCTACATTCTCTTATCTCTTTGTAAAGTTTCATGCTTAAGCAGGAAAAAGGAACATTAATGGATATGAGATGCTTTAGTTGCTAAGGATTGACATCTTTGCCACAAATATGTTCTTTTTTTGTTCTTTTACATTTGACAACATGATTAGCATCTGGTTAGTTTGCGTGGACGACTGGAACTAATTAAGTAGGTTCTCATGTAGGCAATACCGGAGGATATGGATATAAAGCAAGGGAAGCTGTAACAAGGGACCCACGGCCTGTTACTATTCAACCTATTGCCATCCCTGCAATAACGGTGGATGAGCTAAAGGAAATGACTGATAATTTCAGTATGAAATCCTTAATTGGTGAGGGCTCTTATGGAAGAGTATATTATGGCATTCTAAAGAGTGGGAAGGCTGCAGCCATCAAAAAGTTGGACTCGAGTAAGCAACCGGAACAAGAATTCTTAGCGCAGGTTGGACCTTTACAAATTTCGTTGCATAGTACAATGCTGGCATGTAATGCAGAATGTGTGACTTTGTTATTTTCAAATAACTTAACTAACAGGTCTCCATGGTTTCGAGATTAAAAGACGAAAATGTTGTTCAGCTTCTTGGTTATTGTGTTGATGGATCCCTCCGTTTCCTGGCGTATGAGTATGCCTCTAATGGATCACTCCATGATAGACTTCATGGTAAGTAACATACACGCATGAAATAGTTGTTTGAAAACTGATCTGTAACTAAGAGATTCTTTCCAGCTAGGAGGGACTGCTGATTTCTTCATAGTTTTATCGGTAATGAGTCGTCTGTCGGTGGTTTTATAGTGGATGTATGAACATATACAGGGAAGAAAGGTGTGAAAGGAGCTCAGCCAGGTCCAGTTCTATCATGGACACAGAGAGTTAAAATTGCTTATGGAGCCGCAAAAGGCCTCGAATATTTGCACGAAAAGGCACATCCTCATATAATCCACCGTGATATTAAGTCCAGCAATTTGCTTCTTTTTGATGATGATGTTGCTAAGATTGCTGATTTTGATTTGTCAAATCAAGCCCCCGACGCGACCGCTCGCCTCCATTCTACAAGGGTTCTTGGAACTTTCGGTTATCATGCTCCAGAGTAAGTTATTCCTTCAAATTCTATTATTTCACATCTTTCTCCTTTTAAGTTTCTTCCAGCAAAATAAGTCAGTATTGGTTCATTTCAAATAATGATCTTGTTAGTCAATCAGTTTAATCGAAATAACTAACAGGAAATGCAAGAAAAATGACTAGGAATTTAAAACTATGATGTCATGTGTTGGCATATGTGACGTATGCGTGCTCTGATCTCCTTTAGTTGCCCTTTGTCACATGATAGTTGACAGTATAACAGTGATCTAATTCCTACTTGTGGCATTGAATGGTAGATATGCAATGACAGGAACACTTAGTTCTAAGAGCGATGTTTACAGCTTCGGTGTCATCCTTCTAGAGCTCTTAACTGGTCGCAAACCGGTAGATCATACGTTGCCACGTGGACAGCAGAGTCTAGTGACATGGGTACTATTACTATTTAATATTTCATATTCACCATATCTTCACAATAATATCTGCTTTACATGTAATATCACCATTGTGGACTGCATTAGGCAACCCCAAAACTAAGTGAAGACAAGGTGAAGCAGTGTGTTGATGGTAGACTAAATGGAGAATACCCTCCCAAAGCACTTGCAAAGGTATTGTTGAATTTGGGACATGGGAATTGTTACTTTATTAGTGGGGTTGATGGAGCTTTGCTTCAAAGCATTAGCCTTATTGATGTTTGTTTGTTGACAACAGCTGGCTGCTGTGGCTGCATTGTGTGTTCAATATGAAGCTGATTTTCGACCTAATATGAGCATTGTAGTGAAAGCTCTTCAGCCTCTTTTGAATCCAACTCGTCCAGCAACAACATCCCGTGCCTACGGTGAAAGGTGACATCGTGAAGATGAGCCAATTAGTGGCTGGAAACTGAATCAAGACCAGTTGAAGTCGAAAAACCTGCCTGTCATTATGATTTGTTTTGTAAATAGGTAGCTTTGCTTGTATTCCACCCTAAAACCCCACAAGTTGAATTACTAGAGCTGCCACATAAAGAGTAGCTGTAGAATGTAGAGATATTTCATATAATTCATAAGCGTAGTCTGTCTGTATTTTATATTGGTTGTTTCCATGAATTCCAAAGAATGAGATTGTGACATTAGAGAGGAAAAGACAATGGAAATAGATGAAAATAGTATAGTTTGAAAATGGTTGCCTCAGCCTCATTCTCATTGGACCTAAAACCATGTGCTGGATGCATGCAGATGTCAATGCCATTGCACATGGACGTCGTGGTGGTGGTGGGCGCACTTATTGTTGTTGCCCCTCCTCTGCACATGCAATGCAAATCAACATTACCTTTCTGTTAAGGTACTCTTATCTGCAGTTTCAGGTCCTAACTCATTAATTCTTATCTCTAATGAGAAATAAATGATCAAGCAGACCTGGCCGAGCCCTACACATGGATCCATGGTCCTAATTTTCAGCTTCAAGTATTGCTATTACAGCATAAGTACAATCTCATCCTGTTTTGTTTTTTCAACATTCCTTAACAAAAGATATCCAACATAAACAAGGATGGAGTACTTATTGTCCCTGTATTAGCATCACATTCATTTTCATTTTCTCCATCCCAGCAACAACTAAAGTTAAGAATATAGCATCCGAATAACGAGGCAAAAAATTATATAGAATCCATATAGACCTGTACAGAAAATCTAGTGCCAATGCCCTTTTCAAGACAAGCTAATGTTTTCTACAATCTAGAAGAAGATATGTATGTATGCTCCACAAAAGAAAAAAAAAATTAAAAATAAAAAATAAAATAAAAAATCCCACAGTTTCCTGCATGTGCTGCAAATCTCAACTATATAGGGGTCATCTGAAGGCATTGGATAGTAACGAATGTAATGATGGTAGTTTCCCTTGTTCTCAGCTTCTAAAGCTCATTTTGTCCCCAAGTCTAAGGGTGATGGTGCATTCCGCTCTCCAACCTCAAATCTGGATCATCACTCCGGTCTGCATCAGAGTTTTTCCTCTGTGTATCGGCATCTGAATTAACTGATTGATTCCTTCTGCGTCTTCTATCCTGAAAATTCCGTGCACCATGCATATTAGGAACCAGACATTCTCCTGCAAGACAATTTATCTAAAAGCAACATGTTGCTAGCAACTCGCCTAGTTCTTCCAACAGTATTTACTATCATCATTTTGTTAGAAATAAAATGCAACTTCTACGATTTTCTTTGGAATACAATTTAACTAATAATGCAACGTATCAGAATCAAACCTCTCGAGGAAGAGGATACTCTTCTGCTTCAAGCATGCGAGCAACCTGACTCATCTTAGGTCTTTTATCAGCATCGGGATCAACACATCTCAAAGCAGTTAAAAGAGCCCGTTTAAGAGCACTAGTTGATGGTCTAGTCTCAATGTTTGGGTCAACTACTTCTTCTGAGCGTCTGAGTTGAACCATCATCTTTAACCACTCGACCATATTTACCTGAGATTTAACCGTGCAACTGATCATATGTAAAAAAGAACTTCATATTGTCTTTGTCAAACCTATGCTGATAAAAAAGTGTTCGTAAGTACCTCAGGCTGAGGGCGACCATAATCAATTGGGTATCTTCCAGTAATTGCTTCTAAGAGCACAACGCCAAAGCTATAAACATCACTCTTCTCATTCAGGAGCCCAGAGTTTGCATACTCTGGAGCAACATAACTGGAAGATTGTCCGAACAGGAGAAAAAGATGACATTAAACAATCACTTTTTTTAGTTTCTTGAATGATACAACTCCTTACTCGAGTAAAAACAATGCTAAAATAAAATGGAGAATGAATGATCTAGTAACAGTTGATTATAAAGGAATGCATAATTCTCACCCAAAGGTACCCATAACTCGAGTTGTGATAAAACTTTTCCCATCACCTAGCAATTTGGCCAGACCAAAATCGGATATCTTTGCATCAAAGTTGTCATCAATCAGTATATTACTTGATTTTATGTCCCTATGCACGACTTTTGGTTCAATGGCCTCGTGCAAATATGCCAGCCTGTAACATTTAGTTTTGAGTAACAATTAAGGTTAAAACCAAGGTAAGCATTAACGATCAAGATTTAGTTAATGGCAGACTTACGCCTTGGCGGTGCCAAGAAGAATCTTTATGCGAGCCTCCCAGGTAAGATATCCCTTGTCAGACATATCTCCACGGAGCCATTGCTCCAAATTGCCGTTATTGACGTATTCATAAACCAACAACCTGGATTTTATAGAAGAAAAATTTACAAAACAACGGTAAATATCTCTTTTTCTTTCTATTCTACGTATTATACGAACATTAACACATAGACATAACAAAACTTGCGGAACTCTTCAGAACTAGGGAGTACATAAAACATGGTACCTTTGTGTGCCCTCGATACAGTACCCAAGAAGACGAACTAAGTTTTTATGCCGCACGTGACCAATGGCTTCAACTTCCACCCTGAAATCCTTGTCAGCTTGTCCGCTAAAGAAAAAAAAAATAGAATCATTACCAGCCAACATTACAAGCTGTGGACAGCATAAAACTAACAAAAGGACTAATCTTCACTGCAACATACGGATTGTTAAGAAGCTTTTTGACGGCTACAGGAGTCCCGTTAATCAGATTGCCTCTATAAACAACTCCATATCCACCATCACCAATAATATTATCCTTTGAAAACCGGTTAGTTGCAAGGTGTAGGTCCCTGAGAGTGAACCAATGACCCCAGCCTAGGCGCGAAAATTCAGGCAGGCCAGACAAAGGTGAAGGAGCTGTCAAAGGATTTGAAGAAGGCCTGTATGTAGATACTGCCCCAGTAGCTCCGTCTTCTCCTGGTTGAGATCCTTTAACATCTTTATCTACATGATTAAAAGAACCTGACTGACCGCTATCCTCTCCATTATCTACATTAAACAAACCCTTCTCCGAACCTTTGTCACTAAATTTCTCATTAAGGGTGTTACCATTGTTTGCAGAAGCTTGATCAACTCTTATCTCTTTAATTTCCTCTGAAACATATGGAACTTGGGTGAGAGGAAGCATCACATTAGCCCTTCTCGATTTCTTCCGAAAACTAAGCCACAATGATATGCTAAGGATAACTAAGAATACCACTCCTAAGCAAATTACAATAAGAACCCACAATTGCAGACCAATGTACTCTTTTGACAGAGTTTTGTTCAGATCAGAGGCCATCTTCACCTACACCAAGATGCCTGAAAACATGTTTAAGTAAAATAACTTAGAACCACAACCATCTAATAAAAAAACTGTTACATATTTTGCATTTATTCAAAATACCAATTAATTTATGACATAAAAAGAGAAACAAATGGCTAAGTTTCACAGTAAACAAGTGCAGAGGGTAAAGCAAATATAGAAAGATAAGGAAAACTAAAGCAGACCTTGAACCACAATCAAGTTTCCAAAAAAAGAACCCCAAAAGAGAGCCCTCAATCAGAGAGAGAAGCTTGAAGGAAAGCAAAGAGTTTGTTCTTTAAATCAAAGTCCACCGACTACCAAAAACTTTATTTTTTTTTTCAAATAATAAACAAACATAAAAAATCAAATAGAATAAGAATAGGCATCACGTTTCCAACACACACTCTACATTTGACAAATCATCACACACACATAAAACTGAACCAGATATCTTATTTCCAACAAAAAAATGATAATAATTTCAGTCATTATTTGACAAGATCAACCAAAAAATAAAAATAAAAACAAAAACTTCAAGCATTAATAAACGCAATGAAGAACAAATGAATCACAACAGACCTTGTTGAGACAGTGCTGGGAAGAGACGAAAAGGGGGAAAAAAGAAAGAAAAGAAGTTAAATTTAAGAGCTTGGATGTTTGGAAAGACTATAGGAGGAAATCCCAGAAGAAACCATATTGAAAAGCTAGAAAAGGGGTTACTGCAATGTCAAAAAATGAAGGGATTTTTGTAGGGTTTCTATGTGAGAAGTGGGGATTTTGCGAAATGGGTATTGACCGGGGTAATGAGAAGAAGATGTGGAGTTGTCAGAGGTAGGTGATGAGGAAAGACATGCCTTACATTAACAGTGAAATGGAAGCAGCTTACACAACACAACAACTGGAAGCTTTTTTTTTTGTTTTTCTTTTGCTGTTTCTTCACTTTTCTTTTTTCATTGTCACAACTCAAAACACTGTATATTATTGGAAAACAATTTATAAATTGAGTCTCAGACTCTTCTTCTTGATGAATAAATAAAAAATAAAAAAGATCTTACAAATTAAGAACCCAATTGTGGAAAATGATTCTTTTTATTCTTTATTGTGCTTTCTGTAAATTTTAGTTTTTCAAGGTAGTAGTTTCATTTTTTAATCATTGAAAACTTTAACTTAAAAAATGAAAAGATAAACAAAACAAGTGGGTAATGGTATGGTTGAACTCAAAGGGAGAATGATCCAAAAAAGAAATGACCATAAATTTCATCCTTGATATTTATTTTAGTTTGAGATTTTAATTTTACAGTGTTTTTGAAATAAAGGTAAATTTCTTTTAATATAGATTAGTAGATCTGCATGCATAGTCAAAGAAACAGACTGGACTCCAATACCAACAGGCTTCTGATTGACATTGTCATTGTTTTTCCTTAAACACCCTTGCTTTAGTTTCAAAATATTTAAATTAATAACATACAATCCCTTTAATCTTTCTTCTAGAGAGTAGGGACCATCTTCATACTAAGATGGATGGTGTCATGTCTGTATGGGCATACATGGAGAGAAGATTGGGGAATCAAAGCATAGTCCCCCACAAAACAAAAAGATAAAAAAAAAGTAAAAAAACTTAAGCTGGGTTGGAATTACAAAGATTGCAGAAGCATTCATTCCAAGGCCAAATATCCCAAATCATAATAATAATATAAATAAAGAGAGGGTATAATTGGTGTAATAATGAAACCTTGGATGAATGAATGATGAACAGAGGAATGATGGGTTGTTTCTGAATTACATAAATGTAAGAAACAAGGAACATCCAAATTGGGTTTCAATGGATGTAATATCTGTGGCAGTGTTGAACTAATGAAAATGGTTTCAATGACAAACCTATTGTTTTCATCTTTCTCCCAACTCTCAACTTTTTTTTTTTAATCTCAAGATTACATACATGTATTTTTTTTCCTAATCCAATTCCATGTTTTATATATAAGTTGGGATAAAAAAAATATCTCCAATCCTTTCATTATTCAACAAATTAACTTTTTATTAAAATTAATCACTTTTATTTCTCTCCACGATTTATCTTACTTTTAATTGAAATAATAATTTTAAATATTTATATATTTTGTAAAATTTATTCTAATTTAAAAATTTAATTAATTTAACTTTTAATATTTACACCTTCTTTGAACTTGATCTTATTTCTAAATTTATTGATATCAAAATTATAAAATTTGTAATCGTTAAAGATTAAATTTATTATTATACCAATCAAAGGTAGGATAAATAGATGAACAAAAGTAAACTCGATAATTTATTACCCTTAGTTACTCGTATTTGAAAGAAAGATAAATTTGTTAAATATCAAGATTGACTGATATTAGGGATGTCTTTTCTTTTTATATATAATAAAAATTGAGTAGTGAGAGGATTGAAAATGAAACTTAGAAATTACCTACCAAATGAGACTGTGATAATTAACAAAGTATTAAGCAATTGAAGCGAGTATGGTATAAATATTGTAAACTCAAATAGATGGCACCCAAGGCAAGCCAAATCCAGATTGCTTCAGATAGCAGTTAGCAGCAGAGATGTGATTTCTTTTTCTTATTGTTGTTATTATTTATCAATTATCATTATCAGTGTTAGATTTATAAAGAATGGGGAGTGGTAAAAATCAATGATTATTTATTGCCACCTTGTTCATGCTTTGTGTATAAACAAACTAAAAGGTATCTCTATCTTATTCTTATCTACATATGCATTCACATTCTTCCCTCCACCCAACATTTTATGTACCTAGAAGACGTGGTGTCATTTTATGTTCACGTGTCTACCATTTGCACCTTACAATATAGAATAGAATAAATCTAAAAGCAAAGAAAATGGCTATTTAGGAGTCTGAGATGGCCACCACGTTCATCACCTCTCTTACAGTTTTAGCCTCTCATATGCATCCGTGGCCGTGAAGATGGAGAAACATGCCTTCATCACCACGTTGGATATTCCTTTCTGCTTTTTCATCCTACATGTTTAGGATTGTCCCTCCTAATAATGTTATTTACATTTACGATATGCGAATGAAAGTATTTATGTAATAAATTTATAAAAGAGTAAAATTGAGATAACTAATATTTTGATATCTTAAGTTTAAATCTCATTATTCATTCGTTAATATGCATATATATATATATATTTCTAAATTTTATAAAATAAAATGATATTTGATAATTTTCTAATTGAATTGAGCTCAAGTTGATGGTGACATCAACTCAATCAACCCTTAATTTATAGTATAGATTTCACATATTTAATTTTTACTTTTATAATACTATTAATAGATTCAAATTGACAACATCGATAAAGTGATTGACGTAAATATATTTGGCTAATATATAAATTTTAATATTAATTTAACATGATTATTATTTGGCTAATATATAAATTTTAATATTAATTTAACATGATTATTGAACTTTCTTGTGATCCTGATTAAGTAACCAAATAAGAATAGAAAATTCATTACTCTATCTACAAATAATATTATAAAATAAAGAGATCAAATTAAAATGATTAAATCTAAAATTTCCAAAACCATAATTAGACCTGGTTTTTCTATTGACTCAAATTTTGCCGCCTTTTAATTTATAGGATTGTTGATTCTGGAAGGAAGCCCCTTGATTTCAACAGATAATTGCTTCAAGAGTTGTGTTACATGTTGTAGTTGATCAGGCTTTTGTTATTTTCGTTGCACAATTAATGTAAGTAAAAGTGGTCCGTCCTTCAAACATGAAAGGTCAAACCTTTTATTCCATTTTAAACATCAAATGGTGGAGATAGCTATAGATTAGCTAGGCCCGGCCTCGCCCCAGAAGTCAAGGAAACCCCTCAAGTATACCCTGAGCTGTCTCAACTACAATATTTTATTAGTGTTCAAACAATCTGTTCAATTGGGGGATCCATAATCTTTATCATAGTTGAATGATTCAAGGTGTTTTAGGTAATCAACTAGACATTTTACCTACCTATTCCTCTACTTGCTGCTTGTAGACAACAGAACTAGTTGATATTATTTATAAATGCAACATCTTCAAATGCTCAATGCTTCAATGAAATTGAGGTTCTCAATTATTAATAACTGACTTAACCAAAACCGTCCAAATGTTTAAATGACTTTTGCTCGCCCCCTATAAATAAAATGGCAACTTCTGTATCTCACATTCATGGAAGCAAAAGAAGAAAATCTAATTTAAAACAATCTTGTACTAAAGCACAAGTGGGTAGCATTTACCTTGAAGGCTTTGATATGCTGAGGTAGTGGAAGGATGATTCTCTAAAGGGAAGTAAAAAAGAGGATTGCTCTCATCATCTTCTCAATTACAATCTCTGTTAGCAATACAAAATCTAACATCTGCTGTTTTCTAGTAACATGTCTAGAATATTTGACAAGTCTTGTTTGCTCTATACATACCACATTTGTATCATGTCCAACAGGCAATGGCAAATTATCCCACTTGTTCTCAGATGTTTCAACCTTACCAAAACTACAGTGTATGGTCACTAGTAGCACTTGTGAACCAAAAGCTAACCAAAGAAAGACGGAAAGACACCGAAAATATTCTTTTCCATATCTAGCATGTGCTTATGTAGTCTAATATATCTACCAGAAGCCATAATCAAATGTATATAACACCTATGAAACTTTTGAATTTCGACCTACAACAGTAGCAGTCTAGGCAACTCTCAAACATTGCAGAGCATGTTTTATCAAGGATCAGTTCACACTTGCAGAAATAATCAAATCACTGTATCATTCAAAGAAAGAAATAAAGAGTGATGCAAACAAGCAATAAGCAAGAACCAACAAACCAAATGAGCAATATATATCAGGCTAGACTTAAAAAACATTCAGGAATGTAAAATTTTGGCCAGCCACTCAAATCCATCAACCATCAACTATCTAAAATATGCAATCAAACTAAAACTCTAACCATTTCTTGTAATATTCACAGGTGATGGGAGAGATTATTCCATCAGGGGTGCAACGACTTATCTGTGGACAAACTCCACAAGGAATGGAAGCCAAGGCACCAAGCTTGGGTTCTCCTCCATAACCTCTCTTACCAGCACATTTATAGCAAGCTTTCCCAACTGGAATCGACGCAAACTCCCCCGTTCCAGTACTTCTCACTTCCATAACCTCATTATCCAAAACCAAAGCCTTCACAATCTCTTCAACCTGCTGTTTCGACAACTCAATCTGCGAAACATTGCTCCTCTTGATAGCATCCGCAATCCCTTCCAAAGTAGCAACTTTCAAACCATAAATCTTCCTCCAACACTGCTCTTTCAAAACATTAATGTACTCCTTGTCAAGGCTACCTTCAACATACCATGCCCCACCAGTTATTTCATTGGAAGGCTCAAACTCCGCGGACATATAATGCTTCTGTCTCCGGCTGTGGATGTTTTTCACTTCTTTTATGAGATTCTTAGATACCAGTGACTTAATACATTTGGCGATTAGGTTGCTGTGAAGATTAATTTCGCGTTTCATGTCTTGTTGCGATATTCCCATGTCTTGTTTGCTTCGGATTACTTCATGAACAATTCGTTCTTGTTCTGTTACAGAATCAGAAATCGTATCCGGGCGTTTCCTTTTCGCATTCATTCTAACATATAAAAAAAAAAGAAATTAATTGAATATTAAATTATCAGAAAAAATATATATACAAATTTTGTATAAATTTTTTATCCTTTTTGCAGTAGCAGCACTGTCCGCCACTGCTAAAGACCTCAGTAGCACATCAATAGTGGCAGATCCTGGCTGCGAATAGCAGCGTAATGGATCAATAAAGGTTCACTATTTCTGCTAAATTGACGGCTTTATAAAAACATTCACTTTCTCAACAAAGTAAACAGAGAGAAAGAAAATGAGATGAGGCAGAGTAACAAGCAGTATGATCAAAAAGGGAAAAAAGAACAAAATATAGCAGAGTGAAGCACTAGAAGCACGGACACACAATACGGGTATGGCAGGACACGGCAATAAAAAATATTTTTTATATACTTTTATTTATTATACTAAAAAAAGGTAGGGTTATATAAAGCTTCATTTTCAATTTCAAAATGAAATTTGATGAACTTTTAAGTATGGTAACTTTGATCAATTGGGTGGGGATTTTTCAAATGAGACAGGCTAGGCCAAAAGGCTGATAATGCAAGTGATCCTTAAGGTAAAATTCAATATAACAAGAACTTTAATGCTCAATATTCGAGTACGAGCAACTCTATTATATAGTTAAAACAAAAATTAAGACAGAACACAATTAAGATCCAAAAACGAACTGTGATGAGAAAAAATAGAAAAACACAGCAAAGACAAGAATCTAAACCTATAGAAAATTCCAAGCACCAAAATTACAGTTTATCACTCCCCTTTCTATCTCCTTTTGCTTACAGTGCTTACTTCAAAAGAGACAAATTCGAGTTTTAATATTAACATCGCGTACATTGTAACGTAAGCTTCGATTGTACCGAAAAAGAACACAGAGAAAACACATTTAGGTATAACTAATCCATGGAAATCATTGACCTATAATCTATATATTCATACTCAGATCATGTCAAGAAGCACTGAGCGTTGAATTTTAAATCACTGAACTTTGGCCCTGTTTGTATCTTCCCACAGCTTTATTGAACTGCAACAATGTACTCGTATGTATGAAGCGCCGTCAACGACAGCAACGAACAGGTTATCTGATTACACGAAATTGCAGTTCAAGAAAGCTGTGGAAGAATACGAATGGCTTATCGTATTCCGGCGTATCCGTGGCGTGTCGGACACCCGTACGACACCGGTACGAAGGCGGAATAGCCATGTCGTTGCTTCAAGGTGATGCATATAACTCAAAAGAAAAAAAAATCTCCAATGATTTTTTATAGAAATCTAATTCCTAACTTAAACCCTAAACTTACCTGAATTAATTTCGCCGGAAACTTGAAAGGCAAGAGAGGGGTTAGGAGGCAGTGACAGAGTGGTGGTGAGAGAGGTTTGTTTGGAGGCGGGGAACGAGTGAAGTGAAGACGGAATAGAGATGGTAGTTCTATGGGAAACTGTAATTAGGCTCTGCTTGGGAGGATTTTTTTTCCTCATATTTGAAAAAAAGGGTAAATTTTACAGATAGTCACCAAACTATTAAAATTTTCATTTTAGGTTCTAAAAAGCTTTGCAATTTAAGCACTCATATTACATAGTTTGTTCATTTTAATTAACGAGAAATTGACGTGGCAGTTAAAAAAATAGTATAATAATAAATTTAACCCTAAACTTTTATATATTATATCAATTTAATCATAATTTTAAAAATTAACCCTCAACTACATTTCTAACATTGCTTCTTTTATTTTATTTTTTATGTTATGCTAAGGTAATTTTGTTAATAAGGAAATATTTTCTTTTATAGTATTAAATATCGTCTCAACCACATTTTTAAGTTGTAATTAAAAATTTGCAAGTCAAATATTTTTTATAAATAAGTATATTTCGCTTATAATATATAGCATAGATATGTAAATAAGCAATCTCTATACTTTTTTTTCATATTTTTTTATAAATAAGTATATTATAACACTTTAGTCTTTTATAAAATGTAAATTCTTTTTATAATATAGTTTTTAATCGAACTTTAGAAAATTTCTAGATTTTAAATAATATAATTTGTGGTTATAATTTTATAAAATACACATAAATTATTTTTATAATATATTTTTTAAGATTTATAATATAAATTTAAAATTTTTCGTCATAATTATCTCAAATAGTTATACTCATTTATGCTTATAATATAACTTTTATAGTTTAAACTTATATAAAAATAATTTCTTAAATTTAAATAATTTATGAATGTTTTGAAAGCCATAAGGTAATTTGATTACCCAAATAAATTACTTTAATTTTCACCTTCCTCCTAAGAATCGGAAAATATAGTTGGGGTACTCTAATTATACTCAATTTAGTGATGCCCGTTAATTATTGTGTAATTACAATCAATTACACCAAAATTTAATTATTAGATGGTTTTTCAAACATTACCGAATTGCTGAGTGGGAGAATTTGAGTGAATTGATGAAAAGAGGAGTTTTAGTAGACAAAAAAATAAAGATGAAAAGGTTAATATAAAAAAAGAGGAAGTTTTAGTGTTACCTTAAAATAAAGATTGAGAAAGATTGCCCTGTAATTTTTGTTCTAAATTGGATAATATGTATGCGAATGAATGTTGCTTCATAAACATTTTGATCAGTTAAGCTAAAGTAAGAATCTGGAATAAGGGATAAAAAAAAAAAAAAAAACAGCAGAAAAATTATGAATGAAGAACCTTGGGAGATTATAGTAAACAATAAAATATTAAAAAAGAAAACTACCTTAAATTTGTAAAGAAGTGCAAGTAAAATCTATAAGAAAAATATTAGAATTATAAATAAAAGTAAGATATTTCTCCAAATGTGGTTTTCACATTAAAATTATTATTATCTCTTATAATTTAATATTTATAATTGTTATCTCTTAAAATTTTCAAAAATACTTTAAATTTTTTAAAAAGTAAATGTCCTTTTGAAACATGAAAAAAGATTTAAAAAATAAAAACACAAATGCCCAACTCGCTGGCAAAATTTAATGTACGTAGATCTTATTATATTATATATTAAGTGCAATATACCGGTGGCTGAAGGGTCAATGTTTGATCTCCCCTTTTTGCAGTTTGGTACTTCTTTTTGTGCCTTCAGCTGGAGAAGCCTAGGATTGCAGTTCCATATATACAATCGAATTACCGAATCTTTTTCTCCATTTCTCTTTCTGCATTGGGCTCTGAACTTGGAAGAACTGGAGCTGTCACCTTCAGGGTCGCTCGCTGGCGTTCTAAAGGACTGGTTACCGATTGCCCTTTCCTCTGTTGTTTTTTTGGAGTCTACAATAACTGGGCCCAATATTTGTCATTCACAAATGGTCACAGCAAGTATGTATTATGATATGTTCATTAAGTTGGCAGCTGAGCACTAGTTTTATGATAAGCTCCAGTTCTGGTTCTAGGCTAACCCGGTCCAGATACCTATTTTTGGTTGAGATGAGGTTGGCCACAAAATTCATACATGTATATCCCCCAAGGACATTTGAAAATTATATGGAATTCACTTCAGAGATGACTTATTTCTAACCCTACAATAATCTTCAAAGTTCATCATTCAAATAATTCAACTGCTCCCATAAAATTTACAAAGACAACAAACACCACCAACCGTATATGCACATCTCAGGCAAGAATCAATCATATAAAATCGAAAAGCGAAAAACCATCACATCCCTCAAATACCAACTTCCCAATACTCCCCACTCCTGTCTCTATTCAAGCATAAGCAGAACAAACCACTCACTTATTTGAAATGATCACCTTTTTACTGCGGGTCCCTTAGATATAACAATCTCCTCGAAGGTGCTGGAGGTGCCAATCCTGGAATATCTCTGACATCTTTGTTGTTCGGATTCACAATCTGAAATTTTTCCGCATTGCAATTAGAAAATGGAAATTTTTGCACGGTACCATCACAAACATTGTTAAGACTGCATCTGAATCTCTCTTAATGTACTTAAAAAAACACAGGTACTGAGTGGTTTAATTTACTATTTAACCGAAACTAGTGACAAACATTTGTCACCTTCAACACTTCCATCTAGTCATATCACAAAAGAGATGATAGAGCAGCTGTATATGTTTAGGGAAAATATCCCTGGAGGTCAAGTCCTCACAAATATCTCTTTAGAAAGGCTTTATTTTCATAAAAACACCATAGCACACCTCACACTTCCACTGTAATAAGTCATTAAGTTTAATAGACTACAAAATTGAAATCGATAAGGGAAAAGAATACCTTCACAACTATGATGGCTATAACACCGCATACGATAAGAAAAAGAAATAGCATGATGCATTTATCAGTGGCTACCTGGAGGACGAAGAAACATATTTAATATGGCATAAAATAGTCAAACCGAACAAAGGTAGAATTTAGAGTGCAAACAATCAACTAACCTGCCTACCAATCTCCTTCACCAGCTGGGAGGCCTTCTTAATTGAAAACTGAATTGTATCCAGCTCATTTACAATACGGCCCATTTGATCAGTCTGTATAACTTCTATCAGTATACACATGCAACACAACAGCTTGAAGAAACAAAAAATAATAAGACAGCTTAATCTAACTTACTTGTCCTTTTAGAGTACCAGCAGTTTGAGTTCCTACTTCAATTGTTTGTTCAACAACCTGTGAATCATAAAGTTAAGAAAACAAAAGATGGCCTGAGGACTGCACAACTGAACAAAAAGCTGTTTCAATTTACCTTTTTTGAGCGTTCAATGGCCTGATCAGTCTCATCCATTGTCTTCATCCCATGATCAACAAGCTCTTGGTTTGACATTGCTGTGCAAGTCATGCAATAGTAAGATAGTTTGATGAAAATGTACAGTAAACCTCTATGCTGAGATTCTGTTGTTATTAAGTTCATAACTTTCGGTAAAGATAATGGACTAGATCAATTTTCTTGTAGCATCCAAAGTCGAGAATGCTTAGCCTTGTTCCCAAACTTTCCAACATTCAAAGAAGACTTCACATCCCGGTTTTCTAGGCAGTAGTTGATTGAAAATGCATATAGCATGACAATATATAAAATCAACTAAATCGGCAAAATCATAATTGATATGAGATACTTTGGTATTAGAATATATTTAAATACATCAAATTAAAAGAAAAAACCAATGGCAGGTAATGAAAGCATACCCATCATTTTCAGAACTAAGAGTCTTTGATCCAAAGTAAATGTTCTATATAAATCAAAACTCAATGAAGGGTTAGAAGAAATAAGATCTTACATGATGCCATTTTAACATTTTCATCAGCTGTAGGTTCACTGACTCCAGCTCCCATATCAAAGAGTTCAATTTTCTTGTTACCAAGGGTATTCATGTATCTGCAGTTATACACAGAAAGACATTAAAACTACAAAAAGAAAAAAAAGGCAGCCACATCCGATTTTAAAGGCTGCACTCTATCACTTAAAAATTGGTTACACCCTACACTAGGAGTACCAATTTTCAGACTTGGATATTCCCCAAACTTCACACCTCAACTGGCATTATTATAAATAAATCAAATTGAATTTCAGAAAACTAAAAATCACCATATTCCCTTTAAAACAGGCAAACTTACGTTTTCCTCATAGCTACATACGAATTCAGTTCTTTGATCTGCCAAGAGAAAAATATGGATTAGAGGTCATAACACAAAAGGAATTTATATTAGGGGAGATAATTCAACAATAAACCAATATGACTACCCATTTAAACTCCCTCCACAAAGGGCAATCTTATTTCCTCAATTAAACCCTTTTAAGATATGATAACAAAAAACATTTGCTGACCTCCAGGCTACAAAAACACTCTATCATGCGTACTCCTTTTGTTGCCAACAGTAAGGAAAATAAAGGTTCGAAAAAAAACTTACCATAGACTGCTTCTCATCATTGAGTTGCTTGTTCACTTCGGGAGGATTTTTGCTTTCCTCATCTTTAATTTCACGATCAAACTCCTTGATTAATCTGCAACAACTCATTGAAGTTAGGAAATTAAATATCTCAAATACAATTAGCTTTCCTTGAAAAATGCAAAAACTAGGGCTTACCTTTTACATTCCCTCATCTTGCCAGTAAGCTCTTCCAGCTGTTTGCTTTGCCTATTGGAATCTTTCATCTTATCCAGTCTCTGGAAGCCATTTCTGAAAGCAGTACATCAAAGTTTTAAGACATTTATCAAAATTTTAGAGCATGAACGACAACTCAAAACAACAAAGTTGAAATCTTGTCAAACAAAAAAAAAAAAATACCGAAGTCAAACACTAGTATGCTGAGAAACTGATTGCAGATTTACATTACATGGTAATTAACAAAAATCCCCTTGTAGATTGGCTAAACCATTGGAGTAAGTAAACAAGTCAAAAGTAGAAGAAAGAGGGAGGAACATACGAAAGAGCACGGAAAAGATCCCGGATTTCGCCGTGGATCTGCTCCAACTGAGGACTCATCTGCAACTCCGTGGTGGCCATCTAATCCGCCGATTGAAGATTTTCAATTTCCCAAAAGTATTTCAGTTCTCCTCATTCAAAACCCCCCACAGTACAAAATTCAAAAAAAAACCCTAAACACTCACTCCCAAGCTGGGAATTTTTTTTCTTTTTTTCCCAAAATTTTCTCTATTTTTAGGGAAAAAAAAAAGGGGGAGAAATTTGGAAAGATAATGAAATTGAAAATTGAAGGGTTATAGAGAGAGAGAGAGAAAAAACAAAAGTTAGGATAAAAGCAACAAAGCGTGGAATGGAATTAAACTGTAACACAGAGATAGATATCAAGAGAATCGCTGTCTCTGTGTGTCTTTTATTATTTTATTGTTTTTAGATGATTTTATTTTTCTGTGAAAATATATTATATGATTATTATTGTAACTACCAACAGATAAAAACAAAGTATAATGTAGCAAATAAACTATAATATTTTAAAAAATTACTATTAGTATTATTATGTACTTCAATATTTGTATTTGTAATATACATACGTTAGTCGGCAGGTAAGGGCAATGTATTTGTATCTTTTTTCATTTTACTACTAATTTTATTTTCGTTAAAATTGACCTCAAGTTTTAAATAAATTAAATTAAATTATTAATTTAAAAGAAATTTTACTGTTATTTTTAAACAGAAATATTAACTAAAACTTTTGAAGTTTTTAAATATAAACTACAGTTTATATGATAATTTCATGTATTTCATTTTTTTAATTTTATGAACTTTTTATTTTTGAGTTTTTCTTTTTTTGAATATTTTAAAAATTTAAATTATTTGTTGACCTAATAAATTAAACAAATAGTGTTGGTTGTTATGTCATTGTCATTAAAGAAATTAATATTTTAATTAGTAATTTCGTTAAAAATGATACAACTTTTTTTGAAAAGATAATAACTAATTTTATTTTAAAAATAGAATAAAAATCAAATTAATAGAAAATATAAATATTGATGGCTAAAATTATTATTATGCATTTATTTTTTGTATGTATTCCTTTCCTAATTATTATTGGCTAAATTAACAAAATATGTCACTTTTTTTTATCTAACCTTTTAGGCCGTTTTTTTATTTATTTTGAGAAATTTACCCTTTTTGGAGAGAGAATATGTGGCAGTAAAACACATCCAACTAGACACACTATTCCTTTATCTCTCAAAAAATGACATTTATTATATTATTTTAATAAATAATATAATAAATGTCATTTTATCTCATTGTCACCATTGTGTCTTCTTAATGATTAATATGACCACTGTCAACAAATGGCTATAATAAATTGTTTGTTCGAGAACTAACAACCCGTGGTTACATTCCATATTTATCAATCCACACAATGCCAATGAGAGGATGTCGTTAACTCTTTAATTAAACTATGGATTCCAAGTAAAGTCATGTCATACACAAGTCATATACCCAACATACCGGCTATCGGCTCGATCATCTTTAGAGCTTAAGCCTCTATTTATATCAAAGCACATAAGTTACATATGCATGGTCAATGATTAACTCAGGATTTAGGTAAATCACACCATGAATGTTACAAGTGAATTAATTCACAAATGGATTAAGAATTAATTCATCTTGGGTCCAGTCTAATGTATCATTCTGCCAATGAATACATCTGTCTCTACCCGTGGAGTCAACTGCTCCGATAGCCAAGACTAGTCATCTCCTCAATTAGAATTGTAGACAGTATAATAATACGTCTTAGTATTTGAATCAAATGCTCACTTTGATTCTTTTATGGGATTACAAACTTATTTACATTATCTACTAAAGTAAGTTGTCTTCCTTGCAATGTAAATGTTCTTACAATGCCACTTATCATCTGTTTGAACTTCGACAATCAATGAGCTAATATTTGTTTTTCACAATTTCGCTATGCATGAAAAATATGAAAGAAAAAAATACAAAAGACATAACAATGAAACGTGAAATTTATTTATTCATCATTCAAATACATAGAAAACAGTTACATGTTTACTACGATATGGGTATATTTCCCAACAATAATGCGCCTCAGAACACATACATTTCATATGTCATGGCGGGATAGGACCATTACCCCAGAAACTCATCCTAAAAAAGTTAAGTTTTAGGGTGATAGTACTTGGTATAGTCATGGGTCGAAGTCTAGGTGGAGGTTTTAGTCGGTAGCTGTGATGCGGTCATGGGTTAGAGTATAATCGGGGAATAGTTGACGGCCGTTATACGGTCACGAATTCAAGCTTTTTGGATACCCATAAATAATGCCTTATGTATAACATACATAAGATTCATGTCTTATCATAGGGAAAAACGGAGGATTTCTTATGTAATCGATGTAATTTTTCTCTATTTCCAAAGTAACCAGTGTCTTTAACCTTTTATTCTTATCCGAAGGCTGACACCGAGATGGACACAAAAGGGCTCTTAGGTGAAGAGCAAATGTTCTGGTACAATAAATGTCAAACTCGGGTCGGCTAGGCAGCGGTTATTGTTATTAATGGATTGTTTAATAACGACAACTGTTGTCACTCCAAAAAGAGCATCATCTTTACTACACCGCAATAGCCACTCTCTGCCTAAGAGTCTTCATGAGTCCACGACAGTGCCGGCCTTTGGATAAGAATGTACCGATTGCTAACAAATAGAGAAAAAATTATATTAATTATAGCGGAAAACCTTACAGTTTTTCCCTATAATTATGCCCTTAAACTTCTGTATGGTATTTATAATGCAAAATTTTTGTGTATTCAAAAAGTTTGAGCTCATGGTTGTGTAACGACTGTCAACTGGCTCCCCCGTTATACCTCGAACCATGAGTGCATAACGATCGTCGATCGAGACCTTTACGTAGACTTCCACTCGTGATTATACAAAGAAAAATCGCCTCGAAACCCGACTTCTATTGGATAGGCTTGGGAGGTAATGGTCCTATCTCAGTAGGATAGATGAAATGTGTGAGTCTTAGAGTGATATCGCACCATTAACGACTAAAGAATACCTCAAATGGTCGAAATTTTATTAGTGACCGAAATTTTTAACACTGAGACATGTTTTATAATGAAGGGATGAAGAAGCTAAGAGAGAAGATGTTGGAGGGATGATGAAGTATGGAGTGGGAGACCCCTTTTATAAGTGCGGGAAAAGGTGGGTTTGCAAAGTAGAAAATTCCTATAGTTGAAAATGCGCCGCAAGACTAGTGTCTTCATCGAATATATTCATAACCTGCTTAAAATCTGCTAAAAATTCTTGGGGTTAGGTACTTGTTTTTCAGCTTTTGAAATGTTAAAGATGGCTCGTTTAGCGGGATGAGTTGCTATGCTGGCATAGCAAGAAAGCTCGCCTAGTGGATGAGCCTTCTCTAACATTTTTGAAAGCTAAAAAAAAGTTACATGACCCCGAGAATCTATGTGAAATTTGGTACACCTTCTAAGGCACTGAATACGCATTCTTCTAATTAAATTTACATGATGTCTGGCACACACTTTCAAGCACCGAATAACGTGTTATTATCGTTATTCAATGAAAGCGCGTATTAAGAAATGAATTTTGAATCACACATTAAAGCGTGTATTAAGAAATGAATTTTGAATCA
Organism: Gossypium arboreum; assembly: GCF_025698485.1. Taxonomy (NCBI): domain Eukaryota; kingdom Viridiplantae; phylum Streptophyta; class Magnoliopsida; order Malvales; family Malvaceae; genus Gossypium; species Gossypium arboreum. The sequence goes on along the minus strand of NC_069072.1, from coordinate 129,121,494 downwards.
CAAATTCCCTTTCTCATTTGTCTATTATCCTATTAAAGTAACGAAATGTTCGTAACTTAGACACACAACAAATTCATATCAAACATTGAATAATTCAGTTGTGATAGGCATCTGCATAGATTTGGATAATCGTCGAAAGGTTTTCTTGAAACTTTTCATCCAGTTCACATATGATATTGGAATGAGTTGACGAGTGAAATTTGTCATTTACTACGACGGTCAAATATGTAATACAAAAATCGGGGTCGTATTCTATGAAACTTAGTCTGTGGAATTGGATTTCAACCATACAATTAAACTTCATGAGTTAAGACTAGAATTAGAAGGAAAGTAGAGGGTTTGACCCGAGAAAGGGTTTCAAGATCGTAATGTAGATTTCTTGCATCATATGACTTATTTAAGTATGATCTATTTGATGTGAAAGGCGAGGTTGAGTTAGAGGTGGTGATATTATCGCATTGCTTAAGTAAAAATGTTGTAATAAAGTTATATGTTGGGTTTGTTGAGGCTGACGAAGCTGACCCATCTTTAGTTACCATTGCGACTAATGTTGGAACTGAAGCCAAAGTAGAAAGTCCTACTATACTGTTATGTGGTGGGTTTATCAATTTGTTATAGAGCTCCTACTATAACATCCTCAAAATAGTAACAGGTAGACATTCTTCGGTTTTCGACACTAATATAAATTTCAGTGGCCACAATCAGTCGATGTTTAAGCGTAACCTGAACCTTGACACTTAGGCACGACATTTAATCAGTGCGTTTGATTTCAACTTCAGTGGATCGATGTCCTAGGGAAAAAATACTTATACCGAAGAGCACCGACATACACCAATTAGTAATCTGGTGCAGATTTTGACAAGCACTTGGGTTATAGAAGAACTGATAACTTACTTCTTACGACCAAGTTCGGCGATAATACATTGAACCCCTTGGTGGAAGATGACAATGAAGGCACAGATGATGAAGAATATGTAGTCGAGGAAGAAGGGGCAGCGAATGTGGTTGACGCAGTGCTGTCTGGATGGTTTAGATGTGACACTTTTCTGTGAACCAAAGCTAGTTCCAACGGAGCAAGAACCTTGTGGTTTTGATGACAATGGCTTAGATAATACTCCGGATCCAGATTTGTGATTTAGGGCATATGAACTTTCACCCCACATGACCAACATCGTCCTATTCGCCAATGGTGGTTTAGTGTTTCGGTAGCTACTGAAAAGAACACTTGGCATTGAAGTTTGGAATGGAATACCCAAACAACGATGCTTTCCTTGTTGCATTAAAGTGGTATAACTTTAAGAAAGATGTGAACTACCACATCACGGAATCCTATTCGTAGAAGTTCAAGAGAAAGTACACAATGTACGATGTGAGGTGAAAATGGAAAATCATGACATCTTTGTGGAAGAAAACCAGACTGTGGACAATAAAGAAATATTCCAGTCTACATACTTTTGTTGCGGCGAGTGCATAATGCGATCTTTACATTTTTTGACATAATAAGACCTGATCGAGGTTTTTATTTTTTTCAATTACGTAACTTTAACCCAAAATTTGCTGGTAAAAGTCAGGATCATCCTAGGCTAGACTCGAACATGATTTTTAACATCATTCTAACAATGGTGAATGCGATTCCAAAGATTCCCGTCCCGATTCTTATTCCAACATCCGTAGCCAGCATGGTTACACGCTCTCGTATTACAAAGCGTAGGTCGCAAAAAAGAGAGGCTATAGATAAGTTGCATCATAGCTAGGATAGTTCGTACAACTATTTATGGCAATAATGCCAGGTGCTAGAGCGGTATGTACCAGGTTCCATAACTGATTTGAAAAATGCACCAGACGTACTTCGGCGATCATCTGGTCCTTGGGGAAAATAATATTCCATCGATTCTTTTGGACCTTCGATTAATGTAAAGAAGTTTTCCAGTATTACAAGCCTTTTGTGCAAATTGATGGTATCTAGCTATACGGGAGGTATCAATATCGGTTGTTGATTGTCATTACTTAGGATGGTAATAAGAAGATTCTGCCCATTGCATTTGTAATAACTTCATCTAAAAAGGCAAATGACTTAGATTTCTTCCTTAGCCGATTACGTCACCACATTTGCTTGCAGCTCGATATATGTCATGTCGAATAGGGGATCGAGGATCTTGTTTGTTATTGAGTGACTGGGTAGCCTTTGGGACTGCACCTATCATAAGTACTACATACGACATGTTGACTCAAACTACTACCAAAAATGGCTTTCAAAAAGTGATTGAGATCAATGCATAGACATGGGTATGTAGTCGTTACTATTTTCCCAATTATGCATAACCATATTTTGTTTATTGTTTTCATTCATGGGTATGACTTTCTCAACAAGGTACGAGCTCATCCAACATCATTTCTATGAAATTTTGGAAAACCTGCATGCCACTAATAGATACGGTGTGGCATACCTAAGGAACATACACTTCAATCAGTAGAAGCAATCGTATGATAGGGGTCTACGGTACAGGCACATTACGACCAACTTAGTCGAATACAAAAAATCTGTACTGAAGGAGATGTGTTATTTGCCAATAATCTTGATTGTTAAAGAAATATACTTTCACCTAGTTGCCTTATTTCCAAAGCAATAGGCATCGTATGCTAGAAAGATAGCAAGCGACCATGTTTGGTGCTAGGATGTCATGAAAGAAATTAGACGGAATACAACGAAAGCGAACACTATATATGTAGTTTGCAACTCGCGTCGAAACTTGGAATTTCAAGTCATGGAGTACGTTAGGCTTGACCAGGACATGTTAGGGGCATCATATCGTGTTCACCTATTGGGAGGGACTTGTGATTGTGAGAGGTTTCAAGCACTTTGGTTCCCATGCATGCCTGTAATTGTCGTATATATGAACTTACAAATTGAATACATGCTTTATATCAACGATGTGTATAGACTTAAATGCATGCACAGTGTGTGGAGTTTTGAATTCTTAACTATCCCAGATGAGAGAACGTGGCCACCAATGTCCAGCATGCTGTATGAGTTATCACCAAACATGAACCTATGTCGAGTCCCAAAAGGTCGCTTAAATTCCACTCGGATATGCACCTATATGGATATTCAGGAGAGGGACAACCAACAAAGGCTATGTGTGTGCTATAAAAACCGAGTACATATGAAGACAACATGTTCTGTATTGAGGGGTACATTGGGGCCTCAAAGTCGGTAGCGTTCATTTTTTTTACGATATAAATTTGATTACAATGCTTACTTTTTTTGCTTAAAAAATTTGTTATTTTATTGAAACTTGCATTCCAATTGTATTTGCAATTGTATTTACCATTTTCAATTTATCAAGGATTTGAAATATTCAAATTTACGTATAATTTACATCACAATTTAAGAACGACAAATATGAGTTACAATATAAATATACCAAAATAATTTATCGTTTCTTTATTGATGTCTTTTATATTTATATCAAAACAAGTAAATTAAAAATACATCATTAGCATTGTTGAGTCGAATGTGTGCCACATGGTTGTGGTTAACTAGTGCGTATAGAATTTTTGCGTACAACTAGTAGTACTAGCTTTTCCACTGGATCGTGACCATCGTCCTCATCTACTTTGTCTTCACCTCTACCTTGTACTCATCTTCATCTTCATCGTTGTCTTAATCTTCATCTCCACACTCAACTTCATCTTCATCTTCATTGGCTTCCTCTGTGCTCAAGTACGGTGCCATCCTAGCCTCCCATTATGTATCCTCCACTCCACGAGAAGATGGTTTCGTTGATGACCCACCCCGATAAAACAATGATGCTGTGGATGTTTGTGACACTATTGACTTGTAGCCGTAAAGTGTCGTAAAACCCTAATATGTTGGCAATGACTAAGGCGTTATCACTAGCATTGATGATTGGATCAGTGTCGGCATCAGTGATGGGACATGCATCGACATCTGGCTTGACATTTGTGTCAACATTGATATCGACATGAGGGTGTAAAATGTAGGAGACATCAGTGCCTTGAAATATGTACCTACAAGAGAGGTAAAAATATGGATGTGCAGTGGTGTGTGGTGTGGTAATTGTGAAAAAAACACGGGGTCAGTGAAATGAACAAGAATAAGTGGAGTGAATTGACTGGGATGTGGAGTAGACAAATGCGATGCTTGTTTAATCGGAGTTGATGACAAACTCGACGTGTGACAGCGTTTGGACTTACGCTACTGGGGAGATCGTCGTTCCCTCTTCTGACAAAGTTGCCTACTACTTGCCTCAAGGGATAGCAGATATGGTTTCCTGCGAGTCCGAACCATGGCAAGTACTCAAAACAGGCCACCGTGTTCGATAAGAAAAATAGGCCGTGGATGGGTAAGAATTCCATCCTAGATCCTAAGTATCGATGTATTCCTTGTGAATGTCTCACCAATTATCATCGTTCTTTCCCTATAGGTCCACATTGTGCAGTTCATCCATGTTTCGTGGTTGCGACAAAATTTGCTGCCTCCACCCGAAATGGCGCATCACTTGATTCGATTCGTGCATTTCTATAGTCCCGTACACTATCAATTGACTCAGTATACAACATCTATTCAAATTATAGTGCACAATTATAAATTTTATTATGTATAGAATTTTATTTTACAAGTCATTGTGTAATTATTATAGGTTGGAAAGAATAAGTAACTAACATTGGCTTTCGAGCGTTGATCTAATAGCAGCCTGATATCTTCAAGCTGGTTAGGTAGTTCCACGTAACTGGGCCCATGGTTCCACCTATACAAGTGATATGTTAATTCAAACTTATAATAAATAAAAAACGTTTAATAGACAAACCACATATTTATTAAGAAATGATTTTTACCTTGTCACCAATAGGACATGTATGGGTTATTCACTCAAGGACGTAGAAATGGTAGTTGTCAGTAGGCCCACGACTGCAACAGGAGCAGGCAACCACTAATTGATATTTTATCCGATTTCGTTTCCCGACACAACTAATTGATATTTTATCCGATTTCGTTTCCCGACACAACTCTTGGTACAACCTGGCCAACATGGTTGATCCCTAACTCAGTCGTCCGTATTCATTAAAGTCGGCTAGGTGTAGTAGCCACCTTATGTGTACCAAAATTTGAGATTTATCGACATTAAAATGCCCACGATTAACCTTAGAATGAATGCTCGGGTGTATTGTTCTTTAATGACGTCGATTGCATTCGGAGGAAGCTCTTTGAAATTGGTTTCCAACTACTTAATCCCTATCCGGTCACCTTGAAACTTGTTCGGGACCTTCCTTAAAAATGCCTCGCAAATGTCCTTTTTACTGAGAACGACCGCTAACCTATTGACGTCTGGCCCTTTCATCGATAAACCGAGTTGTAGAGTTGCGTCCTCTAGTGTGATTGTATACTCCCTGCATGAAAGATGGAAAGAGTGTGTCTCCGACCTCCGTCCTTCCACCAACAAGCTGATGAGTGTAGGATCAAATTTTCAACCCTTGAGCATACGAGACGTATGCAAGAATCCCGCGTCTCACAAGTAACCACGAATTTCGATGATTGGAACCTTTGACAAATTGTGTATGAACCCCTTCAAAACACGATCATTCGCCTATTTATATCGACAAAAAAAGTAATTTAAAATATTTTAAAAATAAAAAAATTTAAATTTAACTTAATTGAAAATAATGAAATTTAAAATTTCGTCTTACCTATATCGCTTGAACAACAGAAACGTGCTTGTCATTGAAATGAATCATAGAAGTTTTCATTCGTGAAAATTTAATCGAAATGAATCTAATACGAAATAATTAAAAAATATATTTTTAAACCAGTATATTAGAAAATTTAGAACAGAACTTGAGAAAATTGAGAGAATTAAGAGAGTTGAGAGTTTAAAGAATTGAGAGAGTTGGATTTGAGTGATTTTTTTTTTAAAATGGGATGGTATTTATAGAAAAAAATTTGACCATTGGGCCTTTAAATTTTTTTACCTTTGCCAGCCAACGTTCAAAAAGCCGTTGGAATTGATCATTGTAGGAAAACGCGTCTAGTTGGACTCACTTTCCCTTTTTCTTTCCAAAAATTTATATTTACAATTAAATCAAAATCAAAATTTAATGTGTATAATTACAAAATAAAAACAAAAATTTATGTATCACATTACGTTTTATCAAGACTTGTGTAAATTTCATATTTATCCATAACAGTTGCAATTAGTATTGTTTCTCAAATGGCTTTTTAAGTGAAATATGAGTGATTTTATCCCCAAACAAATGTTAAGCAATCTTTTTAAAACTAGTTTAAGTTGCCTTTTAAAAGCTAGTTTCTCTTTGGCAAATTATAAATTTTACTCTTATTTATATAAATTATAAATATGGTTGATTTATTTATTTAAATTAAATTTTTCAATAACTTATATTAATTACTTAAAAATACTATAAAATATTTTTTATGTTTTATTATAATTTAAATTGAATATTTTATTAATACCAAAATAATAATAATGTGACATCATGGTAATAATAATGACATAAAAAGAAATATACTTTGAATTCGAGTCAATTATTCTTTCCATTATGAAAACTTTCACTAATTTATAATAGTTATTGTATGCTATTTTAATATCTAAAATATTATTTATATATTCAAATCAAATTTTACAAATAATTTATATTAATATTTAAAACTAATATTTTATGTATTAAAATATTAAAAATTTAAACATCATTTTCAATTAACTTATATTTTTACTTTAAACCACCATATTTAAAATGAATATTTTAAAATTTTACAAAAAAACTTATGAAGGCATTATTAAACCAGTTTAGCTTTATTTCATTCCATTCGGTATTCTTTTTTTTTTTTTGAGTATTTAGCATTAATAGTTTAGTTAAAATTATACTTTGCATTTCACAATAAAATTTGATAGAGTTTAACGGAAAAAGTAGACAGCAAAAGGGGATGATGAATTTGAGGATCATTAGGACATTGTCATTGAAAAATACTACATTTATATATAGGAAATTATTTTATTTATTTGTGAAGCATGGATCTGAGCTGGTTGGAAGATACAATAAAGTAGTCTACATGAAAATAATTTTGTATACCAAATTTTGGTTGGAATGCGCTGTCAGTATGACTTTTAACATCCAACAACAAACAAAACAAAGTCTAATCATTTTGCAGTTCTTTGTAATTCTAATCCAACAACAACAACAAATCAAAAACCAATGCAAATTTGCAAAGACTTCATGTTTAAGTGCAGAAAATGTTGGTAACTAGTAAATGATAGCAGATTACTCAAAACCCCTTTGCATTTTTGTATAAATAGCTCCCCACTATCAATCAAAATGCTAAAATATCTAGAATCAAGAAATCCATAGTTCAACTTGTTTCTTGGGACATTGGGCATAAAACTTTCCTTCCACTCTAGTACTACACAGGGTCAAAATTCCAAAACAAAATATAGTGTGGAAACATTAATGCCTTCGTTGCTTTGCTCGCTTGAACGTTTGAAGACCTTTTATCTTCCATTTCTCATTGCCGGCTGGTCGATTACGTTCTTCAATCTCCCGAACCTTGCGCTTCCTGTAAAATAGTTGACAGACAATGAGTGGTTCATCACTATCGTACAAAAGCATTATTGCCTAAATAATAATGATAATAATAAAAAGATAGCAACAATGTTTGACTAGGAAGAAGTTGATACATGGTACTCTCTTCCGTTTATGCATGCAGATTATGCTAGACACTTATCTAAGGCAGGCCACACTAACCAATTCAGTAGTTATGAGTTGTGACAATAGTTTATTCTTAGAACTTTATTTCTGCAACAGCGGAATCGGTAGTATTTCCAGGCCAAACACTTCTTATTCAATCACGGAACTAGGTCTTATATAATGCTATCAAGCATTTAACTGGAAATAAATGACATCTGAAGGAACTTATCAATCCAATATCTCACCTGTATTGCCTAACAGCAGGGTCAGAAAGCAGCTCATCAGCAAGGGTTGGCTTCTTCTCCTTCTTTGTCATTCTACCTGAGTAGTAGTCTGTCACAGATTCTACCACAGTTCCCACCTGCTTGATTGCCAAAGAGTTAAATATTGCAGATAAACCAATTATAGGATGCACATAAAATAGAAGGACAATAAAAACAATGCAAAGTCTCATCATGTCCTCGTGTATTGCTTTGCATTATACTATATTAGTGAACTTGCCTGGAAATACTTCGGCAGTGCTTTGGATTTTGATTCCTTTTTATAGTGTCTCTTGGGATCAATGGCTCCCCTCAACTGTATCACAAACAAACACAAGTAGCCAATGTCAAGAATTAGGTCCATTGGAAACCATGAACATTTAATATCCTAAAACAATAAACCCCTAGAATAAAAAAATCTAGTGAACTCAAATTCAAACTAAAAATCAAAGCAATTATCTTGGTAGGGTCATTAGTTTTGAACATGAACTGAAGATATAGCAATCAACCATTGGATATAAAACAACATGATCCACTTTTGTCAAGGAGTGCACCTAGGCGCACCTGCGCCTTAGCATTATACAACAAAAGTGCCTCAAACCCATTCAGGTGAGGCATATTTGACTAGATGCACATTTTTGTAAGGCAATAGGCATAGAAAAGATCCATATGATTGAAGTTCTCTTTAATTTCTTTTATTTTTCACTTTTTTCGTTTGATAAACCTTCAATTAGAAAAAGAATAATATCAAACCCTATACTTCTCAATATTTGAGCATTCAACAATAAAAATTGACCATGAGGAAATCATGCACATTGGACAAAAAAAAAAGTTCAAGTTTTTGTAAATAAACTAGACCATACTTTAGATTTCACTATATATCTTAAGCTATATATACACATGCAAAAACTCACACACATATAGAGCTTCACTTCACTTGGGTTAGCACTTGTTTTGTGCCTTGCTCCTAAGGTAACATAAGGGTTTTAGTGCTAAAGTGTGCCTTGCGCTCTAGACAAGGCTCAACATCTAAGAAGCGAATGCTGCAAAAGATAAAATTTACAAAAATGCATAAACAAAAGGGAATGCAAAAGGGCACCTTGAGTAATTGAAGATCTTTCTTCAACTCCGGGGTGAGAGTTGGGGCAGGCATATCAAACCTGTTTAAGTAAGAATTGGGAGTTATATGTGGGCGGGTAAAAAAAAAAAAAAAAAGAGGAAAAAAGGGGGAAATATGACGAATACCAGGCGGTGCCAGCAGTGTCTTTGACTTGCTTTCTGAGCAACTTGTTAACCTTAGAAGGATCATTAGGCGGTAGAAAAAGGCCATCGATGAGTTGTGGGTTGGGTTTCCAGAGGGAAGTGCTTTGGGGCTCATTCCCGGATTTAGAAACAGACCCAGAACCAGACATAGAGGCGGTTTTAGATTGGAAAGGCAATGCAGGGAGCTTGGGCTCCCATCTCAGACCAATCACCGCCTTGCTTTCTGGCATGTTTATCCCTGTCGCTCAAGTTGAAAGTATGAGATTTGAGGAAATAAAGCAATGTTCCAAGCAAGGTTTCAAAATAGAGGTGGCGAAGCTAGCGGCGCCGTTCGCCACCGCCAAACACATCAATAGCGGTGCAAATCAATTTACATCAATAGCATTGGATCCCGGCCGCAAATAACAGTCTAACAGACAATAGAGGGGATAACTGTTCGCTACTTCAGCTAAACCGATAGGTTTATATAAAATTCGATAACAAAAACTAACAAGCAATAGGATCAAAAACAGGAAACCAAATATAGGAGAGTGTAAATAGAAATCAATCTTCAAGTTTAGGGTTTCAAAAAATTACCTTACTTAATTTCGAGGCCAGTCGGAAATTTGAAGGTAAGAGAGGGTTTACGATGCTGTGACAGAGTGGCGAGAGGCTTGTTTGGCGGCGGGGGATGTGTGAAGAGGGTTGGACAGGGTCGGAAATTTTTAAGGAAATCTTTTATATTATAGTAGTCAATAGAGAGTTAGTTCGTCAAATAATAGGGGTAAATTATGTGTGATTTAAATTTATGTTTTTGGTGGTTGAATTTCCAAGAGTTATGACACGATGAGTAATATTATTAATTTGTTAATATTATTAATTTGTTATATTTTGGTCATTAAAGGTGTAGTGATTAAAATGTCAATAATTGATAATGATAGTGACTCAATCATAAATTTTTTAAAGTTTGATAAACAAAACGTAATTTAAATTATACATAAATGATTCAATTCATAGTTTACCCTAATAATAAGTGCAGGCTCGACCATTAGGTCGTCTATAGGTGCGGTCGTTTAGGGTCTAAGGCTAAAAGTAATTTAAAATATTATTTTCTAGTTTTTAATGGGTTAAAAAAAAATTTAACTTTTAAAAGTCAAATTTTTTTACCAAATTTTAAAGGGCAAATTTTTTTTTTAGCTTTTAAAGGCTTAAATTTTTTTTTACAACCTAACTTAAAATTTTTTTCTCCAACTTTTAAGGGACTTAAAACCCTATTTCATTGTTTTATTTAGGGCCCCCAAAATGTCAAGAACGGGACTAAATAAGTGGCCAAAATGTCAAGAATTGATAATCCTGGTGACCATATCATAACATTTTTAAAGTTTGATGAACAAAATGTAATTTAAACCAAACATAAGTGATTCAATTTGTAGTTTACCTAATAATAATAAGTTAAATTTATACTACTAATGAACTTTGTTACGAGGTACAAGGAATCAATTTAGGTTATAAAATGAAAAAATAATTGAAAAATAAATATTGAAAAAAAGTTATAAAATTTGTTTGGTAAATTATTTAAAATTAAATATAATTATATTGTTTAATATAGAATAATATAATCTTAAATGAAATACAATAAAATAAAAATATAATCAATTTATTCTCTCTTAAGTGATAAATATTTACTTATAATTTTCTACATTTTTTTGTCAAAAAATAATCTAGTAGTCTTCATGATGGATTATCCAACACATTTAAAAAATCAAATTGTTAAAAATATTATTTTTATATTAAACATGTTCTCAATTGAAAACAATTTAAAATTGAAAGAAAAAGTCAACTTTTTAAATGAATTTTATTATAAGAATATTTATGTCTCTCAATAATTTTATAATTTTTTAAAAATAATTGAAATTACAATTTTAAAATACATCTCAAAATGGATAATTGGTTAAGTTAAATATTTAAATTTCTCTGTATAGTTGAATCCTTAGTGTTGATTTTTAGTTTTTATATAATTTTTCTTCACTCATGGCGTATAACATAATTTAGTTTATATAATTTAGATATAATTAGTATAAACCTAACATAATTTTTAATAAATAATAAATATTTAATTTAATCAAATTAAATCATTCCATTTCAATTATTAACAAATTAGACCATTTACAAAAACACCATTAAATTACTTAACAAAAAAAATAATATCCTTACTTAACATATTTTTAACATATGAGCAAATTAATAACTAACTGGCATTTTAGATAATTTTCTAAACAAAATTATTAAGAAAATTAGTTTTTCAAATGTCGCAGGGTGCAAGGTACCTAATCTTGCAAAGTGTAGCATTTTTAGGGAGTGTAAGTATTTGAACTTAGGAAAAAAATTTAAGAACATTTTATGAGTTCAAAAGTTTGAAAACATTTGAAACTTGAGATAAATATTGATTTGATGGGAATATAGTTTAAGATAGAGCATGCTTTATAGTTGGTGTAATTGATGTGAGAGCTGATGATGGGTTACGTGTCACTTTCATATTAGTTTGAGGAGCGACTTATTTGGGAACACATTGTCATGTTTTTTTAGCATGTTTTACTCCTTAAACCTTTATAGGGTCATTGATGTTGAATTTCTTGATGAGTAGTAAACTAACTAAAAACCTAATTAAGGCAAGTGCACCTATCAATTAATAGTATAGTTACGATGAGCAAAGATATCGTTCTCATGAAGACTAAAAGTACTAGTAATTACCATATTTCTATTATTTAATCGATAAACTCGAGTGATTGATTAAAAACTAAAATTAACAAAATTAATTAACTACGAACACAACAAAGAACAATTTAGGAAATTAAATGATTAAAAACCAATAAGCGAAATAATAATCAGGAAAGAATTCACCTAGACTTCATCTGTCACTATCAATCTAAATTACGCAATTTATTTACTTAGTATTCTTTCTAATTAAATCCCTATTATCGCATTAACTCGATTTATGGATTCCCTTAGTAGATTTGACTCTAATATGGTAGATTTATGTTATCTTATTTCTAGGATTTCATGCAACTCCACTCAATTACGTTAGATCTACTCTTAAACAGGGTCTATTCCTCATCTGATTTAAGCACATCAAACATGGATCAATAGTCTAGAAATATCAAATAAAGAGTTAAACACACATAATTAAGAACATGATCTTAGTATTTATTATGTAAAAAAAAATCAAACGATAAAATTCATCATAGGGTTCATCTCCCCTAGGTGTTTAGAAAATTAGTTCGTGCTTGAAAATAAAAACATCCAAAATATAGTATATCCGAAAGGAATAAACTCATTATAATCTCCTAAGAAATCAATTGGGGGTCTTTAATCTTGACGGAAATCTTCTTCAGAATTGGCTTCAATGGTGTTTTTCGAGTTGTTTTCTTGAGTATTGTATGATGACTCACTCCTATCTTCATAATTTGTCATATATACGTTTGTTTTCTTGCAATTTAGGGTCCAAATTTGCGAAATTCACACGACCTGCCACATGACCGTGTGGCAGCTTGTGTGGCCAGGATGTGTGGAAAGGGTTAGCCTGTGTAGCTCCTATAACTCGCTCCGATTCTCGCTTCTTTTGCTTCCAAATACTTTCTTAAATATAAAAGCATGAATTTGAAGGATTAAGAGAATAAAATTCACCATTAACATCGAATAATCACCCAAAAACGCATTAAGAATGAGTTTAAAACATGTTACTTTTAACACTTATCATTTCCACACCTCAATAGTTTCCTTACTTTCTTTAAGATCTTCCTTTTTTCCTTGAAATTTATTCTCGCATTTAATGTATTGAGTTTGAAATTTCTTTAAGGTAAGGAGTTAATAAAAGAAAATTTTGGATGATGATGTTGCATTCAACTTTTTGGTAAGTTTTAGATTTCTTTTTCTTTGCTACTTATGAAATTCATTAATGATAATGGTTGGTCAGGGGAAAACCATTGGTGGGAGGAGAATTATAGTTCAGTAAGTATAAGCTTATGGGTTTGAAGTAGAAAAGGTCGGAAGATGTGGTGGTAAATGATTAAACTACTACAAGGTTGGAATTGAAAAGGTTATTGCAATGTTGCAGTTTGTATATCAACAAATATAAGCTTGAGTTCTTCCTTAGCCTATATACTACTTAGGCGACCTACCTCACAATCTTGATGGGAGTTCTAGCTTTTTTTTTCTTAATCATTTGATATCTTCGAGGTAGGGTTTCACTTGCCTCTACATCATTTTTTTGTGTGGTGCTAAAATCATATTGTATAGATTTCACAAAATTTGTAGGCATGCCTTGGAGGAATTTAACCACTTTCTTCTTAAATTATCATACTTATAAAGAGCTTTCATATCTAGCTTATTTTTAAAACCTCTTCAAACTTATGTCTAGAGTTCAAAGGGAGGACTAGTGTATGCAAGGGATGTTATATTTCACAAAATAACAAGGTAAAGAAAAGATGTTGATCGAGCATATCCTAAATAATCATTTGTTCAGATAAGGAAGAATATGTTTTGGTTAACCATTTATTTTCTAAAGAATTCCTTTTTCTTATAAGGTGGTCGTTTCTTGGTAATGCAACCTTAGATTGCCTTTGATCGATGAGTTTGCGATGAAGCAATCTTATAGGCTATGTTAGGGAAACCTCTTGGAGGTAGAAAAGTAGATCACACTAAGAATTCTTATTTACATGGCTTGGAAGGGAAGAGCCTAATAATTACAAGGATTAGAACTTGGTGAGGAGACTTAAAGAAGATGAGAAAGGCTCATGCATATTAGTATGTGGTTGAACTATCATGATGGATATAACATCATGTAGAAAATTTCTAATAGACCAGATAGAAGAATCAAGAAGATTCTTGGTGGTATATGCCCATTGCCTTGAATAAAAATAGATGTAACGAGGGGCTCATGGAGACGATTTATGTAACAACCCATTTTTTAGTGAAATCGGAACAGTAGTTTTGGGACCACAAATCCGATCCAAAAATAAAATTTATTTTCATTTTATTACATGGTCCATAATATGCTAGAAACATCATGTGAAAATTCTGATAATTAAATTTTATCAATTTAATGCTTAATTTCGGGATGGACAAAATCGCATAAAATGCAAAAGTTGAATTCTAGTAGCTAGAAGGATTAAATAACTAAGGAATTCAAAATTGAGGTCCTTATATGGTAATTAGACCATTAAAGAAAAGTATGTAGATATTTTGATGACTCATCCATGGAAATATAGAAAAAAGGGCAATGACTAAATTGGAAATTGAAAAATAATTAATTAATTAAAAAGATGATAAAATATATCATCTTATTTTTATGTCATCTTCAACCTAAAATACATGGAAACCCTAGGAGAGAGAGAATAAACTTTCATGGCTTAATTGGGTAAGTTTCCTTGTCCCGTTTTTAGTAATATTGATATTTTTGAAATCGGGATAGCTTAATCTATCTATTTGGGGGATCAATTTGAAAAGTTATCAAAGTATGAAATTTGGGTCATGGATGTATATGCTGAAAATTAAAAATTTATGGTAGAAAATGAAAGGTTGTTGATAGATAAACAACTTTTACAAAGTGATTTTTGGTGAAAACATGATTTAGGGACTAAAATGTAAAGTTGTGAAAATTGATGAAATTTTTTGAAACTTATAGAAAATATGTGCTATAAATTCTACTTTGAAATTTCGGTTAGACTTGGAACAGGGAGTAAATTGCATAAGTTTCATTTTCCAAGCCTAGGGATGAAATAAGAATTTATGGAAAAGTTAGGGGCATAATGGTAATTTTACCTAGGACGTAAATTGAGTCCAATGAGTATGAAATGTATGAAATTAATCAACATAAATTCAAGGTTAGATCGAGGAAAAGAAAAAGTTTCGGATTAGTAAATTATTTACGCGAACAAGTGTCGAGAGAAGTTCGTGTAACTTAATCGAGCATGTAAATATGTTAAATGGAATTTTGTGTTTGTATGGAATGTGACTTATATTTATGTGAATATTATAAATGTGTGAAATGATTACATCTTCGAAAATGTCGGAAAAAAGGGTAAAGTCTCGTTTGAATATTGAATTTCGATGAATATATGTGCTTCCCGAAATGAATGAGGTCCTGCATTTGTTATTGATGGGATTTAGCTAGGACGAGTAATCCTATTGTCCTAGTTATAGAAAGGATTTAGCCCGGACGGGTAATCTTGATATAATACCTCTCGAGTATACGTTACAATTAGGAATTAGCCTGGACTGGTAATTTTGTTATACGATATGTGGCTCGAGAATGTGTTCCTTGATTAAATGGCCTAATGGGTACTCTTGAATAAGAATTGACGGATTATTGAATCGTACACCTCGAGTGTACTACTTGAGCATTCATCGGAAATTCAATGATTAAACGGACAAAACTCTTGGCATGATGAGAGAATTACGAGATGAAATGATAAAGTCTTGAAATGATGTTGCATGATGAGCTCATCTATGTTTACTTGATGTATATGAAATTTTGTGACTAACATATTTGATTGAATGCATGTGTTTAGGCAATTTTTCCAAGTTGATGGAAAACATGATATTGTATGCTTAGATTTAATAAACGGGATTGGTAAGTTTAGTTTCTGTTATATGAACTTACTAAGCATGTAATGCTTACTTTGTTTTATTTTTGATCGCGTGATTCGTAACAAGTAATAAATATTTATAATGAAGATCAAACCTAGACTAACTATTATCACGACGAAAAGACAAGCGCACCTATCGAACAATCATATAGTAATGGCAAGACCAGGATATCATACCCAAGGGAACCAAAAATACTAGTAATAACTATCTTTTTATTATTTAACCTAGAAATAAAGGGGGGTTGTTTATTAAACTGATTAACTAAACTAATTAACTAATTAAACTAAGGCAAATAGAAGATTTGGAAAAAGACTTGAAGAAGAGTAATTGATAAAGACGACACCCAAAGAGGAATCCACCTATGATTTCACTTGTTATCTGACTCTGAACCAGACGATTTATTCACTTGACTTGATCCGTGAGACTCCCTAACCTATATTATTATCTCTTTCGAGACTAATAACGTCTAACCCTCAGTTGAATTAATTAAAATCTCTTTCTTAATTAAAACCCCTAGGGAAGCAGTAAATCACTCTATGGACTCCTATATTAGGTTTCACCCTAATTCGTCAAAATCTCGTAACCCTATGTTTAGGCATTCGATCAACTCTGCTTAATTATGAGAAATCTACTCTTAGACAGGGACTTTTGCTCCTCTGCATAAGCACATCAAATTATGAATTAATACCCAGAATATTAACTCAAGCATTAAGAACACATAATTAAGAACAAATCAAGTATTTATCATACAATTTAGATAATAATAACAAGATCCGTCATAGGTTTCAACCGCCTTAGGTATCTAAGGGGTTTAGTTCATAATAAAATAAGAGTACATCTCAAAAGTATGAAAATAACAAAACATAAAGAAAACTCTAAAACCTCTGAAGGAATTCTGAGAGAGATCTTCAGTCTTGGAGTAGCTCCGACTTTTGGGATGGATCGTCTAGCTTCCTTCAAGTAATTCCCGATGTATGGTTCTGTATTCCAGAAAAGTTCTGGAGGGGAGCCCTTTTAAGTCATACTTAGGGTGTTTATATAGGCTTTGGATTGGCTTTCTTCCTCCCTAAGTATCATTTTCAGTGTAAAATACAATTATTTGAAAAAGGGACACGCCCGTGTGCCACGGCCGTATGATGTGATTGCCAGGCCGTGTTCAATCTGTTAAATTGCACACGGTTGTGTGGGTCAATGGCTACGCCGTGTGAATCATAAAAGCCTTGGTCGACACCCTCGAAAGACACAGACGTGTGAGCTGCCCGTGTGGCAAGGCTTAGGCCGTGTCATCTTCTCGATTTGGTCCGTTTGTCCCTATTTTGCTCATTTTTGGCTCCGTTTGACTATTGGTGCTCTCCTGAGTACAAAACATGAAATAACCGGATTAAGAGCACCAAAATCCACAAATCTAGTAATAAACATCCATAAATATGCTAAGTATTTGGGGTAAAAATATGTATAATTTGGCGTTTATCAAATACCCCCACACTTAAGCATTTGCTTGTCCTCAAGCAAAACGCTCATTTACTGCTAGAATTCATTCTTTTCAATTACATAATCATTACTGATAATGTTACAAACTATTCCACGGAAAATCATACAGTGAGAATTCAACTTTAGGGGCATTAGAAACCTCAAACAATTTAAATCGAATATTTTGATAATAAAATCATAGGTAATCTCCTTTCTCTAAGTAATTAACTTTAGTCCTAATTATACAAGAGATGACGTCCTCACTAAAGATTCACTCAAATCACTCAAAGTGTTTAAGGTTCATGATTAAGCACTCGATTGTCTAACATGAGAAGTTATTACCATAGGCTTGCATGAAAATCAAATCTCCACCACTTGTAAATGATATGATACACAAATCAAAAGGTCTTTGCATGGCTGTAACGGGGTTTAGGTTATGGGTATGGATACAAGCTGAAGAGAAAAAGGTTAGAATCGAGATAATTTCAATATATTACCCTACTATAAAAAACTTAATTACTGAATCACAAACAAATATCTGGAACTATATTACATGAGCTTTCTTTTTTTTTTCATGACAAGTTTAGCTTGCTGAAGATTACAATAATAATACTGAGTTTTTTTTTTAAGAACAAATCAAGTCAATACAATATAGAAATCATAACAAATCAAGTCAATACAATATAAAAATCATACTTCATGATTCAGTAACAAAAAATGGTGAACATAGTGAGGTAACAATATTAAATTCAATCTCGATCAAAAGGGTCAAATTAAGTAAGAAGATTTCAACAATAATGGGTTAATGGGTTAATGATGAGGGTTAATCAATAAAAAGGGTTAGTAGGCTTAAGGGGGTTCACTAATGGTTTAATTATGTGGGAAGACTTTTTATGGAGTAAGTGGGTTAAATCCTAAGTGCATTTATCATCTCAGTATATCAAATCATACGTGATCTCGACATGTATAATCGAAGCAAGTTCTAGAATAACAGTTCAATATTGACACACTCAAACCACAAAAGAAGTGAGCAAGAAAGAAAGCTATATGCTCAAAAGGCTCAAAAATCTCATAAAAAATTTGGGTTATTGATGTCATTCCTGTATATTTAAGATTTCAAGATAATACCTCAATTCAGGACAATAACCTAAAAATTTTAGTTCTCAAAATATCAACTTATCATGCTCGATTCTCTAATGTCCTATAATCGAATAATCATGCATAACTCCCATGGTCTAATTCATGACATATCAACAATAATTATAGATCAATCAGAATTTATTCTATCAACATTATGAGAAAGCCACTTAAGCATAAGATCAAATTCAGGGATTTGAGAATAATGCAAAAAGTTAGGTATCATGTTCATGTTCACCCCCGACACTTAAGATGTACATTGCCCTCAATGTACAAAGATAGACTATTCAAAATAAAGAAAATCATAAGAGGGAAGGAGGTGAAACTCCCTATTATATGGATGCGGAGCTTGATTTTGAGGCTGGAGTGTTTGGGGAAAGTGGTAGCTGCTATTGTTCTTGGCTAGATGAAGAAATTGGGTCGTTGAACATGGCACTCGTGAGGTATTGTTCCCCATTTGTTTTCTTATTTCGTAAAATATTCCTAGTAGCTTTGCTTGGAAGCCTGTAGAATCATGAAGAGCTTATTAAGAGTTGGTGTGGAAGAGAGCGTAGTGGGATTACTTGTTAGAAATACCAGAAAAATGGAGAAAGTAAAATTTACTAATATAGATATGTCTTTCAAAAGAAAATAATTAAAATAAAAATAAAAATAAAAATAAAAATAAAAATAAAAATAAAAATAAAATAAAATAAAAATAAAAATAAAAATAAAAATAAAAAGATAAGAGGATTCAATGATCCTTGTCAGTGGGGCCCTCAGGTGGTGGCGTTGGAGTGGCGATGTGAAAGTGCTGGCACAATTGCTGGATCATGGCTTGCATGTCATCCATCTGTCTATCACGTCGCCGATCTCGCTCGTGGATCATTTCGAACTGGGTAGTGCAATATTGCTCGAAGTGAGCGAGTCGATCGGAAAGGTTGCCAATGAAGCAGCCGCATAAACTGGTCGTTCCCTAGGTGGCGTGGTAGAAGGCTTCTCGTGCTATGGGGGGACATCATCAGGAATGTCCTCAAGATCCTCCTTGTCAATAGCATGAGTAAGACGGTACTGAGGAGGATCGGTCCCACGTCAGCGCTCAATCATCCTCATGTGTAACATAGTCGTGATGCCCTGTGGGGACATCTGACCTATTAGTGTAAGCGCTGATGACTGGCCCACGGTGTTGAGGATACCGAAGTGTCTAGTAAGGCGCGTCACGTAGGGGCCGATAGAGATTACTTCCTTCCGATACCGCTCGGTCTGATGGCGAATGGCGAAAGCGACGAAGTATGCCAAGTCAGTCACGTGTGCATTCGCCATGCACCATAAATAGTAGGCATCGTGGGTGTTGACGACACCGGTGCTCTCTCTCTTTCCGGTCAAGGTGTGTGCCAATATGGCATAGAGATATCGTAAGGGGGCGAGAGCTGAGGCCTTCGAGCGGCTGGGGTTGTAGGTGGGAGAGAGTGGTGCCAAAACCTTCTAGCACAAGGAGGGAGAAATGTGGATATTGCGTGTTAGTGCATTCATGTCCTCCTCCTCCATAAACTCATCGGTGTAAAGTCCCAGAGCGACTCTAAACTTTGGGACACTCATCGTGCGAACTAGACCACCTAATCGGAAGTGAATGGTGATGGGGTCGTCATTGTTCGTCATTACCACCTGTAAATGAAAAGTAGAGCATAATTCTAAAGTTAGCTTTAAATAAGTGGGTTCGGTAATAGGGAAGAACCGTTCCTATGGGTCTGTGGACAGGAGGGTGCAGATGGCATCAGCTAGCTGGACTTGCTCTACGGCAGCCCAGTCGATACAGTGACCTGTAGTGAGGGGTCGCGTGTGTAGTATCTGAAATAGCTCCTTCTGCGAAGCTTGCGGAAACTTAAGGAATGGGTGCTGAACTTCGACTGTAGCACGTACCGAGGAAGAACTCAGTCCCCTACGTCTCTTTGAGGATGGAACTGCAGCCTTGTTGCCTCTCGATGATGATATAATGGACCTGAAAATGTATAAGCATTGATATCGTAGGTCCAAGATATGTTAACATTTAATGATATCAAGCGAGAGGTGAGAAATTTATATGATTATTCAGAAACATTTACTGGAATCAAAGATGCATCATTAGTTAAGCAAGAATCCTATAACTAGTATATGCTATTTAGTAACTTAAATAGTTCAAATATAGAAAATACTAAAGCAAATTCCTAAGGTATTCAGGTTGAGAAAGTGAACCAAAAGCTACTGTAGGGTGGCGCACGGGCGTGTTGGTGGCGAGCACGGGTGTGTGGCGTGGGGTTACAACCGTGTGGGGGAAAAATAGAGGGAAAAGAGAGGGGAAAGTGAGGATTAACGCAGGGGGAGTGGAGTTTAGGGTGGTTTGGGGGTTGAGGAAGTGAGAATCTGGGGAATGGCAGCTGGAATAAGGATTAGGGAGTGTAGAAGGGGAGATTTCGGCTAGGGTTTTGAAAGGAAGAAGAAAATGAACAGTGATTTGCTTATATAGGGGAGGGCCACACGGCCTAGGGCCACGCCCGTGTACTCTGAAGGTGAGCCCGTATCTTTCAAAATTTTCAATTTAGGTCGTGCCCGGCTACTATCCCACGCCCGTGTGTCTTGGGCGTGTGTGGCACATGGCCATATCGCACGACCATGCCTAGCCTTGTTCGCTTTTCCCACGCCCGTGTGTTAGGGTACCACGCCCATGTATTATTGTCCATGGCTTATCGGCACGGGCGTGTCGCACGCCCTTGTCAAAGAAACAGAATCAAGCCTTGCCCCTGGCACGCTCGTGTTTTTCTATTCCCACACCCGTGTTCACCTATCAAGTTCACCCACGGCCATGTCGCACGGCCGTGGGGATTTATCACATCCTGTGTTTTGGGGAAATCATGTCCTATTTCCACACGACAGTATCACACGGCTGTGTCTCTTCCCCTGTTTGGCCACGGCTTTAGGCACGCCCATGTCCCTGGCTGTGTGTACTGAGAAACTTTGTTATTCAAAGATAAATTTAATGATTTAAAGTGTTAGAAATAAAAAAAATAAAGAAATCTAAATATGTTAGTGCTCGGGTTGCCTCCCGAGAAGTGCTTATTTATAGTCTAAGCTCGACTTACCTCTCTAGTGAATGGTCAGGGTGGTTCGAGGAGTTTTTACTCCTCATTTCTGCTATCTATCTCATCAAGATAAGGTTTTAATCGGGTGTTGTTTACCTTAAAAGTGCCGAACTTGGGATGACTCACCTCCACCGTACTGAATGGAAAAATACTGAGTACCGTAAGAGGGATTTCCTCATTCGGTGTGGTAGTGACAATGTGGGGGTCTGCAGCATCTAGTAAGACTCTATCGCCAACCTTATGTTGATTTGGAGAGGTATCGGGCTTGTTTTGGCGTAGTTTCGATTTATCATGTGTTCTTGGTTTGTGTGGCGCCATTCATCTAGCTCCTCTATCCGCAGCCTTCGTTCTTCATGAATGTGGCCTCTATCATTACTAGAACATGGCTCACGAATTTCTTTCAAACTTAATTTCTGCAAAGCAGGTTGTGTCATATTGTCAGTTTTAGTAGACTGGTGTGGACTATTACCTTCATTGTTTGATGGGATGCCAAAAGTACGAGCTTGAAGGGTGATCGTTTTGTCTCCCACACGGAGTGTAAGCTCACCTGTGCCAACATCAATAATTGTTTTAGCAGTTGCTAAAAAGGGCCTCCCTAAAATCAAAGGGGTGTTATTATCTTCTTCTATGTCTAGAACAATGAAATCAACAGGAAATATGAACTTATCTACTTTCACTAGTACATCTTCAATAATACCCTTAGGGAATCTTATAGTTTTATCTGCCAATTGAATGCTCATCCTAGTTTGTTTAGGTTTCCCAAGACTTAGTTGCTTAAACATTTTGTAAGGCATTATGTTAATACTAGCCCCTAAATCAGCTAATGCATGACTTATATCTAAACTACCAATTAAGCAAGGAATTGTAAAACTCCTTGGATCTTTCAATTTGTGGGGTAGCTTATTCTGTAGAATAGCTGAGCAGACTTCGTTTAGCTCCACATGCGACGCTTCGTCTAACTTTCACTTATTTACTAAAAGCTTTTTTAAAAATTTCATTGCATTTGGCATCTGTGACAAAGCCTTAATAAACGGTAAGTTAATATGTAATTTTTTTAAAAGTTTAAGGAATTTACTAAATTGTTCGTTTGAGTGGTCTTTCCTTGTCGTGTTAGGGTATGGGATACGAGGCTTATATTCTTCATTCACCAGTTTGTTTGAATTTTGATCCACCTCACCTTGACTCTTGCTTACCACAGTTTCTTGCCTCGGTTCTGGGTAAGGCTCGACGACTCCTTCGTCATTTTGGATATTAATTGCGTTGAGCTGTTCTCTTGGGTTAGGTTCAGTGTTACTTGGCAAGCTACCTTGTGGTTGTTTGGAGATTAGTTTAGAAAGCTGGCCTATCTGAGTTTCGAGCCCTTGGATTGATGCTTGTTGATTCTTAAGTGCTATCTCAGTGTTCTGAAAGCGAGTTTCCGACACCGAAATAAACTTTGATAGCATCTCTTCAAGGTTTGGCTTCTTGTCTTGTTGATAAAGTGTTTATATAGGCTTTGGATTGGCTTTCTTCCTCCCTAAGTATCATTTTCCGTGTAAAATACAATTCTTTGAAAAAGGGACACGCCCGTGTGCCACGATCGTGTAACGTGATTGCCAGGCCGTGTTCAATCTGTTAAATTGCACACTGCCGTATGGGACAATGGCCACGCCGTGTGAATCGTGAAAGCCTTGGTCGACACCCTCGAAAGACACGGGCGTGTGAGCTGCCCGTGTGGCAAGGCTTAGGCCATGTCATCTTATAGATTTGGTATGTTTTGTCCCCATTTTGCTCATTTTTGGCTCCGTTTGACTCTTGGTGCTCTCCTGAGTACAAAACATGAAATAACCGGATTAAGAGCACCAAAATCCAAAAATCTAGTAATAAACATCCATAAATATGCTAAGTATTTGGGGTAAAAATATGTGTAATTTGGCATTTATCAATTTTCCCTTGTTTTATAGTGCTTGGAAGCTTGCGAAGGTTGGAGATCATTGGAGCATCATCACACTATCCACTAGCTTATTTTAGGTATATATATAGTAAAATCATTTTGGTATAATAGCATGTATAGGCTAACTTGGCCATAGATGGCTTAATTATATGGTTTCTAATCTAGACATTGGAATGATTAGTAATGGTTGTTTTTGATATACTTGTAATGTCATACTATGGTAGCTACATACATGTTAAATGGTTGTTCAAGTTATGCCTATCATATGAAATATACCAAAGGAAGATTATAAACATGTATGCATGCAATGGTATGCCTTGTTGAATGATGGAATTTGTTTAATTTGAATGCTTGAATTGGTTGGTATTGGATGTGAGTTTTAAGTGCAGGTCATTGGTGAGATTTTGGGTGAGAAATGAAGCTAGAAATAGCTTTATTTTGTCCACATAAGCGAACCTGCAGTAGTGTGTCTAGGCAAGTGTGTGACACTGACTTTAGTACATGGGCGTGTGGTTAGGTCGTGTGTCTCCTGCACCTTAAATTCGAGAAAATAGAATGCTCAGAATTGAGCCCACAGGCAGAGACACTGGCGTGTGCCTCAGCCGTATGTACTACACGGCCTAGAACACGGGCATGTGTCTTGGCCGTGTGAAACTTGGACCTAATTTCAAAAGAATTTAGTTAACCACACGGCCTAGCACACGGGCGTGTGGCATGGCTGTGTGCACAAGTCAGAGAGTTACACGGGCTCAAACACGACCTCTAGCACGGGCGTGTCCCTTGGACCACACGGGTGTGTGAGCCCTGTAACTTAGAAAAATTTTGAAATGTCATGAAAAATTCTTAGAGTTTCCGATTAAGTCCCGAATCGATTCTAATGTTCGTATTTGGGCCTCGAGAGTCCATTTAAGGGATGACATGAATAATCTCGGTTAATGAACAGTTACATGAGTTATCTGAAAGACGTTCTGAAAGTTTCGGTAATGCTCCATAGCCTTGTTTCGACGACGGATGCAGGTTAAGGGGTGTTACAGTGCAAGTTCTCTGATGTTGGTTGACATCACTAAAAGTGTTACACCCTAAAATTGGGCCTAGTAGTTTTGAGGGTAATTTATGGATTTTAGCTCAAAATGTGTTTGGAAATTTGAAGCATGGTAAACCAAAAATATATTCGATTATGGCTTTTTGGTAGTTAAATAGATTTTTGAAAAAAAATGTAGAAAAGACCTCTAATTTTACAAGAGGAATATTTCGTAAAAGGGATTAAATTAAGAGTAGTTTTAAAAAAATGTACTAACTTTTAAATCAGCCTAATTCTTTCCCCATTTTCACCTTATTTTGACGATTAAAAAAAGAGAGCATATTCGCCTATTTGTGTTGTCCATTGAAACCCCAAACCTCAATAATCTATATTGATCCACCAAAATCTAATCCTTTTGATTTTTATCAAATCTCGAACACCAAATCCCTTCCAAATACAAAGAGAAAAACCACAAATACCATTGATTTTACCATTGTTCAAACTCATGGGTTTTTTGAATTTTCAATAAAACACTAATTTTTCTCCCATTGAAGGTAATGATTCATTTTTTTATTAGTTTTTGATGATATTTAACCTTTTAAATTGAGTTTTTATCTATTTAATTGTCAAATTTGAATAAATTTCGAAATTTGGGTCGTTAATGGTGAAGTTCAAGATTTTGAATGAAAACGATGTTTCAAAGTAGTTTTTAACTTGTTTTGATGTGATTATAAGGTTTCTAAACCTTCCTAAAGTTTTGTTAAATAATTCTAAGGTTTTATTGAGTTTTCATGAAAATTGCCATTGTATGTTGAAATTTTGGAACCATGAATCTGTGTAGTTTTGTGTAGTTTGAAGGTTTAGAATTATTCTTAGATATATAATTAGATGATAGGAATCAGTTTTAAGCAATGGGAATGAGTAGGAGTTGAGATTTTTGCATTTCGGCTAAGCTAGTCGAAGTTTCAATTTCAAGAGGATCTAGCTTAGGCTTGTGTTTTTGGTTGCTTTAGGTGAGTTTGGGGCTGAATATTAATTATGTTTGTTGTGTGGTTAAATTTGTTAAAGATTCAAAACTGATGGAGCTTTTGACGAGCAAGACAAAAGGAAAGGAAAAGCTAGTTTAGGCTTTCGGCGACTGGGCGAAAGCGTGAACGGTGAGTGTTTGGTATCGTTGCTTGTAGACATGATTAATAGTGTTAAATGGGTGCTTAGGAGTTGGCCAAACCCCTATTGTAAGTTTTGAGTGTAAGCTTTATTATTCCTATCATTACTTTTCTGTGATATGTGATTATGCGAAGTGGATTGTGTATTATGATGTGTAAATGTGATATGAGATGTATGCTTGAGATAGCTAATGTGGAATATGTTAATTATGGGCATGTTAAACTTGCTGAATGAAAGTGACGATGTTGTGTTAATGATGTATATATGTAGTGAAAGAGTGCAGAAAACGGTAAGAAAATGTGTGTTTTAATTGTGGAAACTTTGGCCTTATGACCTTTTGGGACTATTGGATATAGTTGGCATGCCATAGGGTTGTGAGTACTCAACCATGTGTTGTGAATTTGAGGCATTGAGGCCTGGGACAGTTTGGAGAGATAAATGAATGAGAACTAAGCTCTGTTCAGCGGGATATGTTGGTGTACTGGAGAGTGTTAGCTAAATGCTAGACTTTTGGGATATGTTTGGCTCATCGAGTCATTGGTCTGTTGGAGATCCATGTATTCAATGTGTGGTGATAGAGCCCACTTCTATGTTTCATAGCCTCAAGTGCCAATTTATCATTAAATGTGACATTATAAATGTGATGTATGGTTAAATATATGATTAATAAGCTAGTTGAGTTGGTAAGAATTGCATGAATTTTTTAGTATGTCATTATAGTAAATTGTTTATGTAATTGTTCTTTGGTCGTTTTCATTTAACATGTGAATTCATTTTTATTTGGTGGTTATTTTGATCATTCACTGAGCTTGCTTAAGCTCACCCACTCTTCTCTAAACCTTTACAGATAGTTAGTGTTACTGGTGTGGGCGGTGCGAAAATTCCAAGGGAGTGGTCCAAGTTAGACTTAGTAATTGAGTAGGTGATTTTATAGCTATTATTTTGAACTGTGGGAATAAGGCCGTATGGTAGATTTTTTGATTGATTATTGCCATAATGTTTTAGCTAAATGTTTGATTTTATAACTCATAGAATTCATAGACGTTTGCTATTAGTTTGTTGGTTTGCTTGGCTTAAATATTTGATGACGCATTGAACTACAAATATGGACATTTTGTTGATGAATATTGAGGTTTTATAAACTTGTTGAAGTGGTATATGTCTAATTTTGTTGAATGCACTATTTTGTGCAGAGGTATCGTTAATCGGGTATTTAGTATTGATACCTCCATGTTGAAATGAATGTACAGGAAGTCAGTAGCTTAGTTTGTTATAGATACCTTTTTTCGAGTATCGATACGGGGTGAAAATATAGATACTTTTTGAATTGTATCGATAAATTGCTGGGTTTTAAATTTTGCTGAGAAACAAAATACTAAAAAGGTACCGATTTTCTAAACTGTATCGATACCCTTTAAGAGAAATACCGATACTAGATGTGAGTGCCGATACCTATGTGATTTATTCAGAAATTTTCGTTAAGTGGTCTTTAAGCTAGCTTCTAACTCGTTATAAGGTTATTTAATGTATGGTTAGTAATTTTAACCTCATCTAGGGTAATTTAGACTTAAACCTCCTATAATTATTTGATTATGATGATAAAAAAATGTCAATAAGATGTATTATGCTTTGTTGATGATGTGATATAAGTGTAGCATCTTCTTTCTCTGGATCAACGACTGAGCTAGGTATAGGGTGTTACTGAAAGGGTTGACAAGGGTGGAGTGCAACCTAATTTGATTTTTGAAGGTTTTGATGTGTGACTCGATGCTTTTGTTGATGATGATGTAAGGACATGTGATGAAGAGCACAAAATTATCGATCTTGTAGATAAGACTTTATGGCAAGCCCTTCCTCTATCCACATAATAAAAGTTAGATCTAATAAGGAGGTTCCTCTTAATGTGCCTCCTCTAAGGTAGTCCTGTCACATCTCAAAAATGGGGTTAGGAGAATCGGGTTTGTAAAAACTAAGAGTGGTCACGCCTCTATTTATAAAGTTAACTTTGTGTGTTTGTAAATAAACCGAGGGTTTGAAATAGATACCAAAATTAGGGTCTTAAATAATTAATTAAAGTATTAAAATAATATAATTAGGTTTTATCATATTAATCTAAAACGAAACTAGGTTAAGAGGTTTAATTTGAAAATAATGTGTTTTAATTCTATTAAAAAATATGTGAAAAAAATGTGAATTGATGAATATGAACAAAGGTTATGTGCATTAGAAAAATTAAATATGTATCGTTCAGTGACTAAATTATGCAAGAAAATAATAATAGGCTTGATGGTTAAATGTTACTATCTTATCCTAAAAGTCCTAAGTTCAAACTCCATTCCACTTATTTCCTCTCATTTTATTTTCAACAAGGTAGAATAAAAACCACATTAAAATATATACAATTAAGAGTAAAGGTTAAGCAAGAAATAGGCCGTCGGCCTAATGGTTAACATGCCACTCCTCTCCATTTATTGCCCAAGTTCTTGTCACTTCTTCTCCTTTAATTTTGTAATTTCAACAAAAACACCCTAAAACATTTCTATATGATTAAGCGTAAAAAATAAATAAGAAATGAGTGATAGCTCAATGGCTAAAGCGTTAGTTTCCCTATATGACCCTAGGTTCAAATCTTTCCTTCCCTTTTTATTTTAGGAACTCAACAAGTCGCCAAAAAGAAAACAATATGTACAATTAGGTTTGGACCACACCCTTCCCTTTCATTTTCTTTTGAAATTCAACCAGCTTTGGGGAAATTGCAAGTGATACCCCTAGGGTTACAAACCCCAAGAATTGACCCAATTCTTTCATAATTAGAATTTATATCTTGGCCTTCCTCAAAATTCTAATAGAGTCCATATCATTTTCTCATATTTTTCTAATTAAATTATCATATTGCCCATTTTCAAATCTTAATAGAATTTGCACTCTATTTTTTTATTTATTATTTATTTATTTAATTTCCCATTTCTTTACACCATATTTTCATATTAATTGTTAATAATTATTTTGCTTTCCCAAATCAAATCATCCTCTATACAATTGTTCTTTCTATCAGTTTTTTGGTAGTTTTCGTCAATAGAATCCCTATTCTTGTCAAGAATCGGTAAGTACATCTTGTTTCTAATGTTTAGATCCCGAATTTTCGTAAGATAATCCGATGCTAATCTTACATTTGATTAATTAATCTTTTACGGATCTTGTAGAATCTATTGTTAATTTTACGGTTCTTGCAGAACCTATTGTTAATCTTGATGAATCTTGAAATATATTATTAATTCGTGTATAAATGTCGTTTGAAAAACCCGATTTAGGTGAATTAGACCAAAAACGAGCATAAGAAATGTTAGTTGGAATCTTGGTGAAAGGTGCATGTTCTTTTACAAGTGAATCAGGACAAACCCTGTCTATGAGTAGGGCTACATGGTTTCCCACACAAGTGGAACACACGACCCCTCACATGACCATATACCTTTAAACCCTAGGCTAGTTTGTGAACTACATGGCCTGCCAGGCAACCGTGTCTCCCTTGTAGGTTAATTTTTGCATTTGCCATATGATCTACCACACGACCGTGTCTCCCTTATAGGCTTAAAGGAAGGCTAACACATTTAGTGTGTGTTCAGGACATCATTCGGAGGCATAGAAACACGAGACTAGATGCAGTGTTGCAATAGAGTTTCGATGTCGCAATATAGTGAGCAGAGCACTCAAAAGGAGCAAACTACCTTCAGTGTCATGGCATAGCCAGAGTGTGTCACGACACAACATTGTAATCAAGCCTCTGCTTGTAAACTGCCATCAGTGTCGTTGCATAGGCTAGAGGGTGTCGCGACACCTCATTGATGAGAAGAATTAAAAACCCAATGGCATTTTGATCCTCACAACAAACTTTAACGCAAAAATATTATCTAAATTAGGTTAATGGGTGACAACCAACTTGTAACATCTCGAAAGTAGGGGTTAGAAGGGTTGAGGTTTTGCATGTAAGTCAGAGACTTCGAGTAGGTTTGATTTTTTCTGAGCGATTTTGGAACAAGATGAGCATGTGTTTCTATGGTTAGATGTTCAGCTTACTCTTGGTCCTGAAATTGAATCTTGATGTGTGAATAAGGGAAATTTTGTTTTAATTTATGTAAATATTATTTTTACATCAAATTTTTTTATTCTTTTAACTTTATTTTATTTATTCTTTTTATTTTGTTTTGAAAATAGAAATTCCCATAAAAGTTGTACATTTTATTTTTCATCCCACGTTTTCTGTTTTCTTTTTAGTTTACATTCTTGTTTCCTTTCTCCAAATTTCAAAACTTAGTCTTTTGCTTCTAAAAAGTTGTTCTCTTGACATCAATTTTGTGTTATTTTTGCTACTCGAGTTATGCTTCTTGTTTGTTATTTGGTTACACTTTCATCGTCAAAAGTATCGGGTAAGTGTAGTCTTTTGGGGTTTATTGATTGATTTATTTTGTTAGTATTTTCTTTTTAATTAGTTTAATTCTTAGATTAGCATGTTTGTGGAGTTGATATTTTAGTTAGGTAGGTGGTGACATTCGATCTTTCGGGTGCTTTAGATCATGAAATCAGGTGTGTTTCTAAAACGACTTAATTTAGGTTTAGGAACTGTTGTTGAATTACATGAAATTTTGGTATTTTTTGAACTATCAAAGGTTTGATGAGAAAAACACAGTTTTTAGCCTGTTTCGGTGTGGTTTTGTGACCACACGGGTGGCTACATGGGCGTGTGCCACACATGAGCGGTCCACACGACCATGTGACATTTGGAATTTAGGGTTTTTGATGATTTTTGGTGCCACACAGTAGTGTAGCTACTATTTGGGGAGGTTTTTGTTGATTTCCACACGGGCGTGTGCCTTGGGCACAATGTCGTGTCCTTTAGCCACACGGGCATGTGAGATTTTCACACGGCCGTGTCTGCTTTGCTCCTTTATTTGACATGTTTGGACAGTGAGTTACACGGGCTACTTACACGACCATGTAACTCGGACACACAGGCATGTGTCTCCTCTACAAGGGTGTACGCTTCTTGCATACGGGATTTTTTTTACACATGGCCTAGACCGTTCCACATGGCCGGGGCACATAGCCGTATGGCCTTGTTTTGCAGATTTTTTTTTGTGACATTAATTATCCCGTTTCAATTCTTGTGTCTTCCAATGTTCGTTGTGGCCTCTGTATTTGTGTTTGGGACTCTGTTTCAGCTTAGACTCGTATGAGTATTTGTAATTATAGAGTTAATTTAACAATTTGTTAAACATGAACGTGATATGAATTATGAATTGAATATGTGTATTTCTGCTTCTGTATGACTGTTGTATGTGATGAACAATTTTGCATATGCATTAAATTTTGGATTTTGGATATGAAAAGAAGGAAGACTGTTCTGGGCAGTTAAACTGCATAACAATCTGATAGCTATACGTCTGCAAGATACACATGTCAGCATAGCTACATATTATTATTTAATTCGCTTAGTTGCACAATATGTGGTGTGTAGGGTGGTCATTGTAACCTCCGGGATCCAGTCTAAACTTCTAGGCCAGGTTTTGGGGTGTTACATAACCCTAAGCCTATATATAGACAACTTTATTTCTAGTTTATTTCTAGTTTATTTTACACTTAGGTTATTTTCATTCGTCATGGGACTCGATTTGTGGATTCATCAATTCTTTGTGGATTTTTATTCTCACAATTATCAATACATATCAGGATCCTTCTTAAACTTTATTCTTGATCTATTATTTATGCTTATCTTTTCAATCAAGTTTATAATGTTTATTAGATCTATGAGGAACTAATCCTTTTATGGGAGATTAACGAGTGGATGTGGGAGTAATTAACTTTTATGTAGGGTTTCTTACTGGATCAATTGGTTGGGATAGGAAGAACTTAAAACCACTTGGCTTGGCAACCCTAGGAAGTTATCTAGGTGAGAATGAACCCAAAATTGGTATTGCCTATTCGTGAACACCTTACCCCAATCTGGTTTGGACTTTGAGGTTGAGAGATAAGTAGTTCTTACTGACTCATTAATTTAATGGAAGATGAAGAGATCCTGTAACATCCCGAATTAGGGCCTAGTTAGAATAGTGGTTTCAGGACCACAAATTCGACGTTAAAATAAATTATTTTATGATCATTATGAGGTCTAGGATATGAAAATAAGCATGTGTTAAAGTTTCATGAAGAAATTCTAAGTGTAGTCAAATTGGAAATTAAGGACCAAATTGAATAAATTGAAAAACTTGGGTTCTAGAAGCAATTAGTATGAAATTGCTATAGAATATTATTTAGAGGTCCTTAAAGAGTAATTTTCCCAATTTCTAAGTTTTTGGACAAAAATGGGCATGCATGGAAAAATTTGGAAGTTTAGTAAGGAAGGGCATTTTGGTCATTTGGTAATATAATTAATAAAAAGGGAAAAAGGAAGCAAAATTTAGCCATTTCTTCTCCATGGCTGTCGAAAATTAAAGGGTCTCCATAGCTAGGGTTTTCAACATTTTCAAGCTCAATAGTAAGTGCTCCATAGCCCCGTTTTTAACATTCTTCGTATTTTTAAGATCCTCGTAACATGCTCTCTCTATTTCTACCCATATTTCAAGCTAGGGTTCATGCTCAAAAACTTACCCATGCATGAGATGTTTGTGTTTTGATGATTTATGGAGGGATATGAGAGTTTAAAGGATGGTAAACAACTTTTACTAAGTGGTTTTTCATGGAAATGGCTTAAAGGACTAAATTGTAAAAGTTGTGGAAAGGGGTAAGAAAATATAGAATGAAGGGAAAATATGGGCTGCTTTGAGTGTGAATAACATTCAGCTACGCTTGGGTAGCCAAGGAATTACATGCATTTCATTATACGAGCCTTAGGACTAAATTGTAAATATTATGAAAGGTTAGGGTCAAAATGGTCATTTTGCCCAGGGGTGAGTTTAGGCCTAAAACGAATAATGTGATGTATTAATAATCTAACCTTATTGATATAGACCCCAAGGAACCAATTTCGGAGGTCGACCGTGGAAAACGAAAGGTTTCAGAATAACCGTGACTTAAATCCGAAACGATTACTAGGTAAGTTTGCGTAACTCAAATGTAAACTATTTAAATTACATTAAAAATGTATATTCATGTATGCAGTATAACATTGATAATGGTTGTGAAACAATGCATGATAAATATTGTGTTGATAAATTTTGATATTCATTTTATGATAATCCATGAAATGTGGTAGTGTAAATGAAAAGATGATAAATATCCCGATTGAAATATAAAGAGAGATCCGATGGATAAATTATGGCTTACATGACATGAGATCCTGCATGTGTTGCAGAAAAGGATTTAGCCCGAACGGGTAATCCAATGATCTCAAAATAGAAAGGATCTAGCCGGACGGGTGTTCCTTGAGTGATCGAGCCTCCCAAAGAATATGGGTGCATTATGGATTTAGCCGAGACGGGTAATCCGATTAAGGACTGAATTTAGCATGAACTGGCAATTCAGATCCGAGCTTATGAGAGCAATTGTCGTAAAAAGGGATTTATCCTGGACTGGTAATCACGACATTGCTCTATGAGTTATTACTCTGGGGGATTTAACCTGGACTGGTAATCCCGCCGTAAGATGTAATGTTCGCGGGAGTGCATTCTTGAGATGATCACTTGTATGACTTGGCGATTATTGGGCTATCCATCAAGATATTCTGAGAAATTCAACGAGATTAACATAAGTAACAATGAATGGAAATATTGAATTGATGAGCTCATCTAAGATGAATGACATGATGCATTGTTATGAGACTAACTTGATGATTGAGTGCATGTGATAGGGAAACTATTTCTTGCTTGTTGGAATTATTGCCTGAATAGGGTTGGATGCTAATTAACCGGTAACTTTATTTTCCAGTTATCCGAACTTACTAAGCATATAAATGCTTACCCCCTTCTCTTTTCCCTGCCTTACAGAGCTCATGGACTCGTGAAGATTGGAAGGCGGTTGGAGAATCAACACACTATCGACTTGTCCTGCTTTGGTATATAGATACTTTCATTTTGTTTAATGACACGTATAGGATTTTTTTTGGTTATTTTGTTATATGTGTCATTTGGCTAGCCAATGTAAGGGCTTAATTGGTATACTTATTCTTTTGTATATGGCCATGAGATATGGCTCATATTGATATAGGTTGTAAACCTATTAAGGATGCATGTTTATGTTTAAAATGTTTCATGAGATATGATGATGAGGTTTATCACGGATGGATGCTTGAAATGGAACCTAATAAATTGAGAGTGGACATAGCACACAATGGTATATGGTTATAATATGGCCTAAGTGTAAAAGATAAAAATATGCAATATTAATCCCTAATGCAAAAAGGATAATGTAACATGTACTAAACCGATGAGATGAGGTTAACATGCAATGAATTATGTCAAGGTTGTTTAAGAGTATAATTAGGCCATGTTACCTACCATTGAAGTCTCTAAGTATGTAAAGATGATGAAGGGTGACCAAAGGCTTGGAAAACAGCCCTAAAAAGGTCCACACGGGTAGAGACACACGGGCATGTGTCTAGGCTGTATGTGACACACGGTCAGCCCCTATAAGCGTGTTGCCTGGCTGTGTGTCCCCTGCACTTAAAATTTTAGGTCAGTTTGCATGGTAGTAGACACATGGACAGAGAAATGACCGTGTGTCTCAATCGTGTGGAGGACACGGCTTAGCACAAGGGTGTGTGCCTCAAAGTGAATGATGATGTCATAAACAGAATGTCTGGGTTTTGGACACGGGCGATGACACGGGCATGTTTAGGCTATGTGTGGGACACAGGCGTGTGCTTGGCCGTGTGAAAACCCCTGTAGGTTCGAAATGAAAAATAAATTCAATTAATTCCACATGGGTAAGGGACACGGGCGTGTCCCTAAGCACACGGGCGTGTGCTTTGCCTCCACACAGGTGTGTGAGATATAACCTAGTAATTTTACTAAAATGTTCTATAGTTTTCGGTTTAGTCCCGAATTGCTCTCAATGTATGTTTTAGGCCTCGTAGGCCCCTAATAGGGACACTATGATGTTTTTGATTGGTTTTAAATTAGAACGAAATTTTATAACTCATATTTTTCGAAATGTCTGTATATGTTTCCGGTAATGCCCTGTATCTTGTCCTGGTCTCGGGTATGGGTAAGGGGTGTTACAGATCCTGCTAGGTTAATGACTAGTTGATTGAATAGAACCCAAAATAAGAGTTAGTTATGATCACCAAAGCAAGTTAGTCTTTCTTCCTTAGAATTGATAAAGTCTACAAATTATTTTCCCATCTTAATTTTTATGTTTTTTTTATAAAATATGATTTTTCATCACATTAGGATTTATCATAATATTGTTTAATTTAATACTAAGTAGATCTATTAACGTGGAAGTTAGAATTAGTTTAGTTTTGCCTCCCTTGGGTACGATTCTCGGGGTACTCTAATACTTCGTTGTATAAATCTATATTGCATAATGATTATATTTGGTTGCAAGATTTACACTCTAGACGTTAGTACATCCAAGGGTGGTCAAACAGCCTGACCATACGGTCGTGTAACCCTTCCACACGATCTATAACATCCTACATAGCCTGGCCACACGGCCGTGTGTCCCTTGCTTTACAGTTTCACCCATAATTTTGTGTATTATTCAATTTAGTCCCCAAATATTTTTTAGAGTTTTATTTCACTCAATTAAGTCCCTGATAATACAAATATTTTGGAATCCCTAATTTGATTAACTAAATTATTACTATATATGCATGATATGAAAATATTACATGTTTACTATCACTATAATTCTGATGATCAAACAATGTTTTCCATACCACAGTGTTACTAATTACATGACATACATGCCTACTTCTATCGTTAAACCAAATACATGTTAAGCAAGTTTATTGCTATTGTCATGATTTGTTATAAGGATGATAATTGCTACTGTATATATATATTTTATAAGCATGTTATTGCTGCTATATTTTTTATAAGCATGTTACAGCATGCCATGTTGTATTGCATGAGGTGGGACGATTTGAACGGAGGAAGTAGTCGGTAGTTTATCTTCTCAACCAGTGGTTCATCCAATGTATTTTAGCCGGCAGTCATCTGTTCACCTTAACTCATCCAAAATTCTAGTTATTATTCTCTAACCTAAATTTCACTTTCCTAAAATTTCTAAACTCGTATTTTCTCTTCTGCCACTTAATCGCATAAATTTTTTTCTTGTTTTATTTTTCTCTCTAACTTCTAGTCCTTACTTTGAGGGCATAACAGTTGTCCTAGAGTTCTACACTCACTTTTAGAAGGACATTGCTGATAAAGAGTCCAAAAATTATATAAAGGTTTATGTGAGAGGAGAGTATTTTGACTTTAATCCCTCTTGCATATGTGATTTCCTTGCCATTTTTTAGTAGAAAGATGAATTTGTTTCTAGTTGGGATAAAAATTTTACAGACCTAAATAGAGGAGTTTGAATAGGGATGGAAAAAAAACCCAAAACTGATAGGTTTCGAGCCGATTTGATCCATAGGGAGGGGTTTTTTTTCCAAAAAATTGAGTTTCTAGTCAAGTTTTTTTTATAAAAAATGGTCAGTGGGTAGGCCAAGATTAGGGTTAGCATGAAATTGGCCCGCCCTATGATATTTAGGGTTGGCATGATTAGGGTTATCTTTTAATATTAATTGGGTTATAACTCCCAAAAATTTATCACTGCAAGCATCATTTTGATTTCATTTACTCCCATTTTACACTACTTTAGTTCTTTCTCCTTTTAATTTATTTTTCCTAGTCTCCTCTCCCTCTTATTTTCATTCCTTAGTTTTTCTATGGTGTAAATTACTATACATATATACTACCATGTACATGGGTAAGCTTCTTTTATTCTTTATCTTCTTTATTATAAATTTGAGAAGGACTTATTCAAACTTTAATTTTAAATGATTGATTTTAAAATGTTTTTTTAAAGAGCACATTTATTTTATGAATGTATAAAATATTAATAATCTATTTAATTAATAAATTTTTTCACGTAGGAAGAAAATTCAAAATTTACCCTTCATTTAAATCAATTTTATGCGGCAATTGATATTAATGCATGGAAATTATCATTATTGAATGTGCAATCTAAGAGTTTGTTTCATGTTCATGATATTGTATTTCAATTATTTTTATATCATTATTGGAATTATTAGGTCAAATATACCATTGAAGTTCTAGTTAAAGTGACAAAGTTTTTGTTTGTTAGCAAACACAAACTGTTTGAGTTTGTGTCACTTGTAGGGGTGGATTTCAAAACATTTTTATCTGCAACATCGCCTATCCCTTCCCAAATTAGCAATGATAAAATAAATCTTATTTTTACAATAATCTTGACAAAATAGCATATGGCTTATTGCATATTCTACAAAAGATAAGTATCAATTATCTCATAACTACATTGACATATGATTTATTAGTTTATTTGAATGAAAATTACAAATTATCAAACACAATGACATTCATGGTGATCATCCGACATTAGTTTACAAACACCTCCTCTTTCAAAATCAACAATGCGATAATTCCATCATTTTCCATATTAGTTAGGGTTATCATCTTCCTCAAAAATACATTTCCCAAGTTCAAGATAGTTATTGAAACATTTTGATTTTGCATCTGATTTAGCCACCGCCTTGCCTCCTTCTACATCTATAGATATTAAAATTTAAACAACCACATTAGTTATTAATTTGAAATCAATCTCCATTTTTAATTAAGTTTCGTTAAAATAGCAAAGTCCCAATCTACAGTTAATTTGATGAAATCTTATAAACATATCAAGATAATATATTAAGTTATATACATAATATTATAGATTATTTACTAAACCTAATATTGATTTAACATTTAATTCATTTTTAAATATTTAAGATCTCGTTTGAATGAACCAATCAATTGAAAACCAAAGATCTAACAATTTTGATATATATATAGTATTATTTATTAACATCATTTCATTTTAAATACATTATCTAAGATGAATCATAGATTAAAAGCACACAATTTGAAATAAATTCGAAGTATTAATTTAGTCTATCCAAGACCTGAATTATTAATGCACGTGGAGAAAAAAAAATCTTTTGTAATATGTATCGAAGGTATATGAAAAAAAAAACTTACACATGGGTCCTGCATCATTGATATCATTGTAGAATGGTGAATTTCGATTAATAATTGGACTATCAATATGTATTTGTGTATCGACCATCATTGAAGTCAAGTAAATCATCAACATTAGAAATAAGAAGAAAAGCATAAGGATAACCATTGTTAGGGTAAATTGAAATGTTAAATTAAGATTTTTGTATAATAAAAGATAAAAAAACCCATGCCCAATAATTAGAATCTCTGTAGACCATTTTGCATCGGGATTGAGAAGATACATGCAATTTAAACTTATTGTTGTTATTAAATGGGCTATATTTTTTGATAGAATTGCATGGACAATTTTTTTCTCTGTTTGAAGTTGTATGGACAAAATTTGGATGTATGTAAAAAAAATTTAAATTTAGTGGTGATAAAATCATAACATAATTCCAAATAAATAAAAAATTGATCGAATTGAGATAGATTATAGGTTTAGTTGTTTTAAAAAAATAGATGAATACTTTTTGCATAAGTAATCACTATTATTTTTGGTAAGTAAATAACTACAAATTTTTTTGGTGACAGTGAAGAAAATAAAATAAACATAGATTACATAAACTATCCCGCTCCCCCAAACGGGGACACTTCAAATATTCTCAAACCATGGCTTCCCCCATGCACCAGTTTGACCAGACTATCATTCTCCTGATTGTCCCCTCTAGAAATATGCAAAATACTCCAATGATCAAATTGTAATAGTAGCTAAAGAAACCTCCTAATCGAGGTGGAATTAGATCCTTCCATAGGTCTCTTTTGAATAACCTTAGCTGTCTTAAGGCTATTGGTCTAGGTTAAGACGTGATCATAGCCCCGATCAATTAAAATGCCTAAACCATCCAAGATGCCCTAAAGTTTAACCTCAAACACTGAGCAACTCCCCAAGAATCTATTAAAATAAAAAAAATCCACTCCCTGTTTTAGTTTCTCACAATTCCCTATGCAATAGCAGAATCATTCCCATACCTTACAGAGTCATCAAAGTTCAAATAGGCCCAATTCCATAACAAATGTGTGCAAGGAGACGAAATCTGAGTTGAACATGTTAGGGCCCTACTAGATGAAGCAAAATGCTTGGCCCAACTATATGAAACCATAATAGAATCATTACTACTCCAAGAAACACCCTGAAATATAAAGAGATTATAGTTCTTCCAAGTACACCAAATAATAATCCCAAACAAACATTTCCAATTAGCCTCACTTAAGCAAAAATTATGAAGGTTTGTAAGTTTGAGGTGAGCTATTCATGTAGATTGTTAGAATAAAATTTGTCATGTTGATCAGTGGGGATTAAAAGATTCTAAATGTTACATGCCGTATTATAGTCTCTAATAGCATGTAACACATCTTAATAAATATGTCCACAAACCCCACACACTAAATTATGCCTAAGACCTTGACAACTCTTTCCATATTAATCAGCAACCTCTGCTTGAAGGCAAGCCAAATAAAGAATCTAACCTTTTGAGGTCATTGAAACTTCTAAGGAATCTGCCACACATCCTCCTTTGGCTTCTAAGATGTTTCTTGAAGTTTCCCATAGGTGCTTTTAATGGAAAATGAGCCTGTCGAAATGCTTCCCCAAATAATTCTTGTAATAGCCCGTTTTTATTCAAATTAGAATAGTAGTTTTAGGACCACAAATCCGAGGTCAAAATAATTATTTTTTTTATTATTTTAATGTTTACAGCATGATAATATGATAATGTAGTCGCGGATGCTTTGAGTAGAAAATCTTTGTTTGCGTTACGAGCGATGAATACGCAGTTAACTTTATCTGATGATGGTCTGATTTTAGCTGAGTTAAAAGCTAAATCATTATTTCTTCAACAAATTATGAAGCTAAAAAATGTGACAATGAATTGCAAGCTAAAAGAATGCAGTGCAAGTCGACTACTGATTCAGAGTATCAGATCGAATTTAATGATTGTTTGATGTTCCGAAATAGAATTTATGTACCAAAAAATTTCGAGCTTATTCAGAAAATTCTACAAAAAGCACACAGTGGTTTTTTATTTATTCATCTGAGGAGTACTAAAATGTACAATGATTTAAAACAATTGTACTAGTGGTCGGGCATGAAATGAGACATTTCAGAGTTTGTTCGAGATGCTTAGTTTGTTAACAAGTTAAAACTAAACATCAAGTGCCTTTGGGATTATTACAGCCTGTGATGATACCAAAGTGGAAATGGGATAGAGTTATGATGGATTTCGTATCAAGATTACCCCTATCTCCGAAAAAGAGAAAGATGCTATTTAGGTTGTTGTTGATCGTTTGACGAAATAGACACATTTCATTCCGGTACGTACAAACTTTTCACTTGATAGAATAGCTGAGTTGTACATCTTTGAGATCGTTAGATTGCATGGGGTGCCAATTTCTATTATTTCGGATAGAGATCTGAGGTTTACGTCGCGATTTTGGAAGAAGTTGCAAGAAGTTTTAGGTACGTGATTGCATTTTAGTACTGCTTTTCATCCTCAAACCGACGGTTAGTCTGAAAGAGTAATTCAGATTCTCGAAGATATGCTTCATTGTTGTGGTTTAGAGTTTGAAGGCAACTAGGAAAAATATTTATCGCTGGTTGAATTCACGTATAACAACAGTTTTCAATTGAGTATAAAGATGGCACCGTATGAAGCATTGTATGTTCGCAAATGTCGAAATCCGTTATGCTAGACCGAACTTAGTGAGAAAAAGATTCACAGGGTTGATTTGGTTAGAGAGACAAAAGAGATAGTGAAAGTAATTTGTGACAGTTTGAAAGCAGCTTCAGATCAACAAAAATCTTAGGCGGATTTGAAACGTAAAGACATGGAGTTTCAAATCGGCGACAAAGTATTTTTCAAAATATCTCCGTGGAAAAAGATTCATCGATTTGGTCGCAAAGGAAAATTGAGTTCGCAATTTATCAGGCCGTATGTGATTATTAAAAGAATAAGCCCAGTAGCATATCAACTAACTTTATCGTCAGAGTTAGAAAAGATTCACAATGTATTTCATGTTTCGATGTTGCATCGATATAGATCAGATCTGTCACACATAATTTCTCCGGTAGAGATTGAAATTCAACTTGATATGACGTATAACGAAGAACCGATCAGAATTTTAGCTCGAGAGGTTAAAGAGTTGAAAAAGAAAAACATAGCTTTAGGGAAAGTTTTGTGGCAACGTCATGGGGTTGAAGAAGCTACGTGGGAACCTGACGAAGCTATGGGAAAATAGTACCCTAACCTCTTTTTTGGTAAGATTTTTGGGG
Organism: Gossypium arboreum; assembly: GCF_025698485.1. Taxonomy (NCBI): domain Eukaryota; kingdom Viridiplantae; phylum Streptophyta; class Magnoliopsida; order Malvales; family Malvaceae; genus Gossypium; species Gossypium arboreum. Next base: position 129,080,310 of record NC_069072.1, on the reverse strand, counting down.
ATGAAAATTCCTAAAGGGGAAGAGTTGTAACATCCTGTTTTTAGTCAAATCGAAATAGTGGTTTTGAAAAAAAATTTGAGGTTAAAATCATTTATTATTATTATTTTAATGTTTACAGCATGATAATATGATTGTGTGAAAATTTTGTTAAGAAATTTTATCGTTTGAGTGCTTAATTTGATAAAAAGGACTAAATCGCGTAAAGTGTAAAACTTGAGTTCTATTAGCTAAAGGTGCCTAATAGATATAGAACTTTAAAGTAAATGTCCTTAAGTGGTAGTTAGCCCATTTATATCGTTAGTGGACAAAGATGGACTTAAATTAGGTGATTTTTAAGGTTAATTAAAAAGGTTATTAAAGTAATTTGTTAAATAATTGAATATGTAAAAGAATTAAAAGATGAAAAGGTTGTCATCTTTCTTGTTTCCTTCAACCATGGCCGAAATACACCATTACAGGGGAAGATAAGTTCGGTCAAGCTACTTCTTTGCATGTAAGTGTTATTTTGTCCATTTTTAATGATTTCTATGTTTTTGAGATCGTTGCAGCTTAATCTAGATAACCCAAGGACTATTTTGCAAAATTTTTAAAGGTTTAGGGTTTTTCCATTGATGAACCTATGTGTATTTTGATGTTTGATGATAGAAACTGTATGCTTGTTGTTAGATAAACAACATTTGTAAAATGATTTTTGACAAAATTGTCAATTAGGGATTTAATTGTGAAATGTGTAAATTTTGTGGTTAAGTTGTGAAATAAATGAAAAATATGTGCTGCTATGGGGCTATATAAAAATTGACTAGCATGGCTAGGGACCTAATTGCATGAATTTGTGTTTTTATGAGATAAGGACTAAATTATAAAAATATTGAAATATTACGAGAAAAAGTGTAAAGTTGCCATAATATGCATTGTGGGCTAAATTGAATAGATTGATAATTAAATAAGTTAATTTTATTACATATAGATCGAGAAAAGCAAAATTCAGATTTAGATCGGGGGAAAGACAAAGTGTTGGACTAATCGACTCATTTTGTCGTTTTTGCATTCGAGGTAAGTTTGTATGTTAAGAAGCATTAATATAATTGTGTTTTAAATGCTTACAATTAAATTATTTTTGAAATGAGATCTTGTGGATATAATCAACGAAGATTTGGCATTGAAAAATCTCAGTTGAACCTTAATAGATTAGGATACAAATGACATGTCATTAGGGTTATTTGTTTTGGGCGCTGGTCCGTACATCCTACCAGTGGTTGAGTTATCCGACATGTGTTACGGATTCTTGTCAGCTTGTGTGAGTAGCACCGTGTAGCTACGTCATGACCGTCAACTTGTGTGAGGAGACCCATTGATAGCTCGAGAGTGAGCATTATATGTGATATGAGATTGTGATCGCTTCGGTTATGTTTTGGCACTTAGGGTGCGAGATTCCTGAGTCTCTGATAGTATTTCGAATGGTTCAACGGATATATCGAAGATATGAAATGGTGAGAAATAGATACGTATCAGTATATATATATATATAGTATAGTGAAGAGCGGATCCGGATTTTAGCTCGAGAAATCAAAGAGCTGAAAAACAAAAGAATAGCGTTACTAAAAGTATTCTTTTTGTATCGGCACAGGATTGAAGAGATTTCCTCATGATTTGAATAGTTTATGAAAAAAAAGAAAAAACAACAACAATACTTTGATCTGTTTCTTAGTAAGATTTTCGGGGACGAAAATCCCTAAGGGGGGAGAGTTGAACAGCCTATTTTTTGGGTTAATCAGAACAGTGATTTCGGGACCATAGCCCGAAGTCAAAATATTTATTTTATTATTTTATTAAGATTTACAGTATGATAGAATGTTTGTGTGAAAATTTCGTAGAGAAATTTTACCGTTTGAGTAATTAATTCGGTAAAAAGGACTAAATCGCGTAAAGTGTAAAAGTTAAATTCTATAAGTTAAAGGTATTAAATGGCTATGAAATTAAATAGTGGGAGTTCTTAAGTGGTAATTATCCCATAGTTGTTGATAGTGGAATTCTATGTCTTGGTATTGTTGAAATTTATGATATTATATAAGGTTAAAATGGTAAAATGGTTGAAATGTTAATAATAAAATAAAATAAAACAAAACTAATTATCATCATCTTCCATCTATTTCTCTACCGAAAATGCATGAATAAAATAGCCATGGATGAAGCTACATTCGGCCAAGCTGTGAAGATTAATTGGTGAGTGGTTTTTGCTCGATTTTTAATTATTTCTAAATTTTTGAGCTCGTTGCAACTTAATTTAGCTAGCCCATACCTTCGTTTTCAAAACCGCTCTAGATTTTGAATGATTCCATTTTTGAATTCTTGGTTGTTTAGATTTTTTATGATAGATTAGTAATGTTTGAAGCTAGATTAACAAGTTTTATAAAGTAATTTTTGAAGCTGCTTGTAGAAGGTGTAAAATTTGGCTAGCATGGGTTTTCCTTAAATTGCATGAATTTGCAATTTTACGTGATAATGACTAAATTATAAAAATGTAAAACATTAGGGGCAAAAGCGTAATTTTGCCAAAATACGTATTATATGTTAAATTGAAAATTTGGAAGTTAATATATTTAATTTGATATTATATCTAGATCATGATAAGCCATTACGAGAACTAGATCGGGGAAAACGAAAAGTGGACGAATAGCCAATAGTTTTATCCGAGGTTACGAGGTAAGTTCGTATAATTAGAATCAAACTTTTCTATACTTGTAATTGTTGAATTAAGTGTATATAATTGATAAACTTGAAATATGAATGTTTTAATGATATATTGTATTCGTTACTAAGCCCCATTTGAACTATAAGAACTCATTGGATACGAGTAACATGTTACTGGGGTTACCGTAATGGTCGAGCTCCTGCATTTGTTGCGGACTCACCACAGCTCGTATGAGCTTACCGATTCAGCTCGTAAGAGCTTACTCCGTTTCATCTCATTGGAGCTTACTAATTCAGCTCGATAGAGCTTACTGTTCAGCTCGATAGAGGTTTCCGTTTCAGCTCATAGGAGCTTACTGTCCATCAGCTTAGGAGGAGCTTACTGACCATGACTCGAAAGAGCATGTATGATGATGAGTTGATGGATTACTGACATTGTTCACTCGACTATCCTTTGAAGTTCTAATAGGTTCAACGGGCCTAAATAATGTTATACAGATGAGTTACGGTTTATAAATGTTATTAATGTTATACATGATATATGAAATTGGAATGATAATAAGCTATGTTGAAAAGTTGAAATGAATAAATTACAGTTTATACGAATAAAAATGAATTGCCATAATGTTATGTGAATTACATGGTATTGATGTTATTTGATGAATTAAATATGGAATGAAGTTATATGTACTTGAGATTGAATAATTATTATTTTCATGATATGGTGACTTAATGTTTACATCTATATAATGATACTAATCTATTGATGATTTTATATGCTTATGCATTCGGAAAATTTGGTTGGATTGTATTGAAGTGAAAATATAGGTTATTGTGACGTACGAATAAATGTTATATGTGAAATGAGATATAGGTGGTTTAACCCCATATATGCCCATTAGTGTGCAAACTATAGAATGTTTGATGTTATCTCTATGGTTCAATGGATAAGATAATGGTACGAGAATTGAAATGATAATATGAATCAGTTTAGGTATACGAGACACACTCGACATGTAAGTAATATTTAATAATTTCATATGATATGTAAGTGAAAACCGATGAATACATACAAGAATTATCAAGTTATTATTGTAATATGTGTTAATTTTGATGGAACTGATGTATATGTATTCATGCTTATCTAATTGTGAATTAATTGTTAAATGGTATATAGTACATACTAGTCATACGAGCTTACTAAGCTTATTAGTTTGCTTTATTTATTTCTCGTATTTTACAGTGATTTGAAAGCTTGCTCGGGTTGGAAGTCATCTAAGATTTCATCACACTATCCAAGAGTTGAATTGGTATTTTTGAACTCTTTGAAATTGATAATATGACATGTATAGGCTAGTCAATTGTATGAGATATATGAGTTATTTTAGCTATTGAAACTTATATGCATTGATATTTTTAAGCCATGTGATTTGGCTTAACTTGGCTAAATATTAGTTATGTATATGTGTTTAAATATGATATGTTTTGGTAAGGTAATGTTTGAATGAAAGTATGAAAGTGAGGTATTAAATAGGTAATTGAATGTCAAGTTGAATTGATATATATTGTATATGAAATGGCTATGAAATGTTTGACAACTAAGTTGCGAGATGTGGTCATTTATGCTTATAAATGTTTGTGTTTATCTGGTGGCAAAATGGTTTTGCAAATAGCCTATTTTTGTCCACACGGGTAGGGACATGGATGTGTGTCTCAGCCGTGTGTGACACATGGTCATGTTGTACGGCCGTGTGTCCCCTAGTGTTGAAATATAATTAAATTTAGTATGCTCCACACGACCTCACACACGGGAGTGTGACTAGCCGTGTGTTCAAGTCAGTATACCCCTTAAATGACACACGGCCTAACACACGGGCGTGTGACTTGGCTGTGTTGATAAGTCAATATACTCTCCAGTTTTCACACGGTCATGGCACACGGACGTGTCCCCAGCCTTGTGACACAAGTCAATATGTATGCCCTGTTTTCACATGATCCAAGACACTAGCGTGTCTACTAGCCGTGTGAGGCATACGGCCTGTTCACACGAGCGTGTGGCACTTGAAATGTTGAAATTTTTCTAAGTATCTAAAATTTTAATATGTTACCGATTTAAACCTAAATGCATGATTTAAGCTTTGTATGCTTGATTTAAGTAGATATATTGAATGTGAATAGATAGTATTGACTGTATTGAGAAGATTTTTGATAAATGATTGTTCTGAACTGAGTTACAAGTTCGGTAATGCCTCTTAACCTATTCCGGCAATGGTTATGGGTTAAGGGTGTTCACAGCCTGTGTGGACCACACGGTTTAATGCATGCCCGTGTGGCCTACACAGCCCAGTTAACCTAGCTAGTGTGACCCACATGACCTGGCACACGATTGTGTGGCTCACACGGTCTGCCAAATGGCCTGCGAACGACCTTGAGACGTCAAAAGTAGGCCTTCCGATATCATGCCGTTTGTTGTTTTTCATGTTTCTCATTACACCTGATCAATTTTCAATGCCAACTCTCCAACCACAATAACACTGCACAAAAGTTGTTCGAAACTGTCAACTAACACGAATTAATATGATCGAACTTAACATTCAACTCAAACTCAAATAACAAATTAACCAAACATAAAGGAACATTCGACTTTTGCCAAAATTCACCACCAGCCACAAACTGAGGTGATTAGCCACTTACCCAAAGTATAAATAGTCCTTAAATCCTAAATTTTCTAGAGAAACACCCGTCCCTCAAACTTTTCCTCATCGAAAACAAAAAATTTATAATCAACACACAATTTATCGCTTAACCAACACATTCCCCAAAACTCCTTTCTAGAAATTGAAATCAAGACGAAAATAATAACATAACTGTCCCGTAAAAAGAGAAACATGGCACTTACCAAATAATGTACCCACAACACTAAAACCCCCAAATCTCGCTTAATTAGAACCGATCAAATAGAAATGACACAAGTCTAATGTAGCAACAGAGTAGAAAATAGAAGAAGTAGCAACAAATGAATCAAATCGGACTAACTTCCATTTAAAAAAAAAAGGAACGTGAAAGAGATAGGAAAACAGAAGAAATGACAGAGAGAAAATCCCAAAAAGTAATTAACGTGAAGGAGAAATGTGGAGAAACTGGGAAAATGGGAAAAAAAGTGTAAAGAAATGTCAAAATAGAATCCTGAATAATTTTTAGGAGCTAAAATTTTAAAATAAAATAAAATAAAATAAAATAGAATAAATATCCTAGCCTATCAGTTTTTTTTCTTTCCAGAAAGAAGAATTTGAATTAAATTCAAATTCTAACAATATGGACGACACAAACAAGGAATAGCAAAAATACTTTCACTTTGCACACACAGGATTCAAACACAAGATCAAAGGGTAAGCTAAAACATTACCACTAAGCCAACAGGCTCATTTTTGACATTAATTAAGCAAAATTAATATATAAACCAAATGCTCAAAGATAGGGTTTAAGACAAAAAAAAATCAAAGGAAGGGATTTGAACATAGGATCTCACACACACAAACACAATACTTTTTCTAAACTGATCACACCACACTATCACTGCACGACTCTGATTTTAATGCAATGCAATCAATATTTCACTCCCAATCCAGACAATATATCTAATGAAATTTCTATTCACTATCTCGAATTGTTTTAAGAAACTTTTTACTAAAATATCACTAATGATTCCTCCACCCCCAAAATCTCAGATACATAATTGACAGTAGACACTTTAGTACTACCAATCCTCAATCAATATAAAGTAAAATTGAAATGAATCACAAAAGTACATATATCGCTTCTAGATGCATCTTGATCCTCTCGATACCTGGTTGCATAACTCAATCTCTGATTCCTTTTTTAGCCAAAGCTTACATCCGAATAAGAGAGTGTAGTGAACCATCCCTAATTCGGTGCTTAACAAACCCACATCTGAAACACACTCTTTTTTTCCTCCAACACTCGCTCGGATGGCGCATATAGCAAAGAGCACAAATCAGATCCTAATTCACACTCATAGATGCCCCACCCACTTAGGTTTGTCCATTCTAGCTCGCTTCCAAGGTCGCGAATTTGAGCCAGTAGGACAAAAATCCCTGTTATTCAACAATTTATTCCTTTCCTTATTCTTGCCCTCTAAGTGATCACTCTCTTCTGTTAACTTGGTTTCATTCGTTTGAAATTGCTCAATCACAGACTCTTGGTCCACATATCCAAATTGGGGCTCGACAACCCTATTCAAAATTCTTGGTAGCTCTTCGTCCCCAGCTTACTGATTGCTACCCTAAAAAACAAGCATGTTCACAATCTCACTTATTTCCAGATTAGGCATGTTACCCGATGAAGAGGACTCAGCGTGAGCCACTTAACTACGCTCATCGCGCCTTCGCACACTACAATCACGCACACCACGAGCACTCATAATATTTATCTACAATTCAAAAATCTAATATTTAGCTTAGATTATTAAAAATCCTAAGTTTAATGTTTAACATAAATAACTCAATCTCTTTTCCTAAAGTAGGAAAGTTTTACTCTATAGTTTCTAAAGTTCAACAATTTTACTAAAATACTAATGTAAAAATAACTAAAGTAACTAAAGTATAGGGTTTCTTACTTGGATCGATGCCAGAAACTTGAATTTACATTTTATAACCAGATATCAATTATTTTCCGAATTCCAAATTCCAAATTAAAACAATTTTCATAAAGGAAAATTTGGAACCCAAAAATCACAGCTCGAGTTTTACAACCTGTCTCTGACACCACTAAATGTAACACCCCAAACTAGGCCTAGGAATTATAGTTGAATCTGGAGAAATTACATTCGTTTGTTTAAAAACCCAAAAAAATTAAATCTAGCTTTAGAAATCGTGAATTTTGAAAATATTATTTACGTCAAAACACTTACAAGTTTATTATGAAATCACATGCAGAATGTATTTGTTTTACAAAAATACGCTTAATTTGATGCCAAGATTTGCAGCGGAAATTTCGATGTAGCTGATTCGAAAACCATGATATAGATTAGAGGAAACATATAGTTACCTATTGTGCCTGATCTAAAGCTTCCGTTGTTGACTTTTTTAAAACTTATTTCAAATTTGCAGCTAAAAAATCTATATTTGTTTAATTTTAAAAATCAAGCCTTCTTTAACTTAACAGGAACCATGCAGAAAACTTAAGGAAATAACAAAACCTAAAACCAAAATCGAAAACTTAGTCCAAAAATCAAAAGTCTAGAAAACTTAACTAAAAATAATTCAAACCATCTTAAGCGAGAAACCAATTCGAGTTCCTGCACCCCTCCGGTCCTAAATTTGCTTATTACTTGAAAGATCAAATTTAGAAGGGTGAGCTAACAAGTTCAGTGTGTAACTAAACCCAATAAAAAAACACATATAACATAATAACCAATACAACATTACAGAGAATTTCAACAAATTTGTATGACAAAATCATGCTGCATGATTATGTCGATGCATCATTTTCAGAAAACAAAATGCATAATTTTTTTCAGAAAACTTCTTATTCAACTTCGTTACACACCAAAATTTGAGTTCCCCAGAACTCATCCATCCAAACACACACTAACAAATGGTTGTGGACAAAGCCACCAGAGTTGCAGTTAAACCTTCCATATTGTAGCCAAGTTGCCAAAATAGGTATGCGATTAAACCACCATATAGTGCAAATCATTAAACTGCCTGAACTTCTTCCTTACCATATTAGCCCAATCCCATGCAATGTGACATGGCATGAATATATAGAAATAAAATGATAAGCATGTTGAACATGCATCCATATTTTTAACAGAAACTAGTAAGCAAGCAATTGCATGCTTTACAGATAGATATATCATATTAAAAATCACTTTAACCTAAAAAGCGAAAATGTCACATGCTATGGAATGAAACAACACATAGCTCACCATTAATCAGATATACCTTGCTAAACAAAAAACAGGAAAACAGAACTCCCAAATTTACAACTCAGATATGAATCACACACTACTGACATGCTTGCAGATGTTACACATGCGATATCACTTTCAAATATCAAATATCAAACTCACACATACGATACACATCAGGCTTACAGAAATCATATTAGCAAAAGTAAAATGTCATATCTCACATTTTATAGTATCATTTATATACTATGGACCCTACAGAATGCCTAAATTCAATTCCCACATAAAAAATGGGCCTAGGATAAATTTTCAAAAAATGGGCCCACATGCTCGTGTGGCCCACACGACCTAACTGGCCCAGCCTGTTTGGCCCACACAGTCAAATGTAAACCCGTGTGGCCCACACGGCTGAGTTAACCCAACTCGTGTGACCTATAGGCTCTAGCAGGTGCTCTGGCCTCAGATCTCATAGTGAAGTCCCTAGTCACACCTCTGCAACCAGACATAGTCCCCATATTTCACGGTGGTCTCCCTCTCGCAATAGTATTGCTTGGTATTGCATTTTGTAATTTAGCTTTCTTGGATAACTCTAGGAAATCTCTATTAAAATGATCTGGCGAACCATATTTGAAGCAAGCTTTAACACTCTTATTCTAGCACTCTCTAAAATGTCTTCTCCCACGTTGTTGACACTCGAGTTTGTTGTTTTTCGCACTACCAATACTCGAGACAGAAGTTGCTTGAGCTTTAGGACTCACATATTGATTTCCATGATCTCTAATTTGATATCCCACTGAAGCATTGGATCGGTTATAAAAATCTCGTGATTTCTTTGAAGAAGAATGATAAGGTTTATTCATTGATCTTTTTCTTGAATCTCTAACCTCTGAATTAACTTTCCTCTTTTCTCGACTACAATTTTTGGCTTTACAAGCTCGATCAACCGACACAATGAATTCTTTTAAATTTAATATTCTGACTAGAAGTTTAATATCTTCATTCAGTCCGTCAACAAACCGCTTGCACATAATCTCTCCAGTAGAAACATACTCCCGAGCATATTTACTCAACCGTACAAATTCTCTCTCATACTCGGTTACAGTCATACGACCCTGTTTCAATTCTAAAAACTCTTTATTTTTTTGATCCACAAACCTTGGCTTATATATTTCTTCCGAAACTCGGTCTGAAAGAACTCCCTAGTGACACTCTTTCGGCACCACTAATATTAATGTATTCCACCACTGATATGCGGTGTCTCTCAGAAGTGATATAAGATATTTTAAACATTTAGTCAGTGTGCAAGAAAGCTCATCAAACACTCGAATCATATTTTCAAGCTAAAACTTGACTCTCTCAAGATCATCATCAACATTAGCTCTGAACTCTTCAGCCCAGTTTTTATGAATCTTGTCAACTAGAGGCTTATTCAATCTTAAAAGCTGAACACCTTGAAGAGCTATAGGAACCAGTTGGGGATTAAGAGGGGGTGAAGGTTGTTGAGTAGCTGGGTTCATTCAAATATGTTGTGTGAACTACTTGTTCATCATTTGGAAGAAGGCTTCTCTAGCTTTTCCTCCCTACCTACTCGACACGGGTTTAGAATTAGACGACACTGTCCTTTGAGCGAGAGCGGGCACATTACTTTCAACCTCATCGGCTATAGCTCAATTGGGATCTATTTACTATATGAAAACACATTTTAAAATGTCAGGAGCCATCACACTATCACAATTTATATATGGCATGTATAGCTAGACTCTCACATACGCTACGTTAGTCCTAGAATTAACTAAACCGTAGCTCTGATACTAATAAATGTAACACCACTCACCTGTATTCAATGCCAGAATAGGGTTACGGAGTGTTACTTAACTTATAAAATAATTAAATAACCATTTAGCAAACATTTTCTCAATTCAAGCATTCATCATTCAATCTCGAATAATTTGTCCCTAATACGAGCCTACGAAGCCTTAAACATTCTTTGGGAATGGTTTGGGACTAAACCAATAACTCAAGAAATTTTTATGAAACTTAGAAAATTTTTCTCAAATAGTGGACATACGCCAGTGTGGCCGGGCCATGTGTCTCACACGGCCACCAGACACGCCCGTGTCACAGGCCGTGTGGACATTCGAAATGGGAGCACATGGCCATGTCCCAGCCTGTGTCCTACCCTGTGTCCAAACAAGTGAGCTTACTGACTTACGTCACATGGCCAACCACACGCCCGTATGTCTAGCCTATGTGCCTTTCGAAGTGGCCTCACACGCCCGTGTGCCAGGCCGTGTGTTAGGTCATGCCAAACCTGTAGGGTATACTGACTTAGACCACACGACCAAGTCACACGTCCATTTGAGGCCGTGTGGAGCATACTGACTTGATTTCAATTTCAACACCAAGTGACACATGGTTGTGTAATTGACCGTGTGTCATACATGGCTGAGACACATGTCTATGTCTTTGTCCGTGTGGACAAAAATAGGCTATTTACCAAGCGAATTTGCCACCCAAATATGCATATACCTACACAACCAAAATGGCACCAAATCATAGCGTAATTGGACATCCAAATCAACCACAACCAAGACTAAAATGTGCCATTTCAATATCAATAACTAACATACTTATAATACCATAATTTGGCCTATTCAAATCATGCCATTTCACATTTCCAAAACATTAATATGCACCACTTCAACTAAATATTTCTTAGCCTATAACCATAAGCACAACCATCCACAATTCATCAACCATTAGCTACCTAGAATGTTGTACTCAACAATTTATTACCAAGGAAGCATGAACCACATCACTAGGAGGTATTGAAACATATATATATATATACACATCACATAATTGCCAAAATAAGCCAACTTACATGGCTATCACAAAACCAAACACTTAATATTTACAAACCAACACAAATGGCCAAAATCATGCCACATATACCAAAATAATCAAAGTCCTTATACATGCCATATACCTAATTTACCAAAGTTCAAAGGTACCAAAAGATAGGTGGATAGTGTGATGCAATCTTCGACAATCCTCGAATCTGAGCTAGCTTTGATAACACTATAAAACACAGGAAAAATAAATCAGGTAAGCTGTAAAGCTTAGTAAGCTCGTATGAAATAAACTTGATAAAATCATAAACACATAATTCAACAATTGATTATAGATACATAAATTCATATCAACTAACAAACGTTTCAATTACTCATTCACAAAGTTATAAACTTTCTTCACCATTTCTTCAATTCAAAACTAATATGGTTTAAGTACATACCTGTACCTACTTGTAACAATCTCATACATATTCTTGTCTTTCATTTACTCATTGAACCATTTGAAATAGAAGCCAGATACCCAAGGGTCTTACACGATAAGTACCTATACCATGGCCCCGAAGCCAAATCAAGGTAATTTATCCGAAATACTGATATCATGGCCCGAAGCCAAATCGGTTTATCTCACACCTGAAGTGCTGTATCATGGCCCGAAGCCAACTCATTGTATGTTAACTAAATGCTCATCCTAGTTTGTTTGGGTTTCCCAAGACCTAGTTGTTTAAACATTTTATAAAGCATGACATTGATACTAGCCCCTAAATCAACCAAATCATTATTAACATCTAAGATACCAATTAAACAAGGAATTGTAAAACTCCCTGGATCTTTTAATTTGTTGGCCAGCTTATTCTGTAGTATGGCTGAGCAAACTACATTTAACTCCACATGCGACGCCTCATCCAACTTCCACTTATTTGTTAAAAGTTCCTTTAAGAATTTCACCGCGTTTGGCATCTACGAAAGGGCTTCAATAAACGGTAAGTTAATATGTAGTTTTTTTAATAATTTAAGAAATTTACCGAATTGTTCATCTGTGCGGTCTTTCCTTGTTGCATTGGGGTATGGCACACAAGGTTTGTACTCTTTACTTACCGGTGTTTGTTCACTGTGTTCTACCTCACCTTTGCTTTTACTTACCACAATTCCTTGCCTCGATTCTGGTTCAGGTTCGACTAAATCTTCCTTATCTTGAATGGTAATTGCATTGAGCTGTTCCCTTGGGTTAGATTCAGTGTTACTCGGCTGGCTACCTTGTGGTCGTTCAGAAATCAATTTGGCGAGTTGGCCGATCTGAGTTTCGAGCCCTTGGATCGACGCTTGTTGATCATTAAGTGCTGTTTCAGTATTCTAAAAGCGAGTTTTCGACACCGAGATAAACTTAGTTAGCATCTCCTCAAGGTTCGGCTTCTTTTCCTGTTGGTAAAGTGGTTGTTGAAAACCCGAAGGATGTTGTGGCCTTTGATTCCCTTGACCACCCCACGAGAAGTTGGGATGGTTCCTCCAACCTGCACTATATGTGTTATTATATGGGTTATTTTAAGATCTAGAATTATTATTACCCATAAATTGAACTTGTTCTTCCTCGGTGTTAGGGTTGAAGGGTTGATATTCTGTGTATGCTCCTCCTCCATTTGAATCGCACCTCAACACTAGATGTGCCTGAGTAGAACCACACAAACCACCAATCTTTTTATTTAAGAGTTCTACCTGGTTAGATAGCATAGTAACCGCATCGAGGTTGAAAACACCAGCTACTTTCGTCAGCTTTATTCTCATGACTTACCACTGATAGTTATTCAGTGACATCTCTTCAATAAATTTGTAAGCCACTTCAGGTGTTTTTTTATTGATAGTCCCACCAGTAGTTGCATTGATAAGTTGTCTTGTTAAGGGGTTCACGCCGTTGTAAAACGTTTAAGCCTACAACCATAAAGGTAACCCATGGTGAAGACACCTTCTCAATAGGTCCTTGTATCTCTCCCATGCATAATAGAGTGTCTCTAGATCCATCTACAAAAAAGAAGAGATATCATTCCTCAACTTAGCCATTTTAGCTTGCGAAAAATATTTAAGTTAAAATTTTTCGGTCATTTGTTCCCAAGTAGTGATTGACCCTCGTGGTAACAAGTTCAACCACTGTTTAGCTTTGTTCCTCAACGAAAAGGGAAACAACCGAAGGCGAATGGCATCATCAGAAATGCCATTGATTTTAAAAGTGTTGCAAAACTCTAAAAAATTCATCAAATGAGCGTTTGGGTCCTAGTCCTGCAAGCCATCAAACTGAATAAACTGTTGGATCATTTGAATTGTGTAACACCCCTTACCCGTATCCGATGCCGGAACAGGGTATGAGGTATTACCGGACTTGAGTACTTGTAATCATTTAAAATCGAGACATAAAATTTCATCAAATTTTAAAATTTTCAAACATATTCAAGCTGTCCCTTAAAAAAAAAGCTTACAAGGCCCATATCATGCTTTAAAACCTTTATATATCGATCAATAGTTTGATAGTGTGATATAACCTCCGGCGACCTCCAACTCGAGCTAACATCTGCGACACTATAGGAAAAAGGAAAGGGAGTGAGTAAGCATTATAGCTTAGTAAGTAAATATGTAAATAATAATAAACAATACATTATAATACATTAAACAAAGTCACAATATGTTCCCGGAATATTACCATCACAAACACACATACTTTCACTATTACAATTATAAACAGGTTCAAAATAAGCTGTCTAGCAGAGTACCAGTAGCTAAATTATTTATTTCTGGAGCTATAGAACTCCAAATTACAAATCGTAAATTTTCCTTGAAACCAGATTCATGTATATTCTTACCATAAAATTTTCATAATTTTTGGTCTATCCAATTAGTGCAGTTTATTCATTGAAGTTACCCTTATTTCACTACTCAACTACCCTGACCACTCTTCACTACAAATAAATTTTCTCTTCGTACAGAACTCATATGATGTTATCGTTTATTTTATTTGAAACTAGACTCATCAAGGATTTCAAAAATACAAATTATATCCCATAATTATTTTTTTACAATTTTAATGATTTTTCAAAGTCAGAACAGGGGATCACGTAGTCATTCTGAACCAGTCTCATAGAAACTTAAATATCTCAGAATATAGAATTCCTTTGCTTACTTTGTTTTTGTTATATGAAAATAGACTCGTTAAGCTTTAATTTGATATCTCATTCAGTCTCTGATTCAATTTATACTATTTTTGGTAAATTTTTAGATTCTCATCACTGCAACTATCCAGAACAGTTTTATTGTCAATTTTGATCTTTCACACTTCAATTGTATTCATCACTTACCCATAACAATCTTTCCAATTTCCAATCACACATCGAGCATATTGCTCATAAGTTACACACGTATATACTTACACTTATCATCACAAAGTCATACACAATTTCATTTAATCAATTTCCCAGTTAAACGCTTCGGAATAATAATAGATACGCGATGGTATCGCACATGGCCCACCTTTAAAATCGAAGCTCTCTTGTACACATAGTGGCCTTCACTTAGCACCAATCATGTGACCTAGCTTGATTGTACACATAATTTTGGCTTTCTTGTACACATGGTGAACACTTAGTACCACCCATGTGACCTAGCCACTTTATCTCATAGCTCTCTTGTTTACATGGTGTCCTTCACTTGGAACCACACATGCAACCTAGCTACATTTATCTCGTAGCTCTCTTGTCTACATGGTGTATACATAGTATCACCCATGCGACCTAGCTACATATATCCCGTAGCTCTCTTGTCTACATGGTGTACACATAGTATCACCCATGCGACCTAGCTACCTTATAATGTCTCGTAGCTCTCTTGTACACATGGTATACATCCCGTATTACACATGTGACCTAGCTACATACCATCTGTATCTTTCGATTCCGAAGGTTCAAACGGGAAGTATCACACTTTCTAATACTTTATTCCATTCTTCTAATAGTCAATTATGATTCAAAAATTAGCTACAATACATAAAATATGCTGAAATATAAAAACGTAATAAAGATAATGTATTATTTACATACAAACTTACATACTTTCTCATTTCCATGTCGAATTAATATTGAACATTTAAATCATCATAATTATACTTACTTTCAACACCTCGGAAATCATAGTAAATATATCAATTTTACATTGAAACATTCATAAATTAATGCTTATTATACATATGAACTTACCTCGATACTAAAACGGCTATTTTACCAACTTTCCCGATTTTTGATTTTTCTCCCATTCTAGGTTCAAATATCGTTTTTCGGGATTATTGAGCTTGGAAAGCTTGAAAACCCTAGCCATGGCTTCCCCCATGCTAATTTCAGCCTGCATGAAAAAGTTGAGTCAATTTTGGCTTTATTTTCTCTTTTTATTTCTTTTAATTACCAAATGACTAAAATGCCCTTAAGGCCTTTCTTTAAAATTTTGTCCTATTCATGCCCATTTTTGTCCAAACAAAATATAATGGTCTAATTACCATTTAAGGGCATCCTCTTTGAAACCCCATTTCAATCAAGTACTTATGAATTAGAACACATATTTTGCAACTTTTGCAATTTAGTCCTAAAAGTCCAATTAAGCACTTTATCAGTAAAATTTCTTAACGATATTTTTACACAATATTTAATCAATAAATAAACCTTAAAACTTAATCGGAATAAATTTTTTGACTTTGAATTCGTGGTTCTAAAACCATCGTTCTGTTTAGGCCTTAAATCGGGCTGTTATAGCAACTTTTGCAAATAAGCCCTAATAGGCAAATTAAACATGCATTCTATAAAATTTCTTATCAATACTCTAACATATGCATCTAATCACTCGGTAAATCATAAAAATTAATTGAAATAAACTCTTCTATCTCAAATTTGTGGTTTCGCAACCACTATTCCATTTAGGCCCTATTTCGAGATGTTACAAATTGTGTTAGGTTTCAGTTCAAAATTATTTGCAGCAACAGTAGGCCTAACTATACTTGACTCAGTTCCTATTAAAGTAGGTTTAGCATAATCATACATAGTGCGTGGAGCAGGATACTGATTTACTGGATCAGCAACTATCGTAGGAGGTAGCAGGTTTTCCTAATTTTCAGCCATCTCCTCGGTTGTGGTGGAAATATCGTCCTCTTGCTCTTTCTCTTTCTCTGTGTATCTTAGGCTTCGCGTTATTTCTCTTTGGTTTCTGTGAACTGTGCGATTGATCTCACTGTCAAAAAGTAATGGCCCTGACGGGTTTCTTCTGGTCATAAATTATAAAAACCTACCAGAAGCGAATAAATGAAAAATTAGAAAAGAAGATAAAAATTTAAATTTCAATAAAAGTAAAATGGCTAAAGTAATAAAAATTGAGTGTTCCTAACATCTTAGCTCCCCGGAAACGACGCCAAAACTTGATGTGATGTGAATCGTGATAAGTTTTATAATTTATGAATGTTCATTCTTGAAAACTAACTATTATCACAACAAAGGCAAGCGCACCTTATCGAACAGTAGTATAGCTTATCAGGATGTCGAACCCAAAGGAACTAAAAGTACTAGTATTAACTTTCTTTTTATTAGCTAGCCTTAAAATAAAGGGGTTTTTTTTATCTAAACTAATAACTAAACTAAGAATGCATAGGAAGTAAATTGGGGAAATAAATTGTGGGAAAACTGAATGATTTGGACAATACTTAAGGGAAAAATCCACCTAGACTTCACTTGTTATTTACTCTGAATCAGACGATTTATTCACTTGACTTGATCCGTAAAAATCCTTAAGTTATATTATTATCTCTCTCGAGACTAACAACATCTAACCTTAGGTTGATTAATTTAAATCTCTTTCTATTTAAAAACCCTAGTGTTGCATTAACTCGATTTATGGATTCCCTTATTAGGTTTCACCCTAATCCAGCAAAATTATGTCACCCTATCTCTAGGCGTGCAATCAACTCCACTTAATTTTGTTAGATCTACTCTTAGACAGAGACTTTTGCTCCTTTGAATAAGCACATCAACACTTGAATCAATATCCTGGAATATTAAAGCAAGAATTAAGAACTCATAATTAAGAACAAGTCAAATATTTATCATATAATTCAGATAATAATAACAAGATCCATCTTAGGTTTCATTCCCCTTAGGTATTTAGGGGGTTTAGTTCATATTCATGAAAGAAAACATCTCAAAAGAATAATGATAACAAAACATAAAGAAAATCCAAGAACTCTTGAAGGGAATTGAAGGGAGATCTTCAGTCTTGAAGGTGAATCCGGCTTCTGAGATGGATCAATCGGCTTTTCTTTAGTAATTCCTTTCCTCCTACTCCGTGTGTCCCCTTTAATCCTCCTCTAGTGTGTTTAAATAGGCTTTAGAATGCCTAAAAGCCCTCAAGAGTGGCCTTTTCCGAATAGGACTAAACTTAGGCTCGACAGGGACACGCCTGTGTCACGCCCGTGTTCGATTTCTTCAATTTGTGTTTAAGGCTATTAAATAGACATGGGTGTGTGGTCTACCCGTGTAATTCGTGCTTGATTCTACTAAAAGGACACGGATGTGTAATCTGCCCGTGTACGAAAGTCCAGGCCTTGTTGATTTCACATGTTGGTCCATTTTCTCCGTTTTTGGCTCGTTTGTCGCTCTTTTTACTCTCCTATGCTCACCTAAGTATAAAACATGAAATTAAAGGATTAGGAGCATCAAATTCACCAAATATAAGGATAATTCATCCAAAAATATGCTAAGCATGGGGTAAAAATATGTATAAATTACGGTTTATCAGAACCATGTTGTTATCTGTGCTAGTTGTCGGTAAGTGTTATGCGTTAATTCAGGATTTGGTATCTTTTCCTAATTGACTGCTAATTGGGCATTTGAACACTACGTTTTAGGTTCTGGTGGTTTTAGGATTGCAAGTGTTCCAATATCAAACTAGGTGTGTACCCAAAATGCAAAAATCATGCTTTCGATAAAAGCCGAAAAAGGCCACTATAGGCTTTACACGAGCGTATAGTCACTCGTGTGGTAGGCTGTGTGCTTCAACACGGCTGTGTGATTGATGAAGGTCAGGCCATGCATAAGACACGGCCGTGCATAAGACACGGCCGTGCGCAAGACACGGTCTTGTGATGGTCGGGGTGTGGTCGTGTGGGCTACACGGGCTAAATTGAACTGGGCATGTGAGCCCATATAGACACGCCACAGGGGCGTGTGATAACTAGGCCAGGCTGTGTAATCTACACGGGAATGGCCAATCTGGGCGTGTGGGCCCAGACGGGTAAACCACATGGGTGTGTGGGCCCATTTAGCTACAATATTTTCTAGGGTTGCATAGGTCGCCCAAGTCGATTGTGAACCTACTGTAGGGTCGGTAAGTGCTACTTAGACCCTAAATCATGTGACCTGAATATATATAATGTATGTATTGAGCATGTTAAAATGTATGCATGTTTACTAATCCATATGTATGACTGATAACTGAGTTCTAGCATGTGAGCATGTATTTCTGTATGTCTGCATTGAGCATGTTTAGTTGCATCTGCATTGTGGTGGAATGATTGATTACTGGAGGAAGTGTACTGAAAGGCTTTCATGCCTATTATCTGGTAGCTCAGCTGTAATATTACTGATATGTGCTGCATTCGATACGACTTGGTGTGTAGGGCTAGGTGGGTGTTTTAAACCCCACATAGTGTGTAAAGGTTAGTGGATAGGATACTAATTTTCCGTTACTATATGTATACTGTATCTGAGATGGGCTAAGGCCCTTATTTATACCTGAAACTGTATCTGAATGGGCTAAGGCCTAAATCAGATCTGAATCAGTAATGGGCTTAGGCCCTGCATCGTATTTGTTGATAAGCTGTTGTTTGACTGTATGCATGTCTTCTGTGGGGATTACACACTGAGTTTACGTAAACTCACCCCTTTCTATTTTATCTATATAGGAAATCCCCCGACTTAGACAGATCGGTGCGACAGAGGACTCCACGGTGGCCACATGTGTTTTGAACAGCTTTAATTTCATTTACGGTTTTTATTTCCTATTTTTGATGTAATTTGGGACTTTTGGACTATTTTCCTTTATTTGGATTTTAACTGTTTTCATGGACTTTTAAACTGCAAAACTCAATGAAAACTCAGTTTAATTAAAACAACATTTTTCCTAAACACGAACGGTTTCCTTTAAATATCACGGTTTTAAAAGCTTCCGCCACGGAGTATGTTTTAAACGAATCAAATTAACAAGAAGATAAATTTGAAATGGACAAGAGACAAATAGAAGCTAATAAACAGAAACAGTTTAACTTGATAAATTTGAATTCAAATCCCATTCCATGTGACATTGCCAGATTCGACCATAACGTCTAGGCCGAGTTTGGGGTGTTACATTTAAAATGAAAAGACATTGGATTTCAGATCGGTGACAAAGTGTTTCTGAAAGTAACTCTGTGGAAGAAAATCCTTCGATTTGGTCGTAAAGGTAAATTGAGGTCGCGTTTCATCGGGCCATATGAGATTATTAAATGAATAGGGCCAGTGGCATATCGACTAGCATTAGTAGTTGAGATAGAGAAGATTCATAACGTATTTCATGTGTCGATGTTGCGTTGATATAGATTAGATCCATCACATGTGATTTCTCTGTCTGAAATTAAAATTCAACTCAATATGACATACAACAAAAAACTGATCATAATTTTAGCTCGAGAGATCAAAGAGTTAAGAAATAAATGCATAGCATTAGTAAAAGTCTTGTGGCATCGTCACGATATCAAATCGGCTATGTGGGAACCTGAGGAAGCTATGAGAAAACAATACCCTAACCTATTCATTGGTAAGATTTTCAGGGATGAAAATCCCTAAGGGGGGAGAGTTGTAACAGGTCATTTTTAGTCAAATTGGACTAGTGATTTCGGGACCACAAATATGAGGTCATAAAATTATTTTAATAGTATTTTAAGTGTTTACATCATGATAGTATGTATGTGTGAAAGTTTCGTTTAAAAATTTTATCGTTTGAGTGTTTAATTTGTTAAAAAAGACTAAATCACGTAAAGTGTAAAATTAGTGTTCTAATAGCTAAAGGTGTTTAATAGCTATATAACTTAAAAGTAAGGGTCTTTATGTGGTAATTATCCATTTATGGGATAGTGGATGATAATGGCATGACACTATTGAAATTTTGAATTAGTAATAAGGTTAAAAAGGTAAATGAGTAATTAAGTTATAATTTAATAAAACAAAAACATAAAATTTGATTCATTCATCTTCATTAGCCGAATTTATCAAGAAGAAATAGCTATTTTGGAAGCTAGGGTTTGGCCAAGCTGATTTGTGCAATTGGTGAGTGATTTTTTGTCCCGTTTTTAATGATTTCTACGTTTTTGAGATTGTTGCAGCTTAATCTAACTAGCCTAAGAACTATTTTTCAAAACTGTTAAAGGTTTAGGGTTTTTCCATTGATGAATGTTGAAGTATTTTGATGTTTAATAGTAAAAAATGCATGCTTGTTGTTAGATAAACAACATTTGTAAAGTGATTTTTTGACAAAATTGTCAATTAGGGGTTAAATTGTGAAATGTGTAAATATGGTAGTTAAATTGTGAAATAAATGAAAATTATGGGCTGCTAGGGGCATTATGATAATTCATCTAGCATGGGTCTATTGTAAATTTCATTAATTTGTGATTTTATGAAATAAGGACTAAATTGGAAAAGATGTGAAATATTAGTGGCAAATATGTAAAAATGCCTTAAGTGAAGTTTGGATTAAATTGAATAAATAGATGATTAAATGAGTGAATTTGATATTATATAGATCAAGAAAAGCGAAATACAAACTTAGATCGAGGTAAGAACAAGGTGTCAGATTAATTGATTCTCGTTATCGTTTTTACATCTGAGGTAAGTTTGTATGTGATAAGCATTGTTACAATTATGCTTTAAATGCATTGATATTGCATAAATTGTGTATATGAGATTATATTCATGGTTGAAAATGATTTATATATATATATATATATATATATATATATATGGCACTTAGTGTGCGATTCGAGATAGCTTCGGCTATATATGGCACTTAGTCTGCAATTCGAAATAGCTTCGGCTATATATGACACTTAGTGTGTGAGACCGAGATATCTTCGAGTATATAAGGCACTTAGTGTGTGGGATTATAATAGCTTTGACTATGTATTAGAACTTAGTGTGCGAGATATTGAATACTCGACAACATTCCGGAAAGGTATGAGTTCATTACGAAATTGTATAGGTATGTACATATAAAGTATGAGATTCAAATAGAAGAAGTTATGAATTTGCATATAAGCATATGATTAAACATATGGAAGGTTTGTTGCTATCATGAATTATATATTATATAGTTCAAATCGATGATTTGTTGAGTATACTTCATACGATCTTACTAAGCTTTATAGCTTACTTTGTTTATTTTTCCCATGTTTTATAGTGATTTCAAGGCTAGCTCGGATTCAGGGATCATCGAAGACTACGTCACACTATCCAACTATCATTTTGGTATTTTTGAGCTTATGGTTTGGTCATATGACATGTATACGATTATGTTCATGTTGGTTATGTTTTGGTAGTGAGTTTTGCCATTTGAGATGGTTTGTGAATGGTTATGTTTTGGTTTGTATCTATGTATAGTTATGAGACTTGGCTTAATTTGGCTAGTTTTCTTATATATATAAGTGTGCTTATGGCTTATATTGTGAGGTTTGTGGAATTGGTATCATGCTTGTGAATTGGAACAAAATGATGTATGTTTGGTAAATGTTTTTAGATGTGCTAATGCCATTTTGTGATGTGTTTTATGTTACTTGGAAATGGTTGATGAATTGTTGATGTTTGTGATTGAGGTTTAGGCGAAGAAATTCTTAGATGAAATGGTAGGAATTATGTTTGATTTGGTAGTTTTGGGTTGCCTACTATGTTTTGTTTTGGTGCCATATGTGTAGGTGAAGTGTGTATCAAATGGGGTGGCAAATTGGCTTGGTAAATAGCCTATTTTGTCCACACGGGCAGAGACACGGGCGTGTGTCTCAGCGTGTTTGACACACGGTCATGTTACATAGCCATGTGTCCCCTGGTGTTGAAATTGAAATGAAGTCAGTATACTCCACACGGTCTCACACACGGGCGTGTAATCGGCTGTGTGGTACAAGTCTGTATACCCTATAATTTGCACACATCCTAGCACAAGGGCGTTTGACTTGCCCATGTTGCATAAGTCATTATACCTTATAGTTTTGGCACGGCTTAGCACATGACCTGGCACATGGGTGTGTGTGGTGACTTTTGATGGGCACACGGGCTAGACACACGGGCGTGTGGTTGGCAATGTGACCCAAGTTAGTAACCTCATTTGTTTGGAGACGAGGTAGGACATGGGCTGGGAGACGACCATGTACTCCCATTTTGAATGTCCACATGGCCTGTGACACGGGTGTGTCTGGTGGCCGTGTGAGACACACAGCTTGGCCACACGGGCATGTGTCCCCTGTTTTGAGAAAAAAATTACTAAGTGTTGAAAAATTTCCCAAGTATTCAGTTTAGTCTCGAACCACTCTCAATGCATGTTTAATGCTTTGTAGCCTTATTTAAGGGACACTATGATTGTTTATGTTTGAATTGTATTTGAATTTATAAATTGTATATGAAATGTATGTTTAAAAGTGTTGTAAGTCTGATAATGCTTCATAACCCTATTCCGACATTGAGTACGGGTGAGGGATGTTACATGAATCAAATGAGACTAAATAACATTTCAGAAAAAGGAAGGGAAAGAGATACGAAAGCAGAAGAAATGATAAAGAGAAAATCCCAAAAAGTAACTAACATGAAGGAGAAATGTGGAGAAACTGGGAAAATAGGAAAAAATTGTAATGAAACGTCAAAATAAAATCCTAGAGAATTTTTAGGAGCTAAAATTTTAAAATAGAAATAAAAAATAATATTGAATAAATATCCTAACCTATCTATTTTTTTCTTTCCATAATTTTAACTTAACCCAAATTCTAACCATATGGACGACACAACAGGGAATAGTAAAAATACATTCACTTTACACGCATAGGATTCTAACACAATATCACTAAACTAACAGGCTTATTCTTGACATCAATTTAGAAAAAAATTATATATAAACTAGATGTTCAAAGATAGGAGTTAAGACAAAAATAATAAAAATTCAAGGGAAGGGTTGTGAACACAGGATCTCTCACACAAAAACACAACAACTAACCAATGAACAAATCATTCACTTTTTAAAATTTTCACAACCTTAACTCAAAAACAAAACGTGACTACTCTCGATCTCACTAACCCAATTTCTACTAACCCGGTTTTTGGGATGTGACATACGAAGTTCCCCTTTTATGTATTTAATATTAATTGGGTTAAAAATCCTAAAAATTTATCACTACAAGCATTATTTTGACTTCCTTTACTCCCATTTTACACTAGTATCTTTCTCTCTCTTTATTTATTTATTTTCCCAAGTCTCATCTCCCTTTTATTTTCATTCCTTAGTTTTTCTATGGTGTAAATCACTATACATATCTTCTTCTTCTTCTTCTTCCATGGAAGTAAGTCATACGATTCACAAACCTCAACTAACGGATTCCCACACCAAGGAGAGTCATCAAATGCAATTATCACCGACTAAAAAGTCCTCAAATAACAAATACTCAAAAACAACCCTCTTGAAATGAAGGAAGAACCACACTTACCCAGAGAAATAACAGAGATTTAACAGCTTGCAAATGGAATAACACAAGAGACAATAGTAGGGAAAAAAAGAGAAAGAAAAACAACAAAACTTATAAAGCAAAAAGAACGGAAAAAAAATAAAAAAAATGACAAGAACAGTATGGCAAGAAGTGGACGGCAGAAAAAGGAGGATTTTGAAGAAAAATTTTAGGAAATTTCAAAAATAAGAATTTTTAAAAACTTACCACTTCCCCTACCAATCCCACTGTAATATACCTTATCCTTATTGAATTTTTTCCCAGAGTTTAAAACAAAAATAATTCAACTTTGCACACATAGGGATTCGAACATAGGACCAAAATATAAGCTAAAGACTTACCATTAAACCAACAAGTTCATTCTTATCATTAGTTGAACAAAAATAATATATAACTCTAATATCCAAAGTTAGGGGTTGGGAAAAAATTAACAAAAATGAAAGGAAAAGGATTTGAACTCAAAGCCTCTGATACACAAGCACAACACTTAAACACTGAACCAAATTAATTTGCTAAACATAAATTTCACAATCATAACTGAAAATCAGGATGTGAACACTCTTGGTTCCAATAACCTAATTTTTTCTAAACTAATTTTTAGAATGTGACATTTAGTCTTCGTGGGAACGATATTTGTGCTCACCATAGCTATAGTATTAATTAATTCGTGGTAATGCATCAACCATGTACTGCTTCTTTTTCTTCTTCTTTTTTTTAAAAAAAAATTGAGAACAACTTATTCAAACTTTAACTTTAAATGATGGAGTATTACAATATTCTTTTTTTTTCAAAAGCATATTTATTATATGAATGTATAAAATTTAATCATCTATTTAATTAATATTTTTTCACGTAGCAAGAAAATTTCAAAATTTACCCTTCATTTAAATAAAATTTATGCGTTGATTGATATTAATGATTGGAAATCATCATTATTGAATATAAAATTTATGAGTTTGTGTCATGTTCATGATATTGTATTTTAATTATTTTTATTTTATCCTTGGAATTATTAGGTCAAATATACCATTGAAGTTATAGTTTGTTAGGATTTTAACCCGATTAAGTAACGAACAAGAAAATAGCAGAATAAATTGAGAAATTGAACACACAAATTTAACGTGGAAAAACCCCTCCAAAGAGGATAAAAAACCACGGGCAAAGATAATTTTACTATAATGGAAAAAGAACGAAGAGTACAAAGATGGAGATAAAAACTAAACCCCGAAAACCCGAAAACAAAGAACCCACAAAACGTAAACACAAAATTCTCTAAATGTGTTATGAGTTCTAATCTCTAATGGGTGTATTTTCTAAGGCTGTAAAAGAGCCTATTTATAGGCTAGATTCATAGATCAAATAATAATAAAATAATCTAAACTAACTAGTGTTTGATTAAAATAAGTAAACAGAGTTTAACTGAAAGACTATTTTTCAAATTTGACTGAAAATAGAGTTATATTTAACAAATCTCCACCTTGACTCGTATTTCCACAACACCATCTTTGCCAAAGCCCGCCACGAGCCTATCTTGAACTATGAAGGGAATTAACTGAGTCGAATTTATGCTTAGAAACTGGAAGACTTCTAGCCTTCAACTTGTATACTGCCAAATCAAAAACTAACCCGGGTTTGATTTTTACGAACACAGTGCCCTAACTTTTAAAAACCTGCATCCAAAAGAGAACCTCTCTTCAACGAAATAGTCATACCTTTTTCCCTCCTATGACCAAGTTGCCTCCACTCCAAACAAGTTGACTTCAACTCCGTAACGGACGAGGGACGTCCGATTTCACCGGTCACTGTATAACCTTCCAGAATATAAAGACTGCCGGTTCTTTTACCTTTTAACAAAATGAGAGCTCCACGAGATACTTTAATACCACTCGACTCTATATTGATTTTGCATCCTTTCATGTCTAAAATACTTAAGGAGATGGTGTTCTTTCGTAAATCAGGTACATACCTGACATTTGAGAGTGTCCTAATCGTCCCATCGTGCATCTTAATTTTAACAGTACCAATACCAATTACCTTACTAGATGAATTGTTTCCCATGTGCACAACTCCACCTTCAATCGAACTGTATGTGGAGAACCATTCTCTATTGGGACACATGTGGAAAGAACATCCTGAATCTAGGATCCACTCGGACGTGAGCTTGGTGTTATCATTTGTTGACACTAACAAGAAATCATCCCCATTTTCATCGGCCAAATTGGCACCAGCTACATCTTCCTCGTTACTCTCAGCAGCTTTTTTATTTTGCAGTTTATAACAATCTGCTTTGACGTGACCTAACTTTTTACAATAGCAACACCTTTTATCTCGTTTCTTTGATGCTACCAAAACGGAAGCTTGCCTATCTGTCTTGCTATCCAAATGAAGCCCATTGTCGAGTTTGTCTCTACTTAACAAATGACCCTTCACATTTTCGAATGAGAGTTTGTCTCTGCCATAAATCAGGGTCTCCCTAAAAGACTTGTATGAAGGGGATAAAGAGCACAATAATAGCATAGCTTGATCTTCATCATCAATATGAACCTCAACATTCTTTAAATCATTTAAAAGAGTAATGAATTGACTGATGTGATCTCTAACAAGCTCACCTTCGTTCATGCGAAACGTAAATAGACGTTGTTTCAACACTAAACTGTTAGCCAGAGACTTAGTCACATAAAGAGTTTCTAACCTTTTCCACAAGGCGGATGAGTTTCTAACTGTATTCGCGAGGCACAACTGGATTGCAGACAAAGCCTTTTCATCAAGCTCTTCCTATTTTGTTTTATTTAGATTTTCAGGCTTTTTCCCGATAACAACCTTTTTCAAGCCCGATTGAACTAGAATTGCCATCATCCAAACTTGCCACAGATTGAAATTTGTCTCACCATCGAACTTCTCAGTTTCAAACCTTGTTGTTGCCATATCTGAACGGGCTGATCTATGAAAATTAAACTAGCTCTGATACCATTTGTTAGGATTTTAACCCGATTAAGTAACGAACAAGAAAATAGCAGAATAAATTGAGAAATTGAACACACAAATTTAACGTGGAAAAACCCCTCCAAAGAGGATAAAAAACCACGGGCAAAGATAATTTTACTATAATGGCAAAAGAACGAAGAGTACAAAAGATGGAGATAAAAACTAAACCCCGAAAATCCGAAAACAAAGAACCCACAAAACGTAAACACAAAATTCTCTAAATGTGTTATGAGTTCTAATCTCTAATGGGTGTATTTTCTAAGGCTGTAAAAGAGCCTATTTATAGGCTAGATTCATAGATCAAATAATAATAAAATAATCTAAACTAATCAGTGTTTGATTGAAATAAGTAAATAGAGTTTAACTGAAAGACTATTTTTCAAATTTGACTGAAAATAGGAGTCATATTTAACATAGTTGAAGTGATAAAGTCATTGTTTGTTAGCAAACACAAACTGTTTGAGTTTGTGTCACTTGTAGGGCGGGATTTCAAAACATTTTTATCTGCAACATTGCCTATCCCCTCCCAAATTTGAAATGATAAAAAAAACTTATTTTTAACATAGTTTTCACAAAATAGTGTATGGCTTCTTACATATTCTACAAAATATAAGCATCAATTATCTCATAACTACATCAATACATGATTTATTAGTTTATTTGGATGAAAATAGGAAATTAACAAGCACAATGACATTCATGGTGACCATCCGACATTAGTTTACAAACACCTCCTCTCTCACAATCAACAATGCAGTAATTCAAACATTTTCCATCTTTGTCAGGGTTATCATCTTCCCCAGGAATACATTTCCCAAGTTCAAGATGGTTATTGCAACATTTTGATTTTGCATCTGATTTAGCCACCGGCTTGTCTCCTTCTACATCTATAGATATTAAAATTAAACAACCACATTAGTTATTATTTCGAAATCAATTTCCATTTTTAATTATGTCTCGTTAAAATAGCAAAGTCCCAATCTAAAGTTAATTTGATTACATTTTGTATACGTATTAAGTTATATACATATTATTATATATTATTTACTAAATCTAATTTTGATTTAACATTTAAATCATTCTTTAAATATTTAAGATCTCGTTTAAATGAACCAATCAATTGAAAACCAAAGATTTAACAATTTTGACCTATATAGTTTTATTTATTAACATCACCGCATTTTAAATACATCACCTAAGATGAGTCATAACTTAAAAGCACACAATTTGAAATAAATTTAGAAGTATTAATTTAGTTTATCCAAGACCTGAATTATTAATGCATGTGGAGAAAAAAAATCTTTTGTAATATGTGTCAAAGGTATATGCAAAAAAATTATATATACAGTTACACATGGGCCTGCACCATTGATATCATCGTAGAATGGTGAATTTTGGTAAGTGATTGAACTATCAATGTGTATTTGCATATCGGTCATCACTGAAGTCAAGTAAATCATCAACATTAGAAATGAGAAGAAATGCTTAAGGAAAGCCATTGTTAAGGTAAACTAAAATGTTAAATTAAGATATTTGTAAAATAAAAGTTAAAAAAACCCATGCCCAATTAGAATGTATAAATAGGTCTGGTTGAGATCTAAAACGGAATATAAGACAATTAATTCACCATTTAAGATTTTGTTAAGTATAACGGAAAATTTAAAGAAAAACAAGAGTACTTTATAATAATCTAAAAAGGTGTACTTAATGATATTGAAATATATTTTATTTATAAAATGAACATGTTAATAAATTTAATAACTCTATAAAAATACAAGTTACCAATAAAACGGAAGTTAATATAAGACGATTAATTCACCATTTAAGATTTTGTTAGGTATAACAGAAAATTTAAAGAAAAACAAGTGTACTTTATAATAATCTAAAAAGGTGTACTTAATGATATTGAAAATAAATTTTATTTAGTTTAATTATAAAAACGATCATATTAATATATTTAATAAGTCCTGTAAAAATACAAGATACCAATAAGGATTAAACATCATGTTAATATCTCTCACAACCATTTTGCATAGGGATTGATAAAATACATGGAATTTAAATTTATTGTTGTTATTTTACAGATTATATTTTTTGATAGAATTGCATGAACAATTTTTTTTTCTGTTTGAAGTTGTACGAACAAAATAATTCAAAGATACATAACAAAAATAAATAATCGAGCTCCTGCTGCACTAACCCGCCTAAGTATAAGGATTACCTGAGAATCAAACAAATAGAGAAAGAACTTACAAGCTCAGTGTGTAACATATAATAATAAAATTCATCAGATACAATTTTATATATGTTTTCATATTTCAGCCCGACATATTTCATAAACAGAAAAAAAATCAGAGCATATCAGATACATAATTAAAATCCTACCCCATTCACTACACACCATCTCCAATCATCCCTACACGCCATCTCTGATCATCCCTACACACCATATAGGGTATTTAATACCCATCCAACCCTACACACCGCTAAATGACTATATGTCACTTTTCAGAATATTTGCAGTCTAGCTTCCAGATCATTAGGCGGTAATCCGCTAGAAACAAATATATATATATATATACATATATATACATATTTATATACATATATATACATATATATATATATATGTATATATGGCTGAGCCACCAAATATGACAGATAGATTAAATTGCCCACACTTCCTCCATAAACATAATTCCCACCCCAATGTAGATGCAGAACTAACAAATATGAGAAATGCATATGACATAGATGCTTTTTATAGCAGATTCAGATCATCCTTAACAAATAACAGATCATACTTAGCATTCAACTTATTAATCATGCATAAATAAATCGTATTTAATGCTAACAAAACATTAGAAATCATGGTTTATAGCATAATTTGTATCATATGTACCCTAGAAAAGGCCTACATTCAACTCATACGATGAATACGATCCTAGGGGAAAATATTAGAATTTAGGCCCACACGGCCTGGCATAGGGTCTCACACACGTTCATGTGGCCCATATGGCCTAATTGCCCCAGACTGTGTGGTTCACACGACCGTGTGTGTAACACCCCTAATTTGTATCCGTTGTCGGAATAGGGTTACGAGGCATTACCAATCAATACACAACATAAATCATACATTTATGCAATCATAATTCTAACCCATTCATCACAATCATTTTGTCCCTTATAAGGTCCTACGAGACCTTAAAACATGCTTAAATGAAGTTCGGGACTAAACCGATAAATTTTGTAAACTTTAAGAAACATAGAAAATTTTCAAGTTTTTAAGAGTCGCATGCTCATGTGAACAGGCCGTGTGCCTCACACGACCACCAAACACACCCATCACAGGCCGTGTGAAAACAAGGCATATATACTAACTTGTACCACACGGCCGAGGACATGCCCGTGTGCCATGGCCGTGGGAAAACTGGGGAGGTTACTGACTTGGATCACACGGCCGGCCACATGCCCATGTGCTAGCCCATGTGCCATACACTACCAGTAGACATGCCTATGTGTCTAGGCCATGTCAAAACTGTAGGGTATACTGACCTTAATTCAAAGGGTACCCTAGGGGACACACAGCCGTGTAACATGATCGTGTGTCACACACGGTTGAGACACACACCTGAGTCTCTGTCTGTGTGGACCAAAATAGGCCATTTGAAAATCCAATTTGCCCACCTTTTTCTCATGCAGATAAATTAACCTAAATGGTACCATTTCAACACACATATAAACAACCAAAACCAACCAATTTGTGCATATATTATGTCATCTATACACAACCATCTCAATTACTCAATTCCATAACCAAAACATATCATTTCAATATGCTAAAATCATTAAGTTTGCATAACTTCTAAATGTATTTCATCTTTATCATCTTAACACCTATATCATGCCATAAAACTTGCCATTTCAACATCCCATAACCAAGCCATCACATAAGCATTATATACATCATAAAACTTACCAAATACATAATTCAACCCAACTTATATTGTAACACCCCGAATTTGGGCCTAGAAGTATTGGGCCTTAAGTGGGGGTCCGTAAGGAGGTTGTATATAGGTATTTAATTGTGCAATGAAATGACACAATTAAATGTCCGCTTTGGTGGTTAATGGCCCTGAGAAGTGTTAGAGAAATCTTGGGTTCAAACTTGGGCTTTAGCAAAAATTTTGGTATTAAGTGAAAAAAAACCTGGATGCTTGGATGAGGGTTTTTAAATTATTGTGTTAAATAAATGACACAAGGAAGCTTGTAGTCTAGTGGTTGTGGCGTCATTAAGGTTGTATGGGAGCCTGGGTTCAAGCCTTGGCTCTTGCAATTTATTTTGTTTTTTTAAAGGGAACACGGACTTTGGCCTTTAGACCTTATAATTAATTGGGGATAAAATATGACACAAAAAGCCTTGTGGCTTAGTGGCAAGTAGCGTGTGGAGCATTTAAGGAAGGCATAGGTTCGAATCCCATGGCAAGCAAAGAGCATTTATTTTGCTAATGGGGCGGCAAGAGTTGGTGTTGAATTTAAACTCTAATGTTGGAGGATCCCACATCGGAAGTTAACATAAGAGTGGATGCTGGTGGCTTTAAATAGAGAGAACCATGAGGAGAGTAGAGGTACCTTTCTTGGTGATCCCTTTCATTTGTATGGCGTGCTCGTTTGGGTTGGGCGTCATTAAGAGTGCTCGGGCGTGGATTAACTCGATCTCCTATCGTGTGTATTTCTCAATACTCTAGGCTGTAGGATGGCTACTTCGGGTCGCGATGGGCTGAAAGGAGCCATGTGGGCCCAACGGGCCTACGGGCCCAATTGGATAAGTTGTTTGATTGTGTAGTAAATATTAGACTAGGCTAGGTGAATCTCATATTTGTGGCTAGATTTGGGCTAAAAGGGCCACACGAGCGTGTGGGCCCATTTGGGCTGAGAAAGGGCTTTAGGCCCATTCGTATTTTTATCCCTATTTAAAATACTTTGGTTTACAAAATTACCAAAATACTCTACTTTGTAAAATTACTAAAATACCCTTGGTTTATAAAATTACCAAAATACCCCTAGTTTGTAAAATTATCAAAATACCCCTAGTTTGTAAAATTACCAAAATACCCCTAATTTGTGAAATTACTGAAATACCCTCGACCTGTAAAATTATTGAAATACCCTCGACTTGTACAATTACCAAAGTACCCTCGATTTATAGAATTACCGTTTTACCCCTAATTTACATAATTACCGTTTTACCCCCGATTTACATAATTATCGTTTTACCCTCGATTTACAGAATTACCGTTTCACCCTCAATTTACAGAATTACTAT
This sequence comes from Gossypium arboreum, assembly GCF_025698485.1. Lineage (NCBI taxonomy): Eukaryota > Viridiplantae > Streptophyta > Magnoliopsida > Malvales > Malvaceae > Gossypium > Gossypium arboreum. The sequence goes on along the minus strand of NC_069072.1, from coordinate 129,047,719 downwards.
TTTACCCCCGATTTACATAATTATCGTTTTACCCTCGATTTGAATTACTGCTTTCACCCTCGATTTGAATTACCATTTTACCTCGATTTATAAATTCTTGTTTTACCCTTGATTTACAAAATTCTTGTTTTACCTCGATTTACAAAATTACTAAAATACCCTTGGTTTGTGAAATTACCATAATACCCTCAATTTGTAAAATTACCAAAATACCTCGTATGGTAAAATGACGAATATGCCCTTATGTTCAGTATGGTGATGTGCTTAGGATTTACATATATTGATATTGGAATAGTTAAGTTTGAGTGACGGTGGTGGTTATCGTAGGTGATTGATTATGGAAAATTTCAACTTCAACTCGTAATGGTGTGTACTAACGCTCGTAATAGCTTAGATTAATATTTCTTTGAAAAGTGAAAGCTTCATACTTTAGTGATTAGGAATTAATATTTAGATCTATTTTCACGCATGTTTAAGTTGGATTCACACAGATATGGGGTAGGAAGGTATTTGGAACGTTCTTCAACGAGTAGATCTCTTGGTAAGTATTGAACCTTCTTTCCATTTGTATCTTGTGGTTTAAGAAAAGTGAAAACCCTCTCGTCGACTAAGGCTAAAAGGGTTTTGGTGTTATTTGGTTTGTTGGTGCTAGTGAGGATTAAAGGCTACCGATCGAGGAGTGTGTGAAAAGCTTGGATCATCGGAGTGACTAAATCTAGTCATCAACTTGGCAAAGGTATGAACTCAAGGGCCATTGTGGATGGTGGCGAATGTGTAAGTGATGATAATAGGTAGTTTTCGATTTGGTTTAATAATAACATGGTCTAATCTATAAGTGGTTGATTATAGGAAAAATCGCATAGGAGATCTCGTCAAGGAATATCGCAAATCGGTGTGTAACGAACCCTTTCATAGCTTAAAGCGATAAAATGCGAAAAGTCAAATGCCAAATTCGGCATTTCGAGGACTTATGAGCAAGCTTAACGCTCACTAGTTAGTTAGAATCGATGAGGCGGTGATCGAGAACGATGGAAACGGTAAGAATGTGATTTTTGGCGTTCTTGGTAAGTTGGGCCTCGAGGGGCCGAAGTGGGGCCCATTGGGCTTTCGGGCCCATTTGGGAAAAAATTGGTAGAAAACGGAAATCTGTTATATGGCATGATAAGACTGTTAAAACCGTTATGGAATATAGGCTAAATGGGCCTAGATGACGAAATTGGCTAAGTAGGGCCCATTAGGGGTTTTAGGCCCAATAACTCGATTTCGCTAAAAATGGGCCAGAATCACTGTTTGCACCCATGGATTGTTAGTAATCGTTAATGAACATGGAAACCCTAATTTTTGGTAAAATTATGAGATTACCCTTATACCATGAAAATGACCGTTTTGCCCCTAGGTAAAAATGACCATTATACCCCTAGGGTTTATGTATGATTTTAATACATGGGATTTTGATAAATATGGTATGTATGAGATGCACATGACATGTATGATATGCACATGATATGTATGATATGCACATGATGTAATCATAACTGCATTGGGTTGGGTTTTTATATGGATGGAGGAAGTGAAAAAGGGCTTATGCCCCAGTTATCAAAAGGGCTTATGCCCCAGTTATCAAAAGGGCTTATGCCCCAGTTATAAAAGGGCTTATGCCCCAGTTATTGAAAGGGCTTTTGCCCCAGTTATTAAAAGAGGCTAGGCCTCCAGTTATATGATAAAGCAGCTATGCTGCCAGTGGAGAGTTTGGCGGGGTGGGTCGAGTTAATCCCCACATGGTGTGTTGGTTGGTACGGTGGAGAGGAGCGGATGGCGGGTTGAGTAGTCTCCCAAATGGGTTGCATTCTTTCATTGAAATTATATGTGACATTGAAATGGGCCTAAGGGCCATACTGCTTTCTGATAAAGGCTTTGCCCAGTAATATGAAATATGAAAAGGCTTCGGCCCAGTGTTATGGAATATGAAACATGAAAAGGGCTATGGCCCAGTATATGTTGAGATTGGATTTGGGCTTAGACCCAACAGTCATTATTGTTTTGGGCTCTGAAATGGGCTTGTTGCACATCGAGTTTCCAAACTCACCCCCTTTCCTTAACCTTGCGGTGAGCCTTGATGTGGGGACTTGGTAGGAGAGGATTGAGTGGCCACGGTGATCATCTTTGGGCTTTTAAATAAGTGTTGGTTTTCATTTAATTTCCTTTAATTATTATTTATTTTTGGGTTGTAATAAGGCCAATTTTAACTTTCCTTTTATTTCTTTTCGGAATTATTTTAATTTTAATAACTTTAAAAAAATTGATTAATAATTATTCAAATGGGCTAGACTTAGGACGTGTTTTCAAAATGATACTTGTTTTCAAAATATCTCAACACCATGATTAATCGATTTATCAAAGACGTCCACTTAAACAAATTTAAACTCGATATAACAAAGTGTGGCTATGGTTGTGGGCATGTCTAGGATTGGATCCAATTAAAGAGCTTGGTACTTAGCGACCTTCATGGCTCACCTCCTCTGTCTCGGATACCTACACGGTGCCCACTTCCATACACTTTGTTAACTCAATAAAATGTATGGTTTTAAAACACTAAAACGGGCGTGGGTTTTCAACTCCAATGTGGCACGTCGATTCGGCCATAACGTCTGGCCGGGTTTGGGGTGTTACATTTAGTGGTATCGAGCTAAGTTGCAACAACTCGGTGTGGATCGGGTCCAAAATTTTTCAAAATTTAGGCTTAAGAAGGGTATTTTGGAAATGGTTTTTGAAAAGTTCATTTTAAAGATGTTTTGTGGAGTATATATGTTAAAATGGTCCAAGTTTTTTTGTTTTAAATCAAGAGTTTCAAAATAAAGGGTGTTTTCAAATCAAAGTTTTTAAATTTCTATTTTCGGTGATCAAAATATGGTTTTCGAGTTTTAAATGGATTGAGAAAGAAGTGGCGACATGAATCCCGGCACCAAGTCTGTAAGTATTTACATTCCTCATATTACTCTATATTAAGATATTCTTGTAGATAGAATCGAGACCATATCATGACATTTTGACTAGGGCAACCCTAAAAACTCTAGAATACCAAGACTGTAGCTAGGCTATGATTCTGTGAAAATAGAAACTTTAAAATACTATCTCTGCATAAGACATGTAAATAAATAGTAAATTTTTTGAGATCTTTGTAGTTAATTGATATGTGTCGGTAATGTAGAGTATTGATATGGATTACGAGGGTAAGCAAAGTCCGCCAACTTCGGTAAATGGTAACTCTGAGCTTGGTACCGAGGCTTGGCCGAGTTAGTAAGGAAAATGGTAGAGGAAGTATTGGATACCAAAATTAAGGAAATTAGGGTAACGCTTCAAGTAGGGTGCTTGGAGTGTAAGAAAAGGAAACAGGAGCATGTCTTAGATGTGGGTCCAAGGAGCATCGAGCTCGGGATCACCAAGTTTATTTTATTTAAATATGTGTTATGAATTGTATGCGTGCTTGATAAATGTTTCTTTACTTTGGTAATTAGATGTTCTGGGTCGTACTAAGAATTATTTTTAATTAGAGTGCGTAGCGGAAGCATAGAGGTTTGACTTGAGTAATACGGTTAGTTGATAGTTGGAAATTTCGAGGACGAAATTTCTTTAAGGGGAGTAGAATTGTAACACCCCGAATTTGGGCCTAGAAGTATTGGGCCTTAAGTGGGGGTCCGTAAGGAGGTTGTATATAGGTATTTAATGTGCAATGAAATGACACAATTAAATGTCCGCTTTGGTGGTTAATGGCCCTGAGAAATGTTAGAGAAATCTTGGGTTCAAACTTGGGCTTTAGCAAAAATTTTGGTATTAAGTGAAAAAAAACCTGGATCCTTGGATGAGGGTTTTTAAATTATTGTGTTAAATAAATGACACAAGGAAGCTTGTAGTCTAGTGGTTGTGGCGTCATTAAGGTTGTATGGGAGCACGGGTTCAAGCCTTGGCTCTTGCAATTTATTTTGTTTTTTTGAAGGAACACGGACTTTGGCCTTTAGACCTTATAATTAATTGGGGATAAAATATGACACAAAAAGCCTTGTGGCTTAGTGGCAAGTAGCGTGTGGAGCATTTAAGGGAGGCATAGGTTGAATCCCATGGCAAGCAAAGAGCATTTATTTTGCTAACAGGGGTGGCAAGAGTTGGTGTTGAATTTAAACTCTAATGTTGGAGGATCCCACATCGGAAGCTAACATAAGAGTGGATCTGTCGGCTTTAAATAGAGAGAACCATGAGGAGAGTAGAGGTACCTTTCTTGGTGATCCCTTTCATTTGTATGGCGTGCTCGTTTGGGTTGGGCGTCGGCTAAGAGTGCTCGGAGCGTGGATTAACTCCGTCTCCTATCGGTGTGTATTTCTCAATACTCTAGGTGTAGGATGGCTACTTGGTCATGATGGTAGAAAGGAGCCATATGGGCCCAACAGCCTACAGCCCAATTGGATAAGTTGTTTGATTGTGTAGTAAATATTAGACTAGGCTAGGTGAATCTCATATCGTGGCTAGATTTGGGCTAAAAGGGCCACACGAGCGTGTGGGCCCATTTAATGAGAAAGGGCTTTAGGCCCATTCGTATTTTATCCCTATTTAAAATACTTTGGTTTACAAAATTACCAAAATACTACGCTTTGTAAAATTACTAAAATACCCTTGGTTTATAAAATTACCAAAATACCCCTAGTTTGTAAAATTATCAAAATACCCTAGTTTGTAAAATTACCAAAATACCCCTAATTTGTGAAATTCTTGAAATACCCTCGACCAGTAAAATTATTGAAATACCTCGACTTGTAAAATTACCAAAGTACCCTCGATTTATAGAATTCTTGTTTTACCCTAATTTACATAATTATCGTTTTACCCCGATTTACATAATTATCGTTTTACCCTCGATTTACGTAATTACCGTTTCACCCTCGATTCTGTAATTACCATTTTACCTCGATTTACATAATTATCGTTTTACCCTCGATTACGTAATTTACCGTTTCACCCTCGATTCTGTAATTACCATTTTACCCTCGATTTATAGAATTCTTGTTTTACCCTTGATTTACAAAATTCTTGTTTTACCTCGATTTACAAAATTACTAAAATACCCTTGGTTTGTGAAATTACCATAATACCCTTAATTTGTAAAACTACCAAAATACCCTGTATGGTAAAATGACGAATATGCCCTTATGTTAGTATGGTGATGTGCTTAGGATTTACATATATTGATATTGGAATAGTTAAGTTTGAGTGCGGTGGTGGTTATCGAGGTGATTGATTATGGAAACATTTCAACTTCAACCCGTAATGTGTGTACTAACGCTCGTAATAGCTTAGATTAATATTTCTTTGAAAAGTCAAGGCTTCATACTTTAGTGATTCGGAATTAATATTTAGATCTATTTTCTACGCATGTTTAAGTTGGATTCACAATGATATGGGGTAGGAAGGTATTTGGAACGTTCTTCAACGAGTAGATCTCTTGGTAAGTATTGAACCTTCTTTCCATTTGTATCTTGTGGTTTAAGAAAAGCTAAAACCCTACGTCGACTAAGGCTAAAAGGGTTTTGGTGTTATTTGGTTTGTTGGTGCTAGTGAGGATTAAAGGCTACCGATCGAGGTGTGTGAAAAGCTTGGATCATCGGAGTGACTAAATCTAGTCATCAACTTGCAAAGGTATGAACTCAAGGGCCATTGTGGATGGTGGCGAATGTGTAAGTGATGATAATAGGTAGTTTTCGATTTGGTTTAATAATAACATGGTCTAATCTATAAGTGGTTGATTATAGGACAAATCGCATAGGAGATCTCGTCAAGGAATATCGCAAATCAGGTGTGTAACGAACCCTTTCATAGCTTAAAGCGATAAAATGCCGAAAAGCAAATGCCAAATTTCGGCATTTCGAGGACTTGTGAGCAAGTTTAACGCTCACTAGTTAGTTAGAATTGATGAGACGGTGATCGAAAACGATGGAAATGGTAAGAATGTGATTTTTGGCGTTCTTGGTAAGTTGGGCCTCGAGGGGCCGAAGTGGGGCCCATTGGGCTTTCGGGCCCATTTGGGAAAAAAATTAGTAGAAAACAGAAATCTGTTATATGGCATGATAAGACTGTTAAAACCGTTATGGAATATAGGCTAAATGGGCCTAGATGACGAAATTGGCTAAGTAGGGCCCATTAGGGGTTTTAGGCCCAATAACTCGATTTCGCTAAAAATGGGCCAGAATCACTGTTTGCACCCATGGATTGTTAGTAATCGTTAATGAACATGGAAACCCTAATTTTTGGTAAAATTATGAGATTACCCTTATACCATGAAAATGACCGTTTTGCCTCTAGGTAAAATGACCATTATACCCCTAGGGTTTATGTATGATTTTAATACATGGGATTTTGATAAATATGGTATGTATGAGATGCACATGACATGTATGATATGCACATGATATGTATGATATGCACATGATGTAATCATAACGCATTGGGTTGGGTTTTATATGGATGGAGGAAGTGAAAAGGGCTTATGCCCGCTTATCAAAAGGGCTTATGCCCCCGCTTATCAAAAGGGCTTATGCCCCGATTATAAAAGGGCTTATGCCCCGATTATTGAAAGGGCTTTTGCCCGATTATTAAAAAGAGGCTAGGCCTCGGTTATATGATAAAGCACTATCTTGCCGATTGGAGAGTTTGGCGGGGTGGGTCGAGTTAATCCCACATGGTGTGTTGGTTGGTACGGTGGAGAGTAGCGGATGGTGGGTTGAGTAGTCTCCCCAAATGGGTTGCATTCTTTCATTGAAATTATATGTGACATTGAAATGGGCCTAAGGGCCATACTGTTTGATGAAAGGCTTCGCCCAAGAATATGAAATATGAAAAGGCTTGACCCGGTGTTATGGAATATGAAACATGAAAAGGGCTATGGCCCAATATATGTTGAGATTGGATTTGGGCTTAGACCCAACAGTGTTATTGTTTTGGGCTCGAAAGGGCTTGCTGCACACTGAGTTTCCAAACTCACCCCCTTTCCTTAACCTTGCGGGTGAGCCTTGATGTGGGGACTTGGGTAGGAGAGGATTGAGTGGCCACGGTGATCATCTTTGGGCTTTTAAATAAGTGTTGGTTTTCATTTAATTTCCTTTAATTATTATTTATTTTTGGGTTGTAATAAGGCCAATTTTAACTTTCCTTTTATTTCTTTTGAATTATTTTAATTTTAATAACTTTAAAAAATTGATTAATAATTATTCAAATGGGCTAGACTTAGGGCGTGTTTTCAAAATGATACTTGTTTTCAAAATATCTCAACACCACGATTAATCGATTTATCAAAGACGCCCACTTAAACAAATTTAAACTCGATATAACAAAGTGTGGCTATGGTTGTGGGCATGTCTAGGATTGGATCCAATTAAAGAGCTTGGTACTTAGCGACCTTCATGGCTCACCTCCTCTGTCTCGGATACCTACACGGTGCCCACTTCCATACACTTTGTTAACTCAATAAAATGTATGGTTTTAAAACACTAAAACGGAACGTGGGTTTTCAACTCCAATGTGGCACGTCAGATTCGGCCATAACGTCTGGGCCGGGTTTGGGGTGTTACATATATAGCTATACCTACCACATTTACAAGTCAAATATCAAGGCTAATATCATGACTCAAAACATACCAAAACATCACTAGCTTATACATGCCATATACCATATATACAAGGCTACCAAAAGTACCAACAAGATGATCGATAGTGTGATGACGTATTCCTGATGATCTTCGAGTCTAAGCTAGCTTCGATAATCTATAAAACACAGACAAATAACACACAGTAAGCTTCACAGCTTAGTAAGTTCGTACCAAAAATACTCAACAGTTCATAGTATACAAACCATCAATTTATAAACACTTAGTAGTTCTCATATCAACATTCAATTCTAATCCATGGCCATTTATCATATATATATATTCATCAAGCTTCATACACATAGTATCATCTACAACATAGGTATCGTACGTACCTGTACTTTCCCATATTTATGTCTTTTATTCTCACTTCTTCATTCAATACATCAAATCGTTTGGATATCTTTCAATGCTTTAAGAACTCGCACACTTAGTGCATAATTGTTTAGCCGAAGCTATAACAATAGACACTTAGTTCCATCACATTAAACCGAAGCTATTTCAGTATCGCGCACTTAGTGCCACATAACACCGAAGTTATTCCAATTCGCACACTAAATGCTAAACACAGTCGATTTGTCGTCGTACGTAATTGTAGTCATATTTATACAATTTATGCAATATTAAAGCATTACAAACATAATTGTAACAATGTCTATTACGCACGAACTTACCTCATACTCAGAATTGATGAATCGGATCGATTACTCGATAAACTTCGATTTTTCCTGGTCTAAATCCGATTCCTTTCTTTCTCGATCTATATAAATTCAAAATTAACTCATTTAATCTCCTATTCATTCAATTTCATCCAAAAATATACATTTGGGCACTTTTGCACTTTAGCCCCTAAATTTTCATATTTATTCAATTTAGTCCTTATTTAACAAAAATCACAAATTACACAATTTCTTTCTAATTCCATGCTAGCCGAATTTTCATAGTAAACATATTAGTCCATATTTATCATTTATTCACACATTTAACCCAAATTTTACATTTTCTCAAATTAACCCTTTTTTTTGCAATTTCACTAAAAATCGCTTTACAAAACATAATAATCTATCAACAAATACTCATTTTCCATCATCAAACATTCAAGAACTCAAGCATTCATCAATGGAAACTTTAAAAATCATCAACACTTTCAAAAATTGAAGCATGGTCTAGCTAGAACATGAAGCAATGATCACAAAAACGTAGAAATCATCAAAAACCGAGCAAAATACATAACTTAATCAAGCCACACAAGTGCCGAATGTTTTAAGCATTCCAAACCCTATTTCTTTCTTCAATTTCAGTTTAAAATATGAGAATATAAGCTTTAATTTGTTTTTCTTTTATTTATTTTAACTTAATACTATGTTTACCATTTTACCTTTGATTAATAAACCATTTAATCATCAAATATAAGGTCATATATGTCCTTATCCACTAAAAATGGTTTATTTACAACATAAGGACCTCAAATTTAATAAGCCTTATCAAATAGACACCTTTCTCAAATAGAATGCAACTTTTGCATTTTACGCGATTTAGTCATTTTCTCAAATTAACCACTTAAACGATAAAATTTTCACACGAAACTTTCACACATATATAATCACATACTGTAAACACCAAAAATAATATTAAAATAAATTCATGACCACTGATTTATGGTCCTGAAACCACTGTTCTGTTTTAGCTAAAATCGGGCTATTACAGTGTGGCATTGACAGTCCCTAATTTCAACTTTTGTCGTTAATTGTTTTTTCGGGTTCCGGTTACATATCTGATCTGATTTTGATGTGAAACTATACACGAGCCTTCCCAAAAAAAATAGTATTTAGATTGTTCCAATGGGTAACGAACTCCTAATTAAGCCATTTAAACGACCAAAACATCACATGATATAACCTTAACCTCACCAAACAACATTCAACTACTTACCCAATTCGAACAACAACTTCCAAAGTGAAGTAATTCACCGGAGGAATGCTAACTTCGATATTCTCACCTAAATTAATAGATTTCACAATGATTAAACCCTTGTCACAAGAAGAAAAAACAACACATTCACAAAGCCCTTCATAATCTTAGTATAAAACACTTACCCACTTGATCAAAAAACCTAATCGGCACAATGAAACTCAGATTTGAATGGAGTGATTTAATATAGAATAAGAGAAGAGAAATCAAATTAAAGTAGAAGAACTAAAAAATAGATAAGAAAAACAATGCAAAATAAGGAGGCTTCAAGGACGACAAAAATAGTCAAAATTGAGGGAATTTTGGATAAAACCAAAAATAATTTTTTTAAGAAAAATAAATTGGAACTCCCCACTTCCATCAACTACCCGCTAAATCCTAAAAAAGCCGGTATACTACTACCATCCAACTTCTCCATAATTCAAATTCCATCAAACCACTACTACATATGCGGCACACATATCGGGAAGCAAAAATATTACCATTTTGCTTACTTAGGAACTCGAACACAAGACTAATGTGTATGCTAACACCTTACACCACTGTCCAGTAGGCTTATTCTGTTACAAGTTGATCGAAAATAATATTTAAATCAAATAAACAGAGATAGGCCTAGGAACAAAAATAACAAAATTTTCCCAAAAGAGAGATTTGAATCCAGGACTTCAAACACACAATCAAGACCCTTAACCACTGAAACATATACTTAATTATGAAAAGAAAATTAACAAATCAAATATTCAAATCTTTGGGGCGTTACAACTCTCCTCCTTAAAAGAAAATTCAGCCTTCAAATTTTTCCTAATTCAAACATATGTGGGTATTGCTATCGAATCGAGTCCTTAGGTTCCCAAGTGGCTTCCTTAGTGCCATGATTTCGTCATAGAACCTTAATCGAAGGAATGGTCTTCCTCCTCAAGACCTTAACGTCTCAACCTAGAATCTAAACCAGCTCCTCCTTGAACGTCAAATCTGGTCTTACCTTAATCTCCTTATCAAATACAATATGAGATGGGTCAGATCGATATCAGAATCTAAACATAGAAACATGGAACACATCGTGTATACAATCTAGGAGGTAGCTTTAACTGATAGGTGATTGACCCAACACGTTTAAGAATTTGTTAAGGCCCAATGAACTTAGGGCTCAACTTACCTTTACGTCCAAACTGAAGAACTTTCTTCCATGGAGATACTTTTAGAAAAACTTGGTCAGCCACAAAAAAACTCGACATCTCTCCTCTTCAAACCCGAATATGACTTCTATTTGTTAGAAGCTGCCTTAAGACGATCTTAAATCAGTCTAACCTTGTCCTTAGTCTTAGAAACCAACTTAGAACCCAAAATCCATCTCTCACCGAACTCAGTCCAACACAAAGGTGTATGACACTTACGATTATACAGAGCCTCGTAAGGTGCCATCTGAATACTAGAATAGAAGTTGTTATTTTAAGCGAACTTAGCTAGTGGCAAAAACTCTTCCTAACTACCTCAGAAGTTAATTACACAACTTCGTAACATATTCTCTAGAATCTGAATCACTCTCTCAGATTGCCCATCAATCTGAGGATGAAATGTATTACTGAAGTCCAATCAAGTACCTAGAGCTCCATAAAGTTTCTTTCAAAATTGAAAAATGAAACGTGGGTCCCTATCAGAGATAATCAAGACTGGAAACTTATAAAGTCTAACGATATCAGAAATGTATAGTTTAGCAAATTTTTGCAAAGAATAGTTAGCCCTGACCAAAGTAAAATGAGTAGACTTGGTTAAACAATCCACGATAACCCAAACATAATCCTTGTTAGTGGGTGTCAAGGGCAACCCACTAATAAAGTCTATAGTCACCCATTTCTATTTCCAAAAAGGGAATCTTAACGGATTGAAGCAAAGCCGAAGGTAGTTGGTGCTCAGCCTTAACTTGCTGGCATGTCAAGTAATGAGAGACAAAATTAGTCACCTCCCGTTTCAAATTGGGTCACCAATATAACTCTCGAAGATCTCGATACATCTTATTTCCACTAGGATGCATAGCATAGGGGTTACTATGCAATTGTCGTAAAATAGATTACCTAAACTCAGCATCATTAGGCATACAACCCCGACCTCTAAAACACAAACCCCATCATTATTCAGCCCAAAATCAGAAATCTCACATTTTTTAACCTTTTAAAACCGTAGAATCAAAGAATCATCCACTAACTACTTAACTTGAATCTGAACAATCCAAGTCAGCTTAACTTGTAACTCAGCTAACAGACTACCATCATCAAACAGACTTAGGCGTGCAAACATCGCCCTCAAATTAGGCACCAACCTACGACTAAGAGCATCGAGCCTAATATGGGCCTTACCAGAATAATACTTAATGGTACAGTCGTAATCCTTAAGCAACTCAATCCATCTATGTTGCCTAAGGTTAAACTCCTTCTAGTAAGGAGATACTTAAGGCTCTTGTGATCGGTGTAAATGATACACCTCTCACCATACACATAGTGCCTCTAAATTTCAAAGTGAATACAATAATAGCCAACTCAAGATCATGTGTGGGATAGTTGCCTTTGTGTGACTTAAGCTATCGGGACGTGTAAGCCACTACCTTACCATCTTGCATCAGAACACAACCCAACTCGAATTGAGAAGCATCATTGTAAACCACAAACTCTTTACCAGATTCAGGTTGTATCAGAATAGATGCCTGAGTCAAAACAGACTTGAGCTTTTCAAAAGCTTGATTGATACTCATCAATCCACACAAAAGGTGTTTTTTTTTATGTAAATACTTCGTTAGACGAATTGCGATAAGCGAGAACCCCTCAACAAATCTCCGTTAATACCCCACTAAATTGAGAAAGCTTCAAATTTCAAACATATTACTAGGTTGTTTCCATTCAAGCACAGCCTCGATCTTTTTAGGTTCGACTCGGGTTCCCTCAGCAGAAACCGCATGTCCCAGAAAAGTGACATTCCTTAACCAAAACTCACATTTTCTCAACTTAGCATAGAGCTTTTTCTCACGTAGTATCTACAGAACTACTTTAAGATGTTCATCATGATCATCCTCTGTCTTAGAGTATACCAGAATATTGTCGATGAAAATCATGATGAGCTGATCCAAATACTGATGGAAAACTTGATTCATAAGATCCATGAATGCAGCTGGAGCATTTGTTAAACCAAAGGGTATGATAAGGAACTCGTAGTGCCCATAATGAGTCCTAAAGGCGATCTTATATACATCAGCCTCTTTACCTTTTAGCTAATGGCACCCAAAACGAAGATCAATCTTCGAGAATACAAATGTCCCACTAAACTGATCAAACAAGTCGTCAATCATTGGAAGTGGTACTTATTCTTTACTATCAATCTATTCAGCTAGTGGTAATCCACACACTTATAGTACCATATTTTTTTCTTTACAAAAAGAACTCATGCTCCCCACGGAGACACACTAGGCCTAATGAACCCTCGATCGACAAGTTTCTGAAGCTGAGCTTTAAATTCCATATGCTCCTTCAGTGCCATGTTGTAAGGAGCAATAGACGCTAGAGTTGTACCAGGCAAAATCTCAATGCCAAACTCAACCTCCCCATCTGAAGGCGACCCCAACAATTCCTCGAGAAAATATTACAAAACTATCTAACTATCTAAATAACCCCAACATAACATTCCACGAAACTTAAGTCTTGCACATAAGCCAAAAATGCCTTACACCCTGTTCACACTAACTTTTCGGCTACTAGAGCGGAGATCACATTGGAGAAGTAATCTTGAAGTTCACGATTATGATAATCTCCATATCATTCTTAGATCTCAAAGTTACCCTCTTAGTAGCATAGTCTAAGCTAACTTGATGCTCTACGAGCCAGTTCATTCCCAGTATCAAATTAAACTCCCCGAACGGTAATTCTATCAAATTAGCCAGAAACACAACTCTTTGTATCTCTAGTGGGCACCTCTTATAAATCTTATTAATCCATACCGACTGACCTAATGGACTAATTATAGAAACCTCACCAGAAGTACTCTCAATAGGAATTCTCATATTTAGAGAAATAGAACTAGCTATATAAGAGTAAGTTGAGCCAATATCTATCAGTGCAAAATATAGAACAAAATTAATAAAGAACGTACCAGCTATCATATTAGCGACGTCTCTTTCCTCGCAGCACCTTGCCGCATATACCAAAGCAGGCTGTCTAGGCAGCCCTCAATCTAATTTGCACCTCTCTCCGATGGTCTCTAGCACTTACCCAAACAATTACCACCTCTGGCTTGCCTACTATGGTTGAACCAAACCCGGAGCTAGAGCTTGCACCTGATCAGAATAGAGCGAACAATCACTCATATAGTGCTCCATAGGCCTGCATCGTAAACAAGTTTCCAATCTTCTCCAACACTCGCACGGATGACGCTTATCACAATCCCTATATAATTGAATCTCAGACGTAGCAACCGGTGCCTCAATCTCTGGAGGCTTATCAAGCTTGGCCCATTTGTTAGGCCATTGAACAGTTCTAGAAGGACTCGAATCAGTCTTAATTTTACTTTAGTCCTTCTCTTTCTCTCTCTTTTCTCGTTTTGCGCGGTTAATATCCTCAATGATATTAGCCTTTTCCACTAAAGTTTCGAATATTCGCTCCCTCTGTGGAACCACCAACACCTTAATATCATATCTCAAGCCCTCCTCAAATAGGATACTTTTATTATAGTCAGCCGCTACTAACCCACAAGCATACCTACACAGCCTAAAAAATTCAGCCTCAAACTCGGCCACGGTCCTATCTCCCTGAGTTAGCCCCATAAACTTGCATCTATAAGCTTTAACATAACTCGTCCCCACGTACTTGTTCTGGAAGGCGTTTCAAAAATAATCCCAAGTTATCCGTTTGGGTTGAGTACCTTTCTCAATGGTCAGCCACCACTGATAGGCTTCATCGCGAAGCAATGGCACGACACCTTTTAGTTTCTGCTCAGGAGTGTAGTCTAAATCGTTTATGATCCTTTTTGTGGCCAATAAGCAATACTCAGCCACAGTCAAGGCGACCCTAATAATGCCCCTAAATAACTCTACTCCATTATACCGGATTCGTTCAGTTACCGACCTTTAACTCCCAGATCCAGAATGGGTCCCAACGACCATCTCAAGAACTTTTAACATGGATTAGGATAATGCATTGTCCCCAGCCATATAAGTTTGAGACCCTGTCTCGGCAGTAGGCGTACCCATAGTCTTGCTCATATCAGATTAGGCATAGTGCCCATTGAGAATGGCTCAGCTTGAGCCTTTTTTCGGTGCTCACCGCCCCCACGAGAACCTCGTCCATGAGTTCCACGCGTACTTATAGTAAATTATCTACATTACCAAAATTTTATGTATCAGTTTTGAAGTTTGTTATCAGATATTTTATGTCCAAAATTTTATCAGAAGATTTTATAGAGTTATTATAGTCTCTAACTACAATAAACTAATTCTAATATCACAATATTTTTCTAAACTAAAAGTTTAGATAAGGCAGAAGAACTTATAGGATTGGCGCTAGAGATTCAGTATTTTATGAACTCATTTTTCAGTTTTAAATAGAAATAAATACACTTTTCACAAAAATTTAAACCCAGAATCACAGCCTGAGTTTTGAACCTAGGCTCTGATACCATCAAATATAACAACCTAAACCTAGCCTAGACGTTATGGCCAGATCGGGAGAAGTTACTACAAATCATTTGAAAACCCAGAAACCATTTGAGATTTGTAAAAACGAAGCTAAATTTTGCTAAGCAAAAGTCTAGTTGTTAGGGAATTTCCATTCTTAACTAATTAGGTAAATTTGTTGATTATCTATACTTTTAAAACATATAAGTTTGCAACCGAATTCTTAATCAAGTTCAATTTTGGAAAATACGGTTTATTGTTGAAAATTCAACGTTTTGTAAATAAAATGTATACCATCAGAAAAACGTTTAAATAATTAAAAACGAAAAATAAAATCCAAACTTTAAAAACAATTCAAAAATAGTCCATGAGAAACCAGATTAAATACAAATAAATCAAATATATGCAATAGAAATAAATAACTGAGCTCCCATTGCACCGACTCACCTAAGTATGAGGATTACCTAAGAATGAAAAAACAGAAAATAAGCTTACAAGCTTAGTGTGTAACATATAATAATAAAATTCATCAGATATGATTTCAGACATAGTTTCATATTTCAACCATACAAATTTCATAAACAAAAATGGAATTAGAACATATCAACTACAGATTTAAAATCCTACCCCCATCCCCTATACACCATTTTCGACCATCCCTACACACCATATAGGGTATTTAATACCCATCCAGCTCTACACACCGCTAAGTGACTTTACGTCACTTTTCAGAATATTTGTAGTCTACTTGCCAGATCATTAAGCAGTAATCCGCTAGAAATAAATATATATGTGGCTGAGCTACCAAATACGACAAATAGATTAAACTGCCCACACTCCCTCCATAAACATATTTCTCACTCCAATGTACATGCACAATTAACAGATATAAAAAATGTATATGACATACATGCTCTTTATAGCAGATTCAGATCATGCTTAACAAATAATAGATCGTATTTAACATAATACAAATTATACTTAGCATAAAACTTATTAATCATTCATACTTAAATCATATTTAAAACTAATAAAACATCAGAAATCATGGTTTATAGCTTAATTTGTATCATACGGACCCTACAGAAGGCCTACGTTTGACTCGTATGACGTATACAATCTTAGGTAAAAATTTGGAATTTGAGCCCACACAGTTTGGCACACGACCTGTCACACGGTCATGTGTCACAAACGACTTGCCACACGGTCATGTGTCACAAACGACCTGCCACACCGCCATGTGGCATTTGTAGTCTCTAATTTCAGCTTTTGCTATTCACTATTTTATTGGGTTTTTGTTACACACCTGATCTGATTTTGATGCGAAACCAAACAGGAGCCTTCCTGAACCTAAAATCAGTATTCAGAATGTTCCAATTAGTAACAAACTCCTAATTAAAATGTTTAAATGGCAAAATCATCAAATGATACAACCTTAACCTCACAAAAAAAAAAAATCAACTACTTACCCAATTTGAACAGAGATTTCCAACAAGAATTGATTTGCAAGAGGAACGTTAACTTCAGGATTCTCACCTAAATCAACAGATTTCACAACGATTAAACCCCTGACACAAGAAGAAAAAAACAACACTCACAAAACCCTTCATAATCTTAGTATAAAATAGTTATCCACTTGATCGAAAAAACTAATCAGCGCAACAAAAATCAAATTTGAAAGGACTGAAAAGACAAGGGTAAAATTAATATAGAATAAGAGAAGAGAAAATAAATTGAAGCAAAAGAACCAAAGAACATAAAACAAAAAAAATCGTAAAATAGGGAGGCTTGAAAGACGGCAAAAACAATCAAAATTGAGGGAATTTTACATAAAACTAAAAATAAATTCGAACACCCCACTAAATTTGGTACACTACTACCATCTAACTTCCCCAAAATTCAAATTTCATCCAACCACTACTACATATACCACAAACACATGGATAACCAAAAATATTACCATTTTGCTCACACTAAGACTTGAACACAATATCAAAGGGTAAGTTAACACCTTACCATTAAACTAGTAGGCTCATTCAATCATAAATTGATAAAAAATAATATTTAAGCTGAATAAATAGAGTTAGGCCTAAGAACAAAAATAATTAAATTTTCCCAAAAAAGAGATTTAAACCCATGACCTCAAACACACAATTAATGCCTTTAACCATTGAAACAAATACTTAATTATAACAAAATTTAAAAAATTCAAATATTCAATTTTTTGGGCCAATAAAATTTATCACTACAAGCATCATTTTGACTTCCTTTACTCCTATTTTACACTAGTATCTTTCTCTATCACGAATACATAAACAGTTTTATGAGCAACCACAAGAAAATAACGTTTTACAAGTAAACGCTAGTACACAGCTATTTTAAAAAGCTTTTGCTACAAACGAGATTTTGAAATTAATAATGTTTTAAAGTAAATACTTTTTGATAGCGACGCGAGTTTTAAAATCATCTTTTAGATCGCATAAAGAGGCTTAATAAAGATTGGGCTTTTCAAGCGATATTACGCTTTACGAGAAATACTTCAATGTGACATCGCCAGATTTGGCCATAACGTCCTGGCCGGGTTTGGGGTGTTACAAAACTTTAATATCTCATACTTATACATAGCATGTGGCCAAATATACTTCACAAATACACTTATATTTACATTAGCATCATGCATATTTTGCGTCACATATCAAATAACCAACTTACCTTATTTTCAAACAGGTAATCAACTATCACATACCTCTTCACTTAGCTCAATTTACACATTCGATCACAACTTATCAGTGCCTGTTGAACCATTCGGAATTGAATAGGATACTCGGATAATCACACATATTGTACGATGCCAACGTCCTAAATGTGGTCTTACATGTAATCACATATCGATGCCACTGTTCCAGACAGGGTCTACACGAATCAAATACGATGCCGATGTCCCAGACATGGTCTTACACGTAATCACATATCGATGCCAATGTACCAGACGTGGTCTTACACGAGAACACATATCAGAAATCCTATGTCATGACATATGTATCCTAGATATTCCTAAGGTTCATACGGGGCTTTCGGACGTCATAACTTAGTCAAATCGAACTCGTACACATAGATGTCAAGCATATTCACATTTGGCTATGATATATATTTTCATATAATTCATTTCAGCATATAAAACTCGTATTTATTTAAAATTAACAACATCTATTTGCTTATAAACTTACCTTGGACAACAGTAATCGGAATAGAACGACCAATCGACAACTTTAGTTTTCCCCCGATCCAAATCAGATTTCTTTGGTTCTTGATCTAAACATATTCAAATTAAACTCATTCAAATATAATTTCATTCAATTTAGTCCAAAAACACATAAATAGGAAAATTACCATTTTACCCCTGACATTTTACACTTTTTACAATTAGTCCAAATTGCACAAAACACAAAACATGCAAGATTTGTACACACCATGCTTAGGATGAATCTTCCTTATGCTCATACAAGTCCATAAATTTCATTTATTTCATATTTTAGTCCCTTAATTTATTATTTTTGCAATTTAGCCCTAATTACTCAAAATCATCAAAAAATCCAATATAAAACATATTAATCCAAAACATATCTTTCATAATTCATCAACTAACATCACAAAGCCCAATTATTCATCAATGGAATAACTCTAAATATTCATCAAAATTAGAAATTCAAACATGGGTTTTGTACATTACACTGCAACGATCTCAAAAACTTAAAAATTATGAAAAATTGAGCTAGTTACGTACCTTGATTAAGCTTAACAATGGTCGAATATGGCTTTCTTTTCTTTTTATTTTCCTTTAGCTAATTTTGGCTATCAAAATATAAACATGCATGGCTTTTAATTATTTTATGTTTTATATTATATAACATTATTATTCATTTTACATATATAACCTTTATTAATTAATATAAAACCATTATAAAATAAGGTCACAACCGTCCATATCATGTTCTCATGGTCAAATTGCATTATAAAAACTTCAAACTATGAAGACACATTCAATTTGGCCCTTACACATTAAACCATTAAATTTTCATTTTACGCGATTAAGCCTTTTTATTAAATCCAGCACTCAAACGATAAAATTTTGCAAATGAAATTTTCATACACATAAATTCACACATAATAAACATAGAAAATAATTTTTAAATATTTTTCTAACTCGAATTCGTGGTCCCAAAACCACCATTCTGAATAGGGTCTAAATTGGGTTGTTAGAAGAATACTTACAGGATCGGCGTTGGAGACTCGGTGTACCACATACTAAGTCAAATCATTTAAAATAATTTCAAGATTAATTCTTGAAAAAGCAATTTTTGAAACCCAAAGTTCATAGCCGAGTTTTGCAACCTGGATCTGATACCACTAAATGTAACACCCCAAACCCGGCCTAGACGTTATGCCGAATCTCGCAATGTCACATGATAGGGTGTTTGAAAACTATTTGTAACACCCCGAATTTGGGCCTAGAAGTATTGGGCCTTGAGTGCGGGTCCGTAAGGAGGTTGTATATAGGTATTTAATTGTGTAATGAAATGACACAATTAAATGTCTGCTTTGGTGGTTAATAGCTTTGAGAAGTGTTAGAGAAATCTCGGGTTCAAACTTGGGCTTTAGCAAAAATTTTGGTATTAAGTGAAAAAAAAAACATAGATGCTTGGATGAGGGCCTTTTAAATTATTGTGTTAAATAAATGACACAAGGAAGCTTGTAGTCTAGTGGTTGTGGCGTCATTAAGGTTGTATGGGAGCCTGGGTTCAAGCCTTGGCTCTTGTAATTTATTTTGGTTTTTTTAAGGGAACCTGGACTTTGGCCTTTAGACTTTATAATTAATTGGGGATAAAATATGACACAAAAAGCCTTGTGGCTTAATGGCAAGTAGCGTGTGGAGCATCTGAGGGGAGGCATGGGTTCGAATCCCATGGTAAGCAAGGAGCATTTATTTTGCTAACAGGGGGCGGCAAGAGTTGGTGTTGAATTTAAACTCTGATGTTGGAAGGATCCCACATCGGGAAGCTAACATAAAAGGGGATGCGAAGCTGGCTTTAAATAGAGAGAACCATGAGGAGAGTAGAGGTACCTTTCTTGGCTGATCCCTTTCGCTTTATGGCGTGCTCGTTTGGGTTGGGCGTCGGCTAAGAGTGCTCGGAGCGTGGATTAACTCCAGTCTCCAATCAAGTGTGTATTTCTCACTACTCTAGCTATAGGATGGCTACTTTGGGCAGCGATGGGCCGAAAGGGGTCATGTGGGCCCAATGGGCCTACGAGCCCAGTTGGATAAGTTGTTTGATTGTGTAGTAAATATTGGACTAGGCTAGGTGAATCTCATATTTGTGGCTAGATTTGGGCTAAAAGGGCCACACGATCGTGTGGGCCCATTTGTGCCAAGAATAGGCTTTAAGCCCATTCGTATTGTTATCCCTATTTAGAATACTTTAGTTTACCAAATTACTGAAATGCCCTCAAATTGTAAAATTACCAAAGTACCCTCGATTTATAGAATTACCATTTTACCCTCGATTTATAGAATTACCATTTTACCATCGATTTATAGAATTACTGTTTTACCCTCGATTTACAGAATTAACATTTTACCCTCGATTTATAGAATTACCATTTTACCCTCGATTTATAGAATACTGTTTTACCCTCGATTTATAGAATTTCCATTTTACCCCTAATTTATAGAATTACCATTTTACCCTTGATTTATAGAATTACCGTTTTACCCTCGATTTACAGAATTATCGTTTTACCCTCGATTTACAAAATTACTAAAATACCTTTAGTTTACAAAATTACCAAAATACCCTCGATCAGTAAAATTACCAAAATACCCCTGGTTTGTAAAATTATTAAAATACCCCTGGTTTGTAAAATTACCAAAATACCCTTAGCTTGTAAAATTACCAAAATACCCCTGATTTGTGAAATTATCGAAATACTCTCGATTTGTAGAATTATCGAAATACCCCTGTAGGGTAGAATTACCGAAATACCTCTGTAGGGTAGAATTACTGAAATAACCCTGTAGGGTAGAATTACCGAAATACCCCTGTAGGGTAGAATTACCGAAATACCCCTGTAGGGTAGAATTATTGAAATACCCCTGTAGGGTAGAATTACTGAAATACCCTTGTAGGGTAGAATTACCGAGATACCTTGGTGGGGTAAAATTACCATTTTTCCCCTAGGGTGTTAAATGACTGTTTTGCCCTTGTGGGCAAGTGACTGACTTGGACTGTGTGGTTGATGGATTTGATTGTGAATATATGTTGGTGATATGAATGACTTGACTGTGATTGTTTGATTCAAATATGGGCATGACATTCTGCATACATGACATGTTGCATGGGTTGGGTTTTATAAATGGAGGAAGTGCTAAAAGGGCTATGCCCCAGTTTATCGAAAAGGGCTTTGCCCCAGTTTATCAAAAAGGGCTTTGCCCCAGTTATTAAAAGAGGCTAGGCCTCTAGTTATATGATAAAGCATCTATGCTACCAGTGGAGAGTTTGGTTGGGTGGGTTGAGTTATTCCCCACATGGTGTGTTGGTTGGTACGGGTGGAGAGTAGCAGATGGTGGGTTGAGTAGTCTCCCCAAATGGGCTTGCATACACTCATTGATATTATATGTGATATTGAAATGGGCCTATGGGCCATACTGCTTACAGTAAAAGCTTCGGCCAGTGATATGATTTATGAAAAGGCTTTGGCCCAGTGATATGATTTATGAAAAGGTTTCGGCCCAGTATATGTCGAGACTGAATTAGGGCTTAGGCCCATATTGCTACAGTTTAAGGGCTTCGCCCTGCATCTTATTCTATGAATAGGGCTTTGGCCCGATTGTCTTGACATCGTGTTATTCATGTTTGTTTTTTGTTGGGCATTACACACTGAGTTTTCGTAAACTCACCCCGTTTCTAACTGTGCAAGTAATCCCTAAGCTTAGATGGTTTGGAGTTGCGAGGGACTCGGAGATGGCCACACTACTGTTTTTGTTTCTTTTAATTGCAACAAATAGCCGATTTATTTCTTTATAAGTTTTATCTTATTAATATTATTATTTGGTTTTGGGTTGTAATAAGGCCATTTTAATTATTTTTCTGGGATTATTTTATTTTATACCCTATATTTTTCTGATAACAATATGAGTTAGACCTAGGCTGCGTTTCCAAAATGATAATTGTTTTCAAAATAACATAACGATACAATTAATCGGTTTATCAAAAATATCTACTTAAATGAATTCCAACTCGTTTTTCTCAAAACCTAACCTAGCGCCAAAGTGTGGCAATGGTTGTGGGCATGTCTAAGATTGGATCCAATCAAGAGCTTGGTACTTAAGCAGCCTTCATGGCTCACCTCCTCTGTTTCGAATACCTACCTGGTGCACAACTTCCATTCACTTTATTAACTTAGCAAAGACTATCTTTTAAAACACTAAGAAGGACGTTGAAAGAGGCATGGGTTTTCTTAAAAACTTTAATGTGACACGTCGGATCCGGCCATAACGTTTGGGCCGGGTTTGGGGTGTTACACTATGTTTCTACGATAAATCTATTTCCATTTAATTACTTTTATTATCTCTTATTAATTCAAAAATTCTTACTCATTTAATCGATTGTTTTAAATATAATTCGTTGTGGAAGCTTTTAAAACCGTTTTTAGTAAATCGTGTGTTTAGAGAAAACTTTGCCTTTTCGAAAACTGAGTTTTCCTATGTTTAGCAGTTATAAATACATAAAATTAAATAAAAACAAAATTTAAGAAAAATTCCCAAAAAGTCCCTAAATTACATCCAAATAAACCACGGTAACTAAAACCATAAATCATAAATTATAAATCGTAAAAGTCCAAAAACTGTGGTCACCATCGAATCCTCCGCTGTCCGATCTGTTTAGGTCTGGGGATTGCCTGTGCACATTAAATAGAGAGGGGTGAGCTTACGTAAACTCAGTGTGTAATCCCATAGAAAATAAACAATAGTAAACACAGTGCACCGTAAAAAACAGTCTTGGGCCTAAGCCCCCTTTCAGTATCAGTATCAGTATCAGTATGCACAAGGGCCTTAGCCCATCACAGTATCAATAACAGATATATAATATTCAGTAACAAAGTCTTTCTCAACTAGCCTCTACACACCATCTCTGCCCAACCCTACACTCCATGTGGGGGTTAAATCAACCCACCCATCCCTGAACTCCAGGCAGTAGTTTGCAGCTGAGTTACCAGTATATTAGGCTTAAGAGTCTTTCAGTACACTTCCTTCAAATAAAATCAACCCAACCTTATGCAATGCAACATACAATACATGACATGCTATCTCATGATATCAGTACATATAATCAGTAAATGTATACATGCATACTATCATCATACTCAATATATATCCATTAATCAGTCAGTCAACACAATTAGGGGTCAAAGTAATACTTACTGACCCTACAATAGGTACACAGTCGACTTGGGTGACCCGTGCAACCTTAGTAATCAATTCAGTGAAAATGGGCTTACACGCCCATGTGACTTGCCGTGTGGCCCACACGGCCTAAATTGGCCTTGACCGTGTGGATCACATCGCCTGGCCCAGAATTCTACACGCCCGTGTGGACTACCTGTGTGGACCCACACGCCCATGTGGCTTACACGGCCCAACTTAGTCCGTGTGTCGCACACGGCCTACTTGGTTATCAAACGACCATGTCTTGTGCGTACGACCTAGCTTCATTGATCACACACCTGTGTTAGGGCACACGGCCTACCACAGAGGCTAGCACACGCTTGTGTGGCGTCTACAGTGGGGTTTTTCAACTATTCGTCGAACCTCATTTTCTGTGTTTCAGGTACACACCTGGTCTTGATTAATGCTAAAATGATTCCCGAGGCTGTCGATACCTTAAGACGAGTGAAAATATCTCCAACGTTTACGTAGTAATTGGAAAGCCCCAGCACTCCGATCTTCACCTAACATAGAGTTCAACAATAATCCATTATTAACTATCACTACTAGAGCCCAAACCACGGGAAAAGGTTGAAGAAGATCACTTACCAGTTGAAAAAAATCCACGAATACAATAGCGATGATTCATCAAATGACCCAACCAAAAGCCGCGAAAAATTAGAGACAAAGAGATAGCAAAACGACATTAGAAGTTTGAGAGGGGGAAAAGACTGCCGAAATTTTGCAAAAAGATAATCAAAAGAAAGCTTTTGATAACTCCCTATCCCAATTCCCCTTATTTTTCTCCAGCAAACTCTCCACTATTCAGAATCCAACTTCGGCACAACTCTTTACCAGAACCGAACAAAAATATTGACATCCCCAGGATTCAAACACAAGACCTTTAGCAGACTAACACTCTATTTAACCACCAAACCAGCAGGCCTATTCTGATATGAAATTACAAGTAATTAAATATAAGCTTGTTGGACTAGCACAAGGCTTAAGTCAGAAAAATACCAAACTTTGCCAAATCCAGGCCTTAAACCCAAGACCTCTCAAACACTACCAGAACACTTAACCACTTAAGCAGATACACATTTATCAATTAATTACAAAGGTAGAAACGCAAAATTTGGTACGTTACATGTCACATTTCGAGTCTTATTTAAGCCAAACGAACCTCACAAAAGGTTTTATTATGAATTTCTAAAAATAACCAAAATAATTAATTAATCAAGAAAATATTTAACAATTCAAAACATTAACATAATTAATTGAGGCATAAATGAAATAAAAATAGTTGGACACAAAACCAAAATTTTAAGAACAATTAATCGAAAAATTATAAAAATAATTGATTAAAACATCAAGATAATTACATTAAGCAATTTTTAAAGAACAATTAATTAAAATTTAAAATATGTTGATGTTTAAAACATAATTACAATTAATTTGGGCATAAATGAAAATGAATTAATTGTTTTTAAAAGAAAAATTCAAAGAACAATAAATTACAATATAATGTTGAAACATAGATAATAATATAATTAAATATCAACATGTGTTCAGTATACTAGTAAGTCACTTCGTAATCTTAAAGAGAGAAAGTAGATTCAGATCTTGGAAATGACGTTGCTGGGAGTGGAACTTGAACATCGACCGTAATTGTAACAACTCGATTTAGACCCTAATCAGAATGGTGGTTTCGGGACCAAGAATTCGAGTTATAAAAATATTTTAAAATTATTTCCTGTGCTTATTATGTGTGAATTAGCATGTGTGAAATTTTTGTGATTTAATTTTGTCGTTTGAGTGTCCGATTAAATAAAAGAACTTAATCACGTATAATGAAAATTTGGTGGTTAGTTGTGAAAGGGCTGAATAGTGCTTGTTCTTTTAATATGGAGGCTTTATGTTGCAATTAAACAATTTACATAATGGGTGGACGACAATAGCCAAGGTTTATAATGGTTTTATATTATATTATTAAGGTTATATAAGTAATTTAGTTAATAAACATATAATAGTTAAAATAAAGTCATCATATTCATTTTTCTCACTTTTTTCATCAATCGAATACTAAAGAAAATAAAATGAAATAAAGAAGCTTAGGGTTTGGCACTTTGAAAGCTAAATTCAAGGTAAGTTCTAGTTCAGTTTTTGATGATTTTTATGTTTTTGAGATCGTTGCTCCGAATACTACTCGACCCATGCTTGAATTTTTTATTTTGATGTATATTTTTAGTTTTATCATTGTCGATAGCTTGGTGAATTTTGTGTTTGATGATGTTAAATAAAAGTTATGTGATGGATTAACAAGTTTTTGTATTGGAATTTTGATGAAATTGAGTAATAGGGTTAAATTGCAAAGTGTTTAATTAAGGGACTAAATTGTGAAATAAACGAAATGTGGAGACTTGTATGTGTATGGGGAATATTAGGCCTAAGCATGGCATGGGTAAATTATGCTTGTTTTGTGTTTTGTGAATTTTGGATTAAATTGGTAAAAGTGTAAAATGTCTGGGGAAAAAGTGCAATTTGTCTATTTATGTGTTTTGAATGAATTTGATTAAAAATTTGATTAAATAAGTTTAATTTATATCAATTTAGATCAAGAAAAGAGAAAATCAGATTTGGATCAGGGGAAGACCAAAATAGTCGAATAATCGATTAATACTGTTCATTGATATCCGAACAATTAATAAGGCCTACCTGTGACAGCCCTTACTTTTTCTAAAATAAAAACTCACATTTGCGCACGCAGGGAATCGAACCCCTGCTCCCTTCCTACTACTTAACACGCCTAACCACTAGGCCAGATTCCTCCTTATATCCAGTTTTAGCCCAACTTATTAATAAACCTTACTGCCCAGATCCCCTAAAGAAACAAAAATAATAATTTTTGCTAGAGTCTTGGACTGAATCTTTCCCACACTTTAAATACTTCTAAATTTATTTAAAAACTAAAATAATAATAATAATAACCATAATAATGAAAATTTCAAATACGATAATATATATATATATATTTTCCTAATAATAATTATAATTTCCATAAATCAATAAAAATAGATACAGTAAAATTTTCTAATAATATGTTAATGGTTAGAATATGTATGTAAACTCTAGAATAGTAAATTTTATTAAACTACCCCTAAGTATGAAAATTATCGTTTTACCCCTAGGTGCAAAATGACCGTCATACCCCTGGGGTTAATTTTGACTGAAATGTATGATATTCTGATTCTATTTGTTATATGCCATGACATGTATATCTATTGCATGGGGTTGGGTTTTGTTATGGAGGAAGAACCCGTTCTGGTGGCTGTGCCACATATTTTGATATAAGCAGCTTTGCTGTGGATTATAGTTAGAGCCGCAATCGGTGCTAACACTGTAAGTGTAGGAATGGCGTGGGTGATTTATTCCCCACAGGAAGTGTAGGGATGGACGGAGGCAAGTGTAGGGTTGGATGGGGTTATCATGCATTAATCATATGAGACTGTTTTATTATGGGCCAACTGTATTGAAATGGGCCCAACTGTGTTAATATGGGCAAGGCCCATTATATCTCGACTTGTAATAGGGCTACGGCCCAGACTGATACTGATATGGGCTAGGCCCAGTATGCTTTGATATTGTAATAGGGCTTTGGCCCAGATTAATACTGATATGGGCTAAGGCCTAGTTAACACTAAATTCTGAATAGGGCTTAGGCCAGTAAAGCTTGAACCGATTTGGGCTCTGGTTGGGATACTTTACACACTGAGTTCTCCAAACTCACCCCCCGTTTTCCCATCTTTGTAGGTGAGCCTTAGATCGATGGACTTGGAGCTGGGCGGGATTCAGAGTGACCACGAAGATTAAGTTTTGTTTTGTTTAAAATAAGTTTTGCATTTATTATTTTGATTATTTTTATTCGGTTTAAGTTGTAATAAGGTGCTCTTTTTATTATTTTTAATATTTTGGGTTATTAAATTGGTTAGCTCTAGGCTGCTTTTATAAAAGTTACTTATTTTCAAAATATCACGACACGAGCAAAGCTTTCAACGTAAATGTTTTCAAAGGAAATAAATATTTTAAATAGACTTAAACTTAATTTGTTGTTCGTGGACAAGCAATATGCTTTAAGTGTGGCAATGGATGTGTGCATGTCTAGGATTGGATCCATGAAGAGCTTGGTACTTAAGCAGTCCAATAGACTCACCTCCTCTTTTCTGGCTTCCTACCTGGTGCACAGCTTCCATTCACTTTAATCTATAATGAAAATATTCTTTTCAAAGATTTTTAATTAAAACATGAGTTTTACAATAACACTCCAATGAGTTTTACATCAAGAAGGGTTTTCAATGAAAATACGGTTTTCGAAAAACACTTCAATGTGACATGTTGAATTCGGCCATAACGTCTGGGCCGGGTTTGGGGTGTTACATTTAATATGCTAATTTGGAATTCACAGATTTATAGTAGAGTAAGCCGAATATGATTAAGCATGGAAATAATGTATTTGAGTTTAATTCGACTGAGTTATAACATTTGAAAGCCCGTATGAGCTATATGAAATATCTGGAATTTTTGATATATGAATTGTTTTTGAGACAGCTTTATAATAGAGATATTCAGGCTTTGAGCCTAGCAAGCCTTGTGCTGGTGAATTAAATTGGGCTTATGCCTAGCAGGCTTATTGCTGGTGTATAAAATTAGACTTTGAGTTTAGCAGGCCTTGTGCCAGTGTGTGATACAGGCTTAGGCCTAGTAGGCTTTATGTTGGTGAATTATTATAAGTTTATGCCTAAAAGACTTCATGCTGATGTGGTAATTGAATACGTTAAACAAGCTAAAACGATCAGGTACGTGATAGTTGGTTACCTATTTGAAAATAGGATGAATTGATTTCCTGATATGTGATGAAAAAAGATATATGAAGTTGATGTATACATGTGCTAATATGAGAAATATATTTGGCATTATAGTTGTATACGGATGTAATGTTAAAGTTTGAGTGATGAATATATGTCTATAAATCTATATGTATATTCAATTATATAAGACAATATGGCTTTGAAATTTGAGAATATATTGATGATGTATACATATATATTTGGCCAAAGAGAAATTGTCCTATGAAAGTATATGTTATATGTGTGTGGAATTAAAAGCTTGAAATTAAATGTGATTACAAATGCATATGTTGATTTATTTAATTGAAATGATTAGTAATTGAGATGTTATTATGTATTAATTGTTTAATTTGCTTAAGGCTTACTAAGCTAAGTTAGCTTACTCTATGTGTTTTTGTTTACTCCGTTTTATAGATTATTAAGCAAGTTACGAGCTCAAGGATTGTCAGTAAAGTTCATCACACTATCCACTGTTTCGGTAATTTATATAGTTAAACCTAAACTATGGCATTTATAGGTTGGAACATACTTTTGAAATGTTGATTTTGAATTTGTATAAAGGCCATGCGAAAATGGCTTAATTTTCTATGCTTGATTTTGGTTATGTTTGGTTGTGACTTGAAACTATTTTGGTTATATTACTATGTGATATAAAGTGATATTGTTCATGATGGGTATTTTTATGTTTTGGAAATGGTTAACGATCTTGAATGAATATATGTGTGATTTGGCTAATGATTATAAAAATGATCAAATGAATAGTGATTTTAGTTTTATAAGGTTTAAATGGTTTGCATGCAAATTTGGTTTATGTACTCTTTGATATTTCATGCTTATCATAATCGATTTAAGTTATTTTATAAAGACTTTGATATGTGCATATGATTTGTAACAAAATGATATAGTTGACATTATTTGTTTATGATGTAATATTAGATACAAGTTGATTAATATGTTATAAATTGTTCGTAAAAAGATTAAATTGATTATTTAAGTTAATATATTTGATTTGAAATGTAATTACAATCTGAACATGTTTGTGATTGTCTAAAAGCTATGTCTCCTTTGGTAATATCTCATAACCTATTTCGGCGGCGGATACGGGTTAGGGGTGATACATTTTATTGGTATAAGAGCTACGGTTTAATCGGTTCTAGGACTAACGTAGCGTGTGTGAGTCTAGCTATACATGCCATATTATATACTGCGATAGTGTGATGACTTTTGACATTTTAAAATGTGTTTTTATATAGTAAATGGATCCCGACAGAGCTATAGCTGATGATTTCGAGTGTAGTATACTCGTCACAAGCAAGGGGGCGCCAATTGATTCTCGACCGACCTCGAGTAACCAAAAGGGGGAGGCTAAGCAAGCTTTTAACCAAATGATGAATGATTGGTTTACTCAATATATCTGAACTAACCCGGCTACACAACAACCTCTACCCCTGATTAATCTATCTTTCGTACCTGTTATACCTCAAGTAAGTGATCCGTTGAGATTGCTTAAGCCACTTATTGATAAAATCAGAAAACACGGGGCTGAAGAATTCAGAGCTACTAATGATGATGATGCTGAGTGAGCTAAATTTTGGCTTGGTAATACTATTCGTGTGTTTGATGGTTATCTTGTACCCCAGATGAGTGCTTAAAATATGCCATATCCTTGTTACGAGACACTGCATATCACTGGTGGAATACACTAGTATGGTGGTTCTGAAAGAGCGAGTGACCTGGGAATTCTTTCAGACTGAGTTCTGTAAGAAATATATCAGCTAGAGATTCATTAATCAGAAGCACAAGGAATTTCTCGAATTAAAACAAGGTCGTATGGCTGTGATAGAATATGAGCTAAAATTTGTGAAACTCAGTCGATATGCCCGTGACTGTGTTTCAACTGAAGCTATCATGTGTAAAAGATTCGAAGACGGTTTGAACGAAGATATTAAATTGCTTGTTGGTATACTTGAAATCAAAGAGTTAGTGGTACTTGTTTAGCGAGCTTGCAAAGCTGAAGAGCTCGAGAAAGAGAAAAGAAAAGCTAATTTTGAAGCCAGAGATTCCCGTAAAAGATCATCGGGTAAGACATTTCACTCAACATCGAAGAAGTTCAGAGATGATTTTGGTCGATCTAAGGATACTGTGGGCTTTTCTAGATGAGATCGAGATCGACCCCTTGTGAGTTCACGAGTCACTTCGATAGCTAGTGTTGGCAATGTTCGACAGAACAGAGTCGAGTGCAAGCATTGTGGTGAATGGCATTTTGAAGATTGTAGATTGCATGGTTGGTCTTGTTTTAAATATGGATTGATGGATCATTCTATTCGAGATTGCCCGATGTTAGCCGAGTAAAACATTGTTCAGAATGCAAGATTGAGTAATATGTCAGTACGAGGCAGACCACTTAGGCATTCGCGTAATGTAAGTGGAAGTCAGAGAGGTAAGATACATCAGTTCAATCTGAGGCTCGTGCACCTGCGAGAGCCTATGCTATTCGCGCACACGAGGAGGCTTCATCCCCAGTTGTTATTACTGGTACATTCACTCTCTATGATACTGGTGTAATTGCATTGATTGATCCTAGTTCGACTCATTTTTATGTGTGTGAACTTTATTATTTCGTAAGACTTTGCCTGTTGAGTCTACTGAGTTTGTGATTAGAGTATCGAACCCCTTGGGCCTGTGTGTTATGGTTGATAAAGTATGTAAGAATTGCCCCCTGATGATTTGATATTTGTGCTTTCTGGCAAATCTGATGTTGTTGCCATTTGTTAAGTTTGATATAATTTTGGGTATGGATTGGTTGACTTTGCATGATACTGTTGTAAATTACAAGAGAAAGTCTATTGATTTACGGTGCCAAAATGATGGGGTTATTCGAATTGAATCTAGTGATTTGAATGGTTTACTAGTAGTGATTTCTTCAATGCTAGCTCAGAAATATGTGAGGAAAGGTTGTGAAGCTTATTTTACTTATGTGCTTGACAGTAAAGTGGCCGAAAGAAACATTGAATCAGTATTAGTTATATATGAGTATGCGAATGTGTTTCCTGAAGAATTACTGGGTTTGCCATCTATTCGGGAAGTTGAGTTCTGTATTGAATTAGTGCCAGGGGAAACTTCGATATCGATAGTTCCGTACAGAATGACACCTACAGAATTAAAAGAATTGAAAGCTCAGTTGCAAGAGTTGACAGATAGAGGTTTCGCGTGACCGAGTTTCTCACCTTGGAGTATACCAGTGTTGTTTGTGAAAAAGAAAGACGAAACTATGAGAATGTGCATTGATTATAGATAGCTCAATAAGTTGACTATAAAGAATAAATACTCGTTGTCGCAGATTGATGATTTGTTTGATCAACTGAAATGGGCTATAGTGTTTTCAAAAATAGATTTGAGATCCGGCTACTATCAGTTGCGAGTTAAAGACTCTAACGTGCCAAAGACTGCCTTCCGAACGAGGTATGGACATTATGAGTTTCTGGTTATGCCTTTTGGACTTACTAATGCACCTGCAATTTTTATGGGTTTGATGAATTGGATCTTCAGACAATATTTGGATCAGTTTGTAGTTGTGTTCATAGATGATATATTGATCTACTCCCGTGATAAAACTAAACATGCCGAGCATTTGAGACTTGTGTTACAGACTTTGCGAGAAAAATAGGTGTATGCGAAGTTTAGTAAATGTGAGTTTTGGTTAAGTGAAGTTATTTTTTTGGGACATGTTGTTTCAGCATTAGGTATTTGGGTTGATCCGAGTAAGATTTCAGCAATACTTGACTAGAAACCTCCGAGAAACGTTTCTAAAGTCTAAAGTTTTATGGGACATGCTGGTTACTATAGAAGATTTGTGAAAGGGTTTTCGATGATTGCAACCCCGATGACCAAGCTACTGCAAAAAGATGTTAAGTTCGAGTGGTCAGAAAAAGTGCTAGAAAATTTTTGATCAGTTGAAATCCCTTTTGACCGAATTTTCAGTGCTAGTTCAGCCAGAATCGGGTAAAGAATTTGTTATTTATAGTGATGTATCTTTAAATGGTTTGGGCTATGTTTTAATGCAAGAAGGCAGAGTTATAGCTTATGCCTCGAGACAGTTAAAGCCGTATGAAAAGAACTATCCGACGCACGATCTAGAGTTGGCAGCTATTGTGTTTGCATTGAAAATATGGCGCCACTATCTGTTCGGTGAAAAATGTCATGTTTATTCTGATCAAAAAAGTCTGAAGTACTTGATGACTCAGAAGGATTTGAATTTGAGACAGCGCCGATGGTTAGAGTTGCTAAAAGATTACGAGCTAGTGATTGACTATCATCCGGGAAAGGCTAATGTTGTTGCTGATGCTCTAAGTCAAAAATTCCTGTTTGCTTTGCATGCAATGAATGCACATATGGTTATGTCAGATGATGGTGCAATAATAGCCGAGTTAAAAGCAAGACTGTTATTTATTCAGTAGATTTGCAAAGCTCAGAAGGTTGATAATGATTTAACAGTAAAGCGGGCTCAATGTGATTCGAACGTTAATTCAGAATTTCAAGTGGATGTTGAGGGATGTCTGCGGTTCAAAAATTGAGTATGTATTCCGAGAAATACAGAGTTAATTTAGATGATTTTGAATTAAGCTCATAACAGTCAGCTATCTGTTCACCCGGGCAGTACGAAGATGTATAATGATCTTAAACAGTTTTACTGGTGGCACGGTATGAAATGAGACATTTCTGACTATGTTTCGAAATGTTTAGTTTGTCAGCAAGTAAAAGCCAAGCATCAGGTACCTTCTGGATTGCTTCAGCCGATTATGATACCTGAATGGAAATGGGACAAAGTTACGATGGATTTTATATCCGGTTTACCATTGACACCGAGCAAGAAAGAGGCAATCTAGGTTATTATGGATAGATTGACTAAATCGGCTCACTTTGTTTCGGTTCGTACAGATTATTTCCTCGATAAACTTGTTGAGTTATATGTTTCACAGATCGTGAGATTGCACGGGGTAGCTATTTCTATCGTTTTGGATAGAGATCCGAGGTTTACATCGCGGTTTTGGAAGAAACTACAAGATGCACTAGGTACTAAACTACATTTTAGCACTGCTTTCCATCCCTAAACAAATGGTCAATCGGAACGAATTATTCAAATACTTGAGGATATGTTGAGATGTTGCATTCTTGAGTTTGAAGGTACATGGGAACGATATCTACCTCTGATTGAATTTGCGTACAATAATAGCTTTCAATCGAGTATCAAAATGGCACCTTACGAGGCTTTCTACAGTCGTAAATGTCATACACCCTTATATTGGACTGAGCTCAGCGAAAATAGGATACACGGGGTTGATTTGATCAGAGAAACTGAACAGAAAGTGAAAGTGATCCGTGAAAGTCTAAAAGCAGCATCAGATCGTCAGAAATCATATACAGACTTGAAACATAAAGATATAGAGTTTCAGATCGGGGATAGAGTGTTTTTGAAAGTTTCACCATAGAAGAAAATACTCAGATTCGGTCGTAAGGGCAAATTGAGTCCGAGATTTATTGGGCCATATGAGATTATAGAGCGTATCGGGCTAGTTGCTTACAGACTATTATTGCCACCTGAGTTAGAAAAGATCCACAATGTATTCCATGTTTCGATGCTTTGCAGGTATCGATCTAACCCTTCACATGTGATTAGTCTGTCTGAGACTGAGATTAAGCCCAATATGACGTACGAGGAAGAACCGAATCGTATTCTGGCTCACGAGATTAAATATTTACGAAAAAAGAAGATTATGTTAGTTAAAGTACTATGGTGTAAACACAGGATTGAGGAAGCAATGTGGGAGCCAGAAGATGCAATGAGAGAAAGCTATCCGAACCTATTCACCGGTAAGATTTTTCGGGACGAAAATCCCTAAGGGAGGAGAGTTGTAACAACCCGATTTAGACCTTAATTGGAACGGTGGTTTTGGGACCATGAATCTGAGTCAGAACAATATTTTAAAATTATTTTCTGTGTTTATTATGTGTGAATTAGCATGTGTGAAATTTTCGTTATTTAATTTTGTCATTTGAGTGTCCGATTAAATAAAAGGACTTAATCGCATATAATGAAAATTTGGTGGTTAGTTCTGAAAGGGCTGAATAGTGCTTGTTCTTTTAATATGGAGGCTTTATGTTGCAATTAAACCATTTACATAATGGGTGGGACGGCAATAGCCAAGGTTTATAATGGTTTTATATTATATTATTAAGGTTATATAAGTAATTTAATTAATAAACATATAATAGTTAAAATAAAGCCATCATATTCATTTTTCTCACTTTGTTCATCAATCGAATACTAAAGAAAATAAAATGAAATAAAGAAGCTTAGGGTTTGGCACTTTGAAAGCTTAATTCAAGGTAAGTTCTAGCTCGATTTTTGATAATTTTTATGTTTTTGAGATCGTTGCTCCGAATACTACCTGACCCATGCTTGAATTTTTGATTTTGATGTATATTTTTGGTTTTACCATTGTTGATAGCTTGGTGAATTCTGTGTTTGATGATGTTAAATAAAAGTTATGTGATGGATTAACAAGTTCTTGTATTGGAATTTTGATGAAATTGAGTAAATAGGGTTAAATTGCAAAGTGCTTAATTAAGGGATTAAATTGTGAAATAAACAAAATGTGAGGACTTGTATGTGTATAGGGAGTATTCGGCCTAAGCATGGCATGGGTAAATTATGCTTGTTTTGTGTTTTATGAATTTTGGATTAAATTGCTAAAAGTGTAAAATGTCTGGGGCAAAAGTGCAATTTGTCAATTTATGTGTTTTTGAATGAATTTGATTGAAAATTTGATTAAATAAGTTTAATTTTTATCAATTTGGATCAAGAAAAGATAAAATCAGATTTGGATCGGGGGAAGACTAAAATAGTCGAATAATCGATTAATACTGTTCGTCGATATCCGAAGTAAGTGTTTAAGCAATTAAACATCGTTAATTTTGAATATAAATTTGTTTAATATGCTGATTTGGAATTCACAGATTTATAGTAGAGTTATCCGAATATGATTAAGCATGGAAATAATGTATTTGAGTTTAATTCGACTGAGTTATAACATTTGAAAGTCCGTATGAACTATATGAAATATCTGGAATTTTCGATATATGAATTGTTTATGAAACAACTTTATAATAGAGATATTTGGGCTTTGAGCCTAGCAAGCCTTGTGATGGTGAATTAAATCAGGCTTATGCCTAGCAGGCTTATTGCCGGTGTATAAAATTAGACTTTGAGTCTAGCAGGCCTTGTGTCGGTGTGTGATACAGGCTTAGGCCTAGTAGGCTTTATGCCGGTGAATTATTATAAGTTTATGCCTAAAAGACTTTATGCTAATGTGGTAATTGAATACGTCAAACGAGCTAAAATGATCAGGTACGTGATAGTTGATTACCTATTTGAAAATAGGATGAATTGATTTGCTAATATGTGATAAAAAACGATATATGAAGTTGATGTAGTAGATGTGCTAATATGAGAAATATATTTGGTCTTATAGTTGTATATAGATGTAATGTTAAAGTTTGAGTGATGAATATATGTCTATAAATATATATGTATATTCGATTATATAAGACAATATGGTTTTGAAATTTAAGAATATATTGATGATGTATACATATATATTCGGCCAAAGAGAAATTGTCCTATGAAAGTATATGTTATATATTGTGGAATTAAAAGCTTGAAATTAAATGTGATTACAAATGCATAAGTTGATTTATTTAATTGAAATGATTAGTAATTGATATGTTATTATGCATTAATTGTTTAATTTTCTTAAGGCTTACTAAGCTAAGTTAGCTTACTCTTTGTGTTTTTGTTTACTCTGTTTTATAGATTTTGAAGCAAGTTACGAGCTCAGGGATCGTCAGTAAAGTTCATCACACTATCCACTGTTGCGGTAATTTATATAGTTAAACCTGAACTATGGCATGTATAGGTTGGAACATACTTTTGAAATGTTGATTTTGAATTTGCATAAAGGCCATGCGAAAATGGCTTAATTTTCTATGCTTGATTTCGGTTATGTTTGGTTGTGACTTGAAACTGTTTTGGTTATATTACAATGTGATAAAAGGTGATATTGTTCATGATGGGTATTTTTATGTTTTGGAAATGGTTAATGATCTTGAATGAATATATGAGTGATTCGGCTAATGATTATAAAAATGATCAAATGAATAGTGATTTTAGTTTTATAAGGTTTAAATGGTTTGCATGCAAATTTGGTTTATGTACTCTTTGATGTTTCATGCTTATCATAATCGATTTAAGTTATTTTATAAAGACGTTGATATGTGCATATGATTTGTGACAAAATGATATAGTTGACATTATTTGTTTATGATGTAATATTAGATACAAGTTGATTAATATGTTATAAATTGTTCGTAAAAAGATTAAATTGATTATTTAAGTTTATATATTTGATTTGAAATGGAATTACAATGTGAGCATTTTTGTGATTGTCTAAAAGCTATGTCTCCTCTGGTAATATCTCGTAGCCCATTCCGGTGACGGATATGAGCTAGGGGTGTTACAGTAATAGAATGAATAGTTTGGAACAGACACTTCATTGATGAAAAGAACACAAATCTTGAAGATTGTTCAAAAGATAAAGTAGTGCAAGCAATCTAATGTCTACTGCCAAATTTATTGCACCATATGTTAAGAACATTGTCCTAGGTTTCTATGCTCACTTGAAGAAGGATATTGTTGATAAAGAGTCCAAAAATTAGATAAAGGTCTATGTGAGAGGAGAGTATTTTGACTTAATCCATCTCTCATATGTGATTTCCTCGCCATTTTTTAGCAGGAAAATGAACTTGTTACCAGTAGGGACAAAAAATTTATAGTCTTAACTGAAGGTGTTTGTGTCACATCCCAAAACCAGGTTAGAAGAAATCGAGTTAGTGAAACCAAGATAAGTCACGTCTTGATTTTGAGTTATGATTGTACAAATTTTGTTAAGTGAATTGATCTAGTTCAGTGGTGAAGTGTTGTGTTCGTGTGTGTGAGATCCTGTATTCAAATCTCTTGCTTTGAATTTTTAGTAGTTTTGTCATAACCTCTATCCTTGATCATCTGGCATATATAATATTTTTGCTCAACTGATGACAAGAATAAACTTGTTGGTTCAGTGGTAAGACCTTAGCTTATCCTTTGGTCTTGTTTCTGAATTCTTATGTGTGCAAACACGAATAATTTTTACTAATTCTCCGTTGTGTCGCCCTTATGACAGTGTTTGGGTTGTGTTTAAATTATAAAATCTGATAAGGTGGATAGTGGGAGTGTGGGTGGTTAATATATGTTTAAAAGAAAACTTAAAATGAAATTTTGTTTACCTAAAATCTCTCTACTCACAACTGTCTCACTCTCTCCCACTCCCCTCACTCAAACCATCCCATTTTTCCCAATCTTCCCATATTTGGTTTTCCTCTATTATACTTATGTAAGTTTCTGTTGTGTACTTCATTGGTAGCATATATTTGTTTTTCCTGTTCGTTGTTACTGATTTTTTTTTGTTAGCTACTATTGTTGTTCACTTTGTTGCTCCCTTCATTTCCATTCTATTTTGGCATGGATTGGTGTTGTTTTTCGTATTGTCCAGTTTTGATCATGGGAGGTAATAATTTTTTTTAAGAACGACTTTCAAAAAAAGGGTACCTGTACTCGAAACTGACACAGGTGGGTAGGTAGAGAATACCTAGGGGCGCAAGACTTTTTTTTTTTTGTTGAAGGGGTTTTATACAATCTTTTTGGTTGATAATTTGCTATTTTATGTGGTGTAGCTTTATTTCTCTTGAAATCATTGTTTTAGGTGAGGTTTAAATTTATCTGATTTTGGTTACGTGTAGGTGAAAATCTTGGGACGGACTTTTCTCCAGTTTCGTAAATGAGTTAATCACTTCTCTGTTAAGGGTAAGTGTTCGAATGTCATGAAATGGACTTAAGGTGTTAGTTAGATTATAAAGGTTGATTTTATTTTATCGATAATCCGTAGTTGGGTGTTGTTTTAGGTTCTAGTATAGCAACTATTGATTCAGCATCGAAAAATGACCAGATGTGTGATTATAACCCGAAATGTTGATTAGAACTCAGAAAAACTCAAAAACAGAGGCTATTTTCGAAATTGCTCTGCATTAGACGGCTGTTTTCAGGCTATGTGCAGCACACGGGCATGTGGTCAGTCATTTGCCAGGCCATGTGGATCACATTGGTGTGTGCGGCTACACGGGCAATTTGGATAGGCCGTGTGGGTCATATGGCCATGTAGGCCTATTTTTCAAAAATTTTCACTTAGGCCTAAATTGTAATTATTTACTTACCAAAAATAATAGTGAGTACTTATGGAAAAAGTATTCATCTATTTTCTAAAAAAAAGTTAAACCTATAGTCTATCTCAATTTGATTAATTGTTTATTTATTTGGAATTATGTTATGATTTTATCACCGCTGAGTTTAAATCTTTTTTTACATGCATTTAAAATTTTGTCCATACAACTTCAAACAGAGAAAAAGATTATCCATGCAATTCTATCAAAAAATATAATTCGTTTAATAACATCAGTCAGTTTAAAGTGCATGTATTTTCTCAATCTCGATGCAAAATGGTTGACAGAGATTATAACATGATGTTTCATCCCTTATTGATATCTTGTATTTTTATAGGAGTTATTTAATAATATGTTCATTTTTATAATTAGAAAAAATAAAATATATTTTCAGTATCATTAAGTACACCTTTTTTTAGATTATTATAAAGTACACTTGTTCTTCTTTAAACTTTCCGCTATACTTGACAAAATCTTAAATTGTGAATTAATTGTCTTATATTAACTTCCGCTTTAGATCTCAACTTGACCTATTTATAC
This sequence comes from Gossypium arboreum, assembly GCF_025698485.1. Taxonomy (NCBI): domain Eukaryota; kingdom Viridiplantae; phylum Streptophyta; class Magnoliopsida; order Malvales; family Malvaceae; genus Gossypium; species Gossypium arboreum. Next base: position 129,008,110 of record NC_069072.1, on the reverse strand, counting down.
ATTGTTATTGGGCATAGGTTTTTTTATCTTTTATTTTATGAAAATTTTAGTTTAACATTTCAATTTACCTTAACAATGGCTATCCTTAAGCTTTTCGTCTCATTTCTAATGTTTATGGTTTACTTTACTTCAATGATGGCCGATATGCAAATACAAATTGATAGTTCAATCACTTATCAAAATTCACCATTCTATAATGATATCAATAGTGCAGGGCCCATGTGTAAGTGTATACATAATTTTTTGCATATACCTTTGACACATATTTCAATTTTTTTCTCCTCATGCATTAATAATTCATGTCTTAGATAGACTAAATTAATACTTTAAAATTTATTTCAAATTGTGTGCTTTTAATCTATGATTCATCTTAGATAATGTATTTAAAATGCAGTGAGTTTAACAAATAAAACTATATAGGTCAAAATTGTTAAATCTTTGGTTTCTAAATGATTGGTTCATTTAAATGAGATCTTAAATATTTAAAGAATTATTTAAATGTTAAATCAGTATTAGGTTTAGTAAATAATCTACAATACTATGTATATAACTTAATACGTATATAAAATGTAATCAAATTAACTTTAGATTGGGAATTTGCTATTTTAACGAAACATAATTAAAAATGGAGATTGATTTCGGAATAATAACTAATGTGGTTGTTTAAATTTTAATATCTATAGATGTAGAAGGAGGCGAGTCGGTGGCTAAATCAAATGTAAAATCAAAATGTTGTAATAACCATCCTGAACTTGGGAAATGTATTCCTAGGGAAGATGATAACCCTGACAAAGATGGAAAATGTTGGAATTACTGTATTGTTGATTGTGAGAGAGGAGGTGTTTGTAAACTACTGTCGGATGGTTACCATGAATGTCATTGTGCTTGTTAATTTCTAATTTTCATCCAAATAAATAATAAATCATATATCGATGTAGTTATGAGATAATTGATGCTTATCTTTTGTAGAATATGTAATAAGTGATCTGCTATTTTGTTAAGATTATAATAAAAATAAGTTTTTTTTTTATCATTTCAAATTTAGGAGGGGATAGGCAATGTTAGATATAAAAATATTTTGGAATCCCGCCCTATAAGTGACACAAACTCAAACAATTTGTGTTTTCTAACAAACAACGACTTTATCACTTTAACTATGAATTCAATGGTATATTTGACCTAATAATTCCAAGGATGATATTAAATTATTATTTAAATGAAGGGTAAATTTTGAATTTTGAAGAAAAAGAAGAAGAAGAAGAAGAAGCTCAACTGTGTTCATGGTAGTATATATGTATAGGGATTTACACCATAGAAAAACTAAAGAATGAAAATAAGAGGGACAGTAGACTTGGGAAAATAAATAAATAATAGAGAAAAAGATACTAGTGTAAAATGGTAATAAAGGAAGTCAAAATGCTGCTTGTAGTGATAAATTTTTATAATTTTTAACCAAATTAATATTAAATAAACACAAGGGAAACTTTGTAAATATCACAAGGCAGGCAAATTTCATGCTAAACCTTATCTCGACCTGCCCACCAACCATTTTCTAAAACAAACTTTACTGGAAACCCAATTTTTTTAATAAAAAACACTACCATGTTGGATCGGATCGGCTCGAAACCTGTTAGTTTTGGACTTTTCCATCCCTATTCAAACTCCTCTAGTTAGTACTATAAAATTTTTGTCCCAACTAGTAACAAGCTCATCTTCCTGCTCAAAAATGGCGAGGAAATCACATAGGAGAGAGGAATTAAATTCAATATACACTCCTCTCACAGAGACCTTTATATAAGTCTCGGACTCTTTATTAGTAGCATCATTCTTCAAGTGAGCATAGAACTCTACGACAATGGTCTTAACATATGGTGCAATGAATTTGGAAGTAGACATTAGATTGCTTGCACTACTTTATCTTTTGAACATTCTTCAAGATTGAAGTTCTTTTCCTCAATCAAGTGTCTGTTGCAAAGTGTTCATTCTATTATGGTCCATGTTCAGGTTGCCACTCCCAGCTACATCGTTTCCAAGATCTAAATCTACTTTCTCCCTTTGAGATTATAAAGTGCCTTACTAGTATACTGAACACTTTGTGATATTTAATTATATTATTATCTATGTTTCATCATTATATTCTAATTTATTGTTCTTTGAATTTTGCTTTTACAAACAATTAAATTGTTTTCATTTATGCCCAAATTAATTTTAATTATGTTTTAAACTCCAACATATTTCAATTTTAATTAATTGTTCTTTAAGTTTTGCTTAATGTAATTATCTTGTTGTTTTAATAAATTATATTTATAAATTTTAATTAATTGTTCTTAAATTTTTGGTTTTATGTCCAACTATTTTTATTTCATTTATGTCTAAATTAATTATGTTTATGTTTTCAATTGTTAAATCTTTTACTAATTAATTAAATTTTTGGTTATTTTGACCAACTAAATTGTAATTATTTACTTACCAAAAATAATAATGATTACTTATGAAAAATCGTATTCATCTATTTTTTTAAACAATTAAACCTATAATCCATCTCATTTCGATCAATTGTTTATTTATTTGGAATTATCTTATGATTTTATCACCACTGAATTTAAAATTTTTTACATGAATTCAAAATTTTGTCCATACAACTTCAAACAAAGAAAAAATTGTGCATGCAATTTTATCAAAAATATAATAAGTAAAATAACATCAATAAATTTAAATTCCATGTATTTTATCAATCTCGATGCAAAATGGTTGACAGAGGTATTAACATGATGTTTCATCCCTTATTGGTATCTTGTATTTTATAAATCATTAAGTACACTTTTTTATATTATTATAAAGTACACTTGTTTTTCTTTAAATTTTTCGTTATACTTGACAAAATCTTAATTGGTGAATTAAATGTCTTATATTAACTTCCGCTTTAGATCTCAACTTAACCTATTTATACATTGTTATTGGGCATAGGTTTTTTATCTTTTATTTTACGAAAATCTTAATTTAACATTTCAGTTTACCTTAACAATGGCTATCCTTAAACTTTTATTTTCATTTCTTAATGTTGATGATTTACTTGACTTCAATGATGGCTTATACGCAAATACACATTGATAGTCCAATCACTTATCGAAATTCACCATTCTACAATGATATCAATGGTGTAGGGCCCATGTGTAAGTGTATATATCTTTCTTTGCTTATACCTTCGATATATATTATAAAATATACTTTTTCTCTACATTCATTAATAATTTGGGTCTTGGATAGACTAAATTAGTACTTTTAAATTTATTTCAAATTGTGTGCTTTTAATTTATGATTCATCCTAGATAATGTATTTAAAATACGGTGATGTTAATAAATAATACTATATAAGTCAAAATTTTTAGATCTTTAGTTTTCAATTTGATTCATTTAAACGAGATCTTAAATATTTAAAGAATTATTTAAATGTTAAATAAATATTAGGTTTAGAAAATAATCTTTAATACTAAGTATATAACTTAATACTTATATATAATCAAACTACCTTTAGATTGGGACTTTGCTATTTTAACGAAACATAATTAAAAATGAAGATTGATTTCGGAATAATAACTAATGTGGTTGTTTAAATTTTAATATCTATAGATGTAGAAGGAGGCGAGTCGGTGGCTAAATCAGATGCAAAATCAAAATGTTGCAATAACCATCCTGAACTTGGGAAATGTATTCCTGGAGAAGATGATAACCCTGACAAAGATGGAAAATGTTGGAATTACTGCATTGCTGATTGTGAGAGAGGAGGTGTTTGTAAACTAATGTCGGATGGTCACCATAAATGCCATTGTGCTTGTTAATTTCAAGTTTTCATCCAAATAAACTAATAAACCATATGTCAATGTAGTTATGAGATAATTGATGCTTATCTTTTGTAGAATATGTAATAAGCCATATGCTATTTTGTTAAGATTATGATAAAAATAAATTTTTTTATCATCTCAAATTTTGGAGGGGATAGGCGATGTTATAGATAAAAATATTTTGAAATCCCTCCCTACAAGTGACACAAACTCAACCAGTTTGTGTTTGCTAACAAACAACGACTTTATCACTTCAACTATGACTTTAATGGTATATTTGACCTAATAATTCCAAGGATGATATAAAATAATTAAAATACAATATCATGAACATGACACAAACCTATAGATTTTATATTCAATAATGATAATTTCCAACCATTAATATTAATCACGTGTAAATTTTTATTTAAATGAAGGGTAAATTTTGATTTTTCTCAAAAATTTATTGATTAAATAGATGATTAAATTTTAATACATTCATATGATAGATATGATTTTGAAAAAAATAATATTGTAATACTCCATCATTTAAAATTAAAGTTTGAATAAGTCGTTCCCAATTTTAAAATAAAGAAGAAGAAGAAGCTGCCCAACCATGTACATGGTAGTATATATGTATAGTGATTTACACCATAGAAAAAACTAAGGAATACAAATAAGAGGGATAGGAGACTTGGGAAAATAAATAAAAGAGAGATATTTTTGAAAACTTGCATGTTTTTCCTACTGCTAGCAGTATTAAAGCAAAATAAATATAAATCCCAAAATTAAAAATAAAATCCAGAGAGGTCTTATTACATAACCAAATACCCAAATTAATCTGCTTATAAATTAAAAGACCAATATAGGAGCGTAAGTTATTGTGTGGCCACCTTCGAGTCCCTTGTAGCACTGATCCACCTAAGGATTACCTGCGCATTAAGCAGAAGGGTGAGTTTACGAAAACGCAGTGTGTAATTCCTTAATAAACAACAAATACAGTCTAGCCCTAAGCCCTTTTCAGTAATAATGACAATATCAGTTTGGGATTTATCCCATCTCAGTACATAAATAGTCATATGTTTGGGCCTTGGCCCATTGCAGTAACAGTAAACAGTACAGCAACAGTAAACAGTATGCAAGTCCTACCCATCCAACCTCTACACTCCATCTCCGTCTAGCCTTACACACCATGTAGGGATAAAATCAACCCACCCATCCCTAAACACCAAAAATATAGCACCGGTTGCAGCACTAAACAGTATTTGCCACAGAGCTGCCAAATAATAGGCTTAAAGTCATCAGTGATTTGCAGCAGAGCTGCCAGTACAATACACTTTCTCCAATCATATATAAACCTATCCCCATGCAATGCATCATGCAACGTGTCATGTCATATCATAAGATTATACATGTACTCAATACAGTTACAAATAGCATGGTAAATATAAACATACATCACATAGGGGAAAAATAGTCATCTTAGCATATAAGGGCAAAATAGTCATTTTACCACGCAGGGGCAATACAGTCATTTTACCATAAAGCGGGTCTAGGTACAATTATCGACCCAACAGTAGGTCCACAGTCGTCTCGGGCGTCCCATACAACCTTAACAGTCAAATAATAAAAATGGGCCCAAGGCCCATAATGCGGGCCTATGTGGGCTTACATGCCCTTATGGCCCACAAGCCCAAAAATGGCCTTAGCCATGTGAACTACACAGCCTCGCTCAATCTTCTCCACACATCCGTGTGGTTTACCCGTGTAGGGCCCACATGCCTATGGGGCCACACGGCCCTTTTAGGCCCAACAATACCCAAAGACGGCCTAAGCCTATGAAATCACTCATGGTGGCCCCTACAGTCAAATGCCCACTTTTTACACGTTCAGATTACTACACGAGTGAGCGCACGCTTGTGTAGCGCCAATAGTCATACTTTTTTGGATTTTGTTGATCTACGTTTATATAACAGTGTGGTTACACACCTGGTTGCAAAAACGTGCGAACTAGCCCACCTGCACTCTAACCTATTACAACAGAAGCTTCAGTTAAATACCTAACAAGTGAGTTGAAAGGAACTCGAGCCAATACTTGTTCAGGGGATTACCTACTACTCGTCTTGATCAATCATACTAACACCATTGCAAGAGTTCGCTTACAACCCTTAAAGATTACCTGCAATCCAATCACATCTTGTTACTATTACCATACTCGCAAGTCATTAAACCAAGTTCATAGTAACTTACCGAGAGTGTAAACTTAGAATAGGGGACAGAAGTGATCTGCCTACCCCCAAATGCTCACACTTGAACCGAGGCTCAAGATGTAATAATCGCACCCCGTGAGCCTAAACAGAGATGGCGAAAAAGGCAGGGTGTTCAGCTATAAGCCAAAGATTCGACAGCGAGAACGGAACACCATAACATCAAGGGAGAAATATCCCAAAAACCAAAAGAGTAGAGGCAAAGAGGAGAAGAAGTATACAACACAAGTATTAAAGTGTAATAAGAGGGAGATGTTGATACCTGAAAGAGTAGAGAAGAGAAGAGGAGTCAAAGAGCACTTGCCAAAACTAAAAACAAAAGAAAATAGAGAGGGGTGATGAGGTATTCGACCAAGGTAACAAGGTGGAAGGGAAAAAGAATTAAGAGGGAGAAGGGGAGAGAATCGGCCAAAGCAAAAGATGAAAAAGAGGGAAAAAGTGTGAAAATGCAAACCCGAATAAACATTGCCTAATATTCTCCAAGCACAATTCAGCTCCCAAAGAAAAGAAAATGACCCCAAAATACTCACTTCAGTTGAAAAGGAGAATCAACCCACCAAAGCCGAATTCTGAGTGGCTTAGCTTACCATTTCGGCATCAGCCTTTCCACATTTCAAATTCCACATTTTCCACCCTTAATTCTCTCCTAAAATCTCTCCACCATAATCTCCTCAACCACCAATTCAAATTCCACAACAACTCTGCAGTATTTCGGTCAAACTCTACTATCCTCATGGCATAGGAAGCAAAATAAAACCCTCATTGCGAAAACTGGGACTCAAACTTCATACTTCAGGCACTAGCAACACGCTACTTATCCTCTGGGCCAGCAGGCTCTTTTCCAGCAGGCTCTTTTCTGTCATGTTTTTCCCTTATTTACTTAAAAGCCTACTGCCTAGAGACAGTGCTTATTCCTTAAAAAACAAAACTTTTTGCACTTGCTTAGGCTTGAACCCAAGACTTCTCAAACTCTTCCCAGAACACTTAACCACTGAAGCAGACAGATTTTTGTGTCACATTCTTACACAACTAAATGTTTATGAGCAGCTTCCTGATTGTTCCCATACTTAAGACCTAATACTTCTAGGCCTAAAATTTGGGGCGTTACAATTCACCCCTCCTTAAAGAAATTTCGTCCCCAAAATTTTCAACTAACAGATCAGTCGCATCACACAGACTACACCACTACGCTCCTACTGCGCGTTTTAGTTCCAAAACATTATCACCTTATCTTAAGTGATTCCAGTACAGTCTATAGATTAACTGGGACAATGCGTCAATGCAATCCTCGCATCCAGATTAGGCATATCACTAGATGGTCGCATTTTATCTGAATTAACAGTTGTCTACAGATCAGTTTACAGTTCCAATTGTTTATTAATAGATATTTTATGGAGACAGTATCAAAAGTATGGAATTTTATTTCCGCACAACGCAGTGTCTATCGGTGTCTATCGGTTACTACAGTTTCTAGTTTACCCTAATTAGAGTATTTCAGTACATTCTAGCACCTACAATAGTCTCAATAATCTTACCTATGGCAGTTTCAATCAAATTCAAAATATAGTTTTCAGAGAGAACTTATAGAATCGGCGCCGGAGATTCGGTGTACCACACATTCAGTAAAACATTTCCCTGTATTTTAAATTATTTGAAACAGGTTTTTTTTCAAAATTTCTAGTTAAAAAAAAACCTAAATCCACAGCCGAGTTTTGCAACCTGACTCTGATACCACTAAATGTAACACCCCAAACCTGGCCTGGACGTTATGGCCGAATTCAGCAATGTCACATTGAAGTGTTTTTCGTATCGTTTGAAAAGCCAAATCTTTATTAAGCCTCTTTGTGTGATCTAAAAGATGATTTTAAAACTCGCGTCGCTATCAAAAGTATTTACTTTAAAACGTTATTAATTTCAAAATCTCATTTGTAGAGAAAGCTTTTTAAAAGAGCTACGTACTAGCATTTACTTGTAAAATGTAGTTTTCTTGTGCTAGCTCTTAAAACCGTTTACGTATTCGTGGTATTTTTGAAAACATTTATCTTTTTGAAAACTTGCGTGCTTTTCCTACTGTTAGCAGTACTAAAGCAAAACAAATATAAATCCCCAAACTAAAAATAAAATCCAAAGAGGCCTTATTACACAACCAAATACCCAAATTAAATTACTTAATAATTAAAAGACCAATATGGGAGCGTAAGCTGTTGTGTGGCCAACTTCGAGTCCTTCGCAGCACCAATCCGCCTAAAGATTACCTGCGTCGTAAGCAGAAGGGTGAGTTTACAATAACTCAGTGCGTAATCCCTTAATAAACAAATAGTCAAACATACAATGAGCAAATACAGTCGGGCCTAAGCCCTTTTCAGTAACAATGACAATATTAGTTTGGGCTTTATCCCATTTCAGTATATAAATAGTCATATGTTTGGGCCTTGGCCCATTGTAGTAATAGTAAATAGTGCAGAAATAGTAAACATTATACAAGTTCTACCCATCCAACCTCTACACTCCATCTCCGTCCAACCGTACACACCATGTGGGGATAAAATCAACCCACCCATCCCTACACAAAAAATATAGCATCTTTGCAAAGACTAAACAAGATTTTTGATGAGAGTCGCCAAGATAATAGCTTAAAGCCATCAGTGATTTGTAGCAGAGCTACCAGTACAGAACACTTCCTCCAATCATATATAAACCCATCCCCATGCAATGCATCATGCAGCGTGTCATGTCATATCATAACATTATACATGTACTCAATACAATTACAAATAGCATGGTAAATATAAACATACATCACATAGGGGCAAAACAGTCATCTTAGCATATAAGGGCAAAATAGCCATTTTACCACACAGGGGCAATATAGTCATTTTTACCATAAAGCCGGTCTAGGTACACTTACCGACCCAATAGTATGTCCACAGTCGTCTCAGGCGACCCGTGTAACCTTAACAGTCAAATAGTGAAAATGGGCCTAAGGCCCATAATACGGGCCCATGTGGGCTCGCACACCCGTATGGCCCACAAGCCCAAAAATGGCCTTAGCCATGTGAACTATACAGCCTCGCAAAATCTTCTCCACACGTCTGTGTGGTTTACCCGTGTGTGGCCCACATGCCCGTGGGCCCACACGGCCCTTTTCGGCTGAACAATACCCAAAGGTGGCCTAAGCTTATGAAATCGCTCATGGTAGCCCTTACGGTCAAACATCCACATTTTACACGTTCGGATTACCACACGAGCCAGCGCATGCTCGTGTAGCGCCAATAGTCATACTTTTTCGGCTTTTGTCGATCTACGTTTATATAACAGTGTGGTTACACACCTGGTTGCAAAAACGTGCGAACTAGCCAACCTGCACTCCAACCTATTACAACAGAAGCTTCAGTTAAATACCTAACAAGCGAGTTGAAAGGAACCCGAGCCAATACTTGTTCAGGGGATTACCTACTACTCGTCTTGATCGATCACACTAACACCATTACAAGAGTTCGCTTACAACCCTTAAAGACTACCTGCATTCGAATCACATCTTGTTACTATTACCATACTCGCAAGTCATTAAACCAAGTTCATAGTAACTTACCAAGAGTGTAAACTTAGAATAGGGGACAGAAGTGATCTACCTACCCGTAAATGCTTACATTTGAACCGAGGCTCAAGATGTAATAATTGTACCCCGTGAGCCTAAACAGAGATGGTGAAAAAGGCAGGGTGTTTAGCTATAAGCCAAGGATTCGACAGCCAGAAGGAAACACTACAACAATAAGGGAGAGATATCCCAAAAACCAAAAGAGTAGAGGTAAAGAGGAGAAGAAGTATACAACACAAGTATTAAAGTGTAGGAAGAGGGAGATGTTGATACCCGAAAGAGTAAAGAAGAGAAGAGGAGTCAAAGAGCACTTTTCAGAACTGAAAACAAAAGAAAATAGAGAGGGGTGATGAGGTATTCAGCCAAGGTAACAAGGTGGAAGGGAAAAAGAATTGAGAGGGAGAAAGGGAAAGAATCGGCCAAAGCAAAAGATGAAAAAGAAGGAAAAAGTGTGAAAATGAAAACCCGAATAAACGTTGCCCAAAATTCTCCAAGCACAATTCGACTCCCAAAGAAAAGAAAATGACCCCAAAATGCTCACATCAGTTACAAAAGAGAATCAACCCACCAAAGCTGAATTCTTAGTGGCTTAGCTTACCATTTCGGCACCAACTCTTCCACATTTCAAATTCCACATTTTCCTCCCTTAATTCTCTCCTAAAATATCTCCACCATAATCTTTTCAACCACCAATTCAAATTCCACAAAAGCTCTACAGTATTTCGATCAAACTCTACTACCCTTACGGCATAGGTTGCAAATTAAAGCCCCCATTGCTCAAACCAGTACTCGAAGTTCAGACCTCAGACACTAGCAACACGCCATTTATCCCCTGGGCCAGCAGGCTCTTTTCTATCATGTTTTTCCCTTATTTACTTAAAAGCCTACTGCCTAGAGACAGTGTTTATTCCTTAAAAAACAAAATTTTTTGCACTTGCTCAAGCTTGAACCCAAGTCTTCTCAAACTCTTCCCAGGACACTTAACCACTAAAGCAGATAGATTTTTGTGTCACATTCTTACACAACTAAATATTTATGAGTAGCTTCCTAATTGTTCCCATACTTAATACCTAATACTTCTAGGCCTAAAATTTTGGGCGTTACAAGTTTAGTTCAAGAGTATATGCTTATGAGTGTATATATATCCGGTTATATAATGGTACTATGGTTTTGAAATTGAATATTACTTTGATAATAGATATATGTATAATCGGCCAGGGTAAAATTTATATATGAAAGTATATGTTGTATATGAAATTGTAAGCTTGAAATTAAATGTGATTATGATAGCATGAATTGGTTTGGTTAAATTGAGTTGATATTGTCATTGAGTTATTTATTTGCTTATGACTTACTAAGTATGACTTACTAAGCTATGATAGCTTACTGTGTGTGTTTATGTTTGCCTCTGTTTTATAGATTTTGGAGACTAGTTACGAGCTCAGGGATCATTAGGAAAGTCTATCACCCTATCGACTGTTTTTGGTACTTTATAAGTTTGAACTTGAACCTATGGCATGTATAGGCTAGATTATATTTGGATAATATGTTATGTGAGTATAAGTAACTTTAGTGAAGTTTATATGTGTTTTATGCATTGAAAATGGTTGGTGATTTTGGATGTGTGTTTGGTTGATTCAGCTATGGTTCATGCATAGATAAATATATATGTGAACTTGGTTGTTATGTTTGGTTAAGGTGTTATTATGTGATTTGGTATTAAAGAATATTTGGTTATGGCATATAGGTGAAATTATAGTTGGATATATATATGATTGAGTAATATGCCTAATGATTGGTTTTAACTTGATCATGTTCAAAGGTAATGTGTATTTTAATAATATAAGATATGTGTGAGATATGCATGTTATCATGAATGGATGTATTCGGCAATGAAGATTGAAAATGGATTATTATGTGAAATGTGGTACATGTTTTGTTAAGCTATGAGATGACTTTGCTATATTATGATTTTGGTTATTTGGTGTGGTTCATTATTGACATAAAATTTGACATAAACTTTGTCTTGTAAAATTTGCTTGGAATTGGTAATTGATGTGCATGCATATTCAACTAATGATAGATAAATTAGATATGTATGCAAATGACATGTTTATTTGTGGTTTGATATTTAAATTAACAAGTTGGCATTTGTATTCGGTTATTAAATGGTAAATTTAACTTAAAATTGAATGGTGGGATTGGTATGACTAAAAGGGTTAATTTTGATAGTTGAATAGGTGAGCAAATGAATTGGTTGTGTATTTGTAATTTTGTCAATATGCTAGAACATAAATTTTGGTATGTTTTGACTTGGTAATTATGCTTAGAAATGGTTCATAAGTTGTTTGAATATATGACGGTTAGACATATTATTTAGCTTGCGAATTAGGTGATATGACTTAACATTTGTGTTTTAAAATGGTTTATATTGATAAGGTAATATGCGCATGAATTCTTAATGTAAAAGAAGTATATTTGACCATATGAATAGTAATTTATGCTATAAGATAACAAAATGGTTATTGCAAATACAATAAAATTATTTTGTGCTTTGTGTATTAATGATTCAAGAATTGTTTAATTGAAGTTACAAAGGTAAGCTTTCGAATATGATCTGAGTGATTGTGTGAATGTATGAAAGTTGTATCTTTTTTGGTAATGCCTCGTAACCCCATTCTAGAAACGGATATGGGTTAGGGATGTTACAATGCTGAAAATATGATAAGTTTAAAATGAAAACACTCTAGATAGTGTATATTGAGACTGTAGCAAAACTGATAGTTTACGAAAACCATTTTGAATTACTGAAACTGTTTACATAAGACATCTGCTAATAAATATCGAAACTATAACTGATTCGTAAAACTGTTAATGTAGATAAAATCTTGAATCTGCAATGAGCGAACGAGGTATCTGCGGATAAGGTATTAGAGGCCGAGGTAGAGGCCATAGAGGGGCTCGAGCTGAGTCCACTTCACTAGGTAGTATGCCAAATCTGGACACAAGTGAGACGCCAGTGTCGCCTGCTACGGAGACTGGGTCTCAAGATCATATGGCTGGGGACGACGTATTGTCCTAGGCTATGTTAAGGATATTGGAGAGGGTCGTTGGGCCTAATATTGGATCTGCGGGCTATGTGTCGATTACAGAACTATTCTAATCCAATAGAGCTGAGTTTTTTAGGGGTGTCATTAGAGTCGCCCCTAATGTGGCTGAGTATTGGATTGAGGCCACGGAGAGGATCATGAATGATCTATATTGCACCCTTAAGTAGAAATTAAAGGGTGCAGTCTTGCTGCTGCGTGATGAGGCTTATCAGTGGTGGCTGACTGTTAAGGAGGGCACTCAGCCCGAACGTCTGACTTGGGAGATCTTTAAGACCATATTCAGAGGAAATATGTTGGAGCCAGTTATGTGGACACTCGTAGGAGGGAGTTTTTGAATCTTACTCAAAGGGATCGATCAGTGGCTGAGTTTCTAAAATTGAGCTGCTTTGCGCGATGTATGGTGGCATCGAAGTATGAGAGGTGTGTCCGTTTTGATGATGGCCTCAAAGATAATTTGAGAGTTTTGATAGCTCCACAGAGGGAGAGAGATTTTTCTGTTCTGGTCGAGAAGGCGAAGATTGCCGAGGAGGTTAAGCACACTGAGCACCACAATAGAGATAGAGAGAAGGGTAAAAACAAGAGGGATTCAGAGCCCTCGAGCTCTGTACAGAGGCTTAAGAGAAAGGGCAGATTTGATAGGCCAATTAGAGCTCGGCCCCCTGTTGCTTCTACTGGATTACAACTGTATAGAGATTGTGGTAGACGCCATTAGGGCGAGTGTTAGAGGAGGACTGGGGCGTGTCTGAGGTGTGGATCATTAGATCATCATATTAGGGAGTGTCCATTGAGGGCCGATCAGATAAAATCTCAGGGTACTAGTACTGCACAGCCACAAAGGGTAGCACAACAGCCAGTGAGAGGACGTGGTCAGGCTAGGGGTAGTAATGGTATGGGCCATGGACAGAAAGCACCAACCAGAGGTGCTGGACAGACTGAGGAGAGGCAACCTACTTTAGTTTATGCTGTACGTCGTCAAGAGGACAGAAATGCTTCTGACGTCATCACCGGTACGTTCCTAATTCTTGATGTACCATATCTTGCATTGATAGACATATGGTCTACTCACTCATACGTAGATAGCAAGATATCAGAAAACTTGGGGATTTTGGTTGAGAGCACTACGAGTGAGGTTACTGTACTGAGTTAGTTGGGGCAGTCTATGAGGGTTAATAAGCTATTCATAGATGTACTGTTAGAGGTTTAAGGGGCGACCTTATTGGCTGACCTAATGGAGCTTCTCTTTGGAAAGTTCGATCTAACTTTAGGGATGGATTGGTTGGTCAAGCACTGTGTCAGTCTGGACTGTGCGACTAAGAGGGTTGTCTTAAGAACTGAGGAGAATGATGAGGTAGTCGTGATTGGAGAATGGCAGAACTACTTATCTAACATGATCTCTGCACTGGTAGTTGAGAAACTAGTTCGTAAGGGATGTGAGACGTACTTGGGCTACGCAAGTGTTTCCGCTTCTAGGTACTCTACTGTAAAGGATATCCACATTGTAAGGGATTTTCTAGATGTCTTTCTTCAGGAACTACAGGGTTTACCTTCGAATCGGGAAGTAGAGTTTGGGATTGAGCTTCTTTTGGTACAGCTCTGGTGTCTATCACTTCTTATCAAATGGCAAAGAAGGAGCTTACAAAGCTCAAGGCTCAGATTCAGGAGTTGTTGGATTGTGGGTTCATCCACCCTAGTGTGTCTCTGTGGGGAGCACTGGTACTATTTGTTAAGAAGAAGGATGGATCCATGAGGATGTGTATTGACTACCTGCAACTGAATAACCTGACCATTAAGAACAAGTATCCATTACCAAGGATTGATGACCTGTTTAACCAGTTTCGAGGAGCTTTGGTATTCTCTAAGATTGATCTCTAGTCTGGGTACCATCAGTTGAGGGTTAAGGAGGCTGACGCACATAAGATCGTGTTTAGGACTCGTTATGGTCACTACGAGTTCCTAGTGATGCCATTTGGACTGACTAATACACAGGTAGCTTTCGTGGATCTGATGAACTGAGTATTTCAGCCCTATTTGGACTAGTTTGTGGTAGTGTTCATCAAAGATAATTGGTTTACTGGAGGACTGAGGAGGACCATGATGAGCATCTTAGGATTATTGTTCAGATTTTGAGGTAAAAGTAGCTCTATGCTAAGTTTAGCAAGTGCGAGTTCTGGTTACGTGAAGTAACTTTTCTGGGTCATGTGGTTTCTACTGAGGGGATTCGAATGGATCCTCAAAAGATTGAGGCTATATTGGATTGGAAGCAGCCTAAGAATGTGTTTGAGATCCGCAACTTTCTTGGGCTAACAAGTTACTACCGACGGTTTGTGGAAGGTTTCTCACTGATTGCAGTACCTTTAACTAAGCTGCTACGTAAGGGTGTACTGTTTGTCTAGATTGATGCATAGCAAGGGCCTTCGAGAAGCTCAAGACTGTATTGGCTGAGGCTCCTATTCTGATACAACAGGAATCTAGAAAGAAGTTTGTAGTGTACAGTGTTTCATCGCATGTTGGTTTGGGTTGCGTGCTAATGCAAGAAGGTAAGGTTGTGGCATATGCATATCATCAGCTTAAGATACATGAGGTTAACTATCTGACGCATGATTTGGAATTGGCCGCCATGGTTTTCGCTTTGAAAATTTGGAGGCACTATTTGTACGGTGAGAAGTGCATTATATATACTGATGACAGAAGCCTTAAGTACCTCCTGACTCAGAAGGAGTTGAATCTTAGGCAGCGTAGATGGATTGAGTTGCTTAAGGATTATGACTATATCATTGAGTACCATCCTAGCAAGGCCAATGTGGTGGCCGATGCATTGAGTCGTAGGGCTGTGACCGATCTAAGAGCGATGTTTGCTCAACTTAGCTTGTTTGATTATGGGAGTTTGTTGGTTGAGTTGCAAGATAAACCAACTTGGATCAAGCAAATTAAGGGTAAATAACTAGAGGATGAGTTTTTGGGTCTTCAGTTTTGAAAGATTGAGAGTGGTCGTACTACGAACTTTAGGGTGAACTCTGAGGGTGTGTTGTGTTTTCGGCCCTAAATATGTGTGCCGAATGATTCTGATTTAAGACAGTCTATACTGAGAGAGGCGTATAGTAGCCTTTATGTTATGCACCCTGGTAGGAATAAGATGTACCGAGATCTTCAAGAGTTGTATTGGTGGCCCGGATTGAAGCGAGAGGTTACTAATTTTGTTGCTAGATGTTTAACATGCCAGCAGGTTAAGGTTGAGCATCAGTTGCCTTCGGGTTTGCTATAGCCGGTTAAGATTCTGTTATGGAAATGGGAATGAATAATGATGGATTTCGTCAGTGGGTTGCCTTTAACACCCAATAAAAAGGATTTAGTGTGGGTTATCGTGGATAGATTGACCAAGTCTGCACACTTCATACCGGTTAGGATACATTATTCTCTGCAGAAGCTGGCAAAGCTTTATATTTCTGAGATAGTGAGACTGTATGGGGTACCAGTTTTGATTATCTTTGATAAGGATCCTTGCTTCACGTCTCGATTTTGAAAAAAGCTACATGAGGCTCTGGGTTCAAGGTTGGGCTTCAGTACTGCGTTCCATCCTCAGACCGATGGTCAATCAGAGAGGGTGATTCAAATACTGAAAGATATGTTGAAGAGTTGTGTTATTGATTTTCAAGGCAGTTGGGAGATTATCTACCGCTAGCAGAGTTTGGTTATAATAACAGCTTCTAGTGTATCATTCAGATGGTACCTTACAAGGCACTGTATGGTCGTAAGTGTCGTACTCTTTTGTATTGGACTGAGTTGGGCGAGCGTCGATTTTTGGGTCCTGAGTTGATTTTCGAGACTGGGGATAAGGTTTGACTGATTATGGATCGTTTGAAGGTGGCTTCTGATAGACAGAAATCTTATGCAGATCTGAAGAGACGCGAGATTGAGTATTTTGTAGGAGACTTCGTATTTCTCAAGGTTTCGCCGTGGAAAAAGATTCTGAGGTTCGGTCATAAAGGCAAGCTGAGCCCTAGGTTTATTGGGCCGTACCAGATTATAAAGCGAGTGTGACCGATCGCTTATCTGTTGGAGCTACCTCCAGAGTTAGACCGTATTCACGATGTGTTCCACATCTCGATGTTGAGGTGCTACTGCTCTGATCCCTCGCATATTGTCCCTATTGAGGAGATTGAGGTTAGGCCAAATCTGACCATTGAGGAAGAGCTGGTTCAGATTTTGGCTCACGACGTAAAAGTTCAGAAGAGGAAATCTATTCCTTTAGTGAATATGCTGTGGCAGAATCATAGCACTGAGGAGGCTACGTGGGAGCCTGAGGATGCGATGTGTCAACAGTATCCTTATTTGTCCTGATCAGGTAAATTTCGAGGCCGAAATTTTTTTTAGGGGGTAGAGTTGTAACATCCCAAATTTTATGTTTCTTAATTGATAAATGTGTATTTGCTTCAGTGGTTAAATGCTCTGGGAGTGTCTGAGAGGTCTTAGGTTCAAGCCGTGGCTTTGGCAAAGTTTGGTATTTTTCTGACTTAAGCCTTGTGCTAGTCTAGCAGGCTTAAATTTAATTACTTGTAATTTCATATCAGAATAGGCCTACTGGTCTGCTGGTTAAATAGAGTGTTAGTCTACTGAAGGTCCTGTGTTTGAATCCCTGGGATGTTAATATTTTTGTTCTGTTCTAGTAGAGAGTTGTGCCGAAGTTAGATTCTAAATAGTGGAGAGTTTGCTGGAGAAAAATAAGGGGAATTGGGATAGGGAGTTATTAGAAGTTTTCTTTTTGGTTATCATTTTGCAAAATTTCGACAGTCTTTTCCCCCTCTCAAACTTCTGACTTCGTTTTGCTGTCTTTTTGTCTCTGACTTTTCGCGACTTCTGATTGGGTCGTTCGGTAAATCATCGTTATTGTATTCGTGGATTTTTTCAACTGGCAAGTGATCTTCTTCAACCTTTGCTCGTGGTTTGGGCTTTAGTAGTGATAGCCAATGATGGATTATCGTTGAACTCTATGTTAGGTGAAGATCGGAGTGCTAGGGCTTTCCAATCAGTACGTACACGTTGGAGATAGTTTCGCTCGTCTTAAGGTATCGCAGTCTCGGGAATCATTTTAGTATCAATCGAGACTTGGTGTGTACTGAAACACAAAAAATAGGGTTTGGCAGAAAGCCAAAAAACCCCAAGGGCGTGTGATCGTCCGTATGGTAGGTTGTGTGCCCTAACACGGGTGTGTGATCAACGAGGCTAGGCCGTGCGTGTAAGACACTACTGTATGATGGTCAAGTAGGCCGTGTGCAACACACAGGCATGTGGAATTCTGGGCCAGGCTGTATGATCCACACGGCCAAGGCTAATTTGGGACGTGTGGGCTATACGGGCGTGTAAGCCCATTTTCACTGAATTGATTGTTAAGGTTGTACAGGTCACCCAAGTTGACTGTAAACTTATTGTAGGGTCAGTAAGCATTACTTAGACCCCTAATTGAGTGAAATGAATGATTGATGGATATATATTGAGTATGATGATAATATGCATGTATACATTTACTGATTATATTGATATCATGAGATAGCATGTCATGTATTATATGTTGTATTGCATGGGGTTGGGTTGATTTTATTTGGAGGAAGTGTACTGAAAGGCTCTTAAGCCTAATATACTGGCAGCTCAGCTGCAAACTATTATTTTGTGCCGTATTCGATACTACCTAGAGTGTAGGGATGGGTGGGTTGATTTAATCCCCACATGGAGTGTAGGGTTGGAAGGAGATGGTGTGTAGAGGCTGGTTAGGTAGGACTTTGTTACTGAATATTGTATATCTATTATTGATACTGTGATGGGCTAAGGCCATTGTACATACTAATACTGATACTGAAAGGGGCTTAGGCCTATTTTTGACAGTGCACTGTGATTACTGTTGTTTGTTTTCTGTGGGATTACACACTGAGTTTACATAAACTCACCCCTCTCTGTTTAATGTGCATAGGTAATCCCCAGACCTAAACGGATCAGGCGGCGAAGGACTCGATGGTGACCACAGTTTTTGGACTTTTACGATTTATAATTTATGATTTATGGTTTTAGTTACCGCCGTTTATTTGGATGTAATTTGGGGACTTTTTGGGACTTTTGCTTAAATTTGGTTTTTATTTATTTTTATGGATTTATAACTACTAGACATAGGAAAACTCAGTTTTTGAAAAGGCAAAGTTTTCTTTAAACATAAGATTTACTCAAAACGGTTTTAAAAGCTTCCGCAACGAATTTTGTTTAAAAAATCGATTAAACGAGTAAGGATTTTGGAATTAATAAGAGATAATAAAAGTAATTAAATGGAAATGGATTTATCATAGAAACTTAGTTTTCAAGCACCTTATCATGTGACATTGCCAGATTCGGCTATAACGTCTAGGCGGGTTTGGGGTATTACATGACATCTGTTAATATGTGTCAGTACGTGATATGGTTAAGGTATATGAAAAACTTATGTATGGCCTGTGTTCTGATAACATTGAAAGTATAATTACGTGTAAAAACATGCGTGACATCTATATGTGGAATAACTGTTAGTATAAGCATGGTAAGTAGGATTAATTTTGCATAGGCAATATTATATGGCATGATCTGTAAAAAAATGTTTAGGTATGCACATCATACCATTCATGTGATATGTATGTATGTTATTATGATTATGCATGTGCATTGAGGTGGATTTTGATGTAATGAAGGAAATGTTTTTTGGCAGTATTACTGCAATTCAGTCTGTTAAGCCGCAATATCTGTTTGGCACCTCAATTGCACCATTATGAGTGACATACCACCACGACCCAATGTGATTGGATGGATGGACTCTTGAAGTACTATTTGGTGTGATTGGTTGGACGGAGTTGGTGTGTAGTAGATGGGGGTAGGATTGTTCTAATTTGTTATGACATTTTGATATGATATATGTTTATGGAAATATGACATTATGATATGATATATGTTTCTGGTAATATGACATACTGATCTGATATTTGTATATGTCTACATCATAAATAAAATTCTCTTATGATATTTACATTTGTGCATGTTATAAGTAAAAATTTTGTTTGTGTGCCAAGTCATACACTATTACACCCCCAAAATAGAGCCTAGGCGTTTTAGGGGTATTTTAGGAATTTTGCCCTATATGAGCTCAAAATTTCATAAGGTTGGTATTAGATAATGTTTTTGACAATGGTTTCATAAAGTTAAGTCAATTACTAAAAATGAGTTTTTATGAAGCTAATTGCCCAAAATTTTAAAACTAACCTAAAACCCCCCATTCATAGCTTGTTTCACAAAAAAAGCTTTGCTCTCTTCTTGCTGGTGCCGTTTTTGCTCTCTCAAGTCCTCTTCATCGATTTTGGTTCCTAAATCTTCTCCCTTTTGATTTTTTTTCAATTCTCAAGCCATTTATCTTCAAAATATTCCAAGAAAACACCAAAAAACCCACCAATTTCATCATTTTCTTTAAGTGTGGGTTTCTCGGGTTTGTGCTGAAAACTCAATTTTTCTTCCCTCGAAGGTAATCAATCATCTTCCTATTAGTTTTAAATGTTATTTAGTTCTTTAAACTAAATTTTTAGCTATTAAAACACATGTTTTAAATAAAAAGCCAAAAAATGGGTCTTTAATGGTGAATTTCGAGTTTGTGGATAAAAACTTTTTAAAGTGTTTTTCAATTAGTTTTAACCTAATTAGAAGCTTTCTAAAGTAAATTTGAAGTTTCATCAAAGATTTCTTGGGTTTTCATGAATTTTCATTGTTATGGCCAAAACTTTTCGAAAATTTTCAATACCTTAAAACGTGTAGTTTTGTGCAGTTTAAAGGTTGAGAATTAGTTGTAGGTGAATATGAAGATGAATGAAACTCGTTTTGTACAAAAAGATTAAGTGTAGACTGAGTAAGTCAAATTTTAATTTTGTCATGCTAAAGGGTTTAGTTATATGAGAATGTAGTTTAGGATTGTATTTTGGTCGGTTTAAGTGAGCTCTTGGCTGTTACTTGACTGTCTATATGGTGTGATTGTTGTGTGTGAAGCCTAGGATTCATTAGAGCTTACTATGAGTTGAAGGAAGAGTTAGTTCAAGCTCTCAATTTTCGGCGAAAGCTGATAATCGGTGAGTGTTTTAGATTCACTGCTCGTAGATGATTCTTTGTGTATTTGGGAATTTAGAGGTAGCTTAAATCTCTACTCTAAATTCTGAGTGTAAGTGTTCTCGCACCAATGACTAAATATGAAATATGTTTGTTTGTGAAATTGTGAAATCATGAACATATATGAGATGCTATGATATATGCTATGAGCTTATGTTGACCGTTATGAAAGTGAATATGATAGTATGTTATTCATGCCATGATAGTAAATATGAGGGTATGTTGTCATGCCATATGTAAGAGATTACATTGTGTTAATAATGTGAATATGCAGTGAATATGTGCGGAAAATCGATAAGTAAATATGCGATATTAATATGGATATTTTGGCTTTGTAACTTAATGAGATCGTTGGATATAGTTGACATGCTATAGGATTGTGAGTACTCACTTATATATGTTGTGATATATAGGGTGTTAAGGTCCAGGGATAGTTTTGGAAAGATAAGGGAATGTGAGCCAAGCTTTATTTACTAGGATATGCATCTATGGTGTGTTGGAGAGCGTTGGCTATATGCTTTACTTATGGGATATGTTTGACTCTACGAGTCTATGTCAAGTGTGTTGGAGATTCATGTATCCGATGAGTGGTGATAGAGTCATAAAATCAAGAGCCAAATTATCATAGACTGTGACTAAATGTGATTGTATGTAATTTTATGTGCTTATATGTGATTGATATGTGTCGGAATATCTATATATATGCCTAAACATGTGTAAAGGAATGCATGGAATATGATCAAATATGTTAACTATGGAACTTAGTTAATGACATTTTGGGAATATGCTATATGTTGTTTGGTTGATGCATGATGACTTCTTTGCGTAGTGGTTGTTCTAGGCATTCACTGAGCTTGTTAAGCTCACCCACTCCATTTTATCCTTTGCAGAGTAGTTGCGTTCTAGGTGTGAGCGGTGTGGCCGTTAAGGGATTAATCTAAGCCATTGTTTATTCATTATAGTAGGTGTTTTGCTTATTCTAGTTCTAGGGAATAGAAAGGTTGTTCTAGGGAATAAAAAGGTAATGTGGTAGACATTTATATCGGCTTGTTAAGACATATTTGGGATTATATGCATATTATGTATGTTTGGAAGCATGTGAACTTGGATATGGTATTTGGACTATTGTTTTAGACATTTTGATGCTTATATGTCTAGGTGAATGAAGCGCGATGTTTAGGGATTGAGTTTGAATGATTTAAATGATCTTATATGCTGAATTTTTGTAACCTGAAGCAGAAGTATCGATATTAGGGCTTTTAAAATGATACCTTTATATTTTTGAAAGTGCAGGAAGTCAGAATACCAATTTGGTATCGATACCTTAGCCCAAGTATCGATGCTCGGGGTGTAATTATTGATACCTTGCAAAAGGTATCGATATTTTCCTACTTTTTGAAATTTGGTGAGAAACAAAATGCTAGTTTGGTATCGATTTGCCAAGTGGCATCAATACCACTTAAAGAAATATTGATACCATAGAGACAGTATCAATACCTACGTAACATTTTTTGGAAAATTTGATAAGTGGTCCTAATGCATGGTTAATGCCTATGTTATGCTATTTTATGAATTCTTGGCATGGTTTATCAACAAAAAGTGAATGTATAGTTTATAATTCATGATAATTCTATGTTATTATTAATCGAAAAAAAAAGATGCATGAGAAATAACATGTCATTTTAGATGAACAAGTAGTGAGACGATGGTGTGGCATCTCACTATTCAGCTTAGCGTCCAAGCCGGGTATGAGGTGTTACACACACTGGGCTTTTAGCTCACTCATTTGTTTAATACATTTCAGGTGATCTTCAGACTTATGACTGGTCGACGTGTAGGAGCTCAGATTGGTTTTCCACATAAGATGGTTTGAATTATTTTAAATAAGATTTTTGGACTTTTGATTTTTGGAATAAGTTTTCGGATTTGGCTTTGTTTTTGAGTTTTTAATTTGTTTGTCGATTTTTGGTATTCTTAAATGTAGAACTGGTAAACCATACGAATTTGAGATATTGGAAATTGGTTTTCAAAACTTAAAAAATCTGAAAATATGTAACACCCCAAACCCGACCTGGACGTTACGGTCAAATTATGAATGTCACATTACACATGAAAACAAAATTTCCTCATTTTGGCAGAAACTCTTTAACTCGAAAGAAAACAAGTTTAATTAACCCGTAGATGACGTACCATTTTCTAAAACTCACGAGTACGTTGAAGAAAACCACATTTGTTAATTTTACCAAAACGTATTGATTTTACTTACTTCATTTGTGAGATAAAACAGTTAAGCAAATTTTGATTAAACTTGCAGTGCAAAACATTATAGTAAATCAATTTTATAACCATGGTTCATTTTAAGTTGTCTTGAGTTAAGCGTCAATAAAAGTTTAAAACTTTTGCAAAAAGAAATATCAAAAAATCTAAACATCCCAAAAAAAATTAAAATGTCTGAAAATCCAAAAAGCCCATATAAAAAAAAGAAAAAGAAAGAGTCCAAGGTATACTTAAACCGAAAGAGTGAAATCTAAGTTCCAAAGTCGCCATCTAACCCTATGTCTGAGGATCACCTACAATAAAATAAACAAATGCGTGAGCTTAATGCCTAGTGTGTGATTTGGCCCATTTATCATTGTATATATACACATATATCAAAGTCTATCAAAGCATAACAAATTTCATTATGGAGCATATAATATATCATATCTAATCATATCATATCATATCTCATATCATTTCATATCGTTGCCCCTATTCGCTACACACCATTTTCGTCCAACCAATCACACTAATTAGGACCACAAGAGTCCATCCATCCAATCACACCAATATGTGGCGGTATGCCATTCATAAATATGTAGTTGAGCTGCCAGGCAAAAATTTTGTGGTCTAGTCGCCATTGTTACAGTAAAAATTGCCAATAACACTTCCTCCATCATGTTTGATTGCACCCCAAAACATAGACATAAACATGGTCATGATGTCATTCATACATACATACATACATACATACATACATACATACATACATACATACATACATACATACATACATACATACATACATACATACATACATACATACATACATCACAAGTCCTACGACATGCATACACATATCTTTTCTTATAGAGAACATAGCACAACATATAGTTTATACACAATAAAACTTAACATATTTCATAGTCATACCTTTACATATATATGTACTAAAACTTACAGTTATTTGGACCTACATGATACCCATAGACCCAATTTTGAGTCCCTTATTCGGCCCCTAATTGGGCATTAAAATTGGCCCAAAAGGCTTACACTGCCCAAAAAACTAGCTTGTCTGGTCCACACAGCCTACCAACATAGGTTGTGTAATCACACGCGGTTGTGTGCTCTATATGGCTTGGCACATGGCCAACCATACAGCTGTGTGGCGCACACAGTCTACTACACAGCCTAGCAAATGGTCGTTTAGTGCTGGGTAGTTTCGAAAACAACCCTTGTTTCGCAATTTTCTCAAGTTCTGAGCGATACTTCAGGTTAGTTTACACACCTAATTCGAGTTTTGACAAAACACACAATTGAGCACTTTGAATCCTACAAACAACACCAAAATGCAAGGATTAAAACCTCAATTTTGTACAAAAAAATTCACTTTTTTCCTAAGGAAAATAGTCCTGAATTTCACATAGCACACCTACCACGAGATTAACAACAACTCAAGCCGTTAATAGAACTTAGTTAGTTGGAGGCTATTCTAGCACCACACGTTCCTCTCTTAAAAAAAAGGATTCTACAATAAATAAAACTTCATCACAAGGAAAAATCCAAATCAAACCCCTAAAGCTTTTTATAACAACTCATTACAGAATACTTAGGCAAAATCGGTCGATAAACTAATGGCACGATGAAATGTAGAGCAGGGGAGATGATAGAATACAAGAATAAAGTTTCAAGAAAAAGAAGTAAGTAAAGAAAAGAAGAACAGGAACAAAAGGAGAATGGAAGCAAAAATAATGTGAAAAAAAGCTTGGGGCAAATGGAAACAGGAGCAGAATTTTTTTGGAATATTTTGGATAAAATTTGAAAAATAAAATCTAAAATCAAATAACACTTACCCACTCCCCACAAATACCCACCAAATCAGATACAGATCCCTGAAGACACTCCCCTAAAAATAACTTCGTTTTGCTTGCATAAGGGATCAAACATAGGACCAAAGAGTTTACAGAAGCTCAACCACTGAACCAATAGGCTCATTCTTGTCAATAAGTTAATGAAATTAAAAGATAAAAACAAAAACTTAAATTGGGCATAATTCAAAATTAAATAATAAAATCTCAAAACATGAGAATCAAACTCAGGGCCAAAAGCAGATTTGCAAGACACTTAAACAACACACCAAATCAAATTAGTTGACAAACTTTAACAATTTAAACACAAGAAAATTGGGGAGTTACAACTTTTCCCTCTTAAAAGAAATTTTGACCTCCAAATTTTACTTGAGTCAAAGAGATAAGGATATTGTTGACACAATGAGTCCTCTGGCTCCCAAGTGGCCTTCTCGGAACCATGATTCCTCCACAGCACCTTAACTAACGGAATGGTCTTCCACCTCAAGACCTTAACCTCATGATCCAGAATCTGTATTGGCTCCTCCTCAAAAGACAACTCTAGCCTTAACTCAATCTCCTCCACTAGAACCACATGAGAAGGATCACATTGATAATGTCTCAACATGGATACGTCAAAGACATCATGGATGTGATCCAACTCAGAAGACAACTCTAACTGATAGGTGACTGGCCCAAATGCCTCAAAACCCGATACGACCCAATGAAACGAGGGTTTAACTTGCCCTTACAAACAAATCTGAGAACCTTCTTCTAAGGAGACACCTTAAGGAAAACACAGTCCCCCACCTCTAACTCAATATCACATCTCTTAAAGTCCGCGTAAGACTTCTATTTATCAGACGCAACCTTAAGTCCATCTCGAATAAAACGAACCTTATCCTCGGTCTCAGCCACTAACTCAGGACCCAAAACCTTCCTTTCTCCCAACTCAGTCCAACGAAGTGGAGTGCGACATTTCCATCTATACAGTGCCTCATAAGGCGCCACTTGAATGCTAGACTGAAGGCTATTATTGTAAGCGAATTCAGCTAGCAGCAGAAACTCCTCTCGACTACCTCAAAAATCAATCACACAACTCTAAAGTATATCCTCCAAAATCTAAATTACTCTCTCAGATTGACCATCAGTCTGTGGATGAAATCCTATACTGAAACCCAGTCGAGTACCTAAAGCCTCATGTAAACTCTACTAGAAACAATAAATAAAACGAGGATCACGGTCTAATATACTTGATATCAGAACCCCTTGAAGCCTAACAATCTCAAAGACATAAATCCAAATGAGTCATTCTTAGGAAAATGTCCACAATAACCCAAACTGAGTCCTTTTTAGTGGGTGTCAAGGGTAACCCACTAAGGAAATCCATAGTTACCTGTTCCCATTTCTGCAGTGGAATTTTAATGGGTTGCAGTAATCCAGAAGGAAGTTGGTGTTCAGCCTTAACTTATAGACATGTCAAACAATATGACACAAAATCTATTACCTCACGTTTCAGCCAAGGCCACCAGTGCAACTCTCGAAGGTCACGATACATCTTATTGCCACCAGGATGCATAGCATAAGAGCTATTGTGCGCTTCCTGAAGAATAGATTTCCTCAGATCCACATCACTAGGCACACAAATCTGACCTCAAAAGCACATAATACCATTATTGTTAAACCCAAAGTTTGAAGTCTTACACTCATTAATTTGCTAAACCCAACTAATCAAAGACTCATTTAGAACCTGTTTACTCTTAATCTCATCCAACCAAGACGGTTTAACTTGCAACTCAGCCAGAATCTCACCATCATCGAACAAAAATTGCCCTCAACTCAGACATTGATCGATGACTAAGAGCATCGACCACCTTATTGTCCTTACTCGGATGATACTCTATCGAACAATCGTAGTCTTTAAGCAACTCGATCCAACAATGCTACCTAAGATTCAACTCCTTCTGAGTGAGGAGATACTTAAGACTTTGATGATCGGTGTAGATTACGCACTTCTCACCATATAGATAGTGCCTCCAAATCTTAAGTACAAAAACAACTGCGGTAAACTCGAGGTCATGAGTCGGATAATTACCCTCGTGCTGCTTGAGTTGTCTAGACGCATAGCTACCACCTTACCTTTCTGCATCAGACAACCCAAACCAATATGCAGCACATCACTGTAAATAACAAACTCTTTTCCAGATTCAGGGTAAGTTAAAATGGGTGGCTGAGTCAAAACTGATTTGAACTTCTCAAAGCTTGGTTTTTGCTCAACAGCCCAAACAAATGGAGCATTCTTATATAACAACTTAGTCAAATGAACTCTATCAGTGAAAACCCCTCGACAAACCTCTGATAGTATCTCATTAACCTAAGGAAACTCCAAAATTTGGTCACATTCTTAGGCTACTTCCAATCCAGAATCACCTTTATCTTTTTAGCGTCCATTCAAATATCCTCGGTAGAAACTATATGCCTTAGAAACATAACCTCACTCAACCAAAATTTACATTTTCTTAACTTAGCATATAGTTCCTTCTCACAGAGTATCTGAAGAACTACCTTAAGATGTTCATCATGCTCATCCTCAGTTTTAGAGTAAACTAAAATGTCGTCGATAAATACCATGATGAACTGACCTAGAAATGGCTAAAAAACTTTATTCATGAAATCCTTGAACATTGCTAGAGCATTAGTCAAGCCGAATGGCATAATAAGGAATTCATAATGCCCATAGTTAGTCCTAAAAGTTGTCCTATACACATCAGCCTCCTTAACCTTCAACTGATGATATCCAGTATGAAGATCAATTTTTGAAAACACAAATGCCCCACAGAACTGATCAAATAGGTCATCAATCCTCGGAAGTGGGTACTTATTCTTTATAATCAATTTTTTCAACTAATGATAATCCACACACATCCTCATAGTACAGTCTTTTTTCCTAACAAAAAGAACCGTTGCTCCCCACAGGGACACACTATGTAAAATAAACCCTCTTTCTAGGAGTTCTTGAAGCTACAAATTTAATTCTTTTAGCTTCTTTAGTGCCATTCGATACAGGGTGATGGACATCGACACTGTACCTGGAAGATCTCAATCCCAAACTCAACCTCCCTATCCGGAGGTAATCTTGAAAACCCCTCACGAAAGACATCAAAAAATTCCATAACAGTACAAATCCCTTCCACAGCAGAACCCACATTGCTCATATCATGCACATACGCTAGATATCTATCACAACCCTTAAGAACCAGCTTTTTGGCTATCAGAGTGGAGATCACATTAGAGAGATAATCTTGACACTCGCACACTATCACAACTTCCACATCATCTCTAATCTTAAGGGTTACCCTCTTAGATTTACAATCTAACCCATACCCAAGATCAGGTCGAACTCTTCGAATGAAAACTCCATCAAATCAAATGGAAATACAAACCCCTGAACTTCGAGTGGACACCTCCTATACACTTTACTAACTCAAATAGACTAACCCAAAGGACCAATCACAGAAAATTCACAACTAGTATCCTCAGCCAAAATCTTCAGATTTCCTGATACACTACTAGATATGTACAAATTTGTAGAACCACAATCAATTAATGTAAAATATGGTAAAGAATTCATAAAAAAATGTACCAGCTGTAACACCTCTTACCAGTACCTGAGACCGAGATTAGGTACGAGGCGTTACTGCTTGCAAACAAGATCATCTCGAAAAAACGAGTTATAAAATTTTGTTTCCAATTTAAAACCAATTAAACAAAATCATATGGACTTACGAGGACTAAATTATACGTTATTAGCAATCTAGGACTAAACCGGGGACTATAGAAATAAAATTTCTAGGGTTATGCCTCACACGCCCGTGTGCTTGGGGACATGCTCTTGCCTCACACCCGTGTTGAATTATTGGATTTATTTTCCATTTCGAACCTAGAAGGGTCTTCACACGGGCAAGCACACGCCTGTGTCCTTGGCCTGTGTGCCTCACACGGCTTAGACACGCCCGTGTTCAAAAACTCAGACATTCAGTTTATGATATCATCATTCATTTTAAAGCGTACGGCCAAGGCACACGCCCGTGTTCTAGACCATGTCCTCCACACGGTTGAGACACATGGCCATGTCTTTTCCCGTGTGTTTACTACCTTACAACTAACCTAAAATTTTTGGTGCAGGGGACACACGACCAAGCAATACGCCTATGGGGGTTGACCGTGTGTCACACACGACCTAGACACATGCCCGAGTGTCTATCTATGTAGACCTTTTTAGGGCTATTTTCCAAGCCTTTGGTCACCCTCTAACAACCATACATACTTATAGACTTCACTGGTATTTAACATGGCCTAATTATACTCTTAAACAACCTTGGCACAACTCCTTGCGTGATAACCTCATCTCATTGGTTTAGTACATGTTAAATTATCCTTTTCGTATTAGGGATTAACATAGCACGTTTTACACTTTACACTTAGGCCATATTATAACCATATACCATTATATGCTGTATCCGCTCTCAAGTTATTAGGTCCCATTTCATGCGTCCATTCATGATAAACCCCATTTCATATCTCATGAAACATCTAAACATAAACATGCATCATTAGTAGGTTTACAACCTACATCAATATGAGCCATATCTCATGACCATATACAAAAGAATAAGTATACCACCCTTACATTGGCTACCTATGTAACACCCCCTAACCCCAAACTGTCGCCGAAAAGGGGTTACGAGGCATTATCGGATATATCAAACAATTTACGAATAATTTACAATTAATATAAATTTCATAGTATAATTTAATAAATAAGTCCCCATATTGGCCTCTCGAAGCCCAAAACATGTATTAAAAGTAGAACGGGATTTGTTCGAGTATTCTGGAAAATTTTCATAAATTTTTTTTATAAAAATTTTGACAGTATTTCTGCTTATTCTTACTTAAAACCCCCTGCAATTTCAAACTAAAAACAACCAATACCAATGTTTCAAATTCACCTAACTAATATTTATATCATTAACATAATTTTAACTTAAATAACTATCATAGCTTCATTCAAAATTGATTGAAAACTTCATTCATTTAACAACTTAATGTTCATGTCTCAAAATATCATATACCTTTCTACCATTTCATTTAACAAGCTAAACCTTATAATTCATCCTTCACAACCAAAATAATATACATATTCAAGTGATCACACAACACCTATGTACATGCCACCTTTACCCAAAAGAAAAATACATCACCAAGTTTGTGTTGGAGCCGGGAATGTTCTGGATGCTGAGTCGAGACACTTGACTTTTACTAACCTGCGTACGGAAACAACCGTACGCTGAGTATGGATATACTCAGTGGTATTACCATAATTCAAGTTATATCAACAATAATAATAAAATAAATAAATAAATATCAAATACATAACAATTAATTTCTTATATACTAATTCATACTTTATTATTATTATTATTATTATTTTTACCATTTCCTAATAACAATTAAATTTTATCATTTATAAAACAATGTATTTTTCACAAACTTAAATTTAAATCACTTATGAACATTTAGTTCATACTTTTCTCTTTCTATCACAATTCCAATTTCAACTCATAATTCAATTTTTCACCATATTAACATAACTCGGACTTTGGCAGATACACGGATCCTACCAACCACACCAATATGACACCCAGTGCCTCATCGGATAGTTCGATGACACCCAGTGTCTCATCGGCCTAGTTGAAGTAAAGTGGTACCCAGTACCTCATCGAATCTATCCAAAGTAAAATAGTGACACCCAGTGTCTCATCGACTCGAGGTCGAAGTATTTCTGAACACTTCCAATCCTATGGCATGCTAACTATATCCGACTTAGTCCGACTAGTTAATAGGGTATTTAATTCACTTTCTCTGTTTCAATCAACATTCACATCAATTCCACTTAAATCACAATTTTACTTTCACTTCAAAAATCCACTTTCAAAATCAAATACACTTTCCATTCACCAATCAAAATACAATTCAATACTAACACATATTTCTCATTCAATTCAACTTCCCTTTAAATCCCAATTCTTTTTCAATTCAACAATTCAATCATAATCCAATACTAAAATTTATTTAACAACCATTTCAATTATCATTCAATTCCATAACAACACTTACCCTATAATTTATTTACCAAATACATAATTTAATTTAACATTTAATGAATAAATAAATAATTTGAATTATAGTAATACAAACCCCAATTTTGCGATTACTCCTCGATAACTTTCTCCTTTCCTTTTCGTGCCAATGCTTCAGGTTCTTTGTTGGCTACGAAAATAATAGTAATTTACATTATTATTTACAGCATTAATTATAATAAATAATTAAATTTCTAAACAATTCCTACCTTATTCCCAATTTAATCCTAACTAAACTTACTTACTTTCTTAATCCAATTCACTCTCTTTTTCTATTCAAATTTTGTCTAAACTCATATTTAACTATAAAATTTCCAGCATATTTTCCTAGTTTCGAAATTTCTTTAATTTAGTCCCTATAACATAAAACTTATAGCCTAGTTTTCAATTTAATCCCTTAATCAATTCTAACTTAGAATTCATTCAATTAAATCCCTAATTCCATAATTTGTCCAACATGAACCCTATTTGGAAACATATGAACTCTTGAACTATCAACTTAATTTCATCAAAATCTTCTTTTAAAGCTTCTAAAACATCAAAATTAACTAAAAAGGACTTAATTGACTTACCAAATTAACTCTAAGCTTCAAAAACCCTATTTTCCCTTTTTCTTTCTTTTTCTTCTTTTCTTTCCCCTGTTTCGAATGCTTTTTGTTCTTCTTTCCTTTCTTTTGTTTCGTTTTCTTTTATTTAGTTTACTTATTTATTTAACACATATTATAATATTTTTATTTTAAATATCTATTAAGTATTTAATCATATGCATACAAATGTACACTATCAATACCATAAATTGTCATCATTTAATTTGCTTATCATATAAAAATCTCATAATCTAATTATTTATTTAATAAATATTTTAACTTAATAATAATAATTAATAAATATTTATTTTAACATCATTTACATATTTTACAATTGTACACATATTTAATTCTACATTTGCACCAACAATTTCTTGTATTTGTCATTATTTAATTTGTTTCCCCAAACAAAAATCTCACAATTTAATTATTTAATTAAAAATATCTTTATACTTAAATTATAAGTAATTAAGTATTTAAATTACAAATGTACCAATATAATTTTTACACATGTATATTTTATTACCATACATTTATCAACTATTTAATTTATTTAAAACATAATATCCATTAAATAATCATAATAATTATAAAACCATGATAATAATTAAATATATATAATACATATATTCAAGAAAAATCTTGATTTTTCTTCCATTTACCGCCTCAATTTGTGTAAATGGCTTAATTCTATTTTGGCCCTTTAAACTTTCTTTTAATCTATAATTCAATTTTTACCCCTTATTCAATTTAGTCCTTTTTACTAATTACTCTAAATTAAACTAAATTCACCTAATTAAAACCTAATTAGACACACTACTAAACTCATAAATATTTCTAATAATTATTTTCGAACTTATTTCACTAAGACGAAGGCCCTATAACTCACTTTTCCGGTGCTCGTGAATTTTGGGTCATTACATTTCTCCCCCTTACTAAATTTCGTCCTCGAAATTTACCTGAGAAAAGATGAGGATATTGTGCTCTCATCATTTCTTTCGGTTCCTAAGTTGCTTCTTCAATTTATGATTTCTCCATAACACTTTTACTAAAGGAATCCGTTTGTTTCTCAACTCCTTTACTTCTCTAGCTAATATTTGTACTGGTTCTTGTTCATAAGACAGATCCAGTTGAATTTCAATGTCTTCAGTGGAAATGATATGTGAAGGATTGACCTATATCTCCGAAGCATAGAAACATGAAAAACATCGTGAATCTTTTGTAACTCTGAAGGCAAAGCTAATCGGTAAGCAACCGGTCCAACTCTTTCTACTATTTCATACGGCCCAATAAAACAACCGCTCCCTTTCTCTTCTTTGAAGCAAGTACGACGATTTTCTTTCCTCTTGAAGACGAAATTGTATACCTGCAAGTGGAAACATCAATTCGTCTTTTGATGAGTGGACAATTTATAATATATAAAAGGAATGCGACCAAATTCGAAAAGGAAAATGCATAAATATATTTAGCCACAATTACTAAATTCAATTAAAACAATAAGTTCAATGACCCATTTCTTTGTGGCATAAGCATAGTGATATAAGTAAAAATGGCAAGGAATGGAATGCAAAATACTATATGAATGAAAAGAGATGTCAACACAATATGCATGATAATTTTAACTTAGCCATTCACTTCTATCTAATTAAATGAAATGTAGGAATCGTGAGTAAGATTTTAAACATGAGAAAGATGGTAACTTGTCTAATAAATGAAATTTATGTGATTATCAATATGGAAATAACATGAAAAATATAGATTAATATGATAAATAGCATTATAAATCAGTGAAATAAAAGAAAAAGGAGTAAACAAACGCTAAGGGAAGAGATTGGGCGTCGAGAATGGAGTTGTAGGTGGCGCACGGGCGTGGGAAGAAGGCCGTATGAACTTGCAGTGGCTAGGGTTAAGGTTTTTGAATGGGGAAGAAAGTGAATAGTGCAAGGTATTTATAGATTTTTGGCAGCACGGGCATGGCACACACCCGTGTTCCCTAATTTTTGCCCTTGTGTTTCGCATTTTTCCTATTTGGGCACGTCTGAAATTCGTCCCACGCCCGTGTACCTCGGGCATGTGGATTCACACAGCCGTGTCGCATGACCGTGTCTGGATTCGTTCGCTTCTCCCACATTCGTGTGTGCAAGTCCTACGCCTGTGTTAATTTAATAGGTTCGACCACGGGTATTAGGCACGGGCGTATCGTTCGCCCGTGCTAGTTTCTCAGTTTCAACCACGGGTCTTCAACACGGGTGTGTCACACGCCCGTGTTGTTTTGGCAGGCTCAACCACGGCCACGTCACACAGCCGTGGCGTTTTATCGTAGCCCGTGTTGGGGAAATCCTTGCCCTGTTTTCACACGGCCATAAGAACGCCCGTGTGCTTGGCCGTGTCTTTGTGGAAAACCTGTATTAAAGAGCTCCGTTAGTAAGTTAGATGTTGAAGACTAAATTTTGAAAGAAGTTAATACATTCAGTGCTCGGGTTGCCTCCCGAGAAGCACTTATTTATAGTATAAGCTCGACTCACCTCTCCGTTTGAATGATCATGGTGGTTCGAGGAGTTTATACTCCTTATTCCTACTATCACTCTTAAAATAAGGTTTTAAATGGGTATTGTTTACCTTAAAAGTGTCGAACTTGGGATGACTCACCTCCATCATACCGAATGGAAAAATATTGAGTACCGTAAGAGGGATTTCCTCATTTAGTGTGGTAGTGATAATGTGGGGATCTACGGCATCTAATAAGACTTTATAACCAACCTTAAGTTGATTTGGAGAGGTATTGGGCTTGTTCTGGCGTAGTTTCAATTTATCGTGTGTTCTCGGTTTATGTGTTCGCCATTCATCTAGCTCCTCTACTAATGTTTGACAGTGGCTCATGTACTTCCTTCAGACTTATCTCCTACAAAGTGGGTTGTATCATGTGGTCAGTTTTAATAGAATGGTTTAGACGATCACCTTCAATTTCAGATGCGTTGTTAGAATTGCGAGCTTAAAGGGTGAGTGTTTCGTCTCCTACGCGAAGCGTGAGCTCACCTGTGCCAACATCAATAATTGTTTAAGCAGTTGCTAAAAAGGGGCCTTCCTAGGATTAAAGGAGTATTGCTATCCTCCTCTATGTCTAAAACAATGAAGTCAATGGGAAATATAAATTTATCAATTTTGACTAGCACATCTTCAATAATACCCCTAGGAAATCTTATAGTTTTATCTGCTAATTGAATGCTCATCCTAGTCTGTTTGGGTTTCCCGAGAACTAGTTACTTGAACATTTTAAAAGGCATGTCATTGATACTAGCCCCTAAATCAGCTAATGCATTATTAACATCTAAACAACCAATTAAGCAAGGAATCGTAAAACTCCCTGGATCTTTTAGTTTGTTCGGTAGCTTATTTTTCAGAATAGCTGAGCACACTACGTTTAGCTCCACATGCGACACCTCGTCCAACTTTTGCTTATTTGTTAAAAGCTCTTTTAAAAATTTCATTGTGTTTGGCATCTGCGATAGAGCTTCAATAAACGATAAGTTAATATGTAATTTTTTAAGAGTTTAAGGAATTTACCAAATTGTTCATTTGAGCGATCTTTCCTTGTCGCGTTGGGGTATGGTACACGAGGTTTATATTCGACATTCACTGATTTGTTTGTATTTTGATCTTCCTCACCTTGACCTTTGCTTACCACAGTTTCTCGCCGTGGTTCTGGTTCAGGCTCCACAAATTCTTCTTCATCTTGAACATTAATCGCGTTGAGCTGTTCCCTTGGGTTGGGTTTATAATTACTTGGCAAACTACCTTGTGGTTGTTCAGAGATTAGTTTGTAAAGCTGGCCTATCTGAGTTTCGAGCCCTTGGATCGACGCTTGTTGATTCTTAAGTTCTGTCTTGGTGTTCTGGAAACGAGTTTCTGACACCGATATAAACTTTGAGCACATCTCTTCAAGGTTCGACTTCTTTTCCTATTGGCAGGGTGGTTGCTGAAAACCCGGAGGATGTTGTGGTCTTTGATTTCCTTGGCCTCCCCACGAGAAATTGGGATGGTTCCTCCAACCTGCATTGTAAGTGTTACTTAATAGATTGTTTTGAGGTCGAGGATTATTACCCATGTAGTTTAGTTACTCGTTATCCATGTTATGGCCATAAGGTTGGTATTCTGAATGGCTTGTTCCACCGCTACTTGCTTTGCACTGCATTACTGGGTGAACCTGTGAAGAACTAAGAAAACCATCAATCTTTTTATTCAAGAGTTCTACCTGATTTGACAGCATGGTGACCGAATCGACGTTATAAACACCAGCTATTTTCGTGGCTTTGTCCTCATGACTTGCCAGTGATAGTTATTCAGTGACATCTCCTCAATAAACTCATAAGCATCTTCAGGTGTTTTATTATTGATGGTTCTGCCAGTAGCTGTGTCAACCATTTGCCGAGTCGAAGGATTCAGACCATTGTAGAATGTTTGAACTTGGAGCCAAAGCAGTAACCCATGGTGAGGGCACCTTCTCAGTAAGTCCTTGTATCTCTCCCATGCACCGTAGAGGGTTTCTAAATCCATCTGCACAAAAGAAGAGATATCATTATGTAATTTAGCCGTTTTAGCCGACGGAAAAAATTTTAGTAAGAATTTTTCGGCCATTTGTTCCCAAGTAGTAATTGACCCTCGTGGTAACGAGTTCAACCATTGTTTAGCTTTGTTCCACAATAGAAAGGGAAACAACCGAAGACGTATGGCATCATCAGAAATGCCATTGATTTTAAATGTATCGCAGAATTCCAGAAATTTTGCTAAGTGAGCGTTGGGATCTTCGTCCTGTAAACCATCAAACTGAACAAATTGCTGTATCATTTGAATAGTGTTAGATTTCAGTTCAAAAGTATTTGCAGCTACAGCAGGTCTAACTATGCTAGATTAAGTTCCTGTTAGAAAGGGTTTAGCATAATCATACATAGTGTGTGGAGCAAGATTTTGATTACCCGCAATTGCAAGAGGTAGCTGATTGTCTTGGTTTTCAGCCATCTCTTCGATTGGGGGTTGAGTATCGTCTTCTTGCTCGTTCTTTATGTATCGTAAGCTTCACCTTATTTCTCTTTGATTTTTGTGAACTGTACGATCGATTTCTTCATCAAAAAGTAATGGTCCTGATGGGTTTCTTCTAGTCATAAACTATAAAAACTTGCCAAGAGAAAGAAAAAATAAGTTAATAAATAATAATAATAAAATAAATTATATTGCAAGAAAAATAAATGGCTAAAGTAATAAAAATTGAGCGTTCCTAATATCTTAGTTCCCCGGCAACGGCGCTAAAAAACTTGATCGCATGATTTTGTGATAGGTTTTAAATATTTATAATTAATCGTTCTTGAAACTAACTATTATCGCGATATAGGCAAGTGTACCTATCGAACAGTAGTATAGTTTTAGCAAAACTGGATTGTCGAACCCAAAGGAACTAAAAGTACTAGTAATGACTGTCTTTTTATTATCTAGCCTAAGAATAAAGAGGTTTTGTTTTAATTAACTAATTATCTAAACTAAGAACTCACAAAGAAAAGAATTGGGGAATTTCTTTTAGGGAAAATCGCTTGACTTAAGACAATACCTAAGAAAAAATCCACCTGGAATTTACTTGTTATTCTGGCTTCGAATCGGACGATTTATTCATTCAACTTGTTCCGTAGAGATCCCTAAGTTATGTTATTATCCCTATTCAAGATTAACAACGTCTAATCCTTAGATTGAATAATTGAGGCTTTTCTCTAATTAACACCCTAGGGTTGCATTAACTCGATTTATGGATCCCCTTATTAGGTTTCAACCTAATCCGGCAAAATCTTGTCACCCTATGTCTAGGCGCGCAGTCAACTCCGCTTAATTATGACAAATGTACTCTTAGACAGGGTCTATTCCTCCTCTGAATAAGAGCTTATCTTGAATTAGTATCCTGGGATATCAAAACAAGAATTAAGAACACATAATTAAGAACAAGTTAAATATTTATCATATGATTCAGAAAATAATAACAAGATTCGTCTTAGGTTTCATTCCCTTTAGGTATTTAGGGGTTTTAGTTCATAACTAAATAAGAAAACATCTTAGAAGAATAAAGAATACAAAACATAAAGAAAATCCAAAACTCCTGAAGGGAAATTGAGGAGAGATCTTCAGTCTTAATGATGAATCTGGCTTCTAAGATGGATCAATCGGCTTCCTTGGAGTAATTCTTTACTCCCTATTCTCCGTGTCTTTTTCTTCCTCCTTTAGGGTGTATTTATAGGCTTTGGAATGCCTAAAAGCCCTCAAAATTAGCCTTTTCTGAATTTGACTCAGCTTGGGCTCGACAGAGACACGCCCATGTTCGATTACTTCAGGCCGTGTTCAAGCCTGCCAAATTGACACGGCCGTATGGTCCGCCCGTGTGAGGAGGTCCAAGCCTTGTTGATTTCGTACTTTGGCCCATTTTCTCCGTTTTTGGCCTGTTTCTCGTTCCTTTCGCTTTCCTATGCTCTCCTAAGTATAAAATATGAAATTAAAGCATTAGGAGCATCGAATTCACCAATTCTGATGGGAAATCATCCATAAAATGCATTAAACATGGGGTAAAAATATGTATAATTTACGGTTTATCACACCGCAAATTCCTTTAACTCGAGAATTCCAATCAATAATTTGATATCTTCATTTAAGCCCTCTTCAAAGCGTTTACACATCTCGGCCTCAGACTGGACCCATTTTCTGGCATATTTACTCAGTCAAACAAATTCCCGTTCATATTTGGATACAGCCATGGTTCCTTGTTTGAGCCCTAGAATTTTTTTCTTTTTATGATCCATGAACCTCTGACTAACATACTTCTTCCTGAATTCTGCCTGGAAGAGTTCATCAAAAACCCGGATAGTATTTTCTAGCCAAAACTCGACCCTTTTCAGATCATCATCTGCGGTAGCTCTAAATTCTTCTGCCTCCTATTTGTGGATTTTATTTATCGAAGCCTTACCAATTCTAACAGGTTCAGTACCCTGTGGTACCTCAGGAATCGGTTGGGGAGTAGGTGGGGGAGGTCCTTGTACAGTAGGGTTTGCTTTCAGGTATTGAGTAAACTATTCATTCATCATTTGAAAGAAAGCTTGTTTTTCCTCCTTACTTCTGCCCTCAAACATGAGCCTTTCACTACCAGACACAGAAGCAACTCTTTGCACTGAAGATGAAGCATTGCCCTTAACTTTCTCAGATTCAACTCTAGCTCGGTTGCATGACATTACATATGAAAAACACATTTAAAAATGATCAGGAGTCATACACTATCACAATTTATATAATGGCATGTATAGCTAAACTCGTGTTTTCTATGTCAAATCAGAGAATCGGTTAAATCGTAGCTCTAATACCACTAAATATAACACTCCTAGCCGTATTCGTCGCCAGAACAGGATTTCGAAGCTTTATCAGAACATTCAGAACATTTTTTAATTAATTCACGTAAATTACTATTCATTTACCGAAATCATTCATAACGTCCCTTGATTGGACTCTCAAGGCCTAATACGAGCTTTAAAAATGAGTCAGGACTTAATCAGAACATCTAAGAATTTTTTGTGACTTTTCAAAATTTTTCCTCACACGTTCGTGTGGTCCAAGGGACACGCCCATGTGACCCTGGGACACTCCAGTGCTAGAGGCCATGTTCAACCCCGTGTAACTCACTGACTTGCACACACGGCCATGCCGCATGCCCGTGTGCTTGGCCGTGTGGTTAATTAATTTAATTCGAATTAGGTGTAGGTTTCGCACGGCCAAGACACACACTTGTGTTCTAGGCCGTGTGAGACACACGCCCGTGTCTCTACCAGTGTGCCCAATTCTGAGCAGTCTATTTCTCAAAATTAAGGTGCAAGGGACACACAGCCTAACCACATGCCCATGCTACTAGGCCGTGTGTCACACATGGTTTAGACACATGCCCGTGTGTCTATTCATGTGGACAAAATGAAGCCATTTCTAGCTCCATTTCTCACCCAAAATTTCACCCAAGACCTGCACTTGAAACACACATCCAATACCAACCAATTCCAAGCATGCAAATTAAACAATTCCATTATTCAACAAGGCATTTCATTCCAAGTACAAGTGTTTATAAACTTACCTTGGTATAACTTAGGCAATAAAAACATTTGGTCACATATACTCAACTTACCAAATGTGGACATATATCATAATAACCTACATAGTAATACCAAAATGAACCATTACTAGCCATTCCAATGGCTAGGTTACAAAACATCATTTTTAAGCCACTATTGGCCAAGTTGTCCTATACATGCCATTATACCCAAAATGATTCTACTATATATACCCAAGATAGCTAGTTGATAGTGTGACGATGCTCCAATAATCTTCTAACCTTCACGAGCTTCTGAGCACTATAAAACAGGGAAAAATAAACGAAATAAGCATTACATGCTTAGTAAGTTCATATAACGAAAACTAAACTTACCAATCTTGATTATTAAATTTAAGCAGACAACATCATGTTTCCATCCATTAGTGAAATTTCCTAAGCACATGCCTTCAATCAAACATGTTAGTCAGAGCACTTACATACATGTCAATTAAAGATAGATGAGCTCATCATGCAATGTTCTTTCAAGACATTACCATTTTATCACATAATTCTTATACCATGTCAAGAGTTTTATGTCCGTTGAATCATTGAAATTTTGATGGATGTTCAAGTAGTACACTCGTAGTGTACGATTCATTAATCCATCAATTCTTATTCATGGGTATCCATTAGGGCACTTAACCAAGAAGCACTCTCTCGAACCACATATTGTAAATAGGATTACCAGTCCAGGCTAAATCTTTTTTAATACGATGCTCAGAGGAGCTTGATTAGGATTACCAGTCCAGGTTAAATCCTAATCATAACGTATGCTCGAGAGGTGTTATATCGGGATTACCCGTCTGGGCTAAATCCTTTATATAACGAGGTCAATGGGATTAGTCTTCTGAGCTAAATCCCGTTCGCAACAAATACAGGACCTTATTAATTTTGGGAAAGCGCATATAATCATCAGAATTCAACATTTAATCGGAACTAACCCTTTATCACCATTACAAGCATGTAGCAACTTTCCATCATAGTATACAGGTAAATCACATTACATACAAACATAACATTCAATTAACATAATTACATGTTTGATTAAGTTACATGAACTTACCTCGACACCTGTTAACGTAAAAGTCTACTAATCCGAAATCTTTTCTTTTCCTTGATCTAACCTCGAATTAGTGTTGTCTGGATTTATATAAATGAATTTTACCATAAATTTCATACATTTCATATTTAAATGGACTCAATTTACGTCTTAGGCAAAATTACCATTTTGCCCTTAACTTTTCCATAAATTTTGATTTTGTCCTTAGGCTTGGAAAATGAAACCTGTGCAAATTACTCCCCATTCCAAGCCTAATCAAAGCCCCATTACAAATTTTACTGCACATGTATACATAAAATTTTATAATTTTTCCTTTAATTTCACAAGTTTACATTTTAGTCCCTAAATCAAGTTTTCATCAAAAATCACTTTGTAAAAGTTGTTTATCTATCAATAATCTTTCATTTTATACCATAAATTTCTAATTTTAAGCATTTACATCCATGAACCATTTTCCAAAACTTGATAATTTTCAAATTAATCCCCTAAATAGAGAGATTAGACTATCCCAATTTCAAAAATATAAAAATCATTAATAATGGGACTTGATTTCATACCTTTTCAAGCTTGCTAAGTTGTATTCTTCTCTCCTAGGGTTCCCATAAAATTTTAGGTTGAAGATGATGAAAATAAGATGATATATTTTTTTTCATCTTTTAATTAATTAAGTATTTTGGGATTTCCAATTTAGTCCTTGCCCTTTTTCTATAATTCCATGGATGAGTCACAAAGAAAAATCTACATAACTTTTTTAATGGTCTAATTACCATATAAGGACCTTAATTTTTGAATTCCATAGCTATTTGATCCTTATAGCTACTAGAATTCAACTTTCTCATTTTATGCAATTTAGTCTTTCTTGTAATTAAACACTTAATCGATAAAATCTTCATATCAAAATTTTCACATGACATGCCTATTATAATACAGACCATATAATGAAATAAAAATAAATCTTATTTTTGGATCAAATTTGTGGTCTCGAAACCACTGTTTCGATTTCACTGAAAATTAGGTTGTTACATTAATCACTTAGAGAGTGGGGAAAAAAGGAAAGGAATAAGTGCATAATAAGAGGAGTTCTGGCCCAATTGACTTGAATATGTGATCAAGGAAATGGACCAGAATAGTTAGGCCTCAGCGGATTGAGGTAGTTGTGAGTGTATGTTAGGTTTCGATACATGCTTTCTATGACAGGCACCATCCAGGGGAATGTTGGAGGAAAATGAGAGTGTGATTTAGATGTGGATTTGTTGAGCATCATGTTAGGGATCGTTCATGACATTCTCTTAGTTGGATGCAAGCTTCGACTCACAGAAGGAATCAAAGACTAGTTTGTGCAACTAGACTTCGTGAAGATTGAGACGCATCTGGCAACAATACAATTACATCTAGAATTGTACCCTGCATTGATTAAGCATTTGGTGGTATTCAAATGTTTGATTGTCATTAGAGTTTTGAGACTTTAGGATTGTGGAATAGTTAAGTGACCTTTTCGTAGAAAGTCTCTAGAGACAATCCAAGGTAGTGAATGGGAAGTCCATTAGAAAAATTGTTTGGTTTGGGATTGAAATATTGTTTGGAATGGCATTGAAATCAGAGTTGTGCAGTGACAGCATGGTGATCGATATGAATGAGAAAATTTTAGATTGTGTGGTTAAGTAATTGGTGTCATAGCGGGAATTTTTATGATGAAAATATTTTAAGGAGGGGAGAGTTGTCACATCCCAAAAATTGGGTTAGAAGAAATCAGGTTAGTAAAACCAAGAGTGGTCACGTCCTGATTTTGAGTTATGATTTTGAAAATTTTTGTAACACCCCTAACTCGTATTCGTCGTCAGAATAGGGTTACGGAGCATTACCATAAAATTCTAACTTAAAACATTCAATTCTAAACATTTCATAAATCATAGCACAATTCATTCAAACACATACATATTGTCCCTTATTCGAGCCCTCGAGGGCTTAGAAACACTTTAGAAATGATTAGGGACTAAATCAAAAACATTTAGAACGTCATGAAAAAGATAGAAAGTCAGTGTAGGGGTCATAGGGCTGTGTGACTCACACGGATGAGATACGCACCCGTGTCTAAGGCCGTGTAACATTTGAAATAAGGACACACAGCTATGTCCCAGCCTGTGTCTGTGCCCGTGTAACTCACTAACTTGGGTCACACAGCCAAGCCACACACCCGTGTGTCAGGCCATGTAACACTCGAAATGGCCTCACACGCCTGTGTGCCAGGCCATGTGCTAGGCCATGTAACTTTCGAAAAGCAACCTTTAAAACCTACAAGGGACACATAGTCGTGTCACATGGTCGTGTGTCACACACGGTTGAGACACACGCTCGTGTCTTAGGTCATGTGGACAAGAAATTGGCCAAAATCAAGCCATTTCCTTCACCCACCTCAAACATGCACCTAAATATCATTTGTACAAATGAACAAGGCATCAAGACATGTTCAAACATGCATAAAATGACCAATTTCAAATGACCAAACTCCATTCAACCAATATGTAACACCCCTAACCCGTATCCATCGCCGGAATGGGGTTACGAGGTATTACCGAATGAGATACAACTTCCAGACATTCATGGATACACATAGGAATTAATCATTTAAATTCACCATAAATGAACGTATACTAAACCAAATCAAAACATTACAGGTTACACATAAATCAATAAACATTCAACCATAAATCATTATCAACTAGCCAAATATAAGCATATGAATTAAACAACTCATTATTCATTATTCAAGACCAAATATACCTGCAACCTTATTATAAGTTTTGACTAAACCAAGCTTACTTATTTGATATTCCATTAATACACACAAAATGTCATATAACATTTACTTAATAACTAAAGCACAATAACAAAGCCACATACTAAACTTGCATCAAACCATCTTGTTTATTAAAAGCATAAGTTACTATTCATATGGTCAATTTCTAAAGCTTTAGCTGACTATTAAATATTCTAAATACTTATGCTTTATTTAATGTTTACTTTCATTATACTCTATTACTTTACACACATGAAACATTTCAAAGAGCTAAACAATAAATCAAACATATTTTACCTTTCACATCAACGCATCAATAATATATATTTATGCATAATACATAGCAACTACTTGTCTAAAACTTTAACATACCAAAACCGAATTTTAACAGGCTAATATTACTTATCATGCAAAGTAACAAAGGTCATATTCAAGACTAATTCAAT
Organism: Gossypium arboreum; assembly: GCF_025698485.1. Lineage (NCBI taxonomy): Eukaryota > Viridiplantae > Streptophyta > Magnoliopsida > Malvales > Malvaceae > Gossypium > Gossypium arboreum. Next base: position 128,963,800 of record NC_069072.1, on the reverse strand, counting down.
GATCACATATTTGGCTAAGTACATAAATATACATATAGCCAAAATTTATGTCATGTCAAACATATTACAAATATATCTCAACTAATGTATAATTATTAAATCAATACATAACCGAATACACAATAACATATTTGTATGATTAATTAATCTTATAAGCCAAAAAAACCCTCTTTCAAATCACAAATACATGTTACCCCAATTATCTAACATTAACCGAAAGCTAATTCACCTTATTTGCCGAATCAAAACATGATCATTTCACAAGCTATTCATTATACTTAAAAGTCTCATTTACAACCAATGATCAAAAACGTATAAATATTATCCATATTTACTTCATCACATAACCGAATACCAATACTTCAAATCATAGCCATTTACCTAATACATCCCACTTATATATCATGCATATCACTCAACAAAAATATCCAACCACAATCTTACAACATACTAAATATACCATACACAAACTTTAACATAACTTCATCATCATTAGCAAATATATCAACCATGATTCATATATAAATATATAATGGCCGAAACATCAAAACCACAACCAAACATAACCATAATTTGTTCAAACTTTGAAATCAAACTTAACAAAATAAAGAAGCCATTTTTGCATGCCTTATATATATATACACATACCAAAATCAAACATATCCAAATATAATCTAGCCTATACATGCCATAAGTTCAAATTCAAACTTATAAGGTACAGAAAGCAGTCGATAGTGTGATAAACTTCACTGACGATCCCTGAGCTCGTAACTTGACTCCAAAATCCATAAAACAAAGGGAAACATGCATACACAGTAAGCTATCATAGCTTAGTAAGTCATAAGCAAATAAATAACTCAATGACAATATCAACTCAATTTAACCAAATCAATTTATGCTATCATAATCACATTTAATTTCAAGCTTACAATTTCATATACAACATATACTTTCATATATAAATTTTACCTTGGCCGAATATACATATATCTATTATCAAAGTAATATTAAATTTCAAAACCATGGTACCATTATATAGCTGAATATATATACACTCATATGCATATACTTTTGAATCAAACTTTAATATAACATGCTTATACATAACATGTGGCCGAATATACTTCACAAATACACATATATTTACATTAGCATCATGTATAATTTGCATCACATATCAAATAACTAACTTACCTTATTTCCAAATAAGTAATAAACTATCTCATACCTGATTACTTTAGCTCGATTTATACATTCGATCACAACTTATCATTGCCCGTTGAACCATTTGGAATTGACTAGGATACTCGGATAATCACACATATTGTACAATGCCAAAGTCCAGACATGGTCTTACATGTAATCACATATCGATGCCAACGTACTAGACGGGGTCTAACTTGTACACATATATTGGAATCACATATCGATTCCAACGTATTAAACGTGGTCTTACTCGCACACATATATCGGAATCACATAATGATGCCAACATATTAAACATGGTCTTACTCGCACATATATATTGGAATCACATATCGTTGCCAACGTATTAAACGTGGTCTTACTCGCACACATATATCGATGCCATGGTCTTACTCCCACATCACATATCGAAATCCTATGTCATGACATATATATCCTATCTATTCCTAAGGCTCATACGGGACTTTCGGATGTCGTAACTCGATTGAATCGAACGCGTAACCATTGCTCTCAAACATATATCATTTCGTCACATTCTCAAACAATTATAACAATTCAATTCAGCATTTATAATATAAATTTATTGAAATTTACAACATCTATTTGCCTATAAGCTTAGCTCGGACAACAGTAATTGGAACGGAACGACTATTCGACAACTTTGGTTTTCCTCCGATCCAAATCTGATTTCTTTAGTTCTTGATCTAAACATATTCAAATTAAACTCATTCAAACATAATTCTATTCAATTTCGTCCAAAAACACATAAATGGGAAAATTACCATTTTACCTTGACATTTTACACTTTTTACAATTTAGTCCAAATTATACAAAACACAAAACATGCAAAATTTGCACACACCATGCTTAGGCCAAATCTTCCTTATGCTCATACATTTCATTTATTTCACATTTTAGTCCCATAATTTATTAATTTTTCAATTTAGATCTAATTACTCAAAATCATCAAAAATTCCAATACAAAATATATTAATCCAAAACATATCTTTCATAAATCATCAACTAACATCACAAAGGTCAATTATTCATCAATGGAATAACTCAAAATATTCATCAAAATTAGAAATTCAAGCATGGGCTTTGTACATTACACTGCAATGATCTCAAAAACGTAAAAATTATAAAAAACTGAGCTAGTTACATACTTTAATCAAAACTTCAACAATGGCTGAAACTTGAAAACCTTATTCCTTATATTTTATTTTAACATTCGGTTATGAATAAAATAAAAGGTAAATTCATGACATTTTATTATATGTTTTATTATAATAACATATTTATTATTTTACATATTTAACCTTTAAACTAAAATTTTAAACCATTATAAGTCATGGTTATAACCGTACATCACTTAAAAAATGGTAATATTGCATTATAAATACCTCAAATGAAAAAGACAACAGTAATTCGGCCCTTTCACACTTAACCATCAAATTTTCATTTTACGCGATTAAGCCCTTTTTATTAAATCGACACTCAAACGACAAAATTAAAACACAAAAGTTTTACGGGTATAAATTCACACATAGTAAACACTAAAAATAATTTTTAAATATTTTTTGACTCAGATTCATGGTCCCGAAACCACCGTTCTAAATAGGTTTTAAATCGGGCTGTTACACAATATGCCATATAGGCACCTCAAACACATATATTAAACATACCTAAACATATGCATATTTAACCATTTATCAACCAACTTGTTTCCATACCAAAACATATGAAAAATGACACATACCAACTTACCATATTAGATTCATGCCATATGGAAATAACTTTACCATTTGGACCACTTCTCACATAGATCAAAACTATCTAAATGACACTAATCTAGCCATTACCAAATGGTTCCAACAACCAACATATAAACATACCATATTTCAATCATACACATCTATGCAAAACCTTTCCAAAGCATATCATAACTTGACCATGTTGTGGAAAATTCATCATCTACCCTTTTGGTCATTCAACCATGCATTTATACATTGCAAAATAGCACATTTCAATAAGGCATCAAAAGTACTAAGGTTACACCAACCATAATGACATATACATGTCAAACGCATCAACTAACATGAACCAAAAGTCTACCTATACATGCCATTATAACCTTGATCAAAACATCAAAATCTACCAATATAATCCCTGGATAGTGTGATAGATCTCCGATGAGCTTCCAATAATTTGTAAAGTAAAGGAAATTAACTACGTAAGCAATGAATGCTTAGTAAGCTCGCATAAACTTTAAACATAACATTTCATTTCAATAATGAACTTTATAGATGAATATAAACCTTTATCAATGTTATTATTTTTATCAAACCATAATTATCAACTCACAAATGAATAGGTTCATTAACATCCCGAACACTTTCCATTTATAACATAATAATATCTTATAAGTTGAATTACATAATCATCACCCTTTTCTTAAAATGGTAATCCATTTCATTTACTTGCTTACCATTTAATTTACTTAGCATAAGCTAAATTACGTTATACGTTCATGAATTAGTGTATTTATTCATGACATAAGTAATTTCCCATATATCATAAGTAAATTTCTCCCTTACAAGTAAGCCCTTTAACTCAAAAATGATTTTATTTCATCATATTTCATCTCAACTATGAACTTATCATTTCATTACCTATTCTCACCTGTTTCATTTGCATAACACACAAGACATGAGCATAAACATCAACCATAGCCACAAGCTAGTGCATTTAAACATAACTTAGAAATCAACTACATCCTAAACCATCTCATAAGAAATTACATACTCTGATTCTTACCAGGCTTTCATAAACATAAGCATCTTTCCATTTGAACACTTACCATTTCAATGCATAACTTTAAAACAAACATAATACAACCCAGCCAATAGCTTAGCACAAGCCTAAGCATCATCAATAACACATGTTAGTGCATCACTTCATAATTCACTTGAACTAACATAAGATAAGTCATTAAACATGAATAACCTCACTTGAAATCATCAATTTCATGAACATAGACATACTTTTGTAACAGTCTAATTTCAATGAAATCAGAATAGTGGTTTTGGGACCACAAATCCGAGTTTGAAAAATGAAATTATTTAAATTTCATAAAATGATAGGTATTATGATGGGAATATTGCATGAAAATTTTTATAGAAAAATTTTATCAATTATGTGTCTAATTTCGAAAAGGACTGAATTGAATAAAATGTTAAAGTTGTATACTAATAACTATAGGGATTATATAGCTAGAGAATTCAAAATGTGAGGTCCTTATAAGGCAATTAGACCATTGATGAAAAACATGTAGATATTTTTAGTGACTCATCCATGGAAAATTGAAAAGATGTAAGCACTAAATTGGAAAGTGAATAAATTAATATATGATAAAAGATTAAATAGAATAAAGCTTATTATATATCACATTCTTCTCCATAAAATACATGGAAGCCCTAGAAGAGAGAAAGGAAATTTCTCAAGCTCGAATTGGTAAGTTCTATGTTCCGTTTTTCGTGATTTTTATATTTTTGAGATCGGGAAAGATTAATGTTTTTATTTGGGGGATTAAATTTAAAAGAAATTAAAGTTTAGAAAATTACCCATGGATGAATATGCTGTAAATTGAAATTTTTTGATAGAAAATGAAAGATTATTGATAGATAAACCACTTTTACAAAGTGATTTTTAGTGAAAACATGTGTAGGGACTAAATTGCAAAATAGTGAAATTCTTGGAAAAAATTCAAAAATTTATGAAATAAATGTGCTGTAAAAGTTATGTTGGAATTTTGAGTAAGCTTGGAATAAGGAGTAAATTGCATGAATTTCAATTTCTGAGCCTAAGAATGAAATTGGAATTAATAAAAAGTTTAGGGGCAAAATGGTATTTTTTCCTAAAATGTGAAATGAGCTTGATTGAATGTAAAAATCATAGAATTGATGATTAAATTTATTTATATAGATCTGAAAGTGTCGAACAAAGAAAAAGATCGAGGGAAAGAAAAAGATTCGGATTAGTAGATACTATCAATTGTCAAGGTCAGTTCGTATAACTAAATTAAGCATATAAATGTATTGAATTGATTATCGAATTATGTGCATCATGATTTGTAATTGGTATGTACATGTAATAAACCAATGTTGATTTGTGATTTACATGTAAATGGTGAAATATTACATGAATTCATTTGAATATTGATTTTTGATTGGACAGGTGATTACTGTGTATATGAGATCCTGCATATGTTGCAGTAAAGGTTGTTCCAAAAAGATAATCTCTTGATCTCGTTATGAAAAGGAATGTAAATCGAAAAGGTAATATAATCTTTTGATCTCATTATGAAAAGGAATGTAAATTGAAAGGGTAATTCTTGAAAAGGATTTGTGTACCCAAATGGTACAACTTGAAAAGGTTATGTACACTTTGTGTGTATACTTGGAAATATACTTTGTGTATACCATATGCAAAGGAAAGGTATACTTTGTGTGTACCACTTGGAAAGGAATGTACACCTCAAGTGTACAACTAGAAAAGGAAAGGTCTATTGGAAATTCAATAATTCAGCAGTAATGACATACATAGTGATATAAAAAGAAATGGCATGATGAGCTCATCTATGCATTTTAGTATTTTTTGAAAACTAATCAATTGGTTGAATGATTTTGTATAGGCCTTATTTTTCTAATTGAATAAGTTAATGGACATATTACTTAATGTATGAATTACTTGATGAACATGAATGGTAAGTGTAGTTTGGTTATATGAACTTACTAAGCATTAATGCTTACTAGGTTTATATTTTTCCTGTTTTATAGTGCTCAAAGCTCGTGAAGGTTGGAATTCGGTCGGAGCTATCATCACACTATCAATCCCTTCATTTTGGTAAAAATGATAAATCTATTTTGTTATAATGGCATTTATAAGCTTTTGTGGCCAAATAACAACTTAATATTTTGGTTTGTAATCAAGTCATTAGAGTGACTAGTGGAGCATGTTTAAGATTGGTATGTTGTGGATTAATATAAAAACATGTTGTTTTAAATGTTAGAAATTTGTTAAATTGGTTGGTAGATACTTATAAATTTTGGTACAGGAAAATGGCTAAGTTTGGGGTGAGAAAAGTGGTCTAAAACGGCCTATTTTAGTCCAAATGGTTAGACACACGGGCGTGTGTCTAGACCGTGTGTGATACACGGAAAGCCCACGAGCATGTGAAATGAACGTGTGTCCCCTACATCCTTAAATATGAAGTCGGGATAGTACATGGGCAAAAGACACAGCCGTGTGTTTTGGTCGTGTGAAGGATACGGGTTTCAAGCATGGTCGTGTGTCAAAATTGTGTGAAAATGGTTTAAAATGGTGAAAAATCAGTTTACCACATGGCCCAGCCAAATGGGCGTGTGCCCTTTTTATGCTTAAGAAATTGCAAGTCAGAATTGCCTACGGGGTGGCCACACGGCCATGGGAGCTTCATGACCATATGCCCCTAACTTCAAGAAAAAATTTTCAAAGTTTTCCATAGTTATTGGTTTAATTCCAAATCACTTCTAAACCATGTATTGACCCCGTAGGCCCATATTAGGGACTTTATGGTGAAATTTGAAAAGTTTTGATTTGGAATGCAAATTTATGACTCGGTTTTGTACAAATGCTAGTGTATAAGTTCGATAATGCCTTGTAACCCTATTCCAATGACAGATACGGGTTAGGGGTGTTACACTTTCATCTAACATTCCATTTTCATTCCTTTTCATATTTTTCATGATATAAATCATCTGAATACTTATCGGTCCTTTCCATTTCATGCCCGTTGAACCACTTAGAATAATATCGGATACACGGGAAAGCTCACACAAAGTGTGCTAAACATATGGTTGAAACCATTCGTTTTCATCATTGCTCACTCAAGCCATAAATAGGTCTACTCACACAAGCTAACGGTCGGAATGTAGCTAAATGATGCCGTTCACACAAGCTGACGAGTATCTGCAACAAATGTTGGAACTCAGCCATCGGTAGGACATTCAGGACTAGCACCCTGAACATGGTAACCTGGGTCTGCTCACACAAGCTGATGAGCATCTGGAACAAATGCCGAAACTCAGCCATCGGTAAGACATTCAGTACGAGCACCCAAAACAAGGTAACTCTAATGACATGTTATTTTCATCCTATATATTCCTAAGGTTCAAATAGGGCTCGATAATGGTCGTACGTCGTTGGATTTCCATCGTTTCTTCACATGATAAATTTCATAATAACATATATATTGATTCATTTACAATAGAGTAACATATTATATATTCAATCTAATCAACATTTAAGTGATTATAGTTCATACGAACTTACCTGGCTAAATTGATAAACGACAAAGTACAAGGGCTATTTGGTAATCTTCCCTTCTTCTTGATTTTCCACTCGTTCTTGATCTAAATTAATAATTTCATTAAATTGATTAATTTAGAAAACAAAATCACTTCATTTTATGCAATTTATTCCTTTTTGATATGTTTGCAAAATTGGCCTCAACTTTTCTTTTTTATTCAATTTAGTCCCTATGTCCTAATCATGCAAATAAACCAATTTTATTGAAAATTTTACCAGCCAAATGTCAATAGCATCCATTTCAGCCCATTTTTGAAACTATTTCATATCAAGTCCTTGAAATATTACTATTTCAATAATTTAGTGCCTAATCAGTAAATTCATCAAAAATTACTTAATAAAATACTTATAAATAAAAACTAATACTTCAAATTCATCATTTAACATCTAAAATCACAAGATTCATCAATGAAAAAGTTCAAGATCTTTAACAGTTTTGAAAATGAAGGTACGGGCTAGCTAGACCTAGTTGCAACGATATCAAAAACATAAAAATTACTAAAAATGAGCAAAGTTTGCTTACCTAATCACAAAGCCAAAGTTGGTCGAATATTAAGCCCTAGCTATGGCTTTCTTCTTTAACAAATTTCAGTAGAAATAAAAGTTAAAGAAGATGATGCCATCTTTTATTTGTTTTATTTTCTTTTAATTACTAAATTACTAATTTAACCTTTGTTATAATATGAAAATTCACCTATTTAATGTCCAACTTTTTCCATTATTTATAATAATGGTATAATTACCATTTAAGTCCATTTTCTTTATTCAATAAGTGATTTAATCACTGAGATCAAATAGTGATAAAATTTTACATCCTTTACGATTTAGTCCTTTTTAATTAATTAACTATCAAAACATTAAAATTTCTTAACGAAACTTTAATACGATCTTAAAAAAACTCTGTAAATATTTACAGCTCGGTTTATAGAAACGAGGTCTCGATACCTTATTTTTTAAAACCACTCGACTTTAATGTCTTACCACTTAAACTTAATTAATCATTTATATAACATAAATTATCATATCAAAAACCTTTTAAAAACCATATTTGACTTGTAAATATTAAATAATAATATTTACTAGCTTACTCATCGAATTTGTGGCCTTGAAACCACTGTTTTCAACATCACTAAAAAACTAGTTGTTACAATTTTGTTATGTGAATTGATTTGATTCAGTGGTTAGATGTTGTGTTTGTGTGTGAGAGATCCTATGTTCAAATCCCTTCCCTTGAATTTTTAGTAATTTTTTTTAACCGCTATCCTTGATCATCTAGCGTAAATAATACTTTCGCTCAACTGATGACAAGAACAAGCTTGTTGCTTTAATGGTGTGGCATTAGCTTACCCTTTGGTCATATGTTTGAATTCTTGTGTGTGTAAACAGGAATAATTTTTGCTAATTCTCCATTGTATCACCCTTATGACAGTGTTTAGGTTGTGTTTAAATTATGAAATCAAATAAGGTGGTTAGTGGAGAGATTTAGTGGGAGTGTGGGTGGTTAATATTTGTTTAAAATAAAATAAATGACAGTGTTCAGGTTGTGTTTAAATTATGAAATCAAATAAGGTGGTTAGTGGAGAGATTTAGTGGGAGTGTGGGTGGTTAATATTTGTTTAAAATAAAATAATTAGTTTTCAAATCACGTGATTACTAAAGTTAGAGTGGAATTTCTAAAAGTTTACGCAGATTTTAGAAGTAAATGTTTAAGAAATCATGTTGTGAAATAGGAATTTTTAAACTTGAGAATTTCCTAAAACTCGTATGAGCTTAGCTAAATTAAGATTTCAAATCACACGATTTCTAAGTTGGATTTTTAAATAGTTTTTCAAATGAGTCAATGTAACATCTCCAGATTTGGCCATAATTTCTAGGTCTAGTATGGAGTGTTACAGTTTGAATAGGGATGAAAAAAAAACCCAAAACTAACAGGTTCTGAGCCGATCCGATCCAACAAGGTAGGGTTTTTTAAAAAAAAATCTGGTTTTAAGTCAAGTTTGGTTTACAAAATGGTCAGTGGGTAAGTCAGGATCAGGTTTAACATGAAATTTGCTCGCCCTCTGATATTTACAAAGTTTCCTTTCTATGTATTTAATATTAATTGAGTTAAAAATCCTAAAAATTTATCACTACAAGCATCATTTTGACTTCCTTTACACCTATTTTAAACTAGTTTCTTTCTATCCCTTTTTTATTTATTTCCCAAGTCTCCTTTCCCTCGTATTTTTGTTCCTTAGTTTTTCAATGGGGTAAATCACTATACATGTATACTACCATGTACATGGTTAAGCTTCTTCTTCTTCTTCTTCTTCTTCTTCTTCTTCTTCTTCTTCTTCTTCTTCTTCTTCTTCTTCTTCTTCTTCATATCATGTTCATGATATTGTATTTTAATTATATTTTTATATCAGTTCAAAATTATTTGCAGCAACAGCAGGCCTAACTATGCTCAATTCAATTACTGTTAAAGAAGGTTTAGCATAATCATACATAGTACACGGAGTAGGATTCTGATTTACTGGATCAGCAGCAATTGTAGGAGGTAGTGAATCTGTGTATCTTAGGCTTCGCCTTATTTCTCTTCGATTTTTGGGAACTGTGCAGTCGATCTCACCGTCAAAAAGTAGTGGTCCTCACGGGTTTCTTCTGGTCATAAACTAGAAAAAACCTGTCAGAAGAAAATAAATGAAAAATTAGAAAAGAAAATAAAATTTTAAATTGCAATAAAAGTAAAATGGCTAAAGTAATAAAAATCGAGTGTTCCTAATATCCTAGTTCCCCGGCAATAGTGCCAAAAACTTGATACGTGATATTCACGACAGGTTTTAAATATTTATAATTAATCGTTCTTGAAACTAACTATTATCACGATTAAGGCAAGTGTACCTATCGAACAGTAGTATAGCTTTAGCAAGACCGGATTGTTGAACCCAAAGGAACCAAGAGTACTAGTAATTACTTTTTTTTATTATCTAGCCTAAAAATTAAGGGATTTGTTTATCTAAATTAATTAACTAAACTAAGAGTGCACAGAGAAAAATTGGGGAAAAGCTTTTAGAAAATTCGATTAATTAAGATAATACCTAAGGAAAAATCCACCTAGACTTCACTTGTTATTTGACTCTGAATCAGACGATTTATTCATTTGACTTGATTCGTAGAAATCCCTAAGTTATATTATTATCTCTCTCAAGACTAAAAACGTCTAACCCTAGGTTGAATAATTGAAATCTCTTTCTAATTAACACCCTAGAATTGCATTAACTCGATCTATGGATTCCCTTATTAGGTTTCACCCTAATCCGACAAAATCTTGTCACCCTATCTCTAGGCGTGCAATCAACTCCACTTAATTATGACAATTTTACTCTTAGACAGTGTCTATTCCTCCTCTGAATAAGAGCATTAAATTGAATCAATATCCTAGAATATTAAAACAGGAATTAAGAACAAGTCAAATATTTATCATACAGTTCAGATAATAATAAGAAGATCTGTCTTAGGTTTCATTCCCCTTAGGTATTTAGGGTTTTAGTTCATGATTATAAAAGAAAACATCTCAGAAGCATAAAGATAACAAAACATAAGAAAACTCAAAACTCCTGAAGGAACTTGAAGGGAGATCTTCAGTCTTGATGATGAATCCCACTTTTGAGATGGATCAATCGGCTTTCCTTGAGTAATTCCTTGCTTCCTACTCTCCGTCTCCCTTTCTAAGTGCCTCCTCAGGTGTTTAAATAGGCTTTTGAATGCCTAAGAGCCCTAAAAATTGGCCTTTTCCGAATAGGACTATATTTGGGCTCCACAAGGACACGCCTGTGTGCGATTACTCCAGCCCGTGGTCAAGGCTGTTGAATAGGCACGGGCATGTAGTCTACCTGTGCAAGTCGCGCTTCGATCCTTCCAAATGGATACAGCCATGTGACACGCCCGTGTGAGGAAGTCCAGGTCGTGTTGATTTACCATGTGCGTCCATTTTCTCCATTTTCGACCCGTTTCTCGCTCTTTTTACTCTCCAATGCTCACCTAAGTATAAAACATGAGATTAAAGAATTAGGAGCATTGAATTCACCAAATCTAAAGTGAAATCATCCTTAAATGTGCTAAGCATGGGATAAAAATATGTATAAATTACGGTTTATCAATTACCCCCACACTTAAGCATTTGCTTGTCCTCAAGCAAAATCCTCAACTCACAATCAAAAGAAATTCTTCTCAATTTATAATCCCTATCAATAATATCTCAAATTAATCCATAAGTATTCATACATTGAAAATTCGACTAAAAGTACATCAAAGTTTCAAACATTCCAAGATAAGCATTTTATCACGAAAACATAGGTGTCTCTCATTATCTAAGTGATTACCTTTGATCAAAATATCACAGAGTTTAACATCTTCACTAAAGATTCACTCAAATCACTCAAGGTGTTTAAGGACATCAATTAAAGCACTCATTAGTCAATATGAAAAGTCATTACCATAGGCTTGCTTGAAAATCAAATCTCCGCCATTATAAATTGAGCTGATACATCAATCAAAAAGGTCTTTTAGAGGGTTGTAACGTGGCTTTGGTTAGGGGGTGTGGTCACAAGCTGAAAGAAAAGGTTAGAATCGAGATAGAATTGAAAAAAATACCTAGCTAGAAAAATGACTAGTCATCAAGTGAATACAAGTGAGCTTCTTCTCAGAATATGGAATTAACACTCAAGTTAAAAAAGGACAAATTACTACTAATATGTATTGAAGTACATTTTTTTTAACATCTAGTCAAATAACATAGAACTTAATTATCACAACGAAGAATAAAAACATAGCTAAGCAATTATTTCAACTTAAATCTCGACAAAAATTAGGGTCAAATTAGGGGATTTCAAAAATAATGGGTTATGGGTTAATATTGAGGGTAAATCAATTAGTGGCTTATTAAGCTCAAAGGGGTTCACTAAGGGTTAATTATGAAGATAGGCTTTTGTGGAGTGAGTGGGTTAAACCTAAGTGCCTTTATCATATCGACATATCAAATCAAATGGTGTGGTCTTGACATGCATAATCAAGCAAGTTCTAGAATAACAAATCAAAACTGAAGCACTCATAATGAAAGTGAGCATGAATAAAATAAAATATGCTCTAAAGGCCCAAGATCTCACAAAAATTATGGCTTTTTTGATGTTCAAACTTGTGAATTTCAACTCAAGATAATACCTAAACTTAGGAAAACAACCTAAAAGTTTTTAATTCTTCAAAAATCAACTTATCATGCTTGATTCCCTAATGACTTAAAGTTTAAACAATCAATGCATAAATGCCTATGTTTTAATTCAAGACATATCAATAAAAATCATAAATTAATTAAAATTCATTCTAATAGTGATATGAGTGATTCACGTGAGAATAAGATAAAATTCAAGGATTTCTAATGATGATATAAAAGACCCCCTACACTTAAGATGTACATTGCCCTCAATGTACAAAGATAGATATATTGAAACAGATAAATATATAATCATAAGATAGGGAGAGAAGTGAAACTTCCTAAATGAATCATAAGATAGGGAGAGAAGTGAAACTTCCTAATTGATGAATGAACTCCTTGAATTAGAGTTATGGAGAATAATTGGCCAAAGCAATGATGAGAGTGGAGGAGGATACTCCAGTGGTGGTAGAGGTCCATTAGTCCATAAGTCCTGCGCCAAAAGAATATTATATCTGGTAGTAGCTATGGTCATGGTCGAGCAGGACATGGCGGTCGTGGAAAACCTTTCCCAGTGGAGTTTTTAGTTCCTATGCGATGATGAGCTTTGGAGCTCTTTATAACTGTGATAGAATCAGAAAATTTTTAGGGAATATAAGGAAGCATAATTACTCTTAATGAAATAGCCAAAACTATAAATTATTCAATAAAAATTATAAAACTAAAATTAAAATAGTATTAAAGAAAATGGAAATAAAAAGTACTTAAATAAGATAAATAAAGATAAAAGTGAAAATAAAAATAATAAATAATAAGTTTTTAAATATCGTCATCACCGGATGGTTCGCGAGGTGGGGGTGGTGATGAGATGTGGAAGTACTGACAAATCTGGTGTAGAGTCACATCAATATGATCAAAGTGCTGAAAACATTGCTACTCAAATCGTGTAAGGCACTCAGAGATGTCAGACAGTGAAGCTGCCGTATGAACTAGACGATGGATGGGCAGTGGCTGTGACCGTGGGTCCTCATGACATGGAGGGACATCCTCAGTAATGTCCTCTGGGTCCTCCTCCTTGGTGGACTGGACGATGCGGTACTGAGGAGGGTAGTGCCACGTCATTTCTTGATCATCCTCATATTTAGCATGCTAGAGATGCCCTATGGGGACATCTGGCCGATGAGAGTGAGGGAGGATGATTGTGCTGCTGTGTTGAAGAGCCCAAAGTATCGAGCCAATCAAGTCACATAAGGCCTGATAGAGATGACCCCTCTCCTATGTCGCTTCGTCTGGTGGCGGATGGCGAGGGCGATGAAATAGGTAAGGTCGAGCATAGTTCCATCATGAGCTCAAGGTATGTCGGCTCAATGATCACAAATAAGAGCCCCCATGGCTCAGTCGTCAGGAGGGCTCGGACCCCGTCAGCCATCTAAATTTTTTCAAGTGCGGCCCAGTCAATACAGCGGCCCACACCTAGGAGTCGGGCCCATAATATCTAAAATATCTCCTCTTAGGGTCCCAAGGGGAACTCGAGGAAAGGGTGCCTAATCTCCGCGGTAGGACCCGAGGGTGACGTTACTCCTTTCCTTTTCTTTGAGACGGGGACAGCGGTTTTCTTACCACGTGAGGATGACATTGTATACCTACATTGAAAAGTCAAAATTAAACCAATACGCCCCAAAAATAACATGGAAACACAAAACTAAATAGAAATATTTCATGAGACTCGCGTATTAGATGAAGAGAACAAAACTAAAACAACTAAAGCAAATATTTCAAGTTATTAAAATAGGACTATGAGAATAATACGACGGGAATATCTAACGTATGAATGCATGTGGGTAAGCATAAAATCCATGGAAACAAGAAAGATGGATGAATGTAATATGAAAAATGGAAAAATTCTTTAATAATAAGCATGAGTATTTCTATTATTCTACTATGAATGTTCACTTAAAATAGTCAAATGGATCAGTGAAAACATGAAATAGGAAAAATATTTGAAGAAAATAGAGAGAAAGAGTAAACAAACGCAAAAAAGAGAAGCTTGGGTCATCGGAAACAGTGTTATAGGAGGCGCATGGGCGTGGCAGGTAGGGCATATGAAGTTGCAGCGGCTAGGGTTAGGAATTTTTGGGGAGAGGGATGATGAATAGTGAAGGGTTTATATAGATTTTGGGGCACACGGCCGTGGGGCATGCCCATGTGCCCTGATTTTTGCCCGTCTGTTTCGTGATTTTTAAATTTAGGCGCGTCTGACATTCGCCCCATGCCCGTATTCCTCGGGCGTGTGGGTGCACACAGCCGTGTCGCACGACTGTGTCTTACTTTGTTCGCTTCTCCCATGCCCATGTATGATATCCTAAGCCCATGTTAGTTTGATAGTGTCGACCATGGGGGCTGGGCATGGGCGTGTCAAATACCCGTGCTAAATTGACAGGTTCGCCCACGGTTTCAAAACACGGGCGTGTCACACGCTCGTGTTGTTTTGGCAATTTTGCCTACGGCCTTATCACAAGGCCGTGGCGACTTATCGTATCCCATGTTGGGGAAAATTTTTGCCATATTTTCACGCAGCCATGTCTCCTCCTGTGGTGTGAGCACGGCCTAAAGCACGCCCGTGTGCCTGGTCGTATGGATGGGAAAACATTGTGTTTCAAGACTCAGATAGTAGGTTAGATGTGGAAAACTAGAATTTAAATAAATCATTATTGTTAGTGCTCGAGTTTCCTCCCGATAAGTGCTTATTTATAGTCTAAGCTCGACTTACCTTTTTGGTGCATGGTCATGGTGGTGCGAGGAGTTTACACTCCTCATCCCTGCTATCAATTTTATCAAAATAAGGTTTAAGACGAGTACTGTTTACCTTAAAAGTGCCGAATTTGGGATGAATTACCTCGACTGTACCATATGGGAAAATATTGAGTACCGTAAGAGGGATTACTCTGTTAGGTTCATAAGTGGCAATGCGAAGGTTTGCTGCATCTAGTAGTACTTTGTCTCCAACCTTAAGTTGACTTGGTGATGAGTCCTAGCTCAGTTTCAGATTATCAGGTGTTCTCGATCCATGTGTCTTCCATTCCTCTATTTCCTCGATTTGTAGCATTTTCTTCATAGATAGGTCCTTTGTTGTTGTTTGAACACGGGTCATATGCACTCTTCGAAACTGTTTTCTTTACAGAGGGTTTCACCACATGATCATTGCCAGTAGTATGATTTATGTAATCGCCCTCGATTTTTGCTGTGTTACTCGTATTACAAGCTTGAAAGGTGATTGTTTTGTCTCCCAAACAAAGTGTGAGTTCACTTGTACCAACATCAATAATGGTTCTAGCAGTCGCTAAAAAGGGTCGTCCTAAAATCAAAGGTGCATTACTATCCTCTTCCATGTCTAGAACAGCAAAGTCTACTGGATAGATAAATTTATCGATCTTAACAAGAACATATTCAATGATACCCCTAGGAAATCTAATGGTTTTATCAGCCAATTGAATGCTCAACCTAGTTTTTTTGGGTTTCCCAAGACCTAGCTGTTTAAACATTATATAAGGCATAACATTAATGCTTGCCCCTAAGTCAGCCAATGCATTATGAACATCTAAACTACCAATTAAACAAGGAATCGTAAAACTCCCTGGATCTTTTAATTTTTTGGGTCGCTTATTCTGTAGAATGGCTAAGCAAACTGCATTCAACTTCACATGTGACGCCTCATCCAACTTTCGTTTGTTTGCTAGAAGCTCCCTTAAGAATTTGACTGTGTTTTGCATCTACGAGAGAGCTTCGATAAACGGTAAGTTAATATGTAATTTCTTTAATAGTTTAAGGAATTTACCGAATTGTTTATTTGTACGGTCTTTCCTTGTCGCATTGGGTTATGACACCCGTGGTTTGTACTCTTTACTTACCTTTTTTTTCTCACTGTGGACTACCTCACCTTTATCTTGACTTACCACAATACCTTGCCTCGGTCCTGATGCAGGCTCAACTAACCCTTCCTTGTCATGAGTGGTAATCGCATTGAGTTGTTCCCTTGGGTTAGATTCCATGTTACTCGGCAAACTACCTTGTGGTCATTCAGAAATCAGTTTGGCGAGTTGGCCTATCTGAGTTTCGAGCCCTTGGATTGACGCTTGTTGATTCTTAAGGGCTATCTCGGTATTCTAAAAATAAGTTTCTGACACTGAGATAAATTTTGTTAGCATCTCCTCAAGGTTTGGCTTTTTCTCTTGTTGGTAAGGTGGTTGTTGAAAGCCTGGAGGTGGTGGTGGGTGCTGATTCCCTTGGCCTCCCTATGAGAAATTTGGGTGGTTCCTCCAACCTGCATTGTAAGTATTACTGCAAGGATTATTTTGAGATCGAGGATTATTACCCATGTAATTTAACAGCTCGTACTCTATGTTGTGGCCATAGGATGGGTAATTTGAATTACTTGATCCACTTCCACTTGTTTCGCACTGCATTACTGAGTGAACCTATGAAGAACCAAGAAAATCGTCAATTTTTCTGTTCAAAAGTTCTATCTGATTAGAGAGCATAGTGACCGAATCGACATTAAAAATGCCAGCTATTTTCATTGGCTTTGTCCTGATGACTTGCCACTGATAATTATTCAGTGACATCTCTTCTATAAATTAATAAGCATCTTCAGGTGTCTTATTATTGATGGTTCCACCAGCGGCTGCGTCGATTATCTGTCGAGTCAAAGGATCCAGGCCATTATGAAACATTTGAACCTATAGCCAAAGTGGTAACCCATGGAGAGGGCACCTTCTCAAAAGGTCCCTGTATCTCTCCCATGCATCGCAGAGTGTTTCTAAATCCATCTACACAAAAAAAGAGATATTATTATATAATTTGGCTGTTTTAGCCGGCTAAAAATATTTTAATAAAAAATTTCAGCCATTTGTTCCTATGTAGTGATTGACCCTCATGGTAACAAGTTCAACCATTGTTTAGCCTTATTCCTCAATGAAAAGGGAAAAAACTGAAGGCAAATGGCATCATCAGAAATGCCATTGATTTTAAAAGTGTCGCAAAACTCTAGGAAATTTGCTAAGTGAGCGTTGGGATCCTCATCCTGCAAACCATCAAACTAAACAAACTGTTGGATCATTTGAATGGTGTTATGTTTCAGTTCAAAATTATTTGCAGCAACAGCAAGCTTAACTATGCTCGATTCAGTTCATGTTAAAGAAGGTTTAGCATAATCATACATAGTACGCAGAGTAGGATTCTGATTTACTGGATCAGCAGCAATCGTAGGAGGTAGTGGATTTTTTTTTCAGCATCTCCACGATTGTGGTTGAAGTATCGTCCTTTTGCTCTTCCTCTGTGTATCTTAGGCTTCGCCTTATTTCTCTTTGATTTTTGGGAACTATGCGGTCGATCTCACCGTAAAAAAGAAGTGGTCCTAATGGGTTTCTTCTGGTCATAAACTAGAAAAAACCTGTCAGAAGAAAATAAATAAAAAATTAGAAAATAAAATAAAATTTTAAATTGCAATAAAAGTAAAATGGCTAAAGTAATAAAAATCGAGTGTTCCTAATATCCTAGTTCCCCGGCAATAGTGCCAAAAACTTGATATGTGATATTCGCGACAGGTTTTAAATATTTATAATAAATCGTTCTTGAAACTAACTATTATCACGATGAAGGCAAGTGTACCTATCGAACAATAGTATAGCTTTAGCAAGACCGAATTGTCGAACCCAAAGGAACCAAGAGTACTAGTAATTACTTTCTTTTTATTATCTAGCCTAAAAATTAAGGGATTTGTTTATCTAAATTAATTAACTAAACTAAGAGTGCACAGAGAGAAATTGGGGAAAAGCTTTTTAAAAAATTCAATTGATTAAGACAATACCTAAGGAAAAATCCACCTAGACTTCACTTGTTATTTGACTCTGAAGCAGACAATTTATTCATTTGACTTGATCCGTAGAAATCCCTAAGTTATATTATTATCTCTCTCGAGATTAATAACGTCTAACCTTAGGTTGAATAATTGAAATCTCTTTCTAATTAACACCCTAGAATTGCATTAACTCGATCTATGGATTCCCTTATTAGGTTTCACCCTAATCCAGCAAAATCTTGTCACCCTATCTCTAGGAACGCAATCAACTCTGCTTAATTATGACAATTTTACTCTTAGACAGGGTCTATTCCTCCTCTGAATAAGAGCATTAACTTGAATCAATATCCTGGAATATTAAAACAAGAATTAAGAACACATAATTAAGAACAAGTCAAATATTTATCATACAATTCAGATAATAATAACAAGATCTATTTTAGGTTTCATTCCCCTTAGGTATTTTAAGGGTTTAGTTCATGATTATAAAAGAAAACATCTCAGAAGCATAAAGATAACAAAACATAAGAAAACCCAAAACTCCTGAAGGAACTTGAAGGTAGATCTTCAGTCTTGATGATGAATCTGACTTCTGAGATGGATCAATCGGCTTTCCATGAGTAATTTATTGCTTCCTACTCTCCGTCTCCCTTTCTAAGTGCCTCCTCAAGTGTTTAAATAGGCTTTGGAATGCCTAAGAGCCCTAAAAATTGGCCTTTTCTGAATAGGACTATATTTGGGCTCAGCAAGGACACGCCCGTGTACGATTACTCCAGCCCGTGGTCAAGGCTATTGAATAGGCATGGGCATGTAGTCTACTCGTGTAAGTCGCGCTTCGATCCTGCCAAATGGATAGGGCCGTGTGACACGCCCGTGTGAGGAAGTCCAGGCCGTGTTGATTTCCAATGTGGGTCTATTTTCTCCGTTTTCGGCCCATTTCTCGCTCTTTTTACTCTCCTATGCTCACCTAAGTATAAAACATGAAATTAAAGAATTAGGAGCATCGAATTCACCAAATCTAAGGAGAAATCATCCGTAAATGTGCTAAGCATGGGATAAAAATATGTATAAATTACGGTTTATCACCCTTCTTAGTAACTACTAGAACTATTAATTATGTTGGTACAGGTGAACTCACACTTCGTGTGGGTGATGAAACAATCACTCTTCAAGCTCATAATTCTACTAATACTGATCATGTGGCGTAGCCTTCTTTGCAGGAAATACATTTGAAGAACATACATGAGCCATGTTCAAGTAACAACAAAGGACTCATCTATGAAGAATGAAGGCTACAGATCGAAGAACTAGATGAATGTCATACACATAAATCGAGAACACACGATAAACCAAAACCACACCATTACGGACTCAATATTTCACCAAATCAACTTAAGGTCAGAGACAAAGTACTATTAGATGCAGCAGACCCTCGCATTACCACTTCTGAACCTAATGGAGCAATCCCTTTTACGGTACTTAACATTTTCCCATATAGTACAGTCGAAGTCACTCATTCCAAATTCGGCATGTTTAAGGTAAATAATACTCGTCTAAAACCTTATTTTGATAAAATTGATAGTAGGATTAAGGAGTGTAAACTCCTCGCACCACCATGACCACACAAAAGAGACGTAAGTCAAGCTTAGACTCTAAATAAGCGCTTCTTGGGATGCAACCTGAGCACTAACGGTGTCGATTTCTTTAAATTTTAGTTTTTAATATCTAAATTACTAACTGAGTCATTGAACACAGGTTTTCCAAACCCACACGACCAGGCACACGGGCATGCTTTAGGCCGTACTCATACCACGGGAAGCGGCACGGCCGAGCAATACGGCCGTGTGAAAATAGAGCAAAATTTTTCCCAAACACGGGATTCGATACGTTGCCACGGCCGTGCGACATGGCCGTGGGCAATCCTGCCAAATCAACACGGGCGTACGACACGCCCGTGTCTATAAGCCGTAGTAGAAATTGAGAAAATAACACGAGCGTACGACACTCCCGTGCCCACCCCCCGTGGTCGAAACTGTCAAATTAACACCGGCGTGCGCACATATAAACGAGCGTGGGAGAAGTGAACGAAGCAGGACATGGACGTGCGACCCGGCCGTGTACACCAACATGCCCAAGGAACGCGAGCGTGGGCCGACTTCTAGATGGACCCAAATTTGAAAATCACAAAACAGACGGGCTGAAATAAGGGCATACAGGTGTGCCCCACGGCTATGTGCCCCAAATCTATCTAAACCCCCACTATTCATCATCCCCTTTCCCAAAAAAACCCTAACCCTAGCCGCCACAATCTTCCTTACCCACGCCCGTGGCTGACCCACATCACCCACTCCTCGGACGACCAACCTCCTCTCTCTACCAAGCGCTATTGCGTCTGTTCATTCTTTTCTTTCTATTATCTTCATTTCTTTTACTAATTTCATGTTATTTCTTATTTTATTTGATTGTTTTTTTATTAATCTTCACATTTCTAATAATAGTCATGCTTATGCTCTTTGTTCTTATTTAGAAATTTGCAATTTTAGTCGATGTATTAGGATACATTCATTCATTCTTGTGTTTCCATGGATTTCATGCCTAACCAAACCGTATTCCATTTTACCATTCCCATATGTATTCATTCACTAGGTATTTCATTTAGCACTATTCTCGTATTACTATTGCTAATAATGATTTGATATATCTGTCTATTAGGATTTGGTTCGTGACCCCTATGAAGTATTTCTATTTAGTTTTAACATGCTTGCATACTTTTCCATGCTATACTTGGGGATTATTTTTAATAACTCGTCTCTTCATTACAGATACCGTGGTAAGAAAACAGTCGTCCCCGCCTCGAAGAAGAAAAAAGGAACAGCATCATCGTCGGGTCCTACCACTGAAATTTGGCACCCATTCCTACAGTTTCCACCGCGATCACAGGAGGAACTATTCCAGATACTATGGGCCCGACCCCTAGGTGTAGGTTGTTGCATTGATTGGACCGCCCTAGAGCAGATCCAACTAGCTGACGCAGTTCAGACTCACCTAACTACTGACCCATAGGAGCTCTTCTTCAAGATCCTCGAGCCGACATATCTCGAGCTCACGTTAGAACTCTATTCGACCTTCGATCTTCAATCCATTATGACAAAATTCGATGATCCTGGACGGTCCAGTTCCGTCTTGGTGGTTTAGTTCACCAGTTAAGCGTGCCTGAGTTCGGTGTCGCATTAAGACTGTATATAGAGGAGTTCATGGACGGTGACGACTTCGACAGCCTCCATCGCCACATCCACTATTCACCTTCAAATTGCTGGAAGGCGCTAGTCCCTGTTTCGGCCACTTATGACCCTAGCCACTCCAAGGCATCAGTTCTCTCCCCATCCCTGAGATACCTACACACCATCCTAGCCCACACCCTGATAGGACGGCGAAAGAGCACCGGTCTCGTCAACACTAACAACGTCTATTTTTTATGGAGCATGGCACATAGGCACATATTCGACCTTGCTTATTTCATCGCCCTCGTCATTCGACATCAAACAGAGCGGCATAGGAAGGGAGTCATTTCCATCGGCCCTTATGTGACTCGCCTAGCACAGTACTTCGGTCTCCTCAACACGGTGACGCAAGCATCCTCCCTCATCCTCATCAGTCAGATGTCCTTACAGGGCATCTCGAGTATGCTCCATATGAGGATATTGAGCGACGACGTGGATTTGATCCTTGGTAGTACCGCTTCGTCCAGACAACCGAGCAGGGGGACCCAGAGGACATTACTAATAATGTCCCACCACCTCACGAGGATCCACCCTCTCAGCCACCACCTATTCATCGCCCAGTTCATGCGGCTACTTCACTCTCTGAGCGTCTCACTCGATTCTAGCAGTAATTTTTTCAGCGCTTTGGTCACATTGATGCAACCTTACATCAGATTTGTCAGCACCTTCACATTTCATCGCCACCCCTACCTCGCAAACCATCTGGTGATGAAGATTTTTATTTATTATCTTTATGTTTTTACTTTTATCTTTTTAAAACTACTTATTTATTTTATTTCTCTTTAATTTTATTTTTACTTCATCCTTAGGTTTTAAAATTTATATTAAGCAATTTATGTTTCGGCCATTTCTTTACGAGTAATCATGCTACTTCATATTTCCTAAAGAGTTATTGATTTTATCGCAGTTATGAAGAGCTCCAAAGCTCACTATTACTTAGGAATTTGGAACTCCGCGAGAAAAGTCCTCCACGACTGTCATGTCTTGCTCGACCACCACGATAACCTCTTCGCTGGACACTATGGTTGTGAGACCCAACCTCTACCACTACTGGAGTATCCTCCTCCAATCTCACCCTTGCCTTAGCTGATTACTTTCCATAACTCCAATTCAAGGATTCTATCTAACATTCAGGCAGTTTCACTTCTTTCCCTATCTTATGATCTTATATCTATATTTTTCAGTAAGTCTATCTTTTTACATTGTGGAAAATGTACATCTTAAATGTGGGGGGTTATTTATATCAGTATCAGAAAAATCCCTGAATTTTGTCTTATTCTCATGTGACTCACTCATATCACTATTAGAATGAATTTTAATTAATTTATGATTTTTATTGATATGTTTTGAATTAAAACATAGGCATTTATGCATTGATTATTTAAACTTTAAAGAATTAAAGAATCAAGCATGATAAGTTGATTTTTGAGAATTAAAAATTTTTAGGTTGTTTCCCCAAGTTTAGGTATTATCTTGAGTTGAAATTCACAGGTTTAACATCAAAAAGCCATAATTTTTGTGAGATCTTGAGCCTTTTGAGCATATATTATTTCTTTCATGCTCACTTTTATTGTTGCTATGAGTGTGTCAATATTGATTTGTTATTCTAGAACTTGCTTCAATTATGCATGTCAAGACCACACCATTTGATTTGATATGTCGAGATGATAAAGGCACATAGGTTTAACCCACTTACTCCATAAAAGTCTACCCTCATAATTAACCCTTAGTGAACCCCCTTGAGCCTAACAAGTCATTCATTGATTTACCCTCAATATTAACCCATAACCCATTATTGGTAAAATCCCCTCATTTGATCCCTATTTTTGTCGAGATTTGATTTGAATAAATTGCTTAGCTATGTTTTATTTTTGATAGTTAGCAAAGTTCTACGTTATTTTGATTTGTTCTTAATATATATATATATACATACATACATACATATTAGTAGTAACTTTTTTTGTTTTTGAGCTTAACTATTTAAGTCCATATTCCATGAAGAAAAGCTCAATTCTAGGATCTTCTAATTAGGAATGTAATTTGTCAGTTTTAGTATTGTTCTAGTTAGATAATTTTTCAATTCAATCTCGATTCTAACTTTTTCTTTCAGCTTATGACCACACCTTCTAACCAAAGCCACGTTACAACTGTCTAAAGACCTTTTGATTGATGTATCATCTCAATATATAGTGGTGGAGATTTGATTTTCACGTAAGCCTATGGTGAAACTCTATGATATTTTGAATCAAAGGTGATTACTTAGATAAGGAGAGACACCTATGTTTTCGTGATAAAATGCTCAACTTGGAATGTTTGAAACTTTGATGTTCTTCGAGTTGAATTTTTAATGTATGATTACTTATGGATTATTTTGAGATACTATTGATGAGAATTATAAGTAGAGAAGAATTTATTTTGATTGTGAGTTGAGGATTTTTCTTGAGGACAAGCAAACGCTTAAGTGTGGGGGTATTTGATAAGTCGTAATTTATACATATTTTTATCCCATGCTTAGCATATTTTTGGATGAATTATCATTAGATTTGTGGAATTCGATGATCCTAATCCTTTAATTTCATGTTTTATACTTAGGTGAGCATAGGAGAGTAAAAAGAACGAGAAACGGGCCAAAAATGGAAAAAATGGGTCAACGTCGGAAATCAACACGGCCTGGACTTCCTCACACGGGTAGACCACACGCCCATGCCTATTTAAAAGATTGTAACATGGCCTGAGCCACACCACACGGCCATGTCTATTTAGTAGACTCTAAACATGGCCTAAGCCACCTTACACAAGCGTGTCACATGGGCGTGTCCCTGTTGAGCCAAATTCTAGTCCTATTTGAAAAAGGCCACTCTTGAGGGTTTTGAAGCATTCTAAAGCCTATATAAACACCCTAGGAGGTACCTAGAAAAGACACACGGAGTAGGATGTAAGGAATTACTCGAAGAAAGCCGATTGATCCATCTCAGAAGCTGGATTCTCCTTCAATACTGAAGATCTCCCTTCAATTTCCTTCGGGATTTTTGGGTTTCTTCATGTTTTGTTATCATTATTCTCCTGAGATGTTTTATTTTACACATATGAACTAAATCCCCTAAATACCTAAGGGGAATGAAACCTAGATGGATCTTGTTATTATTTTTTGAATTATATGAGATAAATACTTGATTTGCTCTTAATTATGTGTTCTTAATTCTTGCTTTAATATTCCAGGATATTGATTCAAGTATTGATGTGCTTATTCAGAGGAGCAAAAGTCCCTGTCTAAGAGTAGATCTAGCATAATTAAGCGAAGTTGATTGCACCTCTAGACATAGGGCGACATAAATCTGTCAAATTAAGGTCAAACCTAATAAGGGAATCCATAGATTGAGCTAATGCAACACTAGGGGTTTTAATTAGAAAGAGATTTCAAGTAATCAACCTAGGGTTAGATGTTGTTAGTCTCGAGAGAGATAATAATATAAATTAAAGATTTCTACGGATCAAGTTAAGTGAATAAATCGTCTAAAATAACAAGTGAAGTCTAGGTGAATTTTTCCTTGGGTTTGTCTAAGTCAATCAGTTTTCCCAAAAGTATTTCCCCAGTTTACTTCCTATGCATTCTTAGTTTAGTTAATTAGTTTAGATAAAACAAACCTCTTTATTTTTAGGCTAGATAATAAAAAGAAAGTTAAAACTAGTACTTTTAGTTCCTGTGGGTTCGACATTCCGGTCTTGCTATAAGCTATACTACTATTCGATAGGTGCACTTGCCTTTATCGTGATAATAGTTAGTTTTTAAGTACGATCAATCATAAATATAAAACTTATCACGAGACATTCCATCGTGCCTCTTGACACAAGTCGTCGATGAAGACGTAGCTACTGATGCTACACACACAAGTCGTCGAGAAGAGCGTAGCTACACGATTACTACGCACACAAGCTGTCAAGTATCCGCAACATATGCCAGTATACTCAGCCACCGGTAAGACGTACAAGACCATCACCTTGATCACATAATCACATAACACATAATGACCCTAGTGACATGTCACTTGTATCCTAATCTATTCCTAAGGTTCAACGGGATTTCTCACTTGCTAGATCGTCGTCGAACTCGTTTGTAGAATTATAGTCATTTACATAATAAATCATACAATATATGCAATATTAAAGCATTTAAACACAAATATTATAAAGCTTATTTTTAACATACGAACTTACCGCGGTACAAAATGGCTAATAGTTCGATTTAGTCTACAACTTTGTTCTTTCCCCAGTCTAGGTCAGAACCTCGTCTTTCTTGATCTATAATATCAAATTTAACTCTTTCAATCATCACATTACTCAATTTAATCCCAAAAACACCTAATGGAAAAAATTACATTTTTACCCTTAACTTTTCAACTTTTTACATTTTAGTCCCTAGGCTCGTAAAATGATTTTCATTCAATTTCTTCATTACCCAAGCCAAGTCAAATATTTTTCATGCTCATAACCATATTTCTCATTTATTCACATTTTTACACACATTTTACAACTTTTACAAATAGGTCCCTATTTGACATTTTCATTAAAAATCACTTGATAAATGTTATTTATCTAACGCCAAACATGTATTTTCTACCATTAAACATCAAGATACACAAATATTTAACACGGGTAAAATTTGACTTCATCTTTCTTTCAAATTAGTCCTTGAAATATCTAGATTAGGTTGAGACAACTTCAAAAACATTAAAAACATTAAAAACGGGACAAATAAGGACTTACAATCGAGCTTGGAAGCTTGGCCAAAACCCTAGCTATGGAGACTCTTCAATTTTTGGCACAAGGAGGATGAAATTGAGAAGATGACATCTTTTATTTGTTTTATTTTTTCTTTATTAACTATATGACCAAAATACCCTTAATGCCAAACTTTGAAATTTCACCTAACCATGTCCATTTTTGTCCAAATTGAGTATAATGGTCTAATTACCATTTAAGGACCTCCAACATAAAATTTCATAGCAATTAGTCACCTCTAGCTTCTAGAACACATATTTTGCACCTATTGCAATTTAGTCCTATTAGTTAAATTGGACACTCTATCGATAAAATTTCTTAACGAAATTTTCGCACAATTATTCAATCATATTGTAGATCTTAAATAAATAATAAAATAAACATTTCTACTTCAAATTTGTGGCTCCAAAACCACTGTTCGAATTTCACCCCAAAACGGGCTGTTACATTAATCCCTCTCCCATATGTGATTCCCTCTCCCATATGTGATTTCCTCGCCATTTTTTAGTACGAAGATGAAATTGTTACTAGTTGTGACAAATATTTTTACAGTCCTAACTATAGGAGTTTGAATAGGGATGGAAAAGAACCAAAAACTGATAGGTTTTGAGCCGACACATTAGGGTTTTTTTTCAAAACAAATTGAATTTTAATTCAAGTTCATTTTAGAAACTGGTCGGTGGGTAGGTTGAAATCAGGTTTAGCATGAAATTGGCCCACCTTGTGATATTTACAAAATTTCCCTTCTATGTATTTAATATTATTTAGGTTAAAAATCCTCAAAAATTATCACTGCAAGCATCATTTTAACTTCCTTTACTCCAATTTTCCACTAGTTTCTCTCTTTTTTATTTATTTTCCCAAGTATCCTCTCCCTCGTATCTCAGTCCTTAGTTTTTCTATGGTGTAAATCACTATACATATATACTACAATGTACATGGTTGAGCTTCTCTTCATCTTTTTCTTCTTTTTATTTTAAAATTGAGAAGGACTTATTCAAACTTTAATTTAAATGATGGAGTATTACAATATTCTTTTTTTTCAAAAGCACATTTACTATATGAATGTAAAAAATTTAATCATCTATTTGATTAATAATTTTTCTCACATAGGAAGAAAAATTCAAAATGTACCCTTTATTTAAATAAAATTTACGTGTCGATTGATATTAATGATTGGAAATTATCATTATTGAATAAGAAATCTATGAGTTTATGTCATGTTCGTGATATTTTATTTTAATTATATTTATATCATCCTTGGAATTATTAGGTCAAGTATACCATTGAAGTTATAGTTGACCTGATAAATTTGTTGTTTGTTAGCAAAATGTTGTTTGTTACCAAACAAAAAGTGTTTGAGTTTGTGTCACTTGTAGGGGGATTTTAAAACACTTTTATCTGCAACATCGCCTATCCTCTCCAAATTTTCAATGAAAAAACATATCTTACTTTTAACATAACCTCGACAAAATATTATATGGCTTATTACATATTCTACAAAAGATAAGCATCAATTATCTCATAGCTATGCCGACATATGATTTATTAGTTTATTTGGATGAAAATTGGAAATTAACAAGCACAATGACATTCATGGTGACCACCAGACATCAGTTTACAAACACCTCCTCTCTCACAATCAGCAATGCAGTAATTCCAACATTTTCCATCTTTGTCAGGGTTATCATCTTCCCCAGGAATACATTTCCCAAGTTTAGGATGGTTATTGCAACATTTTAATTTTGCATCTGATTTAGCCGTCGGCTTGCCTCCTTCTACATCTATAGATATTAAATTTTAAACAACCACATTAGTTATTATTCCAAAATCAATCTCCATTTTTAATTATGTTTTATTAAAATAGAAATTTTCCAATCTAAAGTTAATTTGATTACATCTTATATACATTTTAAGTTATATACATAGTATTATAGATTATTTACTAAACCTAATTTTTTTAACATTCAAATCATTCTTTAAATATTTAAGATCTCATTTGAATGAACCAATCAATTCAAAATAAAAAATTTAACAATTTTGACCTATATAGTATTATTTGTTAACATCACCTCGTTTTAAATAAATTATCTAAGATGAATCATAGATTAACAACACAATATTTGAAATAAATTTAGAAGTATTAATTTAGTCTATTCAAGACCCGGATTATTAATGCATGTGGAGAAAAAAATCTTTTGTAATATATATCGAAGATATATGCGAAAAATATATATATACACTTACACATGGGTCCTGCACCATTGATATCATCATAGAATGGTGAATACCGATCAATGATTGGACTATCAATGTATATTTGCGTATCGGCCATCACTGAAGTCAAGTAAATCATCAACATTAGAAATGTGAAGAAAAGCTCAAGGATAACCATTGTTAGGGTAAACTGAAATAATAAATTAAGATTTTTGTAAAATAAAAGATAAAAAAAAATCCATGCCCAATAAGAATGTATAGATAGGTCAAGTTGAGATCTAAAACGGAAGTAAATAAAGGACAATTAATTCACCATTTAAGATTTTGTCAAGTATAACGGAAAATTTATAAGAAAACAAGTGTACTTTATAATAATATAAAATGCATGCTTTATGATATTGAAAATATATTTTATTTTGTCTAATTATAAAAAAGAACGTATTACTAAATTTAATAACTCCTGTAAATATAAAAGATATCAATAAGGGATGAAACATCATGTTAGAATTTCTTTCAACCATTTTGCATTGAGATTGACAAAATACATGCAATTTAAATTTATTGATGTTATTAAACGAATTATATTTTTTGATAGAATTGCATGGCCAATATTTTCCTTTGTTTGAAGTGAATGGACAAAAATTTTAATGCATGTAAAATAAATTTAAACTCAGAGGTGATAAAATCATAAACTAATTCCAAATAAATAAACAATAAAAATAGGTTTAATTGTTTAAAAAATAGATGGATACTTATTACATAAGTAATAAATATTATTTTTATTAAGTAAATAATTACAATTTAATAGGTTAAAAGTAACCAATAATAATAATTAATTGGTAAAAGATTTAACAATTCAAAACATAAGCATAATTAATTTAGGCATAAATGAAATAAAAATAGTTGGACATAAAACCAACATTTTAAGAACAATTAATCAAAAATTATAAATAAAATAGATTAAAACATCAAGATAATTACATTAAGCAAGTTTTAAAGAACAATTAATTAAAAATTGAAATATGCTGATGTTTAAAACATAATTACAATTAATTTGGGCATAAATGAAAATAATTTAATTGTTTTTAAAAGAAAATTTTAAAGAACAATAAATTAGAATACAATGATGAAACATAGATAATAATAGAATTAAATATAAACAAGTGTTTGATATACTAGTAAAACACATTGTAATCTCAAAGAGAGAAACTAGATTTGGATCTTGGAGACGATGTTGCTAGGGGTGGCAACCTAAACCTTGAACATAGATCGTAATATAATGACCACTTTGCAACAGTCACTTGATTGAGGAAAAGAACATCAATCTTGAAAACTGTTCAAAGGATAAAGTAGTGCAAGCAATCTAATGTCTATTGCCAAATTCATTGCACCATATGTTAAGAACATTGTCCTAAAGTTCTAGGCTCACTTGAAGAAGGATATTGATGATAAAGAGTACAAAAATTATATAAAGGTCTATGTAAGAGGAGAGTATTTTGACTTTAATCCCTCTCCCATATGTGATTTCCTCGCCATTTTTGAGCAGGAAGATGAACTTGTTACTAGTTGTGACAAAAATTTTACAGTCCTAACTAGAGGAGGTTGAATAGGGATGGAAAAGAACCAAAAGCTGATAGGTTTTGAGCCGACAGGGTAGGGTTTTTTTTCAAAAAAATTGAGTTTCAATTCAATTTAGTTTTAAAAAATGGTCATTGGGTAGGTTGAAATTAGGTTTAGCATGAAATTGGCCCACCCTGTGATATTTATGAAGTTTCCCTTCTATTTATTTAATATTAATTGGGTTAAAAATCCTCAAAAATTATCACTACAAGCATTATCTTGACTTCCTTTACTCCCATTTTTCACTAGTTTCTCTCTCTTTTTTATTTATTTTCCCAAGTCTCCTCTCCCTCATATCTTCAATCTTCAGTTTTTCTATGGTGTAAATCACTATACATGTATACTACCATGTACATGGTTGAGCTTCTCTTCTTCTTCTTCTTCTTCTTCTTCTTCTTCTTCTTCTTCTTCTTCTTCTTCTTCTTCTTCTTCTTCTTCTTCTTCTTCTTCTTCTTCTTCTTCTTCTTCTTCTTCTTCTTCTTCTTCTTCTTCTTCTTCTTCTTTATTTTAAAATTGAGAAGGACTTATTCAAACTTTAATTTAAATGATGGAGTATTATAGTATTCTTTCTTTTTTTTTAAAAAGCACATTTATTATATGAACGTATAAAATTTAATCATCTATTTAATTAATAATTTTTTCACGAGGAAGAAAAATTCAAAATGTACCCTTCATTTAAATAAAATTTACGTGTCAATTGATATTAATGATTGAAAATTTTCATTATTGAATAAGAAATCTATGAGTTTATGTCATGTTCCGATATTGTATTTTAATTATATTTAATCATCCTTGGAATTATTAGGTAAAGTATACCATTGAAGTCATAGTTGACCTGATAAAGTTGTTGTTTGTTAGCAAAATATTGTTTGTTACCAAACACAAAGTGTTTGAGTTTATGTCACTTGTAGGGGAATTTTAAAACATTTTTATCTGCAACATCGCCTATCCCTTCTAAAATTTTCAATGAAAAAACATATCTTACTTTTATCATAACCTCAACAAAATAACATATTGCTTATTACATATTCAACAAAAGATAAGCATCAATTATCTCATAACTATGCCGACATATGATTTATTAGTTTATTTGGATGAAAATTGGAAATTAATAAACACAATGACATTCATGGTGACCACCCGACATCAGTTTACAAACACCTCCTCTCTCACAATTAGCAATGCAGTAATTCCAACATTTTCCATCTTTGTCAGGGTTATCATCTTCCCCAGGAATACATTTCCCAAGTTTAGGATGGTTATTGCAACATTTTGATTTTGCATCTGATTTAGCCATCGGCTTGCCTCCTTCTACATCTATAGATATTAAAATTTAAACAACCACATTAGTTATTATTCCGAAATCAATCTCCATTTTTAATTATGTTTTGTTAAAATAGCAAATTCCCAATCTAAAGTTAATTTGATTACATCTTATATACATTTTAAGTTATATATATAGTATTATAGATTATTTACTAAACCTAATATTTGTTTAACATTCAAATCATTCTTTCAATACTTAAGATCTCATTTGAACGAACCAATCAATTCAAAATAAAAGATCTAACAATTTTGATCTATATAGTATTATTTGTTAACATTACCTCATTTTAAGTAAATTATCTAAGATGAATAATAGATTAACAACAAACAATTTGAAATAAATTTAGAATTACTAATTCAGTCTATCCAAGACCCGGATTATTAATGCATGTGGAGAAAAAAAATCTTTTGTAATATATATCGAAGGTATATGCGAAAAATATATATATACTCTTACACATGGGTCCTGCACCATTGATATCATCATAGAATGGTGAATGTCGATCAATGATTGGACTATCAATGTATATTTGTGTATCAGCTGTCACTGAAGTCAAGTAAATAATCAGCATTAGAAATGGGAAGAAATGCTTAAGGATAGCCATTGTTAAGGTAAACTGAAATGTTAAATTAAGATTTTAGTAAAATAAAAGATAAAAAAATCCATGCCCAATAACAATGTATAAATAGGTCAAGCTGAGATCTAAAACGGAAGTAAATAAAAGACAATTAATTCACCATTTAAGATTTTGTCAAGTATAACGGAAAATTTATAAGAAAACAAGTGTACTTTATAATAATATAAAAATGTGTGCTTTATGATATTGAAAATATATTTTATTTTTCTAATTATAAAAAGAACGTATTACTAAATTTAATAACTCAGTAAAATAAAAGACATCAATAAGGGATGAAATATCATGTTAGAATTTCTTTCAACCATTTTGCATTGAGATTGAGAAAACACATGCAATTTAAATTTATTGATGTTATTAAACGAATTATATTTTTTGATAGATTTGCATGGACAATTTTTTCCTCTGTTTGAAGCTGTATGGACAAAAATTTTAATGCATGTAAACTAAATTTAAACCCAATGGTGCTAAAGTCATAACATAATTCCAAATAAATAAACAATTGATCCAATTGAGTTATTGGTTGCGGTATTCACATTTGGTAAATTTCACTCTTATCTAGTTGGTATTAAGGTCACAGTTTACATGGATCACGCTGATATTAAGTAGTTGGTAAGCAAGAAAGATGCCAAGCCAAGATTGATTCAGTGGATACTTTTGTTACAAGAGTTCAACTTAAAAATTAGAGGGCTGAAAATCAAGAGGCTGGTCACTTGTAAATATTAGAATCTGGAAATGAAGATGGCAATGAAAAACTTATGAAAAAAGACTTCCCAGATGAGCAGTTGTTAGTTTCCATGGCATTACCTTGGTATGTCGATATAGTGAACTTTTTAGTAAATGGTTTGATGCCACATTATCTCAATAGCCAAAGAAGATGAAAATTAGTTCATGGTGCCAAACATTATTATTGGGATGAACCCTTCCTATTTAAGCATTATGCTAATCATATAATTAGGAAGTGTGTCCCAGATGATGAAATACATAGCATTTTATAGCATTGTCATTCAGCTCCTTACGGAGGACACTTTGGAGGAATCAAAACTACTGCTAAGGTACTTCAGTCAGGGTTTTATTGGCTGAGTCTGTTCAAGGTTGCTCATGAATTTTATCAGTCGTGTGACTGTTGTCAGAGGATAGGAAATTTATCTATGAGACACGAAATGCTATTGCAAATATTCTAGAGATTGAGTTGTTTGATGTATGGAGAATAGACTTTATGGGTCCATTTCCATCATAAGCGAGCAACCTGTACATACTATTAGTAGTGAGCTATGTCTCTAAGTGGGTCCAATTTTTTGTGCTTCCTACTAATGATACAAAGTCAGCAATGAAGTTCTTGCACAAGAACATTTTCACAAGATTCGGTTTGCCAAGATCCATTATTAGTGATGAAGGATCCCATTTAAATTGAAAGCTAGTGGCTAATGCCTTGTATCGGTATGGGATGAAACATAAGATTGCCACAGCATATAATCCCCAAACAAATGGAAAAGCTGAGGTTTCTAACAGAAAAATTAAGCTCTTTTTGGAAAAAGTGGTGACCCAACTCGAAAGGATTGGTCCTCCAGACTAGATGAAGTTTTGTGGACTTATCGTACTACATTTAAAACACCATTGGGGATGTCATCTTTTAAGCTTTTTTATGGAAAGCCATGTCACCTGCCTGTTGAGGTCTAGCACAAACCATTTTGGGAGATTAAAAAGCTAAACATGGATCCGGTCACTGCTGGTTGTGACAGGTTGTTAGAACTGAATGAAATGAAATAATTCAGGGCTCATGCATATGAAAATGCTAAATTGTATTAGGAGAAGATTAAGTATTGGCATGATAATAAAATTATGCCAAGGCAATTTGAACCAGGGCAATAGGTATTGTTCTTCAACTCGAGGCTCAAATTGTTCCCTGGTAAGTTAAAATCTCACTGGTCAGGTCCCTTTGAAGTAGTTCAAGTATCAGAGATCTAAAAACAGGGGTCACATTCAAAGTTAATGGACAACGCTCGAAGCACTACTAGGCTACTCATGTGGATCGTGAGAAGTAATCCACTGACCTTCGAGATGTTTGTGTTAGCAATTTCATTTTTATTTTTCTTTTCTTTAATTGCTTTACTTTCATTTCATTTTTATTATTTGTTATTGTTAATTATTTAATGTTGTTTCATTTCTATTTTTATCTTTTATTAATGAGCAGTTTTTCTAGAATTCCAGAGATAGAATAAAATTGTGGGATTATTAGTTGTGATACTAAGAGGACATTGCCGCAACATCTTAGAAGGAAATTATATCGCGACAAATTGGGTGAATGAATGTTGAGATACGAGGTAACATGGGTCGACCGGACAGAAAAGTCTAAGGGAGAGATTTTTGGATAGTTTCTCATTCTATTTTGTAACACCTTTAACCCGTCTCCGTTACTAGATTAGGGTTACGGAGCGTTACAGTAAAAATCGGGACCTTTATCATCAAATGGAAACAAAAATATAAAATAAATTATAACATTCAAAATCTAATAAAAATCAGGGTAAAAATACACTTACGGGCCTTAAATCGAGCTTACAATGCCTTAAAAATAGCTTGGGAACAATCCAAGACTAATTTGAATAAAAAAAATATATGCAAAAATCTGAAACTTTGGGAAACAGGGGTCACACGAACGTGTGGCCAAGCAGTTTGGCTTCCCCTCATGCTCGTGTGGCCAGACCATGTATCTAACTGCGACCGTGTGAAAAATCTTGCACCTAAATTGAATAAAACCCATGGTCGTGTGGCCAGGCTATGTGGAATAGCCCAAGCTGTGTGCACCTTAAGAAGCTCCTAAAATAATGCAAACTTTCATCCAACCCCTAGGTTCCAAGCTAAATTACAACCAACTATTTCCATACTTTAAAAACACATTTAAACAAGCCTAAAACATGCCAAAACAATCAATATTATTCACTTTCAAAATGGCATGTATAAGAATTTAACATCACATATCTACACCATGTTTACAAAACATCCAAAAAAAGGGCAATAAAACATAAATAGAGCTGGCACCTAATCAAAACAAACAAAGATAATATTTAAGTCCTATTACATGCCTTTTATAACCTTAACCAAAGTAACTAAAAGCTACAAAAATGATAATTGAATAACGTGATTGCGCTCCCATGAAATTTCAACCGGTCGAGCTTTCTGATGATCTATAAGAAAAAAAAAGACAAATACATAAGCATATAATGCTTAGTAAGAACATATAAACCTTAACAAAAACTTACCAAATAGGCTCAAATTTATAAAGTTAATGCATTATTCCATTAGCATGCTCATATGTATAACTGATTCCTAATTTCAATTACCATTCTCACAAGTTAGTGAATTGGTACATAACATTCAACATATATCCAATGTAACATTTATACATCTCGAACGTTTTCCTAAACTTTAATACCCATTGAACCAAATGACTTTACTTAGGATACATAGGAACCATGCTCACACGAAGTGTGCCTGTACATGTAAGTATAATTGTATCATGTACTACTCATACGAGCTGTGAAACGGGCCTACTCACACGAGCTATGGGTTAGGATGTTAGACTGCATGATTGTGACAGCCCTAATTTGACCCTCGTCGGAAAGTGGTTTCGGGACCACAAAACCGAGTCATAAAAATAATTAACCATTATATTCTATGTTTATTATATGTGTAAATGCATGTGTGAAAGTTTCATGCTTTGATTTTGTCATTTGTATGTGAAATTTATAAGATAGGACTCATGAGATAAGACTTGAAAATGTGATAGGTAAATTTTAAAGTGCCAAATAATGCATGAACTATTGACATGGGGGACTTGCATGTCAAATAGACCACTTTTAATATAGTGGCCAGCCATAATGATGGTTGATGGATAATATATGTTTTATTTAAGTATTATAATAAGTAATGGCATTATTTTGAAATAATAATAATTAGTAAAATAAGAAAAAGATGATAAAATAATGGGTGTTCATCTTTCTTTCTTCATTGCCGAAATTGAGAAAGAAAAATATTGAAGAAGAAGCCAAGGCATTCAGCCATGGTTATCTCAATTTAAAGGTATGTAATGTGATTTTTTTTGTAATTGATTATGAAATTAAATTGATAAATACATAGTATAGTTAACCCATGGTTTAAATTCATGAATCATTGAACATATATCCATTCGGCAAGTTGCTAAATTTATGTTATTTTGATAAGTTTTTGGGAAGATGTTATTTATATGTTAAAGTAGTTTAAAGGATGGTTGAATAAGTTGAATTCATTGTTGAGAGGTATGAATTGAAGTTTCCGTATGTATATATATGCATTTTGGAAAGAAAATTTTGTTGTTATTTGAGTTTATATATATATATATGCACATTCGGTCATGGGGGGGTATAAGATGAATTTAAAATGTTATAGATTGGTTTTAAGATTTGTTAAATTGTTGTGGTCATTGCCGAATATATGTTTAGTTAAAGAAAATTTTTAAAGTGTTTAGTTAATTAGTAGGTTAATGGTGTATGCATAAATTATTTGAAATATAAACTTTGTATGAGTATTAAAAGATATATATGAATTTGGCCTTCGGAGAATTTTTAGTATAAAATGCTTAAATTCTAGATAGGTTATTGCTTAAATGACCGAATGTGCCAAAGGTAAATGCATGTCAAATTGATCCATATGTGTTAAGGGAATAGGAATAAATATCGGTTTGATGAACTATATATATATATATATATATATATATATATTCGGCTATATAGTTAAGATATGTACATGAAAATATGATAAGCCATATGAATTTTGTGTTTGTGTATGTGAACTAGATATTTAGTGGATATTCGGCTAAAAGGGGTTAAAGGTTAAGTCACAGGAATTTTGGTGATATACATATTTGGTCATTAAGGTTATATGTACTTTGGCTATGTGAGTTATGTATTAAGTAAGCTATTTTTTTATATGTATATTCGGTCATAAAGGTATACTTGGAGAAATGTTTAATTAAATTGTATTAAAATGTTTAAACTGATTAAAATGGGTATGACCATTTCGTATTTGAGCTAAAGGTAGCTATATGACCTAGTAAATCTCTTGTCATATTCGACCATAATCTAGCATGATGAGATTTTAATAAGCTAAATTTGTTTGAATTAGCTCAAGAGTATAGAGGGGCAAACTCAGATAAGGGAAAAGAGAAAGTAATCGAATAGCCGTTGTAATCGTTCGACGATATCCGAGGTAAGTTTTGAGTAGTCACCTTTAGTATTAAAATTTATGATGCCTTGATATGTGTATATTAGATGAATTGTGACCTTTTGATTCTACTTGAATTAAGTTGTGTGATAAATAATCTAAGTATATGAACTATAGTCGAATGGTCAATACGGGTTAAGCTTAATTAATGAAATGTATATGGAGCTTATATTCGCATGTAGCAAATGACTACTAATGTGAAATGTTCAATGAGATGTGTTAATATATGATTAAATATGCGTGATACTTGAGGAATTGTATCCGGGCTTAAACACTTGCAGGCTATATGCTGGAATGTTATCCGGGCTTAAAGACCCGCAGGCTTCGTGCTAGAATGCTATCTGGGCTAGAGACCTGCAGGCTACGAGCTGGTATTATACCGGGTTTAAATTCTCGCAGGCTGATGCTAGAAATTTGTTTCAAGTTCTAAGACTTGACAGGTTTGATGCTAGTAAATTAAGTAAGATTACGACATTGAATATCTGTGGAAAACCACCGTCGAGTAAGTACTATATATTTAACATGTTAAGGTACTTATTATGTACTCATATGTGAAATGATTTTAAAGTGAATTATTAGTATTAAAGAATGATATATATATATATATATATATATATATACGTGTGGATGAATACGGTATTTAAGAATAAGAGAATGACCTATTCGGTCAATGTCTGTCATTATATGAAAGTATGTGACTTAAAGTAATTGTATGAGCCATATACTATAGTTAAATATGTGCTGAAAATTTCTTGTGTATTTATATATATATATATATATATATATATATATTCGACCAATAGGCTTTGTAATTAGTGTACTTGTGTATATTCGACCAAGTAATATATAATTAGAATACGAGTTTTGTGATACTTAATGTTCGATTTAAATGACAAGTTTTAATTGTTTGAAATGCTTAAAACTTACTAAGCCTCGAAAGCTTACTCTGTTCCTTATTTCTCTGTTTTATAGATTGTTGATTTTGGCCACCGACTCGGGGATCGTCAGCAATTCATCCTACTATCGATCTTTTTGGTACAGTTTTATTTTGGTCCTGATATGGCATGTATAGGTTAGGCTGAAGATAACTATGTTTTGTAATTGTAAATATTTTGGCCATATGAAAATGACATATATATAACACAAAGATCAATATGTATTCAGCTCGATCTCTGTTTATGTTAGTTAATGTGGATGAGAAATTTAATGTTTAGCTCGGTAATACCTTTTTACCCTAAATCCGATGATCGAATTCGGGTTAGGGGTGTTACAATGATGCTGCTCACACGAGCTGTGGAGAATCCGCAACAAATGCAGGACCTCAACCGTCAATAGAACACCCATGACCAACACCCAAAAACGTATAATCTCTAATGACGAGTCATTTGTATCCTAAGTTTTCCTAAGGCTCAAACAGAGCATGTTTCAATATCATTTCATAATCCTCAACGTTTTACACACATTATCTTAAATTACACAAACATACAATATCGCCCAAATAACAAATTAAAAATTTATACACAAAGAAATTATACAAAGGGCAACATAAATAAATTTTCCATCAAATTACAAAATTTGTTCGTTTACCATTAAACGAACTTACCTCAACTACACAGTAACACAAAAAGGTACCGACGACAAATCTGAAACTTTCGCCTTTCCACGATTCAAGTCTGGTTGTTGCGTGTCTTGATCTAAATAATAATTTTATTCAAATAAATTATTCATAGTCAACTTAAAAGAACTAATTTGAACACATAACCTTTTTTTAAGGTGATTTTACAAAATCACCCTTAACACTTTAACATTGGTACAATTAAGTCCTTAAACCAAAATTCACAAATTAACCACAATTCGTGCAAAACCAAACTAGCCAATTTTTCTATGTTTTCAATTCAGCCTTACAAAATTACCCTTAGCCTTTATGTTATTTACATTTCATTTTACTATACTCTCAAATAGGTCCTTAAACTCAAAATCATCAAAAATCATTTATTACGATATTTATACTTAAACTTTAAACTCAAGGATTTAACAACCAAGTTCAAAAATACACTTATGGCATTCATGGTAAGTCCCTAAACTTCTAAAAATTTCACAAATTAACCCCCGAGTTAGCTAGACTAAGCTAAAACAAACTCAAAAACATGAAAATCAAAAGAAATGGACCTCAAAAATTCACCCAAGCTTAGAAGGGAATTTGGCCAAACCTTCTTTGCTCCAAAAATGGAGTTTCTCACGTTTATGAAGATGAAATTAAAGAAAAAAATGTTTTCCTTCCTTTTTTATCACTTAATACCTAATATTAATATATTAATATTATAATTTCATCATGAAAATATCAAAGGTTTGGTCACCAAACCATCCACTAACCATTGACATGGCATAATTACCATTTAGGTCCACCTATTTCTCTTTTCATGGCCATTGAATATATTTAACTAATAGGATTTAAATTTTGTTGCTTTTATGATTTAATCCATTTTGCTTAATTAGTGTTTTAAACATTTAAATTTCCAAACTAATGTTTACTATGACTTTACTAAATGTTTGTAAATATTAAATTAATAATATCTACAGACTCCTTTATCAGAAATTATGGTCCCAAAACCACCGTTTTCGATACCACTAAAATCAAGCTATTGCATATGGTGCATTTAGGCTGCATTATATATCTAATATGTATGATCATTTTATTCTCATTAAACTTGATTCTAGTCTCGTTAAACTTGTTTTGCCACTGCCACATAACAACTAAGTACTGTTTTGTCTATGCGGAGTACAATATTTACTTATGATGTTCGATGAGGAGATTAATGCTTTAATAAATCTAGAAAAATGTGACGGTGGATTAGGTGAATTTAGCTTAGGTTAGGTTGTTTGAAGACTGCCTCCTAAAAACAAGATGTCTTAGCCTTTGTTATTTTTTACTATAGCAAGTATGTTTTAATGAACATAAAGACTTTTGAAGCCAAACTCAGTCACATTGCCAGAACATTACTTAAATAAATAAAGGATAGTAAACTCTCCAATCTTAGAATTTCCAAGTAAGTCAGTTCCACTTTGTTTGATCTGTCATGTTGTTGACTTGAAAGGTGAGTCCAAGTAAGCGTGTGTAATAAAGAAAAGGAAAATTAGAGGCACTCTGCTATAGTAACGGGCTGACTAGCTCAGGAGATAGTTGTTTGCTCCATCCATATTCTAAATTAAAAGCCTTAGCTTTAAGAGTGATTTTTATTTAAATTGTGCCATGATTGAGTACTAGGTACTTCAATGTATGCTCCATTATGATTATCAAGTCAAAGAATTTTGTGACATGCTAAATCCCCTATTATACTAATATACTTAAAAAGCAACACAAAAATAAAAAATAAAAAATACAAATAAATATTTTGACAAGGCTTAGAGTAATTACAAAGTAACTTAATTTTAGGTAATAAATGAATTGAGTAAATTAGGAGATGTTTGTTATGGTCAGAAATCACACATGAGTACTTAGGAAATTTTATTTTTAGGGAGCAATTTTCTACACTACCTTTGTTGAGTAAACCTTTGAAACACAAATAAGTTTTTAGAGATAGAAGACTGCTGAGAACTAAAGTATATATATTGTTCTTGAATGGACTGGCAGTACATGATGGTTATGTGTGTAGGCAAGTATTGTTGCATTCATACATTCATGTATATTTTTTTTAAGGATAAGTAATAACTTAGGTTTGAGAGTATGATAACTCTTGAAAAGAGTTATATTTCTGATAAACCGTAAATCATACATATTTTTACCCCATGCTTGGCATACTATGAATGATTTTTCCTTGGTTTTAGTGAATTTGATGCTCCTAATCCTTTAATTTCATGTTTTTATTCTCAAGAGAGATTAGGATAGAAAAAAGAGCAAGAAACGGGCCAAAAATGGACAAATTAGGCTTAAAACAGTGTTGCACACAACCTAGTCACTTTCACACAGGTAAACCACACGCCCGTGTGTCATGGCCGTGTCGACTAGAAACCAACTCAGAATTACACACAGTTTGATCACTTGCACACAGGCATGGCACACGGCCATGTCCCTGTCAAGCCCAAGTCTAGTTCTACTTGGAAAAGTCCACTTTTAAGGGTTGAGAAGCATTCCAAAGCCTATATAAACACCCTAGAAGAGAATTAGAGGGGACACACAGAGTTGTAGACAAAAAATACTCAAGAACAGCCATCGGGATCACCTCGGAGCCAGGATCTACATCGAGACTGAAGATTTCCATCCAATTTCCTAGACGTTCTTTGGGTTTCTTTATGTTTTGTTGTTTTCCAATCTTTGAGATGTTTTCCATTATTATTATGATCTAAAATCCCTAAATACCTAAGGGAGATGAACCGTATGACGAATCTCATTACTATTTGAATTATATGATAAAGATTAATTCTTATTCTTAATTGTGAAGTTCTAAATTCTTGTTTTAATATTCTAGGGTATTAATTCAGGTTTTGATATGCTTATTCAGTGGAGCAAAAGTCTTTGTTTAAGAGTAGATCATCCATAATTAAGCAGAGTTGAATGCAATCCTAGAGATAGGATAACATAACTCTATCGAATTAGACTCAAATCTAATAAGGGAATCCATAGATCGAGTTAATACGACAATAGGGGTTTTAATTAGAAAGAGATTTCAATTAATCAACCTAAAGTCAGTTGTTCTTAGTCTCAAGAGAGATATTAACATAAATTAGAGATTTTTATGGATTAAGTTAAGT
The DNA here is from genome assembly GCF_025698485.1 of Gossypium arboreum. Lineage (NCBI taxonomy): Eukaryota > Viridiplantae > Streptophyta > Magnoliopsida > Malvales > Malvaceae > Gossypium > Gossypium arboreum. Next base: position 128,921,272 of record NC_069072.1, on the reverse strand, counting down.
GAATAAATTGTCTAATTCAGAAGTAATAAGTGAAGTCTAGGTGGATTCTTCCTTAGGTATTTTCTTTTCCATCAGTTTTTTTCCTAAAGTATTTTCCAAACTTCATCTTTTTCATAATCTTAGTTAATTAGAAAATTAGTTTAGTTTAAAAACATCCTTTAATTCTTAGGCTAGATAATAAAAAGATAGTAATTACTAGTACTTTTAGTCCTCGTGGATACGATATTTCCGGTCTTACCATAACTATATTACTGTTCGATAGGTGCGCTTGCCTTAAGTCAAATTATTAGTTAGTTTCACGACCATCAATTTCATGCTTTTAACTATAGCTAATTGCAAGTAAATCCCCAAACCCAGCCTAGACGTTATGGCCAAATCTAGTGATATCACATGGAATGGAATTCGAAAACGAGTTTGTCGAGTTAAAACCGTTCCAGTTAATTAGCCTTTATTTTAATTCAAAGTAAAAATGCATGTTCTTTGTAATGTCTAAATCTATATCTTTTTAGTGAAAGCTTTGAAAACATTTATTTTAGAAAACCGGTTTGATCTTAGGGAAAATTGTGTTTTATCATGCCTTGACTGGGGATTACCTGTACAGATTAAACAGAAAGGGGTGAGTTTTCACAAACTCAGTGTGTAATCCCCATAGAAAACATGCATAAAGAAACACATCAGAATATAGTCAAATATAAGCTAGGCCTGAGCCCATTACAGATTCGATTTGGGCCTTTGCCAAATCAGATACAGTTTCAAAATTATATTAGGGCCTTGACGCATATCAGGTACAGAATGCAGATACATAAAATCATAATCCTACCCACCAGCCTCTACACACCATTTTCGTCGAGCCCTACACACCATGTGGGGATTAAATCAACCCACCCATCCTTACACACCGTGCTGTACCGAAATGCGGCACATAATCAGAAGGTTGCAGCTGAACTACTGATAACAGGCTTAAGAGACTTTCAGATACTTCTTCCAAATATCATCAACCCACCCCGATGAAATGCAACATACCATAAATGACATGCAAATATGCTAATAACAGAACATACATTCAGTTCAGTATAGATATCATGCTCAGTCAGACACCTTACAATTAGATCACATAATTAGGGGTCTAAGTAAAGCTTACCGATCCTACAGTAGGTCCACAGTCAATTAGGCCGACCTATGCAACCTTACAGAATATTTCAGAAAAATGGACTCACACACCCATGTGGCCTAACTGTGTGGGCTCACACGCCGTGTGGCCTACAAGGCCCAATTTAGTCTACCCGTGTATGGGTGTGTCACACACGGCCTGCTTGGCCATCACACGGTCGTGTCATGTACGCACGGCCAGGCTCATCAATCACACACCCGTGTTCTGTCACACGGCCTACTACACGGCGTATCACACAACCGTGTGACATCAACAGAATGGTTTTCATCTTTCGTCAAAACCTCTTTTTTGCATTTTCTGGGCACATACCTGGTATCGAAAGGATGCTAAAGCAACCCCAAGCACTCCAGAACCTAAAAATTGATATTCCAACACCCAATTTCAGTGTCACAATGAAACTTAAATGAAACCAAATCGAGACATTAGACCTAAAACTCCTGAAAACTTTACCTTCAATCGAGCAATAGCATTTTTATGCAACTAAGTCTCCAATCAGCGACCAGGAGTCCTCGATTTTTCCCCTAATCAACATTAATAGCATCATAAATAAGAATTTAATACAGTAAAACCAAATCCACCTTATTCCACTTTTCGCACAAATAGAAACAAAGGTTGCTCAATAGAGGAACGATTGTAGCAAGGAAAACAACAAAAAACAACAAGGGTAGGGGAGGAAGAAGCAGAATTCGACAACAAGAAAAAGGGAAAAAGATGAAGAAATGGTAGAGAATTTTTTGAAATGGGGAAAAATTTTTGAAAAAAATTAAAATTTACGATATGCCACTAAATCCCTTAATTTACTCATCCACTAACCGACTTCTCAGAGTTTTAACCCTACCAAAACTCTTCCTGAAAACCGAGCAAAAATAAACTCCCTTGGTTGCGCAGGGATTCGAACTCAAGACCTTTAGTATACTAACACACCACTTAACCACCAGACCAACAAGCCCATTTGATATAAACTTATCAATAATTAAACATAAGCCTATTGAGCAAAGTTAAGGCTTTATTTAGAAAAACTCAAAATTTTCCAAAGGCATGGCTTGAACTTGGGACCTCTCGTACACACCCAAAACACTTAACCGCTGAAGCAGATATACAGTTGTGTGTTAGAAATTCACAAAGCAGAAAAACAAATTTTTGGGGCGTGACATTGCATGTACTTAGGTACATTTAGTTGCATTTTTAGACATTCTATTAGTATTTTTTTTAACATTACATTAGAAACTTGGACTATACGTAAATGTTAGTTATTTTTAGTTGCTTGTGTAAGAGTTGTGTGTGGTGGTGGATTAGCAATGCAGGATGAGGAACAAGAAGTAAAGAAGTGAAGGTTTGATGGGCCAACGGTTTGGATAGTTTGTCAACATGAATGCCATGCCAATGCCAGGAAGATGTCCAGTCAGTATTCAAAGTGAAATGGTCTTAGGCCCAGTTGAATTTGTACTAGATATAACTACTTGAAAAAAAGGGAAGAAAATCATGGACTATTGGATTTACCCTAAGGAAAACGATTATTGAAGCCAAATGAGGAAAACCTAAAGGGGCAAACAACCAAAAGGAAGATTCTTAGGTAGAAAAATCAAGGGTATAGGCTGAGTAGGTACGAGTAGAGGAAGATGAAGGCAGTCTCAGTCAGCTACCACAGAACATTACATCACAGAAGTGTGGGCTACATAAGCGAAAGCTATCTTCCCAAAGCTATTCCATTATTTCTTGATTACTCATCGTAAATTAATTTGATGAAAAAAATGTTGAATGATACTTTGGATTTGAATTTTAATTGCCAACCCATAAGCTAAATCTCATAGTGTTGGGATTACTTAATAAAACTCTTATTTCCTTTAATTACTGGAGCATAAATCTGCTTTAATACATTGTTTCATTCAATAGTTCTTTACAAAATTGCATGTTTGCAAACTCTAGACATAGATTGATGTACAACATGTTCATTAAATTAATCTAATTCTGACAAGGTTAGGTTAATGAGATTGAAATTGAATGATATGAGCAATTGTTCAACTGAATACTTGTAGTAGCCTCTAGATATAGAGCAGTGTTCACACGGAAAGAAAATAAAACAATTCAGGGTTTCGTGCTAAAGGCCTATAGATATATATCGCTTAAGGCAAGGAGCTTGAGGTCTTATTCTCGAAAGGAACAGACTATCTTAGAACTCTTCTGAGCAGTAGATTGAGTATTATTTTGACAAGGCATTACGGTCACTAAGGGAGAAATTCTTAGTAATCCTAACCTTCTAAATCAACATTGTAGACCTTCTATCCTTTGTTGTAGTATCTTTGCCATAGCATTTTTAATTGCTTACTTGTTATTATTTCGAAATCAATCTCCACTTTTAATTATGTTCCGTTAAAATAGCAAAGTCCCAATCTAAAGTTAATTTGATTACAACTTATATACATATTACCTTATATACATAGTATTATAGATTATTTACTAAACTCGATAATTGATTTAATATTTAAATCATTCTTTAAATATTTAAGATCTCGTTTGAATGAACCAATCAATTGAAAACAAAAGATCTAAAAATTTTGACCTATATAGTACTATTTGTTAGCGTCATTTGCATTTTAAATACATTATCTAAGATGAATCATATATTAAAAGCACACAATTTAAAATAAATTTAGAAGTATTTTAACTTAGTGGTGATAAAATAATAACATAATTCCAAATAAATAAACAATTGATCGAATTGAGATAGATTGTAAGTTTAATTGTTTAAAAATAGATGAATAATTTTGCATAAGTAATCACTATTATTTTTATAAGTAAATAATTACAATTTAGTTGACTAAATGTTAGAATTAAGTGACCGAATCCTTATTTAAATAAAATACGTTGATAAAATAAAATAAAAGAAGAATCCATTTAGAATTACACTTCTTTTATTTTATCTTAGAATAAGGTTTTTAAACCTTATTAAATTCCATCTATTTGATATTAATTAGAATAAGGTGTTTCAGTCTTACTAGAGTATAGTTTTACAAGCCTATAAATAGACATAGTCTATTCCTCTTGTAATTGATTCGAATTCGATATAGTGAATTTTCTTCTCCTCTGTCTATGGTTTTTTCCTGAAAGGGTTTCCACGTAAAAATTTGTCTGTTCTTTATTTTATTTTATTTTATTTCCACAAATTGGTATTCGAGCTTCCGGGTTGCTCATCTTGATCACGGTAATGGCGTTTTTGAAGTATGAAATTCCGCTGTTGGATCCCAACACCAGATTTGCCTTGTGGCAGATTAAGATGCAAGCAGTTCTTGCGCAGATGGATCTGGAGGATGCCCTGCTAAGGATAGATAAGATACCTTCGACATTAACAGATGAAGAGAAGAAGCGTAAGGATCGAAAGACGTTAACACAATTACATCTACATTTGTCCAACGAAATTGAATATGATGAAAGAGAAGACTGCCGCTGCATTATGGAAGAGGCTAGAACAAATACGTATGTCGAAAACTCTAACAAGCAAGTTGCATATGAAGCAGCGTCTTTATGCACATCGTTTGGAAGAAGGTGCGTCGATACATGAACTGTAATACCTCGAAAATTTTTACAGTAAGATATTATCCTTGATAAAGTAAAATAAGGAAATAAAGTGACAAAAAGGGAAATTTTGAGTTATGTCAAAATTGAGAAGTATATTATGATATATTAATTCAAGAAAGGACTAAATTGTAAAAGTGAGAAAAGTTTTATTGCACAAGATTAAATACTCAAAATTTGAGGGGTTAAAGTGTAAATATGAAAATTTTGAAGGACCAATAGTGCAAATATTTTAAGAGTGGAATGATCTAGAAACTAAGGAAAATGGGTGAATAAGGACCAAATTGAATAGGTGAAGAACTATGAGGGACTAAATTGCAATTTTACCAAATTAAATGATGACACAAGGATGAAATTTTAAAAGATAATAAAGGGCAAAATGGTCAATTGGAAGAGAGAGAAATCTAGAAAGCAATGAGAATGTTGGAGATATTTTAGATTAAATAAATAAATAAATATTAGTTTATTAATATTTTAATTTAATTTTTAAATGATATTTTATTATTTTATTATTATTTTATTTAGTATATATATTTTTCCATGCACCCAACGTATGAAGAGAAAAGGAAGAAAGAAGCTTTCTTTTCTTTACAATTTGGTCATTCTACCAAAAATTCACCATTTTCACCCAAAAATTAAAAGAATTTCCATAGCTACCAAGAGAGAAAAATGTTAAGGAGGCTATAGGAAGTTAAAATATCAAGTTGGATTCAAGAAATGGAAGCTGAAGGAGAGAGAAAATCAAGATGAAGATTGAAATCAATAGAACAAGGTAAGAACATCATGATTTCAATATATTTTTAAGTTTGATATTATTGAAAAAGCATGGAATTGATGTTAATGTAGAGTTTCCTTACATATGGTCCTATGTTCTTGATATGTTAGGGAAGAGAAAATAAGAGAAAGTGATGAGAAATAGTGTAGAAAAAGAAAACAAGGGTGTTATAAACATGGTAATTAATATCTTGCACTAAAACAGTTTTGGACAGCAGCAGTAGTATAACTTTGAAATATCACCAAAAATTGTAGAAATCGAATTATAGGATGAATAAAATATGAAATTAAATATTATTTAGTATAGTTTCTTGTAGAAGAAATTATGTAAGCAATGAAATTGTATATCATCAGATATAATAAATTTTGTGAGATAAGTTCAGAATGGTTTCGGGTTCCCCTGTTCTGACTTTGGAAAATCATCAAAAATTGGATGAAAATAATTAGGATCTTAAATTTATATTTTTAAAATACTGAAAAAGTCTATTTTCAATACAAACAAACGATAACATCATCCGAATCCTTTATAGTGAGATAATTAATTTTTAGTAAAGAAGGGTCAGAACTATCAGATAGCAGAATCAAGGTGACTTTAAAGAATAAATTGTACTTATTGGATAAACCAAAAATTCTTAAAATTTTATGGTAAGAATAAAAATTAGTCTAGTTTCAGGAAAATTTATAGGATCTTAATTTGGAGTTCTATAGATCCAGATATAAATAATTTAGTGACTATGACGCAGATGGACAGCTTGAATATTCATAAAAGTAAATAGTAAAAATTATAGATAATGTTACTTACAAGTGTGTTATATACATTAAGGATGTGGAATGTAGAGGAGGAGGAGGAAAAATATGTATGAATATTCATCTAGCATGGCTAATTTTCATATTTTAGGCTCAGGGACTAAATTGAATAAAAGTAAAACTTTATGGGCAATTTTGTAAAAATGCCAGAAATGGCCACATTGCATGAAATGGATTATTTTATTATTTAAATTACAAAATTAAATGGAATTATTAATTTAGTTCAAGATCCAGGGAAAACATGTTTTAGGAATTAAATTGAAAAGTGTTGAAAGTATGGAAAATTCTGATATTTTATAGAATTCATGGACTGTTATCAATACGTATGAGAATAATAGCTGGAAATAAGGATTAAATTGCAAGGATTTTATTTTCCTGACCCTAAGGATGAAATCGTCATTAATTAAAAGTTTAGGGGTAAAATGGTAATTTTGCCTAGAGCATTAATTAAATGCATTAGAATATGAAATGAATGAAAATGATGATCAAATTTATTTATAAAGATCTGGACGACTCAAATACGAGACTTGATCGTGGAAAAGAAAAGATATCGGATTAATAAAATTATAAACACAAACAAGCAATGAGGTAAGTTTGTGTAACTTGAATTGTATTTTTACATACTTGAAATATGTGGTTATGTGATGAAAATATGATTTGAATGTTCAATTCATGATAATTGGAAAAGAAATTCGATGGATCATTGGAAAAGGAATTGATGGTAAAAAGGATCTAGCCCGGACGGGTGATCCTATCCTGATATAGCCCTCCCGAAGAACACGTGTAAAATGGATTTAACCCGGATGGGTAATCCGAATTAGGGTCTGAATTTAGTCTGGACTGGTAATTCAGATCCAAGCTCATTAGAGCAATTGTCGTTGCATAGGATTTAGCCTAGACTGGTAATCCCACTATAAGGATGAGGTTCGCGGGAGTGTGCTCTCTGAAATGAAATATGTAAGATCGTGGTTGAAAGATACCATGGTAACATGATATGAAATGTGTAAGACCATAGTTGAAAGATACCATGGCAACATGATATGAAATGTGTAAGGCCATGGTTGAAAGATACCATGGCAACATGACGGGAAATGAGTAAGACCATGGTTGAAAGATACCATGGTAACGTGACATGAAATGAATAAGATCATGGTTGAAAGACACCATGGCAACATGACATGAAATGAACAAGACCATGGTTGAAAGATACCATGGCAACATGACAGAAAATGAGTAAGACCATAGTTGAAAGACACTATGGCATCATGTCAAAGATAAATAAGACCGTGGATGGGAGACGCTATGACATCTGTTGAACAATTGATATTTAGGTAATATGTATCAGATGACGAATGGTTATATGAAATGGTTGTGTGAAATGTTTACAAGAATTGGTCATATGGAAATATATGTACAAAATAGTTGTATGAAATAATTATAAAGATAGGTAAACGAAATAAGTATAAGTACATGGAATATATAAAGATAGGTAAACTAAATAAGTATAAGTACATGGAATATAATTTATGTTAAGTTTGATATAAACTATTACCTAATAAATATACATAAAATATATGGAAATGATGGAGCATGAAATATTGATATAATGAAATGAATGATATATACTTATGAAGAAACGGTAAGAGAATGATATGTTTCATGACATGTACGTATATGATTATCTTTGATATGTTGATATAAGAAAATTATGTACGTAAAGACAATTATTAAACTCAAGTGTGACATGTCGAGAAAATAAGTATATCAATGTTGAATTTATATGAAATATGGACTAGTATACTAACAATGTTTTTGTTTGATGCTTATACAAGTGCCAAACTGTTGATTGAATGGTAATATATTTATTTATATGATGCATTGAATCGGTAAGTATTTAAATTTTTTTAGGTGATATGCAAATTCTAGTAATGCTCCGAAACCCTGTTTTAACGGCGGATACGGGTTAGGGGTGTTACACGAACACTTAACAGTGTTTAAAGAAATTCTCTCAAACTTGGAGGCCATGGAGGTTCAGTATGATAAGGAAGATCTATGGTTGATTCTACTTTGTTCGTTGCCCCCTGTCTTATTCAACCTTCAAAGACAAGATTTTATATAGCCACGAGTCTCTCACAGTTGATGAGGCTTATGATTCTTTGACCTCGTATGATAAAATGAAGCACCTTGTGGTTAAACCTGACTCTCAGGGAGAGGGTCTCATTGTTCGTGGAAGACAAGATCGGAATGCTGATGATGATCGTGGAAGGACACAGGAACAGAATCCTCGCGGTAAATCTAAGGGTAGATTAAAGTCTTCAAACAGAGGTAAAACTTGCAACTTCTGCAAGAAGAAAGGGCACATTAAATCTGAGTGCTACAAGCTACAGAATAAGATTAAAAGGGAGGCTGCGAATCAAAAGGGAAAACAACCAGAAAATTCTGGTGAAGTTGATGTTGTAGAAGACTATAGCGATGGTGAACTTCTAGTCGCTTCTATCAATGATTCTGAAGTAAAAGAGGAGTGGATACTTGATTCAGGCTGCACCTTTCACATGAGTCCTAATCGGGATTGGTTTACAACTTACGAAACAGTGTCTGAAGGTGTTGTTTTGATGGGAAATAATGCTTCGTGTAAAATCGCAGGTGTTGGAACAATTAAAGTTAAGATGTTTGATGGAGTTGTCAGAACACTTAGTGACGTATGACATGTTCCAAAATTGAAAAGAAATTTAATTTCGTTGAGTACTCTTGATTCAAAAGGGTACAGATGCACAGCTAAAAATGAGGTTTTAAAGATTTCCAAAGGTTCCCTTGTTGTGATGAAAGGGTAAAGAAAGACTGCCAAGTTATATATTTTGCAGGGTTCTACTGTTACTGTGATACAGCTGTCGCTTCCTCTTTCTTGTCAGATGATGATATTACAAAACTTTGGCATATGCGCCTAGGGTATATAAGTGAGAATAGCATGGTAGAATTGAGCAAAAGAGGACTTCTTAATAGGCAAGGAATTTGCAAACTAAATTTTTGTGAGCACTGTGTTTTTTGGGAAGCAAAAGAGAGTTCGATTCACCAGAGGAATCCATAACACAAAGGGAACATTGGAGTATATTCATTCTAATCTGTAGGGGCCATCCAGAGTGCCTTCGAGAGGTGGAGCTAATTATATGCTAACCTTTATTGATGATTTTTCCAGAAAAGTTTGGTGCATTCTTCCTGAAGCAGAAAAGTGATGTGTTTTCGCATTTAAGTCTTGGAAAATTATGATTGAAAAATAGACAAGAAAACAAATAAAATACCTTCGCACAGACAATGGCTTAGAGTTCTGTTCTGATAAGTTTAATAGATTGTGCAAGTCAGAAGGGATCGTGAGACACTTGATAGTTCACCATACTCCACAGCAAAATGGCGTAGCAGAACGAACGAACAGAACGATCATGGAGAAGGTTCGATGTATGTTGTCAAATGCCAACTTACCAAAGTCGTTTTAAGCGTAGCGTTTCATCGCATGTTTTTGATCAACCGATCTTCATCCGTTTCCATTGAGAAAAAGACTCCACAAGAGGTATGGTCTGGTAACCCTGCTAATTATTCTAATTTAAATATTTTTAGATGTCCTGCGTATGCTCATGTTGATAATGGAAAATTGGAACGAGATCCATCAAATGCGTTTTTTCTTGGTTATAAAGCTGGTGTAAAAGGGTATAAGTTATGGTGTCCTGAAAATAGAAAAGTTGTGATTAGCAGAGATATTGTTTTTGATGAAACTACTATGCTACCTAACTTATCTCTTAAAGACTCTTCCAAGAAAGAAAATCAAAAGCAAATGGAGAATCAGATTAGTACAGAGTCAACTTCTCATGCCTACAAAAATTGATAATAGAGTTGCTTCTTCACCACAATACTCTATCGCCAAAAACAGAACTAGAAGAGAAATTAAACCTCCAAAGAAGTATACCGAAGCTGATTTAGTTGCTTATGTTTTAAATGTGGCTGAAGATATAGATGCAAACCAAGAGCCATCTAATTATTATGAGGCGGTTAGCTGTGAAGACTCAGAAAAATGGATGTTTGTTATGCAAGAGAAGATGGAATCACTTCACAAAAACAAAACATGGGATCTTGTGAAACTTCCTAAAGGTAAGAAGACTGTTCGTTGTAAATGGGTGTCTAAAAAGAAATAAGGGACTCTAAGAGTTGAAGAACCTAGATATAAAGCAAGGCTTGTTGCAAACGGTTACAGTCAAATTCCAGGAGTGGACTTCACAGATGTGTTCTCCCCAGTTGTGAAGCATAGTTCGATTTGAGCTTTGCTTGGTATTGTGGCCATGCATGATTTGGAGCTTGAGCAGTTAGATGTAAAAACTGCATTTTTGCATGGAGAACGTGAAGAGGATATTTACATGCAACAATCAAAGGTTTCACAGTCTCAAAAAAAGAAGACTATGTTTGCTTCTGAAAAAGTCCCTTTACGGTTTGAAACAGTCACCAAGATAGTGGTACAAGAGGTTTGATTCCTTTATGACTTCTCATGATATCAAAAGAAGTAGTTTTGACAGTTGTGTTTACTTTAAGAAAAACAGTGATGGTTCTTTTGTGTATCTACTTCTTTATGTTGATGACATGTTGATAGCAGCAAAAGATAAAAGAGAGATAAGAAAGGTCAAAGCCCAACTAAGTGAAGAATTTGAAATGAAAGATTTAGGAATAGCAAAGAAGATACTTGGTATAGAGATTCTCAGAGATAGAAAAGCAAGTAAATTGTACCTAAGTCAGAAGGGATACATTGAGAAAGTTGTTTGCAGGTTCAATATGCAAAGTGCTAAGCCTGTTAGTACTCCTTTAGCAGCCCATTTCAGACTTTCATCGGCTTTGTCTCCACAATTAGATGATGAGATTGAGTACATGTCACATGCTCCATACTCTAGTGCAGTGGGATCTCTCATGTATGCTATAATTTGTTCACGTCCAGATTTATCATATGCAGTCAGTGCAGTTAGCAGATACATAGCGAATCCCGATAAAAAACACTGGAAAGTAGTTCAGTGGATTTTAAGATACTTACGAGGTACTACTGATGTTAGCTTACAGTTTGGAAGAACTAGAGATGGAGTCATTGGGTATGTTGATGCTGATTTTGCTGGAGACCTTGATAGAAGAAGATCTCTCACAAGTTATGCCTTTACAATCGGAGGTCGTGCAATCAGTTGGAAAGCCACTTTGCAAACTACAGTCGCTTTGTCTACCACTGAAGCTGAGTACATGGCGATTACTGAGGCTTGTAAAGAAGCTATTTGGTTGAAGGGACTCTTTAGTGAACTTAATGTTGACCTTCAAATCAGTATAGTATTTTGTAACAGTCAGGGATGTTTCATGAGAGAACAAAACACATTGATGTTCGGTATCATTTTGTTCGTGATATTATTGCTCGTGGTGATATTGTTGTGAGCAAAATTAGTACTCATGAAAATCCTGCAGATATGATGACTAAGTCACTTCCTAGAACCAAGTTTGAGCATTGTTTAAACTTGGTTGGTGTTCATTGTTGAAGTTAAACCCTTAAGGGGTTTTATGGAAGAGGTGGAGAACTTGTTCGTTGAGAGTTCACGATGAAGAACTTGTTCATTGAGAATTCGTGTCAAGGTGAAGATTGTTAGAATTAAGTGACCCGAATCCTTATTTAAATAAAATATAGTGATAAATAAAATAAAAGAAGAATCCATTTAGAATTACACTTCTTTTATTTTATTTTAGAATAAGGTTTTTTAAACCTTATTAAATTCCATCTATTTGACATTAATTAGAATAAGGTGTTTCAGTCTTACTAGAATATTGCTTTACAAGCCTATAAATAGACATAGTCTATTCCTCTTGTAATTGATTCGAATTCGACATAGTGAATTTTCTTCTCCTCTGCCCGTGGTTTTTTTCCCGAAAGGGTTTCCACGTAAAAATTTTTGTGTTCTTTATTTTATTTTATTTTATTTTATTTTCACACTAAAAGTAACCAAAAAATAAATTTATTATTAAAAAGATTTAACAATTCAAAACATAAATATAAATAATTTAGACATAAATGAAATATAAACCAACATTTTAAGAACAACTAATAATAAATTATAATAAATTAGATTAAAACACCAAGTACATTAAGAAAATTTTAAATAAAATTAATTAAAATTTGAAATATGTTGATGTTTAAAACATAATTAGAATAAATGAAAACAGTTTAACTTTTTTAAAAGCAAAATGTTAAAGAACAATAAATTTGAATACAATAATGAAACATAGATAATAATATAATTAAATATCAACAAGTATTTGGTATACTTGTAAGCCACTTTGTAATCTCAAAGAGAGGAAGTAGATTCAGATCTTGGAGACAGCGTTGCTAGGAGTGGCAACCTAAACCTTGAACATAGATCATAATAGAATGAACACTTTGCAACAAACACTTCATTGAGAAAAATAACATCAATCTTGAAGATTGTTTAAAGGATAAAGTAGTGCAAGCAATCTAATGTCTACTGCCAAATTCATTGCACCATATGTTAAGAACATTGTCCTAGAGTTCTACACTCTCATGAAGAAGGATATTGCTGATAAAGAGTCTAAGAATTATATAAAGGTCTATGTGAGAGGAGAGTATTTTGACTTTAATCCCTCTCTCGTATGTGATTTCTTGGCAATTTTTCAGCAGGAAGATGAACTTGTTACTAGTTGGGACAAAAATTGTGCAGTCCTAACTAGAGGAGTTTGAATAGGGATAGAGAAAAGTCCAAATCTGACAGGGTCCAAGCCAATACTATCTAACAGAGTAGGTTTATTTTTCAAAAAAATCGGGTTTTGAGTCAAGATTTTTTTTTTTTTAAAATGGTCAGTGGAAAGGTCGGGATCAGTTTTAGCATGAAATTGGCGTGTCCTGTGATATTTACGATGTTCCCTTTCTATGCGTTTTATATTAAGTGGGTTTTATCACCAAAAAATATTCTTTCCTTAGTTTTTCAATGGTGTAGATCACTATTCTTCTTCTTCTTCTTCTTCTTCTTCTTCTTCTTCTTCTTCTTCTTCTTCTTCTTCTTCTTCTTCTTTTTCTTCTTCTTCTTCTTCTTCTTCTTCTTCTTCTTCTTTATGAATGATTGGAAATTATCAGTATTGAATATGAAATCTATGAGTTTGTGTCATGTTCATGATATTGTATCTTAATTATTTTTTTATCATATTTGTAATTATTAGGTCAAATATATCATTGAAGTCATAATTGAAGTGATAATGTTGTTTGTTAGCAAAAATGTTGTTTGTTAGGAAACAAAAACTATTTGTGTCACTTGTAAGGGGGATTTCAAAATATTTTTATCTGCAACATTGCCTATCCCCTCCCAAATTTGCAATGATAACAAAAAATCTTATTTTTATCATAATCTCGACAAAATAACATATGGATTATTGCATATTCTACAAAAGATAAGCACCAATTATCTCATAACAACATATGATTTATTAGTTTATTTGTATGAAAATTGGAAATTAACAAGCACAATGACATACACGGTGACCACCCGGCATTCGTTTACAAATACCTCCCCTCTCACAATCAGTAATGCAGTAATTCCAACATTTTCCATCTTTGTCAGGGTTATATCATCTTCCCCAGGAATACATTTCCCAAGTTTAGGATGGTTATTACAACATTTTGATTTTGCATCTGGTTTGGCCACCAGCTCGCCTCCTTTTCCATCTATAGATTTTAAAATTTAAACAACCGCATTAGCTATTATTCCGAAATCAATCTCCATTTTTAATTATGTTTCGTTAAAATAGCAAAGTCCCAATAGAAATTTAATTTAATTACATCTTATATACAAACATGTCGTGTGGTGTCTCACAAATCTAATGCAGTTGTTTCCTTTTGGAGACCACCTCCTTGTGGTTGGTTAAAATTCAATGTATGTGGTATAGCGAGAGATATGGAGGGGATTGCAAGAAGGATTTTCTCTGGTGCTGTTGGTACAAATGTTGTTGAAGAAGCTGAGATTGGAGTGGTAAAGATTGCTCTCGAAATGTTTGCATCTATGAACTGGAAGTCTTCTAATTCTCTGGTTATTGAATTAGGTTCTTCGGTGGTGTTTTCTTGGTGTATCAATAAGGAATTGAGACCTTGGACGCTTCATGCAACTTTTTTCGATATTGAAACTGCTAAGTGTAAGATTGGATCCATTGTCTTCTCTTTGGTGGATAGGAATGGAAATGACATGGCATTCTCATTGGCGTTGGCTGGTGTGAAGAGGCCACAAGTGTTTAAAGCATGGTGGTGATTTTGGCTTAGATTAGTGTTTTCTTGTTGCTAGAACTATGTTTTTCATTTATCTGCTGTAATTTCCTTGTTTGGACATCTTATATACATATTACCTTATATACATAGTATTATAGATTATTTACTAAACCTAATATTGATTTAATAGTTAAATCATTCTCTAAATATTTAAGATATCGTTTGAATGAACCAATCAATTGAAAATAAAAGATCTAACAATTTTGACCTATATAGTACTATTTGTTAACATCGCTGCATTTTAAATACATTATCTAAGATGACTCATAGATTAAAAGCACACAATTTGAAATAAATTTAGAAGTTTTAATTTAGTCTATCCAAGACCAATTGTTAATGCATGTTGTTAGAATTAAGTGACCCAAATTCTTATTTAAATAAAATACGATGGAAAATAAAATAAAAGTAAAATCCATATAGAACTAGACTTCTTTTATTTTATTTTAGAATAAGGTTTTAAACCTTATTAAACTCCATCTATTTTATATTGATTAGGATAAGGTGTTTCAATCCTACTAGAATATGGCTTTGTAAGCCTATAAATAGACATAGTCTATTCCTCTTGTATTTGAGTAAAAATTTTTCGACATAGTGAATTTTCTTCTCCTCCGCCCGTGGTTTTTTTCCCGAAAGGGTTTCCACGTAAAATTTATGTGTTCTTTATTTTTATTTATTTTATTCTATTTTATTTTTCACAAATTGGTATCGAGCTTCCAAGGTTATTCATCTCGATCACGATAATGGCGTCTTTGAAGTATGAAACTCATTGTTGGATCGCAACACCGATTTGCGTTGTGGCAAATTAAGATGCAAGCGCTTCTTGCAGATGGATCTAGAGGATGCCCCGCTAAGGATAGATAAGATGCCTTCGACATTAACAGATGAAGAGAAGAAGCGTAAGGATCGAAAGGCATTAACACAATTACATCCGCATTTGTCCAACGAAATTTTGCAGGATGTGATGAAAGAGAAAACCGCCACGCATTATAGAAGAGGCTAGAACAAATATGTATGTCGAAAACTCTAACAAGCAAGTTGCATATGAAGCGGCGTCTTTATGCTCATCGCTTGGAGGAAGGTGCGTCGACACCTAACACTTAATGTTGTTTAAAGAAATTCTCTCAAACTTGGAGGCCATGGAGGTTCAAGATGATAAGGAAGATCTAGGGTTGATTCTACTTTGTTCGTTGCCCCGCCTTATTCAACCTTTAGAGACACGATTTTATATAGCCATGAGTCTCTCACAGTTGATGAGGTTTATGATTCTTTAACCTCGTATGATAAGATGAAGCATCTTGTGGTTAAACCCAACTCTCGTGGAGAGGGTCTCATTGTTCGTGGGAGACAAGACCGAATGTTGATGATGATCGTGGTAGAACACAGAACGGAATCCTCGTGGTAAATCTAAGGGTAGATCGAAATCTTCAAACAGAGGTAAAACTTGCAACTTCGCAAGAAGAAAGGGCACATTAAATCTGAAAGTGCTATAAGCTACAAAATAAGATTAAAAGGGAGGTGCGAATCAAAAGGAAAACACCAGAAAATTCGGTGAAGCCGATGTTGTAGAAGACTACGCCGATGGTGAACTTCTAGTTGCTTCATCAATGATTCTAAAGTAAGCGAGAGTGGATACTTGATTCAGCTGCACCTTCCACATGAGTCCCAATCGGGATTGGTTTACAACTTATGAAACAAAGATTCAAGGTGTTGTTTTGATGGGAAATAATGCTTCATGTAAAATCGCAGTGTTGGAACAATTAAAGTTAAGATGTTTGATGGAGTTGTTAGAACACTTAGTGACGTGCGGCATGTTCCGAATTGAAAAGAAATTTAATTTCGTTGAGTACTCTTGATTCAAAAGGGCAGATACACAATTTGAAAGTGGGGTTTTAAAGATTTCCAAAGGGTCCCTTGTTGTGATGAAAGGGCAAAGAAAGATTGCCAAGTTATATGTTTTCTGTGGTTCTATCATTATCGGTGATGCAAATTGTCCTTCCTCTTCCTTGTCGATGATGATATTACTAAACTTTGGCATATGCGCCTAGGGCATATGAGTGAGAATGGCATGGCGTAATTAAGCAAAAGAGGACTTCTTAATGGGCAAGGAATTTGCAAACTGAATTTCGTGAGCACTTGTGTTTTTGGGAAGCAAAAGAGAGTTCGATTCACTAGAGGAATCCATAACACGAAGGAAATGTTGGAGTATATCCATTCGATCTGTGGGGCCGCCCGAGTGCCTTCGAGAGGTGGAGCTAATTATATGCTAACCTTTATTGATGATTTTTCCGAAAAGTTTGGGCGTTCTTCCCAAGTAGAAAAGCGATGTGTTTTACACATTTAAGTCTTGGAAAATTATGATTGAAAAATAGACGGAAAATGATAAAATACCTCCGCATGCATAATGGCTTAGAGTTCGCTCGATGAGTTTAATAGATTGTGCAAGTCGAAGGATCATGAGACACTTGACATTCGTCATACTCCACAAAGAAAACGGCGTTGCGAACTAATGAATGTAACGATCATGGAGAAGGTTCGATGTATGTTGTCAAATGCCAACTTACCAAGTCATTTTGGGCGTAATGACCTCTCATCGCATGTTTTTGATCAACCGATCTCCATCCGCTGCCATTGAGAAAAAGACTCCACAAGAGGTATGGTCCGTAATCCCGCTAATTATTCGATTTAAAGATTTTTGGGTGTCTGCGATGCTCATGTTGATAATGGAAAATTGGAACCGAGATCCATTAAATGCGTTTTTCTTGGTTATAAAGCTGGTGTAAAAGGCTATAAGTTATGGTGTCCTGAAAATAGAAAAGTTGTGATTAGCAGAGATGTTGTTTTTGATGAAACCGCTATGCTACCTAACTTATCTCTTAAAGACTCTTCCAATAAAGAAAACCAAAAGCGGTGGAGCATCGATTAATACGTAATCAACTCCTCAAGCCAAGACAAAATTGAGAATAGAGTTGCTTCTTCACCGCAATACTCTATCGCCAAAAACAGGACAAGAAGAGAAATTAAACCTCCAAAGAAGTATGCCGAGGTTGATCTAGTTGCTTATGCTTTAAATGTGGTGAAGATATAGATGCTAATCAAGAGCCATTTAATTATTCTCGAGGCGATTAGTGTGAAGACTCGAAAAGTGGATGCTTGCTATGCAAGAGGAGATGGAATCACTCCACAAAAAAGTAACATGGGATCTTGTAAAACTTCCTAAAGGTAAAAAGGTCGTTCGTTGTAAATGGGTCTTTAAAAGAAAGAAGGGACTCAGGAGTTGAAGAACCCAGATATAAAGCAAGGCTTGTTGCAAAGGGTTACACCAAATTCCGTGAGTGGACTTCACAGATGTGTTCTCTCCAGCTTGTTAAGCATAGTTCGATTCGAGCTTTGCTTGGTATTGTTGCCATGCATGATTTGGAGCTTGAGCGGTTAGATGTAAAACGCATTTTGCATGGAGAACTTGAGGAAGATATTTACATGCAACAACCAGAGGGTTTTATAGTCTCGTAAAAAGAGGACTATGTTTGCTTGTGAAAAAGTCCCTTTACGGTTTGAAACAAATACCAAGACAAGTGGTACAAGAGGTTTGATTCCTTTATGACTTCTCATGATTTCAAAAGAAGTAGTTTTGACAGTTGTGTCTACTTTAAGAAAAAAAGTTGATGGTTCTTTTGTGTATCTACTTCTTTATGTTGATGACATGTTGATAGCAAAGAAAAGATAAAAGAGAGATAAGAAAGGTTAAAGCCCAACTAAGTGAAGAATTTGAGATGAAAGATTTAGGACCAGCAAAGAAGATACTTGGTATGGAGATTCTCATAGATAGAAAAGCAAGTAAATTGTACCTAAGTCGGAAGGGTACATTGAGAAAGTTCTTTGCGTGTTCAATATGCAGAGTGCTAAGCCCGTTAGTACTCCTTTAGCATTCCATTTCGACTTTCATCGCCTTTATCTCCTCAATCGATAATGAGATTGAGTACATGTTACATGTTCCATACTCTAGTGCAAGAGGATCTCTCATGTATGCTATGGTTTGTTCACGCCCGATTTATCATATGCAACAAGGCAGCTTAGCGATACATGGCGAATCCTCGTAAAGAACACCGGAAAGCGATTCAATGGATTTTAAGATACTTACGAGGCACTACTAATGTTTGCTTACAGCTTGGAAGAACTAAAGATGGAGTTATAGGGTATGTTGATGCTGATTTTGCTAGAGACCTTGATAGAAGAAGATCTCTCACAGTTACGCCTTTACAATCGGAGGTTGTGCAATTAGTTGGAAAGCCACTTTGCAAACTACTGATCGCTTTGTCTACCAATCGAAGCCGAGTACATGGCGACATCGAGGCGTGTAAAGAAGCTATTTGGTTGAAGGGACTATTTAGTGAACTCAATGAAGACCTTCAAATCAGACATGATTTTGTGACAACCAGAGTGCCATCTTTCTTACAAAAGATCAAATGTTTCATGAGAGAACAAAACACATTGATATTCGGTATCATTTTGTTCGTGATATTATTGCTCGTGGTGATATTGTTGTGAGCAAAATTAGCACTCATGAAAATCCTGCAGATATGATGACTAAGTCACTTCCTATAACCAAGTTTGAGCATTGCTTAGACTTGGTTGGTGTTCATTGTTGAAGTTAAACCCTTAAGGGTTTTTGGAAGAGATGAAGAACTTGTTTATTGAAAGTTCGCGATGAAGAACTTGTTCATTGAGAATTTGTGTCAAGGTGGAGATTGTTAGAATTAAGTGACCCAAATTCTTATTTAAATAAAATACGATGGAAAATAAAATAAAAGTAAAATCCATATAGAACTAAACTTCTTTTATTTTATTTTAGAATAAGGTTTTAAACCTTATTAAACTCCATCTATTTTATATTGATTAGGATAAGGTGTTTCAATCCTACTAGAATATGGCTTTGCAAGCCTATAAATAGACATAGTCTATTCCTCTTGTATTTGAGTAAAAATTTTTCGACATAGTGAATTTTCTTCTCCTCTCGCCTCGTGGTTTTTTTTCCTAAAGGGTTTCCACGTAAAATTTATGTGTTCTTTATTTTTATTTATTTTATTCTATTTTATTTTTCACACATGTAGGGAAAGAAATATTTTGTAAAATATATCAAAGGTATATGCAAATATATATACACTTACACATGGGTCATGCACTATTGATATCATTGTAGAATGGTGAATTTCGATAAATGATTAGACTATCAATGTGTATGTGCATATTAGCCATCACTGAAGTCAAATAAATCATCAACATTAGAAATGAGAAGAAAAGCTTAAGGATAGCCATTGTTAGGGTAAACTGAAATGTTAAATTAAGATTTTCAGTAAAATAAAAGATAAACAAAACCATGCCCAATAACAATGTATAAATAGGTCAAGTTGAGATCTAAAATGAAGTTAATATAAGACAATTAATTCAGAATTTAAGATTTTGTCAAGTATAATAGAAAATTTAAAAGAAAACAAGCATACTTTATAATAATCTAAAAAAAGTTTACTTAAAGATATTGAAAAAATTTGTCTAGTTATAAAATTAATGTATTAACAAATTTAATAACTCCTTTAAAAATACAATATATCAATAAGGGATGAAACATCATGTTAGAATATCTCACAACCATTTTGCATCGAGATTGAGAAAATACATGCAATTTAAATTTATTGATGTTATTAAACGGGTTATATTTTTTGATAGAATTACTTGGACAATTGTTTTCTCTGCTTAAATTTAAAAAATTTTGAATGCATGTAAAAAAATTATAATTAGTGGTGATAAAATCATAACATAATTCCAAATAAATAAACAATTGATTGAATTGAGATAGACTATAGATTTGATTGTTTAAAAAAATAGATGAGTACTTTTGCATAAGTAATCACTATCTTTTCTCGGTATGTAAATAATTACAATTTAGTTTGTCAAAATTAACCAAAATAAATTAATTAATTAGCAAAAGATTTAACAATTCAAAACATAAACATAAAGAACATCAAATAAAACCAACATTTTCAAGAACATTAAGAACAATTAATCAAAACATTATAAAAAATTGATTAAAACATAAAGATAATTAGATTAAGCAAATTTTCAAGAACAATTAATTAAAATTTGAAATATGTAGGTGCTTAAAACATAACTACAATTAATTTGGGCATAAATGAAAATAATTTAATAGTTTTTAAAAGCAAAATTTGAAGAACAATAAATTAGAATACAATGATGAAACATAGATAATAATATAATTAAATATCAACAAGTGTTCAGTATACTAGTAAGGCACTTTGTAATCTCAAATAGAGAAAGTAGATTCGGATCTTGGAGATGACGTTGCTAGGAGTGCAACCTAAACCCTGAACATGGGCCAGAATAGAATGAACACTTTGCAACAGACACTTGATTGAGGAAAAGAACATCAATCTTGAAGACTGTTCAAAGGATAAAGTAGTGCAAGAAATCTAATGTTTACTACCAAATTCATTGCACCATATGTTAATAACGTTGTCCTAGAGTTCTACGCTCACTTGAAGAAGGATATTGTTGATAAAGAGTCCAAGAATTATATACAGGCCTATGTGAGAGGAGAGTATTTTGACTTTAATCCCTCTCTCATATGTGATTTCCTCACCATTTTTTAGTAGGAAGATGTGTTAGAGTTGTGTAATCCAAATTCTAAGAGATTGCTTGCAATTCAAGTTAAACAAAAATATATTTTCTTTCTAGAAGATTTAATATTTATTAGTATAATATATTTAGCATTTATTAGCATAGTTCATTTGACTTGCTAATTTAGCCTATAAATAGGCTCTTTTACAACCTTAGAAAATACACCTATTAGAGATTAGAACACATAATACATTTAGAGAATTTTGTGTTTATGTTTTAAGGGTTTTTTGCTTTTGGGTTTTCGGGGTTTAATTTTGATCTCCATCTTTTGTATTCTTCGTTCTTTTGCCATTATAGTAAAATTATCTTTGCCCGTGGTTTTTTATCCTCTTTGTAGGAGTTTTTCCGTGTTAAATTTGTGTCTTCAATTACTCAATTTATTCTATTATTTTTACTTGTTTGTTGCTTAAATCGGGTCGATCCTAACAAGTGGTATCAGAGCTAGTTTAATTTTTATAGATCAACCCATTCAAAGATGGTATCAACAAGGTTTGAAATTGAGAAGTTCGATGGTGAGACAAATTTCCATCTATGGCAAGTTCGAATGATGGCAATTCTAGCTCAAAGAGGCTTGAAAAAGGTTGTTACCGGGAAAAAGCCTAAAAATCTAAATCAAACAGAATGGGAAGAGCTTGATGAAAAGGACTTGTCTGCAATCCAGTTGTGCCTTGCAAATACAGTATTGCAGGAGGTATTGATTGAGAAGACCTCATCCACCTTGTGGAAAAGGTTAGAAACTCTTTATGCGACTAAGTCTCTAGCTAACCATTTAGTGTTGAAACAACGTATATTTACGTTTTGCACGAATGAAGGTGACCTTCTTAGAGATCACATCAGTTAATTCATTACTCTTTTAAATGATTTAAAGAATCTTGAGGTTCATATTGATGATGAAGATCAAGCTATGCTATTATTGTGCTCTTTACCCCCTTCATACAATTCTTTCTAGGAGACACTAATTTATGGTAGAGACAAACTCTCGTTCGAAAATGTGAAGGGTCATTTGTTGAGTAGAGACAAACTCGGCAATGAGTTTGGTTTGGATAGCTAGGCAGATAGGCAACGTTCCGTTTTGGTAGCATCAAAGAAACGAGACAAAAGTTGTCGCTATTGTAAGAGGTTAGGTCACGTCAAAGCAGATAATTATAAACTACGAAATAAAAGAGCTGTTGAGTGTAACGAGGAAGATGTAGCTGGTGCTAATTTGGCCAATGAAGGTGGTGATGATTTCTTGTTAGTGTCAACAAGTGATAACTCCAAGCTCACGTCCGAGTGGGTCCTAGATTTAGGATGTTCTTTCCACATGTGTCCCAATAGAGAATGGTTCTCCATATACAGTTCAGTTGAATGTGGAGTTGTACGTATGGGAAACGATTCATCCAGTAAGGTAATTGGTATTAGTACTGTTAAAACTAAGATACACGATGGGACGATTAGGACACTCTCAGATGTCAGGTATGTACCTGATTTACGAAAGAATCTCATCTCCTTGAGTATTTTAGACTTGAAAGGATGCAGAATCAACATCGAGTCGAGCGGTATTAAGTATCTCGTGGAGCTCTCATTTTGTTAAAAGGTAAAAGAACCGGCAGTCTTATATTCTAGAAAGATCTATAGTAACCGGTGAAATTGGACGTCCCTCATTCGTTACGGAGTCAAAGTCAACTCATTTGGAGCGGAGGCAACTTGGTCATAGGAGGGAAAAAGGTATGATCGTTTCGTTGAAGAGAGGTTCTCTTTTGGATGCAGGTTTTGAAAAGTTAGGGCATTATGTTCGTGAAAATCAGACCCGGGTTAGTTTTGATTTGGCAATGCACAAGTCGAAGGCTAGAAGTCTTCCAGCTTCTAAGCACAGATTTGACTAAGTTAATTCCTTGCATAGTTCAAGATAGGCCCGTGGCGAGTTTTAGCAAAGATCTCGTTGAAAGAATTCGTGTCAAAGTGGAGATTGTTAGAGTTGTGTGACCCAAATTCTAAAAGATTTCTTGCAAGTCAAGTTAAACAAAAATATATTTTCTTTCTATAAGATTTAGTATTTATTAGTATAATATATTTAGCATTTATTAGCATAGTTTATTTGACTTGCTAATTTAGCCTATAAATAGACTCTTTTACAACCTTAGAAAATACACCCATTAGAAATTAGAACTCATAACACATTTAGAGAATTTTGTGTTTATGTTTTGAGGGTTCTTTGTTTTCGGGTTTTCGGGGTTTAGTTTTTATCTCCATCTTTTGTACTTTTCGTTCTTTTGCCATTATAGTAAAATTATATGTGCCCGTGATTTTTTATCCTCTTTGGAGGAGTTTTTCCATGTTAAATTTGTGTGTTCAATCTCTCAATTTATTCTGTTATTTTTACTTGTTTGTTGCTTAAATCATGTCAATCCTAACAAGATGAACTTGTTACTAGTTGGGACAAAAATTTTACAGTCCTAACTAGAGGAGTTTAAAAAGGGATGGAAAAGACCCGAAACTGATGTCACATCCCGAAAATTGGGTTAAAAAAAATTGGGTTAGTGAAACTTAGGGTGGTCACATTCTAATTTTTTTAGTTAAGATTGTGAAACTATGTTAAGTGGGTTCATTTCGTTTAGTGGTTAGCTGTTGGGGTTGTGTGTGTGTAAGGTTCTAGGTTTGAATCATGTTCTATGAATTTTGTTAATTTTTGTCTCAACCCTTGTTTGGGCTCTTCTGGCTTATCTTTATTTTTGAGAAGTTATTGATAAGAATGAACTTGTTGGTTTAGTGGTAAGATTTTATCTTACCCAAGGGACTCGTGTTTGAATCTTGTGTATGCAAAGCAGAAAATATTTTTTTGTTTCCTTTATATTGTGTTAAATTCAAATTCTGGGAAAAGTTGATTTGGATAAGAAACAGTTTTAGTGAGATTTTATTTTTTTGAAAAATTATCTCTCAATTCCCACGTTCAATTTTTTTCTCTCCACTCTCCATCTTTCTGTTCTTTTATTTTTGTTACTAAAAATTTTACTTTTTTGTTTCTCTCATCTACTTCTTATTACATTTTAGTTTCTCTCATCTACTTCTTCTCTTAATTTTTATTATTTATTATTTATATTTCTTCTTGCTTATTTTGCTCGTCAAATTTGGCTAATTGGCTTCTCAAAATTTGCAACACCAAATTTTTTTGTCAGCATTCTTCTAAATTGTACACCAATTGGCCTTTAAAATTGCAACTTTAGATTTCCTTAAAAAAATTAGTGCTTTATAATTATTTCTACCTTTGTTGTTCACTAAATCTTTGTATTGATAAGTATCCAAATTATATTGCTCTTTTGCTGCCAAAGTTTTCATAAATAGCCTCAAATTTTGGGTCGATTTATATCCAATTTTTACTTGTTTTTGGCATCGTTTGCAGCATCATATACGTCCAAAATAATTGTTGCAATTATTGTTTCCATTCTTGCATTAGCTCCCTCAATTTCACCACTCAATTATCGCATTACTGCATAGCTTTTTGACTGGGTAGCGACTTTTTTTTTTTGTTATTTGATTGGCATTCGATTTAATTTTTGTTGCATCGTTTTAGATCTTTGATAGGTTCTGGAGGGTGCTGATTTAAATCTGAAATGTTGGAGTGTTTGATTGTGGATTAGTGCTCTTCAGATTGCATTTTCAAGTATGGGGCTTAATCTTATGTGAACTGTATGTGTGGACACTAACCTTATGCTTTGCGAACCCTATGTACAAACTGCTTAATAAATGATTAGCGAACCATGCGTGTTTCTAACCTAAAACCACTAGGTATAACCTGAAAATCTGTAAAAACAAGAGAAAAATGAAAACGAATTTGTTCCATGTTACACAACTGTTTGGTAGGTCGTGTAGGGGTACTCGGGCGTGTGCGATTACATGAGCAAAGAAGGTAGGCCGTGTGGGCCACACGGGCTGTTACTTGGGCCATATGAAACCACACAGGTGTGTAGCCCATTTTACTGAAATTTTCATTTAGGCCCGATTTAATCTGTAGTTTGTAATTACACCCTCCATGAGGTCTAGTTTGCTTAAAAAGATCTAAAGTGAGATATATGTGTTGATATGTTCGGTAAGTGAGTTACATGTATACTATATGTGTCGACAATTTTTGAAAGCATAACTACTTTTGTAAAGCATGTGTGACATCCGTATTATGTTATCTGTTCTAATATGATATATGTTTCGACTATGTGATATGTACATATGTTATTATGATTTTGTATGTGTATTGGGTGGGTTTTAGATATGATGGAGGAAGAGTTTTCTGTCAGTTTTATTGCAATTTTGGCGGTTAAACTGCAATATCTATCTGGCAGCTCAGCTGCACTATTATGAGTGGCGTACCACCACGACTCAATGTGATTGGATGGATGGACTCTTATAGTCCTATTTGGTGTGATTGGTTGGATGGAGTTGGTGTGTAGCAGATGGAGGTAGGATCTGCAATTGCATCTGTATTAGAATTTGCATTTGCATTTGTATACGAACCTGATTGTGTGTTTGAATCTGAATATGCATCTGTATCCGATTATGAATTACATTTAATTTTGTACAAGAGAATGTGCTTGAGATTTTTTATTTTGAAATTATGAATTTTTTTCTGATATATGATTATGAAAATATGATATTCCAATTTGACATATGTTTCTAGTAATGTGTACATTATCAGTAAAATTTTTGTGACGGTATTTACATTTGTGTTTGTTTGGGCCGAGTCACACACTTGGCTTTTAGGTCATCCGTTTGTTTAATATGTTTCAGGTCACCTTCAGACTTAGGACTTGGCGACGATTCCGGAGCTCGGTTTACACATTTTGGTTTAAGTATGTTTTGGATTTTAATTTCAGACTTTATGGTCTATAAAAATAGAATGTCAATAATGGGGAAAAAAAGAGAGAAAAATAGAATACATAAATTTTACGTGGAAACCCTTTTAGGAAAAAATCACGAATAGAGAAGATGAAATCCACTATGTCATATTCGAATGATTACAAGAAGTATAGACTGCATCTACTTATAATTTTAAAAAACCTTATTATAATCAACATCTAATAGAAGTAATGCAGTAAGGTTGAAACACCTTATTCAAATCAATATCAAACAGAGGAAATAAACCTCAGCCTTCGCCCTCGTGGATCCACCTATCTTGCCACTTGTATTTTATTTTAATAAGAATTTAGGTCGCAACTCTAACATGGTCTTTCAGATTTTAATTTGTTTTGGGACGTTAACTTTTGGTTTTGATATTTATTTTTATGAACCTATTTTTTATAACTCGTAATTATACCCAAGGCGACATAAATGATAGGATTCTATTATTTTAAGAGATAAGAAATTCTTAAAGTATTTTTTTGCTGCAAGGTTTTGAAATTAATTACGATGTATACAACTCAATTGGTTAAACATTTGTGATTGTTTTTATAAATTTAATAAAACAAGGCTTTCGTCAAATTTCTCATACGCGATTTGCTATATACTTGTGGTTTTGATAAATTAAATAACTTTATTACTTTAGAAATAAAACTAAGTTTCACGTAAGTTAATGAATAATGTTTTTACGAATATTGTAACCTTCATAATCTGACCTTAACGTCTAGGCCAGGTTTTGGGAGTTACAACTAACAGGATCCGAGCTAATCTGGTCCAACAAGGTAGGGTTTTTTCCAAAAAAAACCAGGTTTCGAGTCAATTTTATTTTAGAAAATGTTTAGTAGACAGGTCGGGATCAGGTTTATCATGAAATTGGACCGCCTTGTGACATTTATGAAGTTTCCCTTCAATGTATTTAATATTAATTAGATTAAAAATCCTAAAAAATTATCATTACAAGTATCATTTTGACTTCCTTTACTCCTATTTTACACTAGTTTCTTTCTCTCTTTTTTTATTTATTTTCTCAAGTCTCCTCTCCCTCTTATTTTCATTCCTTTGTTATTCTAAGGTGTAAATCACTATACATAAATACTACCATGTACATGGTTGAGCTTATCTTCTTTATTTTAAAATTGAAAAGGACTTATTCATCTTCCCCAAGAATACAATTCCCAAGTTCAGGATGGTTATTGCAACATTTTGATTTTGCATCTGATTTAGCCACTGGCTTGCCTCCTTCTACATCTATTGTCACATCCTAAAAATCGGGTTTGTAGAAATGGGCATTATATTGTGGCTCGAGAGAAAAATCGAGTTTTGTGTTGTAGAAGCTAAAATAGGATAAAATAGATAATTAGTTAATAATAGTAAAAATAATAATTAAATAAAATAATAATGGTATTAATAATTGGGGCATTAGTAAAAATTAATAGAGAATAATTTGAAATAGTGGTTAAAGTAGAGGTTAAATGTGTAAATTAAGACTAGTTGTTAAAAAGGAAGTTATTAGAACAAGGGAGAAATAGGAGAGGACTTCGAAGAAAATAACCCAATTTTTAAAAAAAAATAGTTTGCTATAAAAGCCACTTGCCTTTCCAATTTCTCTCCATGCTTTTTCATTGTAAAATTTTGTTAAATCTAGATTGGAAAATTTTCCCTAAAAAATTTATGCATTTTTAATATTTTCTTGGCATCCAAACACCCTCTATTCATTCAATTTTGCAAGAAAATCACTCTTTCTTCTCTAATTTCTCACCTAAATTGAGCTTGTTTTTGCTCAATGGTGTAAATTCATGGAGGTTTCCAAACTAAAGGTAAATCTATTGTTTTCTTATGTATTAAGTTTCTATTAGGTATTTTTAGTTTGAATTTTCATAAGTCTAACCAAGAAATTTAAATATCCATGGTTTTAAAGCTATCTTTTGCATAAAAATGGTGAATCTAATAATAAAGAGCTAATTGGTGTTTTTAAAATGATTTTTAGTGTATTTTGATGAGATTAAGAGATTTACAAATTCAATTTATCAAAATCTTTAAGTAATTGCATGAATTAAATGGTTGTCTTTTGAGAATGAGGATGAACAGTGGCTTTTCGAGAAAAGTAGTGTCTAGTAAAATTGAGTTGAATTGTCGGCCTAAATCTATAATTAGGCACAAGTTAGGGGGTTAGGAGGTAGAAATTAAGGATTTAATTAAGTTGAAAAGAATAATTTAAGTGAAATAGATTATAGAAATAAGTCGAATAAGTATGTGTGAGTGGAGAACCATTGTATGAACACAAAGAGATAAGTTAGATTGTTTTTGAATGCTTAGCAATATGTATATTTTTATACAACAATGAAAACATTGGTAAAGCCTCAACAAATTGCGATAAAGGCAAGTTATAACATCTCAAAAAATAGGGGTTAGAATTCTTAGTATTATTAATAATTAAAACATAGCATTATTGATTAGGAGCCTAGTAGGAAGACTTGGGAACTTAGGTCCAAGTCTTATAAATTTGATTTTATATCTTTAATTTTTCTACACATACAAAACCTTGGTAATGTGGTTCATGTATTTATTTGAGTTTGTTTTGAGCATAAATGTGGGCATTAGCCTAATGGTCAAAGCTTTCTTAAGTTTCCTTCACAACTTAGGATCCATCCATGCCACTTTCATTTATTTTTTTGATGATTTTTAGACCAATGGGTTATTTTCCCATTAGGCCTCAAATTCTTCCCCAACTTAACTCTTTAAGTCCTTTTCTAATTCAACTAAAATTCCCTATTTGTTATTTTATCAAATTGAAACCCTGACTCCCTCTATTTTTACCCCCAATGTTCTCTCAAAGTTCTCTACTCCAAAACACTTCTCAACCCTTAAGTTTTACTGAAAAATACTCTTAAAATTTTTGGAAAATTCAATCAAGTCCTCATCAACTATTCTTCTCCAAATTTTTGAAATCTGAGTCATTAGATCGTTGAAACTCTATCAAGATCAACCCTTGTAGGTGTTTGGATCGAACTTGAACATGGGGTAGTCACCTGAGGTCCTGGGAAAGTTAAGTGTGTGTTCTTTTATGATAATAAGATCAAAATTCAAACCTTCCCAGTCACACATGGCCTACCGCGTGTGGCCTACCCATGTGGATCACACAGCCTTACACACGGTCATGTCCTATTTTTTTCCTACATCTGCATTTTGCATACGGCATGGAGCCTTGCACACATTTTGGTCACATGAACGTATGGCTCCTGCACCTCACTCCTTCGCATCACACTCGGCCTAGATCCCTGCAAACAGCCGAATGCATGGCCGTGTGGATCCATCGCAAACAGACTAGAGCCATACACACAATCGTGTAGCTCCTGCACATACACCCTTCACACCGCACACAGCCTAAGGCTTTACACATGAGCTGGTCACACAGCCGTGTGGCCCGTAAAACTTAAAAATCACAGTTTTTCCTTAACTTTTATTATTTTATGCAAGTCAGTCCCTGAGTAAGTTTTTAATAACATCTAGAGAACTAGGTTATGCAATTAGGTCCTAGACTAGAATTAGAATGATTGAATATAGGCATGAATGAATTTATGATTTTAATTACTTTAGATTGATCACTTGACCCATGAATGATTTTATGATTATCAAGGTTGTATATGTTAAATGAACGTCTCATATTCATAAATGATTGAACTATTGATTGATGGATATATTCATGAATATTGTTACTATGTAATAAATAGAATGTTGAAAGTAGTAATGATTGAATGAATGCATGCATCAAAGAATGATTGCATTGCATATGCCTGTGGGAGACGTTATGAAAGGAGGAAGATGTGACAGTTTAACTGCATTTTGATAAGCCATCGTTGTTGGGCAACCCGGGTTGACGGGTCATCATTTTCAGGCAACCCAGGATGACTTAGTTATTGTCTTGTCCACAACTATATGAACTGGCAACTTGTCTACAAATTTGGTGGCTTTGTCCACACATATGTTGGTGTGCTTCAAGAAGGGAGTTCTAGGGAACCCCTATCATGGAGTGTAGCGGTGGGGTAGGATTATTAATTGTTAAACAAAATGTTGTATGGCATATTGTGCAAACTCAATGAAAAGTATGTATTGAAACATTTGAACTATTAAACGTGCATATTTTTATTTGAAAGGTATAATGGTTTAATAACCGATTTCGTCTGATTGATAATGATTGAATGTTGATGTTCGCTTACTCAAGTAGAAAACTCAAATTACCATATTGAATTGTCTAATATGTGAAATTAGTTGTTGTTCGTAATGTTTATGATCAAATATGGAATTGGTTTATTGTGGAGGGACTCACACTGAGCTTCTATAGCTCACTCCCCCTTATTTTCCATCTTTTTAACTAACCCTATGGACTAGGATGTGGAATCGACATTCGGAGGGTCTCAATTTATTCTCACCAATGATTTACTCTTATTATTACAATTATTATTTTATTAAAAAATTATGATGAGCCAAATACTTTCAATTGCGTTAATTAGGATGCATGTTATTAACAGGTATTTATATAGATGGAATGGTTTATACTTAACATTACTTATTGATAATGATTTTAGAATGTTGTTAATTTATTAAGCGTCTTACACAGGTTGATTTAATATACAAAGATTATTGATTTATTTTCCACCGCTAAGATAAAGTTAGTTTTCAATTGATTAATATGAGGTATTCACTAAAATTAGTTTTTAATTGATTAATATGAGGTATTCACTAAAGTTAGTTTTTAATTGATTAATATGAGGTATTCACTATTATAAAAACAAGTTTAGAATTGAGAATAGATTTCAAAAAGATAGGATCACTTTGGTGATTAATGTGACCCCTTCTGCTCGGGTCTACTGTCTAGGCCGGGTTGGGTGGTTACACAAGCATAAAGTTTTCTAGTTTGATGAATTGTGGTGAGCTATAGGTGAATGCATTTGTATGTCATATTTTAGCATGAATTATGAGATCTAGAGAGTCAAAGTGAGGCTTGCGAACTCCCACGTATGGTATGCAAACCTCGAATTTTTCCTGGTGCTAATTCTTGCAATTTTGTTTGAATTGTTGAGTATCCATGTTGTGCAAATTTAAAATGTATGTGTATATACAAAATATAAGTATAGGATTTTTGTTATTTTTATATAATATATATGGGTTTTGGTGTTATATATATAATATATATTTACATACATCTGTGTTATATGTAAAATATATTTGTGTGGGTCTCCTATATACATAATATATGTGTGGGTTTTATCATATAGAATATATATTCAGTTATAGGTTTTGTATTATCTAATATATATATAAATGTATATGGGACTTTTAATGTATGTTAAATTTGATGTGACAAAGGTCACTAAATAGGTTATATGGGACTTTACTTTCTTGATCTAACCTAGCATAAAAAAGTTGTAAATGGATGGTGTCGAGACCATTTTTAAATCGAGTTTTGGAAAATGGGAATCGACTTTAAGAAAAACGAAAACGGGAGTCGCCACCAATCTTTTCAGGTGTGATTGGATCACCTTATAATATATTTTGTTTTAAAACATTAATTTTGGTCTACGAAAGTCGAGAAAACAAATTCGGGAGTCGGTTACGTACGAGG
Organism: Gossypium arboreum; assembly: GCF_025698485.1. Classification (NCBI taxonomy): domain Eukaryota; kingdom Viridiplantae; phylum Streptophyta; class Magnoliopsida; order Malvales; family Malvaceae; genus Gossypium; species Gossypium arboreum. The sequence goes on along the minus strand of NC_069072.1, from coordinate 128,889,439 downwards.
AAGGGTTAGCACCCTCGTAACGCCCAAAAATTGGTACCTAATAGATTATTAAGTGTCTTTAATGTCAGAAATTTGAAAGTTTTAAGATGCAAACCTCTTTTCATTAGAATGTCTCAATTTTGAAAATTAAGGCTCACTTATTTTAAACGAGTCAAAACATCACATCCAGTAAGTTAAGACGCAACATTTTAAAACCTTCGAAACTAAGCTCGTCTTTCAAAAATTTCTATCTCGAAACAACAAAATGCCATATCCAGTAAGTTAGGACACTATGTTTTGAAATCTCAAAATAATTGTTTAAGTTTTGAAAACTCAAAATCACTTAGAAGGGTACTTGACTATTCGAATTCAACGTGAAAAGTCGCAACCCAATAAGTTAGGGCACTACCTTTCTCGAAGTTTCCAAACATCAAGCATTGCCTTTTATTTTTTTTAAAAAAAAACCTTGGAATATTATTTTAAATGACGTTTTAGGATGACATATTAATGCATCATGAAACATAGATGTACAAAATATTCTAACATTTCCATACAAACATAAATAATATCATTAAAACAAAACTAAATAACATGAACATACGTTTAATGAAAAAATCATACTAGGTAAATATAAGATAATAAACAAATAAAAACATGAGTAAACTAAAAGAAAAACATAATACATGCAAAAATTATACAACAATATATATCATAAAATAGCACATAAAAGAAATAATTAAACATAGCATATAAAAAAATGAAACTATGCACAAATAAGATAAATGACATATACTAAAAAATGAATAAATAGAACATTTACAAACTATAAAAATATAATGCAATTGTTCAAAATACATGAAATGATAATATAATATATATACATGCATAGAAAATATATATTTGAAAATAAACTATATAAAAGGTTAAATATTATAATATATAAAATACATAATCAAATGTATAAAAGATAGGAATAAATATACATATTTGAAAAATGAAGAAATTAAAATAAAAAAAGGTTGAAAAACTAAGATAGACGAAGAATAAAATAAGAACAAACCACAGAAAGTAAGAACGCAATAGGGAGAGAAATTTGAGTGAATGCTCTCAAGAATTCTTATTGCTTCCCAAAACTCCAGTACTTTACAATGAAGGGAGAGGCCTCTATTTATAGTTGAGCCTCCCCAAATCCAATGGTACAGATCAATTACATCAACGATTAAGATTAAAGGATATCTACAAATTAAATCTCTAAGATTACAAAATCATATCTTCTAAGATTGCATATCATATCTAAGATTGCAATCATATCTAAGATTGTATCATATCTAAGATTGCATATCACATCTAAGATTGCATATCATTGAAGATTATATTTCTATATGAGTCAAGCTTGTAGATAGACCTTAAATCTTTTCAAGTAATGGGCCATTCCAATCGAGCCAAATTATATTTGTATTTATGGACTGAACTTGGACTTTGTTTTTTTTTGGGTTTATTATTTTTGTTTTTGGACTTATTTCAGGGCCCGGGCAAAATTGAGAGTCTACAGTTGCCCCTCTTTGCTCATTGCTGTGTAACAGGAATAGAGCAAAGACTATAAAAGGACCAATTTTGCCCGGGCTCACCGAGTCTTGAGTTCTTGATCCTTGATCTTCTTTAAATGGCCTCTTGACGGCTTTAATCTGCTTCACTGTAACTCAGGAAGGCGATATCTGCTATCTTTGATCTGCTCCCCGTCTAATACAAAGACGCCAAATCTGTTATCTTCGATCTACTCCCCGTCTAATATAGAGACGCCAAATTTGCTTCTTCAATCTGCTCCCCGTCTAATACAGAGATGCCAAATCTGTTATCTCCGATTTGCTCCCCGTCTAATACAAAGATGCCAAATCTGTCATCTTGGATCTGCTTCGATGTAAACACATGAAGGTCAGATCTGCTATGTCTTCAATCTGCTCCCCGTCTAATACAAAGATGCCAAATCATCTTGGATCTGCTTCAATGAAGGTCCAATCTGTTATGTCTTTGATATGCTCCCCGTCTAATACAGAGATGCCAAATCATCTTGGATCTACTTCAATGAAGGTCAGATCTGCTCTCCATAGAATATGGAGATGCTAAATCTGTTTCTTCGATTTGTTTTCTGACAGTACAGAGATGTCAAATCATCTTAGATCCGCTTCAATGTAAACACGTGAAAACCAAATCTGCTATGTCTTCAATTTGCTCTCTGACAATACAGAGATGCCAAATCTGCTATCTTCGATCTGCTCTCTGACAATACAGAGACACTAAATCATCTTAAATCCGCTTCAGCGTAAACACGTGAAAGCCAAATCTGCTATATCTTCAATTTTCTCTCTGAAAATATAGAGATGCCAAATCTGCTATCTTCGATCTGCTCTCTGACAATACAGAGATGCCAAATCTGCTATCTTCAATCTGCCCTCTGATAATACAGAGACGCCAAATCTTCTATCTTCGATCTGCTCCCTGACAATACAGAGACGCCAAATCTCCTATTTTCAATCTGCCCTCTGACAATACAGAGACGCCAAATCTGCTATCTTCGATCTGCTCCCTGACAATACAGAGACGCCAAATCTGTTATCTTTAATCTGCCCTCTGACAATACAGAGACGCCAAATCTGCTATCTTCGATCTGCTCCCTGACAATACAGAGACGCCAAATCATCTTAGATCTGCTTTAGCGTAAACACGTGAAAGCCAGATCTGCTATGCTTTAGCCTGTTACCCTACTGCTTAGGGGATTAAGGCAGATCAATCTTCATTGTCCCTTGAAGGACTTAACCTGTATAATGCGTATGAGTTCATGCCTAATGATTAGGATGCTATGATCGAAATGAGTCAAATGCTCCTAATTAAACCTATTATAATGCAAAATGTTTATGAATATGACCCCTATTCCAGACATCACTACTCATTCTTTCGTTGAAGTTTAACTTTATTGCTCTCGAACTATCATTCCTACTCAGCCTATGGGTTTGTGCCATTCTTCAAATGCTATGACCCACCAAAATGTTTGTAAGATGATCCTCTCTTAGGATCGAATCATTTGATTTGTCCAATCATCATTTTGGACTAAAGAAAGAATTTCCTCGAGTTCTTTCGAACCTCACTTACGTGAATTCCTCGAATAATTGTTCTATTTTAGTTTCTTGTATTATCTAGAAATTTCCAGAGTAATGAGCAAAACTTCATTTGTGAAAATTATTTAGTTCATCTATCATTATTTAATGCAACACACTTTAAGAATAATAGAAGATGAATTTAATCTTGAGAATAATTAGATTTGAATAAATTTGTCAAAAATACAAAGGAAATTAATCTGATAGCCTATCTTTAAGAAGAAAGAGAATCTAAAGATAGCAAATAGGACAAAAGTTAGATGCCCTAGATATCGCCGCTTGAGCGTCTATACACCAGCTCCATGAAGACTTTTTTGAGTTCAACATGTGTTTAAAAGATCCAAAGTATTTTGTTGATGCCCCGATATGTAACATACTTCACTACTTGTCGAATCCGGTATAGCAAGGTCACTGCAGGACTTTCCAAATTTGAGTTGCCCTTTCGGGTTTTCAACTCAAAACCCCTTTGGTCTCAAGGCGCCCTTTGCGGGTTTTCACCTTGGCCTCTCCATTTTTTCTTTTTTCTTTTTTCTTTTTTTTTCTTTTTCTTTTTTTCTTTTTATTTTCTTTTTTTCCTTTTTTTTTTGAAATAGAAGTCCCAAAGTGCCCTTTAATGGTTTTCACCTTGACTTCCCTTCTCCTTCAGACAAAGTACTCCTTGACCAAGTCTGAATTCACTGGATCAGATAAATTCTTCCTATCCATTTCTTGTCAAAATCAGTGCACCTCTAGAGAAAGCCCTCTTCGCAACATATGGCCCTTCCCAATTCGGCATCCTTTTACATGGGAAAGATCTCTTTCAGCACAAGGTTTCCTTTATGAAATTCTTTTGGACGAACCTTCTTTGTCATAAGTATATGTCATTCATTTTTGATACATTTGCTTAGGATGAATACTTTAAAGTTAAATTTACTAGAGGTATTCAATTCTTGACTCCATCAAAGCTTGGAGGAAAAATCTTGATTCATAAACCCATGAGAAAGGGATTGCCCCAGCAGCAGTCCTGGCTGTTGTTTGTCAAACCCTACAAAAAGATGGTTCAATGATTCTCAGTAGACAAGAATGAAGTTGCTGACTTTATCCTTCAACCAGGAAAGCTGAGGTACAGAGATTACTCCCGGAGCATACATCCCACCATGACTCGATGATGTTTTTGAAGCATCCATAATCTTCATAAATTGCCCCCAACTGTGAAGCTACCAAATGAGTGTAGCAAATAAGAGCCACAACAAATATGGTTGTGGTGCTCCTTTGACACATATAGGATAGAGAATGAACAAACTCTTACAGATCATCAGCCGAAAACCCAGCCTGGTCTAAGAGAACATGATAGTGGGTCTGCCTCGTGATTCCAATCATTCCAGCATGGGTACCAAGGTAAAAATCATTGTTCTTTTGATGGCATACTTTGTTTTCAATGACAGTACCATGTAGCACATTGTCAGGAGATCCCTGCTGAAAAAACTTCGTATGATGGCTTTTCGTACAACAATAACCACAATCTTTAGGGTTCCACTTCTCGTCAAAGAACTTGCAAGCCGCAATAACTTGATCAAAACTTGATTGAATTGAGACTCGCTAACCCCATACCTGAAAATAATGATTTGGTCAAGTTTCCTCTTCCCTGAACTTGTATAGAAGTCTAAGAGAGCTTCCTTCATGGTACCGTCATCCACTTTGTCAGAAACTGGTTTTGAAGAAGGAATCTATCATTTTAAGCTTCAGAGACTGTGTACGGCCTGATGCCCCATAGTTGGAAATCAATGGCCACCGCCTGGAGCTAACCATCGCAGCTATTGACGGAACATTAGACTGCTCAGGAAAGCTAAACAAACCCATTCCAAGGATAATGGTTGGAACCTTTAAGACAATTGAAATTGAATGTGTTTGCCCCAGCGTAAGCATAGAGAGTAGGCGGTAGTTTCTTATGCCAATTTTTACCAGTCTCGGTCATCTTCTGTAATTTGTTTTTTTCTTCTTTTTCTTTTCTTTTGGCAACCTTTGTTGTACTGTGGTGTGGCGCATTATCTTTGAAAAGACTGCAAACTTTTGGCATTGTGCAGTTATATATAATTTTTTTTTTTTTGAAATGGATGACTTTTGACTTTGTTATATTGACATATGAAGCTATCTCCCCCTCTTAATGGAGTAGTTGACGTCCACAAAGATGAGTCATTGTCAGCTTGAAACTTTTGATGAGCTCGGGCCCATAACATACATGCCCCATAAGTCTTGACTCCTTTAAACTTGGCATTCATTGTACAACTGATACGATACCTTTCCATGGTGGACCAATAGTGCCCCAAAACCTCATGTTTATCCTGGCAATTGCAAATCCTCCTGCATGCGTCTTTAGACCACATTTTTGAATTCCCATAATAGTCTCAACAAGGTCTTGTTTTATCTCCTCAGCTAATTCCAATTTCTCAATCTTTCCTTCCTCTAAGGCTATATTTCCTACCACCACTTCATGGGGTAAAACCCATTTTCAACAAATTCAGAAACAAGTCACAAGTTCTGTCACCTTCAAAGTACTGAGATTCCTCTAAACACATATCACACTCAAAAGGAACTCTGAATCTGTAGTATCGTTGCCCGTGTCATTGATATCTAGGGATCTATGATAGGCACACAAAAGAATATACAAGGAATAAATGAATTCAAGAATGACTATTTACATGAAATGAAAATTTATAAAGAATGTCAAAGGTCAAAAGAATCAGAATGAAAGAATATTTACTCGGATAAATAATAAAAGTATGTTTTATTGAAAATAAAAATGTCTGAACATGAGCTCACTTCTCAAAAGAAATCTCATTACTCCTAGGCTTTAGAGCAACAAGAGTGTTCTGAATATTACTCCGTAAAATTCCTAAAAATTATAGGAAGTTCTTCTGCAGTCCAATTGTTTAAAGAACTTCCCGGTTCGTAAGGGCGAACGCCCTCAAAGTTTATTTGTTCAGTCCCTTCCTCATGTATGACATTGATGGGATGATTTTCATTTCTAAACACCCCCTTCTCCGGGTAAGCTATCCCTCCTGACATAAAAGTCGGGGATATGTAAGGGAACGTCGTTAATTCCCAATCAACTTCTTTTTCACTGTGACCCTCTTCTCTCTCTCTCTTTTTCTTTCTCTTTTTAATAACTTTAACTAATTAGGGTCTTTTAATAATTTTGAATGCAAATGATGCAATGAAATGCTATAAGATGCAAAAGGTATCGATCTCGATTCAGTCTCATTTAGAAAACTTTATTTAGAAAAAGAATATCTTTACATATAAATGGATTACAAATACGCTTTCGCCCTAATGCCTAAAGTTTAACAACAAAACAAACTCTTGGCCACGATCAGATTATGGCTCATATTGGTGCTCAATATGTCAGCCTGTGCCGCCAATGTCTGTAAATAATCACCTGCCTCCTGAGTTTGAGCTACGACCTCACCTCCGTCAGCTAAGGGCACCTCCTCCAATACCTGTGAAGTTGTTCTGATTATTTTGAGATAGATTAGCGAACAAGTAGGTATCCCGTTCTGCAGTGTGCTACCTTAAAATAATATCCTATATCCTCAATGTTTCTTGAGAGCTTTCAGATTTCTACCTACGCAGAGCATCCTGCCTCGATACTTTTGTAGCATAGCTAATCTCTAAAGGTCTTTGTATGATACGGTCTTCTTTAATCACTTTCTTTCACGCTTACTTGAGCTATCCAGGCCATCGGGGCTTGCATTTCCATTGTTTCTAATAAGTACAACAGTAACCTCAAGCTTGTTGTTTGGTAGCGGTCCTATAGTAAATGAGCTTTTGACTATCATAGGCAAAATTCTTTCCATCCAACTCATTTTTGTAGGTCTCATGCACTCTATCAATCACTTTCCTTCCAATACCCTTACCATCCACATGGCAACCGTCTTCATATGAAAGAGAAATGCTATAATGGTAGAAGTGTCCATCAATACTACCACACTCACTTTGAATTGCTCATCTATCCTCCTATCAAGCAAATACTGCAGGTCCCCTTAGTTATTGTAGAACAACTGCTTGGCTTCATTACTTCATTGATCCCATATTTCCTTTAACTCCTGGAGATTATTTTGCGCCATGCTGATGCGAGTGTAACCCCATAATTCTGATGTGTATCCTTCAGAGTTTCCTTTGACCATTTATGGACGTTAGTGTTGCCCTTCATTCTATCAAGAAGTCCGTTCTCCATAACAAAACTTTCTAACTTAGAAACTGACCGTGAATCGAGACCTTTTAAATGCAAAATGACATGCACAAAAGTAAGAAAACAGTCAGTATCATATGATATTAATAAACACAAAGATAACCTAAGTATAATTCTATCTATATTGAGCTCTTACGGTTTTTCTATATGTGGTTTGTTTCTAAAGTTTGAGGTACCCGAACCAGCAGATTCCTCGATCCTTACCCATTATAGGCTCATTTGAATCGAGTTCGATTCGAGGAATACATTTCCTATGGCTACACGGAGATGAAAATCTCACGAAACCATAGGTACGGATGTATCCCGAAAGTGATCCACTATCCTGCACGGAGGCGAAAACCTCACGAAGGTGTAGCTTCTCACTCCCACTTAAGGGTGTGACCACAATGGTCATGCAAATGCAATGCGTATTAGAATATAGCAACACATGCAATAATACAAACACATGTAATGCAAAGAGGATTAAATTTTAAAATTTTTAATTTCCGACATTAAGACAAGAGATAATCAATTACACGGCTTGACTCTCTTATTAGTCCCCAGCGAAGTCGCCAAGCTGTCGAGACCATTTTTAAATTGGGTTTTGGAAAATGGGAATCGACTTTAAGAAAAACGAAAACGGGAGTCGCCACCAATCTTTTCAGGTGTGATTGGATCACCTTATAAAATGTTTTCTTTTAAAACATTAATTTTGGTCTACGAAAGTCGAGAAAACGGATTCGGGAGTCGGTTACGTACGAGGAAGGGTTAGCACCCTCGTAACGCCTAAAAATTGGTACCTAATTGATTATCAAGTGTCTTTAATGTCAGAAATTTGAAAGCTTTAAGATGCAAACCTCTTTTAATTAGAATGTCTCAATTTTGAAAATTAAGGCTCACTTATTTTAAACGAGTCAAAACATCACATCCAGTAAGTTAAGACGCAACATTTTAAAACCTTCGAAACTAAGCTCGTCTTTCAAAAATTTCTATCTCGAAACAACAAAACGCCATATCCAGTAAGTTAGGACACTATGTTTTGAAATCTCGAATTAATTGTTTAATTTTTGAAAACTCAAAATCGCTTGGAAAGGTGCTTGACTATTCGAATTCAACGAGAAAAGTCGCAACCCAATAAGTTAGGGCACTACCTTTCTCGAAGTTTCCAGACATCAAGCATTGCCTTTTATTTTTTAAAAAAAAAACCTTGGAATATTATTTTAAATGACGTTTTAGGATGACATATTAATGCATCATGAAGCATAGATGTACAAAATATTCTAACATTTCCATACAAACATAAATAATATCATTAAGACAAAATCAATAACATTAACATACGTTTAATGAAAAAATCATACTAGGTAAATATAAGATAATAAACAAATAAAAACATGAGTAAACTAAAAGAAAAACATAATACATGCAAAAATTATACAACAATATATATCATAAAATAGCACATAAAAGAAATAATTAAACATAGCATATAAAAAATGAAACTATGCACAAATAAGATAAATGACATACACTAAAAAAATGAATAAATAGAACATTTACAAATTATAAAAATATAATGCAATAGTTCAAAATACATGAAATGATAATATAATATATATGCATGCATAGAAAATATATATTTGAAAATAAACTATATAAAAAGGTTAAATATTATAATATATAAAATACATAATCAAATGTATAAAAGATAGGAATAAATATACATATTTGAAAAATGAAGAAATTAAAATAAAAAAAGGTTGAAAAACTAAGATAGACGAAGAATAAAATAAGAACAAACCACAGAGAGTAAGAACGCAAGAGGGAGAGAAATTTTAGTGAATGCTCTCAAGAATTCTTATTGCTTCCCAAAACTCTAGTACTTTACAATGAAGGGAGAGGCCTCTATTTATAGTTGAGCCTCCCCAAATCCAACGGTACAGATCAATTACATCAAAGGTTAAGATTAAAGGATATCTACAAATTAAATCTCTAAGATTACAAAATCATATCTTCTAAGATTGCATATCATATCTAAGATTGCAATCATATCTAAGATTGTATCATATCTAAGATTGCATATCACATCTAAGATTGCATATCATTAAAGATTATATTTCCATATGAGTCAAGCTTGTAGATGGACCTTAGATCTTTTCAAGTAATGGGCCATTCCGATCGGGCCAAATTATATTTGTAATTATGGACTGAACTTGACTTTGTTTTTTTTTTTTGGGTTTATTGTTTTTGTTTTTGGACTTTTTTCTGGGCCCGGGCAAAATTGAGTGTCTACAGATGGTTTTATCTATTCCACCTCCAAAAGCTTTACACAAACTTATCTTAAATTGATCCCAGGCTTGACCAATTGTATCCGACGAATTTTGCTTAAATTGCAACAACTCCTCATACGTCTTCAACATCATAGGCATAGGTATAATATGTTGTAAGAACCATTGCACAAATTCTTTCCAAGACGTAATGGTTTCTGGCGGTAATGTTTTCGACCATTCTCTGATTTGTACTCTGAGTGCAAAGGGAATCAAAAGTAGCTTGATTGCTTCCTCTAAAACACCTGTATATCCACTGTACTACATATTTGTTCGAATCATCTCAGAAAGGCTCCAAGATTCTTATTTGTGTTTTCACTAAACTGCAAATTCATAGATACCCAAGTTAACAAAGTTGTATTAACCTCAAACTGAGTTTGATTGATGATTGGTTTAGCAATACTGTGTCTCAACCAATTTGCATCAAAATTGGTTTATCCCACTGTTGTGGTCAACATCCAACAAATCAATATAACCATAGTAAAAATACATTATCAGGCCTTAAATCGAGCCTTCAGGACCCTAAAAACAACTTGGAAACAATCAGGGATCAATTTGAAATAAAACATGAACTTTTGGGAAAACATGAAATTTTAGGAAAACAGTGGTCACACGACCGTATGGCCAGGCCATGTGGCATAGCCCAAACTATGTGGACATTCGAAGTTTGGACACACAGCTATGTCCCAGCCGGTGTGTCTGCCCATGTGGGTATTTGTGTAACACCCCTTACCCGTATCCGAGGCCGAGCTAAGGTACGAGGCGTTACCAGACAAACATACAAACATTAAACTAAAACTAAATGTAACACCCCTTACCCGTATACAAGGCCGAGCTAAGGTACGAGGCGTTACCAGACAAACATACAAACATTAAACTAAAATACGAGCCATAAAATTTTATTCATATTTCAAAGCGTTCATTCTCTTACACATAGTCCCTTATTTGAGTCTACGGAGCCCAAAACATACTTTAGAAAGGGTTTGGGACTAAACCGAGAACTTACGAAAATCTTGGAAATTTCATGCTTTAAGGCTCCACACGCCTGTCCCAAAGTCGTGTTCCATACAATTTGAGACACATGGTCGTGTCTCTCGCTCACTGTGGAATATACCTAGGCTATTTTCCAAGCTTTGGTCAACATTGATCTCTTACACACTTATACAAAATCAAAAGCATATAACATGGTATTCATTTAATGATTAAACATCCTCAATTAAACCACAAACATAGCATTTGTATGTCATCATACATGTGTCTCTCATACTCATTTTACCTTGTTTATTATAGTACCACTTATACATTTATACCAAGATTATCATCTTACCAAATATCTTCAACTTAATCATCAAGCATTCATATTTAAAGCTAGATCATATCTTTATAAAATACCATGATTTAGATGCACAGAATAACATGTTTGCCTGAAACATTTTAATTCAATTCCATACCCAACAAGCATTACATTGAGACTAGTCATATATATATATATATATATATATACATGTCATGATACATAACATTCTCTTTTTGTTTTCTTATAAACACATATCATTTATTTCATTATATTAATATTTCATATACCATAGTTTCCATGTATTCCACATATATTTATTTTCCTCCTCCTCCTCTCCATTCCATATCCTTAATGTATATAGCATTCTTGTAAGTATGATTTCACAATTTACTAATAAATGTTCACATCAAACTGTCCACACGAGTCATAGTCACTTAATTATTTATAATTCGAGCTACAGAGCTCCAAATTAAGATCCGTAAATTTCTCCTGAAACTAGACTCACATATCTTTCCACCATAAAATTTGCATAATTTTTTGTTTAGCCAATTAGTACAGTTTATTCATTAAAATTTCCCTATTTCACTTTCTCGACAGTTCGACCTCTCTTCACTAAAAATAATTATCTCACAAAGATGTAACTCGGATAATGTTCTTGTTGATTTATCTTGAAAATATACTCATTATGGATTTTAAAAATATAATTTTGAGCCTCTAATTATTTTTCTCCAAATTTTTTTGATTTTCCAAATTCAGAACAGGGGATCACGTAATCATTCTGAATCAGTCTCACAAAAACATAAATATCTCAAAATATAGAACTCCTTTTCTTTCTATGTTTCTTTTATATGAAAATAGACTCATTAAGCTTTAATTTGATATCTCATTCAGTCTCTGATTGAATTTATACTATTTTTGGTGAGTTTTCAAAATCACGTCACTGCTACTGTCCAAAACAGTTTATTGCTAATTCACTCTTTCACACTTTCTTTGTATTAACCTCATTTTAACATACATATCACAAATCATTTTCACCACATTTCATACATCACAAGTATAGGCCCATGATCACAAGGTCACCATAAAATCATCCTCATGTATAACTTACTTGTTTATAACCTTACCACATCCTAGTCACTTAATGAACACATCATTCACATAACCAAGTTCCTGCACTTATTCATCACAAAACTCACAAAGCAATACATAGAGAGTCTCCCGTTGAACACTTCGGATCAATCCTCGATACTTGGTGGTTTCAGCACATAGCTCCACCCATCATATAGTTCGGCTCTCTTGTACACATGGTGAACACTTAGTACCACCCATGTGACCTAGCCAGTTTATCTCGTAGCTCTCTTGTCTACATGGTGTCCTTCACTTGGAACCACGCATGCGACCTAGCTACATATATCCCGTAGCTCTCTTGTCTACATGGTGTACACATAGTATCACCCATGCGACCTAGCTACATCATAATGTCTTGTAGCTCTCTTGTACACATGATGTGCACTCAAAGACTATACATGTGACCTAGCTACATACCATCTCAGATCATCCAATCTTTCCAAGGTTCAACCTGATTTCTCTCTTTTCCAACAATTTCACCAATCAAGTAATTATCCACAAACATATTTCCAATATTTTATAAAATATCATAATACAAGTAATAGTGATGTATTACTTACATATAAACTTACATCTCATTTAATATCAACGCAATAACATTAAATTACACATTGTCTTATTAAAAATCATATGAACTTACAATTTCCCATAATATCCATAATCATAGAAATCACATTTATGTATGATAATTCAATGCACTTCATGTACCATAGACATATTTTAAATCAATTCATAAACTTGGCACCATAATCATTTAATTTAACATAATTTAATTAATTCACTAAATTTAACTTTCAAATATAAATTACAAAGATTATTGTTGTATTATTTTCATACTAACTTACATACTTTTAACACCTCGGAGATCATAGTAAATATATCAATTTTACATTGAAACATGCATAAATTAATGCTTATTATACATATGAACTTACCTTGATATTAAAACGGCCATTTTATCAGCTTTCCCAATTTTCGATTTTTCTCTCATTCTAGGTTCAAATCTCGTTTTCCAGGATATAAAACATCATATTTTAATTATTTAATTAATGTACTATTCAAAATAGTCCTTAACTCAAACTTTGGAAAAATTACAATTTTGCCCCTAAACTTTTGCATATTTACATTTTTACCCCTAGGCTCGGGAATTAAACTTCATCCATTATTCTTATGTTTTATGACATGATGATCACTTTTCCCTTCTATGGCAACATCAAATTCTCACTCTAACATATACTTATGACTATTAGGTATTTTTACCGATTAAGCCCTTTTGCTCGTTCACTTAAAACCGAGTAGCACAAGTTGTCTAACATAATTTAAAACCTCATATTGTATCATAAAACACCAGAATACACAAATTTTACCTATGGGTATTTTTCCAAATATGAACCCTAGGTTGAATTATTGCTAGCATAAGCTAAATCAAGTTATCGGGACTCCAAAAACGTAAAGAACTTGAAAAACGGGGTTAGAACGGACTTACAATTGAGCTTGGGAAGCTTGAAAACCCTAACCATGGAGTCTCCCTTGGTATACACGTCCATGGTGAAGAAGATGAGCAAAATTGGCTTTTAATTTTGTATTTTAATTCATTTTACCCCTAAATGACCAAAATACCCTTACTACTAAACTTTCCAAAAATTCCATCCATGTCCAATTTTTGTCCATAACTTAGAAATTGGTCAAATTTCTAATTAAGACCTCCTAATTAATATTTCAAATCAATTTCATACTAGAAACTTCTAGAATGCAAGTTTTACAACTTATTCAATTTAGTCCCTAACTTCGAATTAAGCACTTTATGCATAGAATTTCTTCACGAAATTTTCACAAAATCATGCAATCATATCATAGACCTCAAAATAATCATAAAATAATTATTTATATCTCAGATTTTGTGGTCTCGAAACCTCTGTTCCAACTAGACCCAATTTTGGGCTATTACAATTTGAAATAGGGTCACGTGGTCATGTTACAGGTTGTGTGCCAAACCGTGTGTGTATTCGATGTTAGGTCACACAGTCGTGTCATAGTTCGTGTGCTAGACCATGTTATATACTAACTTGAGACACACAATCGTGTCTCAAACCATGTGAAACCTACACCTAAAAACAATAATGATACACAGCCGTGTGGGGTGGTCGTGTGTGGCACACGGCCGTGTGACAGCCCGTGTCCTAGGCCGTGTGCAGCATAAGTTGCTCTTAAAACAAGCCATTTCAAAACCTATTCCAGCATACCAAGATATATCATTTCCATAAACATTCATATGATTAAAACACACTCCAAACACTCTCAAAACATAACAAATTAATCATCATATAAGTTCTAACCAATATGCCATTCAAATGCACCAGAATTCATACATCAAAACCATTTAATAACAAAATTATAATGCCAAACTATAATCACATAACATGGATACTAAAAGACCATTTCATGTTAATCTATACCGTTACAACTTAACACTTTAGATAGGCATAATCAAAATGACCATATCTAAAAGTTATAACATATATAAGCCAAACCAAAATGATATATACAACTAAGTGCAAATATAGGCAAAACACACCATATTTTTAAACTAATCTCAAGTACCTAATACATCAAATTCCTATACATGTCATTTATAATCTTTTTGTCAAAATAATGAAAATCTACCAAAGTGGTCGACGGATAGTGTGATAGAGCTCCGACAATATTCCAATCGTTCAAGCTTTCCAAAGATTTACAAGACAAAGAAAAATAACTACGTAAGCAACCTGATGCTTAGTAAACTCATATAAGAGAAACTCAAACTTAACAAATAAATAATTTCATGATTAAACCATTCAAGCATTGTTTATTCCCTATATGCACATTTCTTTCTAATCACACCATTTCACAAGTTAGTAACTGTAACACCCTAAAATTTTGAATATTTACCTTTTGGATTCTATCGTAATTAAGTCTCTGCATTTATGGTTATTTGCTCTGCTTATGTGATCGAGGTCAGGAGTTTGAGTCGTAACTTTTTCAAGTTTTGCTATTTTACTCTAGGATAACCTCTATCCTTGAATTACATATTTAAATTTAATTCAGTGTAAACTTGTGTCAAGAATGAGCCTACTGGTTCACTGGTTAAACTTCTGCGTTTTATTTTTTCCTATGTTCGACTCCCAGAGTATGCGAGGAGGGACATTTTTGCTAAATGCTAAGATTCTAATTGGTAGTTAATTAGGATTTAACATTAGTCATCTTTTTCTAGTTTTTCTTCTCTTTTCTATTTTTCAGGTTTTTTATATTTATTTCTTTTCTTTTCCTCATTTTGATTACTATTGTAAGTAAATACAGGACTAATTTAAATTATACAATGTTAGTTGCATCGATCGAAAGGTTATTAAGTAAGTTTCACTATTAATTCATTTAATTCTGTGATTTTTCCCTTTTGTTCTTTGTAGCATGTTCTGAATTAAGCATTTCGATTGTATTGTGTAATTCTCTTATAATTAATCGTTTGGTTTCCTTATTAGGCTGGGACATCGGGAGCAGCGAACCTCAAAATGTCAATTTGAGTAATCATTGTTGATCTTTTGGTAAGTGTTGGTTTCGTTGAAGTTTTTGTGTCGAAACTTTCGACATAAGTATTATGTGTAAAATTATGCAATATTGTTGATATAATTGGTTGATTGAGTTATTGGATGGTCATTTTAGTCTTTGGAAGTCTTCTACAGTGTTCCGACTTCAAAATTACTTCAAGTGCATACTGAAAACCTAAGTTTTTATGAATTTTGGACGCAGGAAAACATAGCTACAAATGCCACACGGTCGTGTGTCAGGCCGTGTGAGCCACATAGTCGTGTGACAATCCATATGTTAGGCCGTGTAACACACTATCTACCAAATACAAGCCACACTGGCAAAGGACACGGGGGTGTGCCCAGGCCGTGTGTGGTCATGTTAGTGCAGGGTTCACACAGGCCAAGGACATGGGCGGTGTCCATGCCGTGTATCTCACTTATTACAAGATATGGATCAAACGGGTTAGTGACATGAATGTGTGCCCAGGTGTGTGACTCATTGTTTGTAATTTAGGACCACAAGGGCAAACAACACGGGCATGTGAGTTAGACCTGAAATTTATCTCTAAGGTCATAAGAGTCATCTAATGCAAATGTATGCTTTCAATAGTGTATTTAATATCTGAATTAGACCGTATGAGTGCTATCTGCTGATCTGAGACTGAGATATTGATTATATAAATGTTTACTAATTGTGAAAATTGTTGATGATGTTGATTTGTATCACTTAATTATGAATTGAGTTTGAATGACTCTGTGTACATTCTTGACATATGTAATCTACATTTGCATTGGATGGGAATTATGTAAAGGAGGAAGTGATCTTTTTCTATTTCAGACTGATATGTAAATCTGGTGTTTTATCACAATTTGATCTGGCAACTAGTTTGCATCACATTAAACATGTCGGACTGACACTATATGGTGTGCAGGGTTAGATGGGTATTAATTCCCTTAACATTGTGTTGGAGTGGTCGAAAATAGTGTGTGGAGGATCAGGTAGGAATAACTACATTTGTTTCTAATTTGTTCTGCCATATAACTGATACGTTAAATCTATACTGGATATTCTCTAATTCTGATTGGAAATTGAGATTCAAGAATTCATTATTATAATTGTGCTTCTAGCTAAGTCTATTTCAGTTATACACTGAGTTCTCAATTCATTTCGTTGTTGACTGAATTTTAGGTAACTCACAGTCTTGATCAGGTCAGCGTAGTAGAAGCTCGGTCAATCTGCTTTATCCCCCTTTATTTATATTATTAGTAATTCTAGTATTCCTTAGTAAAATGACTTCTTAAGATTGTTGAATGATCGGTTGGCTTGTATAGTTGTTATAATTTGTCAGATGGTATTCTTTTATTTGTGTTTTATAAAAGTGGGTCTTTTTAATAAAGTCAACATAACTTTTCAAACTTGGTTTTGATGCCTAGGCCAGATTTGGAGTGTTACATTTAGTGATATCAGAGCCAGTTAATCAACAGTCAGACTGAGTTTTGGGCTCATAATGTGTGTCAAAAGGTAGTTAAATGAAAATAAGATATCTGAGCAATTTTGAAAATTGATTTTGTAAATGACCGAGCCACCAATGCTAAACCTATAAGTATTTATGTTTCGTCATCGTGACCAGTGGAGACATTGTAGTGATTAAACTGTTATCTAGTTAAATACTCCGATAAGAACTGTTAGGAGCACTATACTTAAGCTTTGAATTGACACGTGCACTCTAACATTGTAGATAAATTGATATTATGAGTTCACTAATAGTCATGGATATGGGTCTCTTGGGCATCGTAGACGCCGAGGAGGAGCTCGAGCGGAGTCATCTTCTATGGGTAGCATGTCCAATCTTGAAACTAGCGAGATAGTTGGTACTCCCACTGCTTAGACGGGATCCCAGACTCCTACAGTTAAGGACGATGCATTGTTCCATGCCATGATTCGAGCATTGGAAAAGGTCACTGGGACCCATTCTAAATCTAGAGACAGAGGGTCAGTTATTAAGCTATTCCAATAGAATACTGTTGAGTTGTTTAGGGGCGTCATTGGAGTTGCCCTACTGTTGCCGAATGATGGCTAAAGGCCACCAAGCGTCTTATGACTAATATTGACTGCACTCTGTGACAGCCCGAATTAGGGCCTAATCAGAATAGTGGTTTCGTGACTACAAATCTGAGATAGAAATAATTATTTTATAATCATTTTGAGGTTTATGATATGATTTCATGATTGTGTGAAAATTTCGTGATGAAATTTTATGCATAAAGTGCTTAAATTGAAATTAGGGACTAAATCGAATAATTTGCAAAACTTGCATTCTAGAAGTTTTTAGTATGAAATTGCTTTGGAATATTAATGAAGAGGCCTTAAATGGCAATTTGACCAATTCCTAAATGGACAAAAATTGGACATGGATGGAATTTTTGGAAAGCTTAGTGGTAAGGGCATTTTGGTCATTTGTATATTAAATGAAATAAAATGGGAAAAATAACACAAAAATGTGTTCATCTTCATTAAGCTTGGCCGAATTTCACCTCTCTCCATAGCTAGGGTTTCTTCAACTTTCAAGCTTCATAATCAAGAAAGACATGGAATCGATCGTGATCAGGGAAAAGAAAAGCTTTCGGACTAAATTATAACATTTCTAAAGTTTGCACTGAAGTAAGTTCGTACATGAATAATTTATCAATTTTTTTATGTTATTTTATGTTGTTACCATATGAATTGGTGATTGTCCATAGAATGATTAAATGATGGAATTTGCAAATTTAATTAGATTATGAATAAGTGTTAACAGTGAAAAAGGAAAGATTTTCCAGTTGAACCTTCGAAACATGAACAATACGAATGACCCATTGTGAATACACGTGTGTAGTACTGAGTGTAGGCTACTACGTGTATCATACTGTTAAGTCGCATGTGTAGTACTAAGTGCAGGCTACTATGCATACTCAATGACTTCGATCACGTGTGTAGTACTAAGTGCAGGCTACTACGTGTATCAGATGATGAGGTCACGTGTGTAGTACTAAGTGTAGGCTACTACATGTACCGGATTGTTGATCTCATGTGCAGTACTAAGTACAGGCTACTATGCGTATCAGATAGCTTCGGCTATAAGTGTGGAAAGGGGAAATATGTGTAAACAATGGTATATTTATTATTTTTCGTTGAATATGTGCAAGTTATTATAAGGTGAGTATGTGAAAATTTATGTTTACGAAAAGTTAGGAGCTATGTGCTCGATAATTGAGTGAATTATGGTATAACAAAAAGGACTAGGTGGAATTATGCAAGAGTGAATGTTAGAAATAAAACAATGTTGGACAGTAGCAGTTACATGATTTTAAAAAATTTACCAAAAATCATGGAAGTTGAATAAAAATGCAAATGATATATGAAAATAAATCTTAATGAGTCTGTTTTCACATAAAAGAAACAGGGGAAGCAAAAGAATTTATATTCTGTGATATTTGAATTCTTGTGAAACAGGGTCTAAATGAATTCGAGATCCCCTGTTCTGACTTTAGAAATTCACCATAAATTGTAAAAAATTATTAAGAGTCATATCTTACATTCATGGATTCCTTATTGAGTCTATTTTTAAGGGAAATAAATGGCATGGTGTTGGAATTTCATGACAGGAGAAATTTGGTTCAGTAGTGCATGTGGGGTTAGAGTAGTCGTACCTCGAAATAGGGAGACTTTAACTAATAAACTGTACTAATTGGCCCAACCAAAAATTCTAGAAAAAAAATTATTAAGTAGAAATATGAGTCTAGTTTCATGGAAAATTTACGGAATTGGATTTTGGGTTTTTTAGCTCGATATATGATTTTTTTAAACCGGGACTCCAAAAAATAGCCTGTCTTGAATATGTGATTATATACTAGTAGGATTGTTTTACTTTGATAAATTGTATATCAATTTCGCACTTACTTACTAAGCTATATGCTTACCTTCTTTTCTTTTTCTTGCCTTATAGAATTACTAAGCCATCTCGAGATTTGGAGATCGTCGGAGACCCATCCACACTATCAATAATTTTTGGTATTTTGTAAACACTATTTTGGAATTATAGCATGTATAGAGGGTTGAATCATTTTGTTATATGTTATAATTAATTTGGTTTAAAATATTACTTTTCAAAATTTGATAATTTACTTGTATTTATGTATATCTGTTAATGTTATCTATTTTTTTTCAAACTAGAGGAATTAATTATGTAAGATCAGGTAAATGTGTGAATTCATATTTTCGTGATCTGTAATATTCTGTACCTTGTTCCGGCTTAGAACATGGGTAAGGGGTGTTACACACTCTCGGTCAAAAATTGAGGGTTAATTCGGATTACTTCAAGAATGCCTTCTAGAGTAAGTATGTGGGGCCGATTTATGTGGAGCCTCACCGATGCGAGTATATGAGTCTGGTTCAAGGTGATCGATCTGTGGCCGAGTATGAGGCTGAGTTTCTGAAGCTGAGCAGGTATGCGCGGGCTCTGGTAGAATCTAACTACAATAAATGTGTGAAGTTTGAGGAAAGGTTGCATTATGATTTGCGGATCCTAATAACTCTCTAGGGGGAGTGGGTTTTTGCAATATTGGTTGATAATACTAAGATAGTAGAGTAGGTGAAGCACAATGAGCACGAGAGGCATGACCGTAAGAGAGATCAGTGTAAGACTAAATGGGATTCAAGTCCCTCTAGTTCTAGACAATGCCCTAAGAAACGAGTGAGGTTTGACAAGCCTCTTAAGATCGAGGCATCAGCTACAGTGGCCGAGATTCAGCTCTATAGCAGCTGGGGAAACGTCATCCAGGTAAGTGCTGGAGAAAGTTGGGAGCATGCCTCCATTATAGGTCGATAGAGCTTCGAGTTAGGGATTGTCCACATTGACCAGATCAGTGCCAATTGTGGCATAGACTTCTGTTTCGGGTCATGCTCAGCCTCTGAGAGTAGGTCAGCAACCATCTGAAGGTCATGGTATTGTCAAAGGAGGAAACAATTTTGGTAGAAGTTAGAGAGCATCGGGTCGGGATGCAGGTCAAGTTAGGCACGACAGCCTGCACTAGTTTATACGACGAGATACTGAAAGGACAGGGATGATGCTGATGTCATAGCAAGTACATTCTTTATCTATTATGTTATGTACTTCACTCTCTTTGGAATTGGGTCTCCTCACTCGTATATAGCTAGTACTATTTATGCAAATTTGGGTATATCTATTGAAAATACTGCAAGAGAGTTTTCTTTGATTAGTCATTTGGGTCAGTCGGTTCATGTTGATAAAGTATCCAAGCGAGTACCTTCAGAGATTTAGGGTATGGTATTTTCGTCTAACTTAATGGAGTTGTCTTTTGATGAGTTTGATCTAATTTTGGGAATGGATTGGCTCGTAGAATATCGAGTCAGTCTAGATTGTGCAACTGAGAGAGTTATTCTGAGGACAGATCAGAATAGCGAGGTTGTTATGGTTGGTGAGCGTCGAGATTACCTCTCCAACGTAATCTCCACTATTGTAGTTGATAAGCTAGTCCAAAAAGGGTACTGAGTTGTTTAGGGGCGTCCCAGATGTCTTTCATGAGGAATTACCCGGAATACCTTCAGATAGAGAGGTTGAGTTCAGCATCAGTTTGTTACCGGGTGCCACTCTGGTGTCCATTGCACCCTACCATAGGGCACCGAAGAAGCTTGCAGAGTTAAAATCTTAGTTTCAGGAACTTCTTGATAAAGGGTTCATCCGGCTGAGTGTATCTCTGTGGGGGGGCACCGGTATTGTTTGTGAAGAAAAAGGACAAATTGAAGAGAATGTGTACAGATTACCGACTGGTAAACAAGTTGATGGTAAATAATAAGTATCTGTCACAGAAGATTGATGATTTGTTTGACTAGTTCTACGAGGCATCTATTTTCTCTAAGATTGATCTCCATTCTGGTTACCATCAGCTCAAAGTTAAAGAGAATGATGTGTATAGGACCGCCTTCAAGACTCGTTATAGGCACTACGAGTTCCTAGTGATGCCTTTTGGGTTGACGAATACTCCAGTTGCATTCATGGACTTAATGAACCGAGTGTTCCAACTATATTTGGATCAGTTTATGGTAGTCTTTATCATCAACATACTGATTTATTCTAAGACTGAGTGTGGGCATGATGATCACTTTTATATTGCCTTCCAGACACTCTGAGAAAAGTAGTTGTTTGCTAAGTTTAGCAAGTGCGAGTTTTGGTTGCAAGAGGTTTCTTTTCTAGGGCATGTGGTGACTGCTGAAAGGATCTGAGTCGATCCCAAGAAAATAGAAGTTACTGCTAAGTGGAAACAGCCGAGCAATGTGCTTGAGCTTTGTAGTTTCCTGGATTTAGCATGTTACTACCGAAGGTTTGTCGAGGGATTTTCCTTGATTGTGTCACCTTTGATGATGCTACTGCGTAAGAACGCTTTGTTTGTGTGGTCTAGAGAACAACAATCTAGCTTCGAAAAGCTCAAGTGTGTTTTGACGCAAGCTCTTGTTCTAGTTCAACCTGAATCGGGCCAGAAGTTTGTGGTTTTTAGTGATGCGCCTTATGTCGGACTAGGATGTGTTTTAATGTAAGATAGAAAAGTGGTACCTTAAATGTTGTGACAATTTAAGATATATGAGGGTAATTACCTTATGCAAGATCTTGAGTTGGTTGCAATCATGTTTGATCTAAAAATTTGGAGGCGTTATTTGTATAATGAAAATTGTATCATTTACACTGATCGGAAGATCCTCAAGTACCTGTCAACTCAAAAAGAGTTAAATCTCGGGCAACGTAAGTGGGTTGAGTTGCTTAAAAACTATGACTGCACAATAGAGTATCATCTTGGTAAGGCTAATGTGGTAGCTCATGCTCTTAGCTATAGAGCACTGACTGAAGTGAGAGCAATGTTCGTGCATCTGAGATTGTTCGAGGATAGAGTTTTCTGGATGAACTGCAAGTTAAGCCATCTTGGGTCAATCAGATTTGAACTAAATAGTTAAGTGACGAGTAACTGGCACAGCATCTGCGTCAACTGGAGTTCGATGAATAGTCAAATTTCAGTTTGAACCGTAACAAAGTTTTGTGTTTTAGGGGTTGAATTTGTATGCCAAATGATGAGTTGAGACCATCGATTCTATAAGAGGCGCATAGTAGCCCTTATATTATGCATCCTAGTGGAAATAAAATGTATCGAGACCTCCGAGAACTTTATTGATGGCCTGGTCTAAAATGGGAAGTGGTTGCCTTTGTATTGCACTATCTGACATGCCAAAAGGTTAAGGTCGAACATCAATTGCCTTCTGGTCTGCTTCAGCCAATTAAGATTCCTCTGTGGAAATAGAAACGTGTAACGATAGACTTTGTTAGTGGGTTGCCTTTAACCCCCACAAAGAAAGATTCAGTTTGGGTTATTGTTGATCAATTGACCTAGTCCACCTATTCCATTCTTATCAGAATAGATTACTTGTAACGCCCCGTACCCGAGACCGTTGCCGGAGTCGGACACGAGGTGTTAACGGACTTAATTCATTTATTTATACGATTCATTTTAAAATTTCCAGACAAAGTGGCTAATCTCGTCCATTGTCACCTTAAAAATCATATCTCAAGCTCTAAAACTTGAAAACTGATTCGTAAATTTTCCTGAAACTAGACTCATATATCCATCTAAAAATTTTTTTCTAGAATTTTTGGTCGGGCCAATTAGTACATTTTATTAGTTAAAGTATCCCCTATTTCAGGGTTCGACTACTCTGACCTTCATGCATTACAATTTAGATATCTCCCTGTACAGGGATTCAATACATATGTCGTTTGTTTCTAATGAAACTAGACTAAAAAAGAATCTATAAATATAAATCATGACTTCTAATTATCTCTGGTTAATTTATGGTAAATTTCCAAAGTCGAGCAGGGATCCAAGAATCGCCTCGCCCTGCTTTCACGAAAACTTAAACATCTCGTAAATTTCGGCTCATATGGTCATTTTGCTTCTTCCATATGAAAATAGACTCATCAAGGTTCAATTACATAATTTATTTACATTTCTACTATTTTTAGTGATTTTTAAAACTTACAACACCTTCTTTGTCAAGATTTATTTTAAGGCAAATTTCACCTATTTCATAGTTTCCATGATTCAATTAGCAAATTAACATACATTATTTCCAAGTATGTTCACGATTTGCCACGACGTACGTAGCACCAATAGAACCATGATTGGCCATTCCAATGGCTAGTCATTACCAAACATTTCCACGTCACTTAATAACCATACCATAAGACCATGATGTTATACTTCAAAATATACGAGCCATTTTCGCATGGCTATACGAATATACATTACAAATGGGTACTCAATTAACAACAAGGGTTAGCCCTATACATGCCATTTTCAAATTGAACTAAAAGAGTACCAAAAGTGGTTTAGATAGTGTGGACGACTTTGACTTTGACACTCCCGAGTCCGATAGCTGACGAACCAAAATCTATAAAACAGAGAATCAAAGAAATGGAATAAGCATTTAATGCTTAGTAAGTTTTGAGTAAAGTATAACATTCATATGGCTAAATGAATAACTTCATATATGCACATTCTCATAATCATACTTACTTCACGCTTCAATCAATATATTCATACACAAGGTATCAAACCTAACTAAAGGCCGAAAGTTCATTAATCAATTAAACGAATACTATTTAAAACGAATCGACTTTTCCGATGCATATACGAAACATACCTTATCGTTTTGATTTTATGAGCGTATTAATTGAAATTATTACAGCAAGATCACTCACTTCCAAACCCAAGTATCTTCGGGATTTAGCCGGATATAACAACTCGCACAAATGCCTTCGGGTCTTAGCCCGGATATAGCAATCAAGACAAATGCCTTCGGGTCTTAGCCCGAATATAATCACTAGCATAAATGCCTTCGGGACATAGCCCGGATATAGCAACTTGCACAAATGCCTTCGGGTCTTAGCCCGGATATAATCACTAGCATAAATGCCTTCGGGACATAGCCCGGATATAGCAACTCGCACGAATGCCTTCGGATCTTAGTCCGGTTATCATCCGAATAATCATGCACATATGTCCACAAATCATAACACATCTTTATTTCGTTTTCATTACTAGAACTCAGACACAAGGCACTTATCTACCATTACCATTTTCGGCTCAATAACCACATACAAAGAGCATGGTTTTGATTCGCTATATAACATGATCTAATCGAATCATAATCTAAGTTCCATTACTCGAAAACTTACCTTGGATGTTGTCGAACGATTTCAACGGCTATTCGATCACCTTTTCCTTTCCTTTATCGGATTTAGTTCCCCTTTGCTCTTGAGCTTAATTTAACAAATAAATTGATTTAATCCTTTTGAACATCAAAGAGAAATTTAAGGTACTTAGCCCATATATATTAGGCATTAGAGTCATATATGTATGAAATCATGAATCAAATTCAACATATTAGCCAATACTCTCCTTTAGCCGATTTTCTAAGTCAAGATAAAGCCATCAATATGCTTACCTATAGCCGAACGTACAACATCAATCTCTGTATTCATTCATGTGGCCGAATATGCATGTCTATGTTGAGGCCGATTATATACTTAATACATTCTACAAATACGGTTACTTGTATTGACTAAATACCATTTTGTTTCAAGTTCAAAACTCGGCTAATACACATATATACACTAGTAATCAAATACTAACATTTGCACTTCACCTTAATAGCTAGCTTAGCAAACCTTAATTTAACATATAATTGTTCATAACACAATTAAAGCATCATCTCCATTCCATCAATTCAAAACACATACATTACTCAATAATATTCAAAATCATATTCGGCCTTAGTACACACTTGTTAGCCGATTTTTCTCCATTTAGCAACTAATGCACATATGTGCTCATTTGTTATACTCTACTTCACCTAACTACCATTTCTCATCCAAATAACATGAACAACAACCATTTCTTGAACATTATCTCATGACCGATTACTCATGTTACCAACAAGATCCAAAATTTGGACATGGGCTAACTAAGGGACTTAGTAACTAGCTTAATACATTCAACAATTTCAAAAGCTACCATGAATTACATACCTTATTCAAGACTAGAAGGAGTGGCGAATATTTGCTTCCCTTCCCTTTCTTCTTAGCATTTTCGCCAAGGATGTTAAAAGATGAACACTTTTTTTTCTTTTCTTTGTTTTATTCACTTAATTAGTTTAACACCCTTTTCTTTATTTTTTTATAATTTATGCCATTAATACATTATTTTATTGTTATTACCCATCACATTTTGTCTATCCTCATTGTCATGGCCTGGCCACTACTATCAAAGTGGGAAATTGACATCCAAGTCCACCCTTTTGATTACATGCACTAATAGATCCTTATAGATTAACCTATCACATTTCAAAAGTGTCACACATAAGTCCTATTAACTAAATTCACATGCAATTAACTAAATCGAAGCTTAAAACTTTCACACACTCATATTCACATATTTTAGACAATAAATATTATACTCAAATACTTCGGTGACTCGGCTTAGCGGTCCCGAAACCACTTTCCGACTAGGGTTAATTTAGGGCTGCCACAACTCTCCTCCACTTAAGAAATTTTCGTCCCCGAAAATCTTACCGGTAAATAGGTTTGGGTATCGTTCTTTCATAGAGTTCTCGGTTTCCCAAGTAGCTTCTTCGATCCCGTTTTTGAGCGATAACACCTTTACTAACGGAATCCTTTTGTTTCGCAACTCTTTCACCTCACGAGCGAGGATACGAATCGGTTCTTCTTCATAACTCAAGTCAGATTGAATTTCAACCTCGATGGACTAATTATGTGCGAAGGATCGATCAGAACGTCAAGCATCAAACATGAAAAACGTTGTGAATCCTTTCAAGTTCGGGGTAAAAGCAACCTATATGCAATCGACCAACTCGTCCGGAGATTTCATACGCCCAATGAATCTCGGACTCGATTTGCCCTTACTACCAAATCGAGTATCTTTTCCAAGGTGAAACCTTAAGAAACACTTTGTCTCCCACGATACTCAATATCTCTTCGTTTTAAATCCGCGTCGACTTCGATGATTTGATGTGCCTTCAGACTTTCACGAATTATTTTTACTTTCGCTCAAAGATCTTTAATCAAATCAACTCGAAAATTTTACTTTCACGAGCTCGGTCCAAACAATGGTGTACGGCATTTACGACCGTACAAATCCTCGTAAGGTGCCATCTTAATACTTGATTGAAAACTATTGTTGTAAGCGAATTCAATCAAAGGTAAATACCGCTCCCATGAACCACTAAACTCGAGGATGCAACATCTCAACATATCCTCAAGTATCTGAATTATCCGCTCGGATTGACCATCAGTTTGTGGATGAAAAGCGGTGCTAAAATACAACTTGGTACCCAAGGCTTCTTGCAATTTCTTCCAAAATCGCGAGGTGAACCTCGGATCTCTATCCGACACAATAGAAATAGGTACCCCTTGTAATCTTACAATCTGAGAAACATACAATTCAGCTAGTTTATCCAATGAAAAATCCGTACTACGGGGATAAAGTGAGCCGACTTAGTCATCTATCAACAACAACCCAAATCGCATCTTTCTTACTTGCCGACACCGCAACCCGGATACAAAATCCATCGTGACTCGATCCCATTTCCATTCGTATCATGATCTATCAAGTAAACCTGAGGCACTTGATGTTTCGCTTTCACTTGTTGACATATTAAACACTTCAAACAAATTCGGAAATGTCTCGTTTCATACCATGCAACCAAAACTGACGTCTCAGATCGCTGTACATTTTCGTACTCCCCGGGTGAATTGACATTCGGCTACAATGAGCTTCGTTCAGAATCATCGAAATAAGTTCTGAATTTCTTGGAACACATAAACGACTTCTGAACCTCAAACAATCGTCGTCATCAATTTGAAACTCTGATTCCCTATCCGAAACACATTCAGCCCGTTTTGCAACCAATTCATCATCGACTTTCTGAGCTTCATGAATTTGATGAATCAACAATGGTCTAGCCTTTAATTCTGCTACTAACACATTGTCGGATAGAACAGACAAGTGTACATTCATCGCTCGTAAAGCAAACAGTGATTTACGACTTAAAGCATCCGCAACCACATTAGCCTTTCCCGGGTGATAGTCAATGACAAGCTCATAATCTTTTAACAACTCGAGCCAACGTCTTTGTCGCAGATTCAAGTCTCTTTGAGTCATCAAATATTTGAGACTTTTGTGATCTGAATATACATGGCACTTCTCACCAAATAAGTAATGTCGCCATATTTTCAAAGCGAATACGATGGCAGCTAATTCGAGATCATAGGTTGGATAATTTTTCTCATGTGGCTTCAATTGTCTCGACGCATAAGCTACAACTCGACCTTCTTGCATCAATACACAGCCCAACCCAAGTAAGGATGCATCACTGTAGATGACAAACTCCTTGCCTGATTCGGGCTGCACTAGTACTGGAGCTTCAGTCAAATAAGTTTTCAGTTGATCGAAACTTTTCTGACACTTTTCTGTCCATTCAAACTTAACATCTTTCTGAAGTAGTTTCGTTATTGGTGTGGCTATCATCGTTTCCTAAAACATGTCGGACCTATTGCTTATCAACTAGAATTACCACCAAAGTTGGAGCGGCTTCATGATGTGTTCCACATTTCGATGCTGAGACAATACTGATCTGATCCATCGCAAATAGTTCCGATTGATGAAATTGAGGTACGACCGGATCTAACTTTTAAGGAGGAACCTATTCAAATTTTGGATCATGACACTAAGGAAGCCACTCGGGAACTTGAAGATTCAATTCGACGGCAATACCCATATCTGTTCGAGTCAGGTAAATTTTGAGGCTGGAATTTCTTTTAGGGGAAAAAGTTGTAACGCCCCAAAAATTTGAATATTTGACTATTGGATTTTGTCATAATTAAGTCTCTGCATCTGTGGTTATGTGCTCCACTTATGTGATCGAGGTCAGGAGTTAGAGTTACATTTTTTTTTGAAGTTTTGTTATTTTATTCTAGGATAACCTCTATGCTTAAATTACATATTTAAAATTAATTTAGTGCAAACCTGTGTCAAGAATGAACCTACTGGTTCACTGGTTAAGCTTTTGTATTCTATTTGGTCCTGTGTTCGAGTCCTGGAGTATGCAAGGAGGGGACATTTTTGCTAAATGCTAGGAATCTGATTGGTAGTTAATTAGTATTTAACATTAGTCATCTTCGACTATGTTTTTCTTTTCTTTTTATTGTTTCTTATTATTTTCCTCTATTTTCTCTTTTTCAGTTTTTTTTTCTTTTCATTTCTTTATTTTGATTATTGTCATAAGTAAATACGAGACTAATAGAAGTTATACACTGTTATTTGCGTCAATCGAAAGGTTATTAAGTAAGTTTCACTATCAATTCATTTAATGCCGCGGTTTTTTCCTTTTGTTCTTCATAGCATGTTCTGAATTGGGCATTTCGGTTGTATTCTATAATTCTCTGATAATCAATCATTTGTTTCCCTATTAGGCAGGGATATCGGGAGCAACAAACCTCAAAACTTCAATCTAAGTAATCGTTGTTGGTCTTTCAGTAAGTGTTGGTTTTGTTGGAGGTTTCGTGTCGAAACTTTCAACATAAGGATTTTACGTATAATTGTGCAATATTTTCGATATAATTGGTTGATTGAGTTATTGTATGGTCGTTTTAGGCTCTAGAAGTCTTCTATAACTTTGAAATTACTTCAAGTGCATACCAAAAACTCGAGTTTTTAAGAATTTTGGACACCGAAAAACATAGCTATCGATGCCACACGGCCGTGTGTTAGGCCGTCTAACACACTGTCTACAAAATACAAGTTACACTAGTAAGGGACACCGGCATGTGTCCAAGCCGTGTGTAGTCATGTTAGTGCAGGGCTATATCACCCCTGCCCGTATCCATTGCCGGAATAGGGTACGAGGCCTTACCGTAGTTTACTGAAAATTTTCAGATAATTCTGAGTCATTTATTATTCATATTTTGAAAATAATCATAACATCTCTCTATTAGGCCCTCAAAGCCCCAAACATACATTAGAAACCAACCGGAATTAAATCGGGATCATAGAATTTTTATTTATTTATTTATTTATTTATTTTACAAAATCTTAAATTATATTTTCATCTAAGTACTTACCATTTCAATGCTCCTTATAATTAAATGTGTTACCATTCAATCAATAGCTTGGCACTTTTCTAAGCGTCAAACAACATCATTATTAGTATTCTTGCACATATTTCATATAAATCAACATTGATATACCTATTTTCTCGTCATATCACCCTTGAGTTTAATAATTGTCTTTACTTACATAATTTCCTCGTATCAACATATCAAAGATAATCATATATGTACATGTCATGAAACATATCATTCTCTTACCGTTTTTTCATAAGTATATATCATTTATTTCATTATATCAATATTTCATGCTCCATCATTTTCATATATTTTATGTATATTTATTCTGTAATAGCTTATATCAAACTTAACATAAATTATATTCCATGTGCTTATACTTATTTCGTTTATCTATCTTCATAATTATTTCATACAACTATTTTGTACATATATTTCCATATGACCAGTTCTTGTAAACATTTCACACAACCATTTCCTATAACCATTCGTCATCTGATACATATTACCTGAATAACAATTGTTCAACAGATATCATAGCGTCTCCCATCCACGATTTTATTTATCTTTGACATGATGCCATAGTGTCTTTCAACTATGGTCTTACTCATTTTCTGTCATGTTGCCATGGTATCTTTCAACCATGGTCTTATTCTTTTCATGTCATGTTGCCATGGTATCTTTCAACCATGGTCTTATTCATTTTATGTCACGCTGCCATGGTATCTTTCAACCATGGTCTTATTCATTTCCTGTCTTGTTGCCATGGTATCTTTCAACCATGGTCTTATTCTTTCATGTCACATTGTCATGGTATCTTTTAACCATGGTCTTACACATTTCATATCATGTTGTCATGATATTTTTCAACCATGGTCTTACACATTTCATATCATGTTGCCATGGTATCTTTCAACCATGGTCTTACACATTTCATATCATGTTGCCATGGTATCTTTTAACCATGGTCATACACATTTCATATCATGTTGCCATGATATCTTTCAACCATGGTCTTACACATTTCATATCATGTTGCCATGGTATCTTTCAACCATGGTCTTACACATTTCATTTTAGAGAGCACACTCCCGTGAACCTCATCCTTACAACGGGATTACCAATCCAGGCTAAATCCCCTGTAATATAAACTCATAGAGTATTGTCGGGATTACCAGTCCAGGCTAAATCCCCTGCAACGACAATTACTCTAATGAGCTTGGATCTGAATTACCAGTCCAGGCTAAATTCAGACCCTAATTCGGATTACCCGTTTGGGCTAAATCCATTTTACACGTATTCTTCGGAAGGGCTATATCAGGATAGGATCACCCGTCCAGGCTAGATCTTTTTTACCGTCAATTCCTTTTTCCAATGATCCATCGAATTCCATTTCATTCAACTGGGATTTATTTTCAATTTATATCGAGTATTATCAATATTTCATCAATTATCATGAATTGAACATTCAAATCATATTTTCATCACATAACCACATATTTTAAGTATTTAAAAATACAATTCAAGTTACACAAACTTACCTTATTGCTTGTTTGTGTTTATAATTTCATTAATCAGATACCTTTTTTTTTCCACGATAAAGTCTCGTATTTGAGTCGTCCGAATCTTTATAAATAAATTTGATCATCATTTTCATTCATTTCATATTGTAACGCATTTAATTAATGCTCTAGCTAAAATTACCATTTTGCCTCTAAACTTTTAATTAATGACGATTCCATCCTTAGGGTCAGGAAAATAAAATTCTTCCAATTTAATCCTTATTTCCAGCTATTATTCTCATACATATTGATAACAGTCCATGAATTCTATAAAAGATCAGAATTTTCCATAATTTCAACATTTTTCAATTTAATCCCTAAAACATGTTTTCCCCCGATCTTGAACTAAATTAATAATTTCATTCAATTTTATAATTTAAATAATAAAATAATCCATTTCATGCAATTTGATCTTTTCTGACATTTTTACAAAATTGCCCATAAATTTTTACTTTTATTCAATTTAGTTCCTGAGCCTAAAATATGCAAATTAGCCATGCTAGATGTATATTCATTCATACTCCGCCTCCTCTTCATTCCACATCCTTAATTTATATAACATGCTACAAGTAACATTATCAATAATTTCACTATTTACTTATGTGTATATTCAAAACTGTCCATTTGCATCATAGTCACTAAATTATTTATATCTTGAGCTGCAGAACTTGAAATTAAGATCCGCTAATTTTTCATGAAACTAGACTCACATATATTCTTTCCATAAAGTTTTCATAATTTTTTATTAAGTCAATAAGTACATTTTATTCTTTAAAGTCACTCCTATTCTGCAGTCTGACAGTTTCGACCCTTTTTCACTAAAAATTAATTATCTCCTTGTACAGGATTCAAATGATGTTCCCGTTTATTTCTATTTAAAATAGACTCATTCATAATTCTAATCATATAAATTAAATTGCATAATTATTTTTCTCAAATTTTTTATGATTTTCCAAATTCAGAATAGGGGAACCCAAATTCACTCTGACCTTGTCTTACAAAATTTATTATTTCTCATAATTCAAAATTTCATTTCTTATAGAGTTTCTTTTATAAGAAACTAGACTCAATAATATTTAATGACATATTTTTTTCATCTTCAAATTCTATTCCAAAAATTTATGGTGATTTTTCAAATTTAGCCTATTGCTGCTGTCCAAAACTATTTTAGTGCAAGATATTAATTACCATGTTTATAACACCCTTATTTTTTTTCTCTACACTATTTTTCATCACTTTCTCTTATTTTCTCTTCACTAACATATCAAGAACATAGGATCATATGTAAGGAAACTCTACATTAACATCAATCCCATGTTTTTTCAATAATATCAAACTTAAAAATATATTGAAATCATGATGTTCTTACCTTGTTCTATTGATTTCAATCTTCATCTTGATTTTCTCTCTCCTTCAGCTTCCATTTCTTGAATCCAACTTGATATTTTAACTTCCCATAGCCTTCTTAACATCTTTCTCTCTTGGTAGCTATGGAAATTCTTTTGATTTTTGGGTGAAAATAGTGAATTTTTGGTAAAAGGACCAAATTGTAAAGAAAAGAAAGTTTCTTTCTTCCTTTTCTCTTCATACGTTGGGTGCATGGGAAAAATATGATGATTCTTCATCTTTCTTTCATTATATATATACTAGATAAAATAATAATAAAATAATAAAATATCATTTAAAAATTAAATTAAAATATTAATAAAATACTATTTATTTATTTAATCTAAAATATCTCCAACATCATCATTGCTTTCGTAACGCCCCAAAAATTGGGCCTAGAAGAGTTGGGCTTTGAGTGGGGATTCGGATAGAAGAAAACTTGAATATTGAGAAGTTTTAAATATTACTAGTGTTTAAAAAATATATATTGATAAAATATTTATGTTATTACTAATATTTTAATTTTTATGAAAATTATTATCATTATAATTATTAGATACAAATATATTTATAAAATTATTGTTGTTAATTTAGTGTTTAAATTAACATATTATTAGAAAATTTTACTGTATCTATTTTTATTGATTTATGGAAATTATAATTATTATTAGGAAAATATATATATATATTATCGTATTTGAAATTTTCATTATTATGGTTATTATTATTATTTTAGTTTTTAAATAAATTACAATGTATTTAAAGTATGGGAAAATTTTGGACCAAGACTTTAGCAAAAATTATTATTTTTGCTCCTTTAGGGGATCTGGGCATTAAGGTTTATTAATAAGTTGGGCTAAAACTGGACATAAGGAGGAATCTGGCCTAGTGGTTAGGCGTGTTAAGCAATAGGAAGGGAGCAGGGGTTCGATTCCCTGTGTGCGCAAATGTGAGTTTTTATTTTAGAAAAACCAAGGGCTGTCACAGTTAGGCCTTATAATTGTTCAGGCTAATTCATGTTAGAAGCAAGCTTCGGCCTAGTGGCTAAGCACGCTAGGAGGCCGTGGGAAGTGCACAGGTTCAAGGCACGCGGCAGCATAAATTGGGTTTTGTTTTTAGTATGCAGGTTCTTGGTTGGAATAGGCCTTAAAGGAAGTTGCGAATGAAGTTTGACACAAGGAGAGCTGTGGCGCGATGGCAAGCAACGTATGTGTGTGTTTAAGAGGTCGCAGTTCGAGATGTACAATGAGCAAAATTTCCTTTTTGTTTCATAAGTAACCTGAGCTTCAGCAGTAAGGTTTATAATTAATTGTGACCGTATATAAGTAAAGAGAGAAGCATGGTGCAGTGGCCAGCAGCACGGGCGAAGGCACAAGGGCAGACGGAGGTCTGGGGTTCGAGCCTCACCTCGTGCACAGAAGGCTTGGATTTTTGCTGCTCACGTGAGGGAGAGTCAGAGTTTGACCGACACTCTCCTAGCCATGGCTTGAGTCGGTCAAGCGGTGGACTACAGCTGATGGTGCAAGGAAGTTGGATAGGATTTAAATTGGTGGGGGCTGAAATTTAGGAGAAAAGTATGGAATTTAAATTTGGGAAGGAATTTATGTCGAAATAAGATTTATGGCGAGTACCAATTCGGCTATAGGCAATTAAATGCCGAAAAACTCTTAAAATTTTGGTGTTAGTCTTGGGTATTTTAAGTAACTAATAGATTTAGGTTGGGGCCATTCATATCTCATTGTTATTTTTGAGATCGACCTTCATTGTTTCTCCTCTCTTCTCCTTCTCTTGCATTCATATTTTCTTTTCTCCATAGCGAACCCATACTCCTTTCTTTCTATCTTTTCCTTATTTTCCTTTCTTCATTATTTCTCAAAAGTGAATCTTGCTATAGCCGAATCTCTATCCTTTTCCCTTTTTCTTTCAAAAGCCGAAAACCTTCATATCTGGGGTGTAGGAAGCCGAATCATTGGCTACTTGAACCTGTCTCTTCTGACTATGGTAGATCGGGATTAGAATCATAGATAAGAGCACTCTCTTGGGCAGAACAACGATTGGTAAGTATTCGAATCTATTTCTTTATTTCAGGAATTAAGAAAAGCCGAAACCCCTAAGGGTGGCTAGCGTTTTGGTCTAAGGGTTTTTTTTTTTGCCTCTTTCTTTTGATTGTGTAAGAGTTAGCATAGACAAGAGGACAAGAGGACGTACAACGAAGGGCTTGAAGACTAATTCGGTTGGCTCTTCAGATCTAACCCATATTTCGGCAAAAAGGTAAAAAAAACTCTGGGGTCTAAGGCTGTGTTGGACGAGTATGGTAAGAGGTTAAATAAGTAGTTTGTTTTTGATATTTAGATTTACGTGGTAGTAATCCAATTGTAGGCAGTTCGTGTGTGGATCTCGCCAACGTATCGTTCTAAATCAGGTGTGTAAACGACACCCACTCATAGACTAGATCGGCAAAAGCCGAAAAGCCGACATTTGTGAACTTGCGAGCGTGCGAGCGCTTGTGAGGTGGTTTGGTTGTTAATTTTGGTAATCACAAGCAGTATGATTGCAGAGTGTGAAATTTCGTGCACTTCGGTATATTTGGGATTAATGGGCGAAAGCAGGTTAGTGGGCCAACGGCCCAATTCGAAAAACGCTTCGGTAAGTGTTTACATTAATGTGTTAATGGTTAGAATATGTATGTAAACTCTAGAATAGTAAATTTTATTAAACTACCCTAAGTATGAAAATTATCGTTTTACCCCTAGGTGCAAAATGACCGTCATACCCACAGGGTTAATTTTGGTGAAATGCATGATATTCGATTACATTTGTTATATGCCATGACATGTATATCATTGCATGGGGTTGGGTTTTGTTATGGAGGAAGAACCTGTTCGGTGGGTGTGCCACATATTCGATATAAGACTTTCTTTGTGGATTATAGTTAGTGCATAATCGGTGCTAACACCGTAAGTGTAGGGATGGCGTGGTGATTTATTCCCCACGTGAAGTGTAAGGATGGACGGAGGCAAGTGCGAGGGTTGGATGGGGTTATCATGCATTAATCATATGAGACTATTTTATTATGGGCCAATCAGATTAAAATGGGCCCAATCAGGCTAATATGGGCAAGGCCCAATATATCTCGACTTGTAATAGGGCTACGGCCCAGATTGATACTGATATGGGCTAGGCCTAGTATACTCTGTTACTGTAAGGGGCTATGGCCCAGATTAATATTGATATGGGCTAAGGCCTAGTTAACACTAAATTCTGAATAGGGCTTAGGCCCAGTAAAGCTTGAACTGATTTGGGCTCTGGTTGGGATACTTTACACACTGAGTTTTCCAAACTCACCCCCCTTTTTCCCATCTTTGCAGGTGAGCCTTAAATCGATGGACTTGGAGCTGGGCGGGATTCAGAGTGGCCACGAAGATTAAGTTTCTGTTTTCTTTAAAATAAGTTTCGCATTTATTATTTTGATCATTTTTATTCTGGTTTAAGTTGTAATAAGGCCGCTCTTTTTATTATTTTTAATATTTGGGGTTATTAAATTGGTTAGCTTTAAAGCGCGTTTTATAAAATTACTTATTTTCAAAATATCACGATTTCCGAGCAAAGCTTCCGCAACGTAAATGGTTTCAAAGGAAATAAATATTTTAAATAGACTTAAACTTAATTTATTATTCGTGGACAAGTAATAGGCTTAAAGTGTGGCAATGGATGTGTGCATGTCTAGGATTGGATCATGGAAGAGCTAGGTACTTAAGCAGTCTAATTGACTCACCTCCTCCTTTCTTGAATCCTACCTGGTGCGTAGTATCCATTCACTTTAAGCCATGACAAAGAAGGTTTGATACTTAACTGTTTTTTTAAAATAACATGATTCTGCCACTACAAAGGTTTACAAGTTTTCAAAGTTTCCCATAAGATTTTACAAGGTTGTTAACAATGTTTTGATTATTACAATGAATCACGTTTTGGAAAAAAATAAGGCTAAGGTTTTATTCATGTTTAAACGATGAAAGTTTCTAAACATCAAGAAGGGTTTTCAATGAAAACATGGTTTTTGAAAAACACTTCAATGTGACACGCCGGATTCGGTCGTAACGTCTGGGCCAGGTTTGGGGTGTTACAGCTTTCTAGATTTCTCTCTCTTCCAATTGACCATTTTGCCCTTTATTATATTTTAAAATTTCATCATTGAGTCACCATTTAATTTGGTAAAATTGTAATTTAGTCCCTCATAGTTCTTCACCTATTCAATTTGGTCCTAATTCATCCATTTCCTTAGTTTCTAGATCATTCCACTCTTAAAATATTTACACTATTGGTCCTTTAAATTTTTCATATGTACACTTTAACCCCTTAAATTTTGAGTATTTACTCTTGTGTAACAAAACTTTTCTCACTTTTACAATTTAGTCCTTTCTTGAATTAATATATCATAATATACTTCTCCATTTTGACATAACTCAAAATTTCCCTTTTTGTCACTTTATTTCCTTATTTTACTATTTCAAGGATAATATCTTACTATAAAAAAAATTTCGGGGTATTACAAGGGCTCACATGAGTTAGGGACACAAACATGTGTCCAGGCCATGTGGCTCACTATTTGTGATTTAAGACCACACAGGCAAACAATACAAGCATGTGTCAGATCGTTGAAGACACACAGGTGGGCACACGAACGTGTTCCAGGCTGTATGGAACTACACGAGTGTGCGGGTCAGATCTTCAATTTCTCTTTGAGGCCGTAAGCATCGTCTAACATGAACGTAGGCCTTCTGTAATGTATTTAATATCTGAATTAGACCATATGAGTGCTATTTGATGATCTAAGACTAAGATATTTATTATATAAATGTTTACTGATTGTGATTACTATTGATGATATTGATTTGTATCATTTAGTTATGAATTGAGTCTGAATGATTGTGTGTACGTTCTTGAAATCTATAATCTGAATTTGCATTGGATGGGAATTATTTAAAAGAGGAAGTGATATGTTTTGATTAAGTGGCTATCCCACGACTGATATGCGTATCTAGCGTTTTATCGCAATTTGATCTGGCAGCAAGTCTGCATCTCATTGAACGTGTCAAACTAACACTATATGGTATGCAGGGTTGGATGGGCATTAATGTAACACTCCTCACCCGTATTCAACACTGGAATAAGGTTACAGAGCATTACTGGACTTATAACACATATAACTATATTTTTCTCATACATTCGATCAATTCATACAATCATCATTCAATGTCAATCAATTTGTCCCTTATAATAGCCTACGAGGCCTTAAACAAGCTTTAGGAGTGGTTCAAGATTAAACCAATAACTTATTAAACTTCTACGAAACTTTGAAAATTTTTCTCAAAATAGAGGACACACGCTCGTGTGGGCGGGCCGTGTGTTTCACACGACCACTAGACATGCCCGTGTCACCAGTCGTGTGAAAATAGGGGGTACACACTAACTTGGGACACACGGCCAACCACATGCCCGTGTGTCTAGCCCGTGTGCCTTTCGAAGTGGCCACACAAGCCCGTGTGCCAGGCTGTGTGCTAGGCCTTGCCAAAACTATAGGGTGTACTGACTTATGCAACACGGCCAAGTCACATGCCCGTGTGC
This sequence comes from Gossypium arboreum, assembly GCF_025698485.1. Lineage (NCBI taxonomy): Eukaryota > Viridiplantae > Streptophyta > Magnoliopsida > Malvales > Malvaceae > Gossypium > Gossypium arboreum. Next base: position 128,850,967 of record NC_069072.1, on the reverse strand, counting down.
TAAGCCGTCTGCCAATTAGGGGGTATACTGACTTGTACCATAAGGCCACCCTATTAATACATACTTGTACAAGCATAAATTGCAACATTTATAACTCAATAGGCAGCCAATCTACAACATTTCATACACATTTTATACCAATTCGACATAGTATTCAATTACCTAATTAAAATCTTGCATTTTCCATTCATATGCCTATCACATATCAAGACAACATTGCATATTTATATTTTATCTACTACTTGCCAAGACATACCATATTTGAATACTTATACACAATCAAAACATTATACCAAGTTAAGCCATGTACCAAAATCACTACCTTAAGTAACTATAACTATCATCTTTATAACTAACCTACACATGCCATATTTACATATATCCATAAGTTCAAAAGTAATCGACAACTGGATAGTGTGATGTGTAACTCCAAATTTATTCGAATCGAGCGAGCTATCGAACCTCTATAAAACTCGAAAAAGAAACAAAGTAAGCTTTATAGCTTAGTAAGCCCATATAATTCAGAATTTAACTTACCATTTATACATAATCAAACAATTAAACAAAGTATATCAAATTCACTTGCCAAATGCCTATACACAAGCATTCATCAAAATGTTAGTCTCATAAGTACATATAATCTTTATCTCAATTTCATACATCAATATATTATATCATACCAATTTCATGTAATTTGTATAGCATATGTAACAACTTATTCTCATTCATATAAACTACAATTCATTTATATAACTAGTAATTCATCCATATAACCATTATTAGATTTATACCCATTGAACCTAATAGAATATTGATAGATACATAGGTGATGCACACTAAGTGTATTAATCAGTAATCCATCAATTCATCATCGTATTCGCTCTTTCGAGCTATGATCGGTAAGCTCCTCCTGAGCATATGGACAGTAAGCTCTACTGAGCTGAAACAATAAGCTCTGACAAGCTAAGAATAATAAGCTCTTAGGAGCTGATATATCGGTAAACTCATACGAGCTGAGGTGAGTCTGCAACACATGCAGGATCTCAACCTAAACAGTAACCCTAGTGACATGTTCCTCGTATCCTACGAATTCCTACGATTCAAACGGGGCTCGGTAACCATCAAACTTTATCAATACAGCATTTGAATTTCAAATATATCATTACATTCATTTAGAATAATTACAAGTATTTAAAAGTTCGATTCTAATTATACGAACTTACCTCGAGTTGCTCGGATGGAAATTATCAACTATTCGTCCACTTTTCCTTTTCCCCTATCTAATCCTAATCTCAGCTTATCTTGATCTATATATTATCAAATTTACCACATTCAATATTTGATCTATTCAATTAGCCTATAATTCATATTTTGGCAAATTTACACATCTTCCCTTAATGTTTCACACCTTTACAATTTAGTCCCTATCACATAAAATTGCAAATTCATGCAATTAATCACAAACCATGCTTAGCCGAATTTTAATGGAGTCCCTAGCATCCCATATCTTTTATTTATTCACACTTTACCCACAAAATTTTACATTTTCACAAATTAATCCCTTTTTAACATTTTTTGTCAAAAATCACTTTACAAAAACTATTAATCTAACATTAAACCTTCCAAAACTATCATAATCCATAAAATTACTCAAGCATTTAACAATGGAAACATGATAAATCTTTAACAGTTTCAAAATCCAAGGTACGGGCTAGTAGAATACGAAGCAACAATCTCAAAAACATAAAAATCATTAAAACAGATCAAAAATTGAGCTTACATGCAAGGGGGGAGATGGTCGAATGCTTGAGACAAGAACAATGGTGTTTTCCTTAGGTTAAATTCGGCTAGAGGATGAAAAAAGATGATAACCGTTTGTTTTCTATTATTTTACTAACATATTTTACACATCTACCATATTAACCTTAAAAATAAACCATTAATTCACCTAATTAATGGTCATTCTTGTCCACTTAAAAAAACAATGGGTTAATTACCATTTAAGGCCACCTTAATTTAAAGCCAAAGCTATTTGACACCTTTAACTAATAGAACAGCACTTTTCCATTATACGCGATTTAGTCCTTTTTACCGAATTAAGCATTCAAACAGAAAAATTTCTTTACGAAACTTTCATGTAATTAACCTATCATGCTATAGACCTTATTAAAATAGTTAAAATAAATATTTTAACTTCAGATTTGTGGTCTTAAAACCACTGTTCTGATTTGACCAAAAACGGGCTGTTACAGCTCTCCCTCTTAGGGATTTTCGTGCCCGAAAATCTTACCAGTGAAAAGGTTAGGGTATTGTTTTCTCATAGCTTTCTCAGGTTCCCACGTAGCTTCCTCGATTTCGTGTTTATGCCAAAGAACCTTCACTAGAGCTATACGTTTATTTCTCAATTCTTTAATTTCATGAGCTAAAATCCTTATTGGTTCTTTGCTATACGTCAAATCAGTCTGTATCTCAACATCTACCGAAGAAATCACATGTGACTAGTTGGATCTGTATCGATGTAACATAGAAACATGAAAGACATTATGAATCTATTCAAGTTCTAACAGTAAAGCTAGTCGGTATGCTACAAGCCCTATTCTTTCGATAATCTCATACGGTCCAATAAATCGCGGACTCAAGTTTCCTTTAGAGCCGAATCGAAGAACCTTTTTCCATGTTGACACCTTTAAAAACACTCAGTCCCCAAATTGAAACTCAATTTCTTTAAATTTCAAATCCGTGTATGATTTTTGTCAATCAGAAGCTGCTTTTAAATTGTCGCGAATCGTTTTCACTTTTTCTTCAATTTCTCTGATCAATTCAACCCCGTGAATCTTTTTCTCACTTAGTTCAGTCTAGTATAGCGAAGTTCGACATTTGTAACCATATAAAGCTTCGTACGGTGCTATCTTTATACTCATCTGAGAACTATTATTATACACGAACTCAATCAACGGTAAGTATTTTTCCCAACTACCCTCAAATTCCAAAATACAACATCTCAACATGTGTTCGAGAATCTGAATAACTCTCTCGGTCTGACCGTCAGTCTGAGGATGAAAAGCAGTACTAAAATTCAACTTCGTACCTAGGGCTTCTTGTAATTTCTTCCAAAATCGCAATGTAAATCTCGGATCTCTATCAGAAATAATAGATAGTGGCACCCCATGCAATCACACAATCTCAGAAATGTACAATTTAGCTAGCCTATCAAGTGAGAAATCTATACGTACCGATATGAAATGAGCAAATTTCGTTAGTCGATCAACAACAAACCAAATAGCATCTTTCTTTTTCGGAGTTAGGGGTAATCCTCACACAAATTCCATTGTAACTCTATCCCATTTCCACTCGGGAATCATCACAGACTGCAGTAAACCAGATGGTACTTAATGTCCAACTTTGACTTGCTGACAAATCAAACATTTAGAAACAAACTTTGAGATATCTCGTTTCATGACTTGCCACCAGTAAAACTATTTCAAATAGTTGTACATTTTAGTACTCCCAAGATGAACAGATAAACAACTATTGTGCGCTTCATGCAAAATCTTCTAAATGAGTTCATAATTTCTTGGTATGCAAATTCTATTCCAAAATCTTAAACAATTATCGGTTCCAATCTGAAACTTTGAATTAGAGATAGTCCCAAATTGAATTCGTTTAACTTGCAATTCACGGTCATCTTTCTCAGCTTCACAGATTTGTTGAAGAAATGTCGATTTAGCTTTTAATTCAGCTAAAATAGACCCATCATCACAAATCATCAACTAGGTATTCATTACTCTAATGCAAACAAAGGTTTTCAGCTCAGGGCATCAGCAACAATATTAGCTTTCCCCGGTGATAATCAATCACAAATTCATAACCTTTTAATAACTTGAGCCATCTTCGTTGATGTAGATTCAAATCTTTCTGTGACATCAGATATTTTAAGCTTTTTTGACCCGTATAAATGTGGCATTTTTCACCGTATAAGTAGTGTCGCCAAATTTTCAATGCAAACACAATTGCAGCCAACTCTAAGTCGTGCGTCGAATAGTTCTTTTCGTGCGGTTTCAATTGTTGGCAAGCATAAGCTATAAATTTTCCTTCTTGCATCAGAATACATCCCAGACCATTTAATGATGCGTTACTATATATCATAAACTCTTTCCTTGATTCAGGTTGAACCAAAACTGGTGCTTCAGTTAACAGTACTTTCAACTATTCGAAACTCTACTGACATTTTTCTGACGAATCAAATTTCACATCTTTTTGAAGCAGTCGGGTCATTGGTGCCGCAATCATCGAAAATCCTTTCACGAATCTTTGATAATAGCCTGCTAAACCCAGAAAACTACAGACTTCAGACACATTTCTCGGAGGTTTCCAATCAACAATAGCAGAAATCTTACTCAGGTCAACTCTGATAACTTCAACTGAAACAACATGCCCCAGAAATCTAACCTCTCGAAGCCAAAACTCTCAAGTGCTTATCACGTAGAGTTTGTAACACAACTCTCAAGTGCTCGGTATGTTCAGATTCATCTCGCGAATAGATCAGAATGTCATCAATAAATACGACAATAAATCTATCTAAATACGGTCTGAATATCCAGTTCATCAAGTCCATAAAAATTGCAGGAGCATTAGTTAATCCAAAAGGCATAACAAGGAATTCATAATGTCTGTACCTTGTTCTAAACGCAGTTTTCGGCACATTCGACTCTTTAACTCGCAACTGTATATAACCCGATCTTAAATCAATCTTTGAAAATACTGTATCCCCTTTCAACTGATCAAATAAATCATCAATCTGAAATAGAGAGTAGTTGTTCTTTATAGTCACTTTATTCAGTTGTCTGTAATCGATACACATTCTCATCGTGCCGTCTTTCTTCTTTACAAACAATACCGGTGCACCCTGGGGCGAATAACTCGGTCGTGCAAAACCTCTATCTGTCAATTCTTGCAACTGAGCTTTCAACTCTTTTAATTCTATTAGAGCCATTCTGTACGGAGCTATTGATATCGGTGTTGTTCCCAGTATTTATTCAATACCAAATTCAACCTCTCTGATTGGTGGCAAACCCGATAATTCTTCTAGAAATACATTCGAAAACTCACAAACAATAGGTACAGATTCAATCTTTGATTCAGACACCAGCAGTACATATACAAGATATGCATCACAGCCCTTTTTCATATATTTCTGAGCTAACATAAATGATATCACAGTAGGTAACTCACTCGAATCATCAGACTCAATCCGAAGAATTTCACCGTTCTGACATTTCAATTCTATAATTTTTTGTCTACAATTCACAGTCGCATCATGCATAGTCAGCCAGTCCATACCCAGAATCACGTCAAACTCATCGAGTGGTAGAAGCATCAAGTCAGCCAGAAAACAGTAACCCCGAGTCATCAAAGGACAATTTTCTTTTTTTTGGCTTCGAGAGCCAACCATTTACGCTGTCGCAAGTTCAATTCTTTTTTGTGACATCAAATATTTTAAGTTTTTATGGTCGGTGAAGATATGGCATTTTTTCCCGTACAAATAATGTCGCCAAATTTTTAAAGCAAATGCAATAGCTGAAGCTCTAAATTGTGAATCAGGCAATTCCTCTCGGGGAATTTCAATTGACGATAAGTATAAGCTACTACTTTGCCTTCCTGCATTAAAACATAGCCCAAACCATTAAGTGATGCGTCACTATAAATCACAAAACCTTTACCAAACTCTGGCTAAATCAACACAGGGGCTTCGATTAACATCACTTTCAATGGATCAAAGCTTTGTTGACATATTTCGAACGAAAAAAATTTGACATCTTTCTAGACTAGCTTCATCAATGGTGAAGCAATCATCGAGAACCCTTTTGTAACACTCATAACCCATTTCTATCGTCAAGATAAGGTTACGAAATATTACCTTACCGTACGAAACTTTTCAGAACAAATGGCAGCCAACCATTCAATTATACTAACAAAATTCATAAATAATTAAAAATGGAATAATCATACATTTACGAATCTTAAATCAGGACTTTGAGGTCTTAAAAATAGTTTAGAAACAATGAGGGACCAATTAGAGATAAAACTAAAAAATTGGGACAAAAGTGAAATTTTTCAAAATAGGGATCACACGGCCTTGTGTGTAGACCGTGTAACTCTCTGATTTGGATCACACGATCATGTCGTAGGCCGTGTGCCAGCTCATGTACCATTCGAAGTATCCTCACACGGCTGTGTCGCAGGCCATGTGTTAGCCCGTGTGCATCACACAGCCATGTGACAACCAATGTCCCAGGTCGTGTGCTCCTAAAAATGATCTACTTCAAGCTTATCTCTCAACCAATTTCACAAGTAATTGTACAATTTCATAACATGCATAAACAAGCTTCCCAAAAACACCATAAGCACCCTTTTCATGTTATTTTATACTAGGTCATTTAAGCACCAACTAACCATACATACCACCTATAGTTGTTCAAACAAATTATATCAAAGGATAACATTTATACCCAAAAATAAATTATAAACCTTTGCAAACATAGCCAAATTACCCTATTACATGCCATATAAGCCCAGTTAAATTCAAGGGTTACCAAAAGAATACCGAGATAGTGTGATTTCTTCGTACTGATTTGATCTCCCGATCCATAAAATGTATCTACAAGAAACACAACAAAATACGAGTTCTGACAGTAAAGCTTACTAATTTACTCATAATAATTCGATTAATAAAATCTGTAAACAATGTTTCTGACAATAAAGTCCTGAATAGAGTTCTTGGTGATAAGGTTCTTAACAGAGTTCCTATGAATGAGGTTATTATCAGAATTCTTCTCAATCACAACTCACAACAGGGCAGAAATTCTCAATACAATAATACCAATTAGTTTCCACATTTCAATAATTTTTTAAAGATCAATAAAACATAGTCCGATGAATGATAAGTGGCTACGAGTACACAGTTAACCATCCAGCACACCAGATGTAAAATAATAATTTCTGGAAACCATACATGTCCAGAATGGAGTCAATTCAAGATATCAAGTACAAATCATGACATTCAAAGTCATTAAACAAGTTATTAATACAACCAATAACACACCAAATGAAACACGCCAAATGCTCATAAGAGCTAATCCAACCAATAACACACCAAACGCTCATGAGAGCTAATCCAACCGATAACATGCTTCGGCACTAAATGCCTAACCCGTAGGCTATACATCTGCCCCTTAACACGCCAAAATAGGATAGTATAACACGAGAGTTTGCAACAAATGCTGAACCTCGATATACTCGGTAAAATTATATATAAATAACATCACATCAATCTCCACTCCTACCCCGCATAACACGCCATCATTCAGTTGTACTCTAGCTCGCGCTCATCCGGCCCAAACATAGTAATTCAATAAACATTTTTCGAGTAATTTCATATCATTAATATAACAATTAATATCCATTATTCCATAACATATCATTATACAATTCATATAGATATTAAATTACAAGTCGAACGAACTTAAAGTTCTGATTTGCAGTATCGGTCCACAATAGCTCAATCAATAATCGACGTTGTGTCAATTCATTATTTTCAATTTCCAATTACACACATCAATATAATTCAAACATTGTACAATTAAGGCATATAATACATTTACAAATGTACTAAATTTAAACCATATGAACTTACCATACTAAATTGCACCAACGGCAAAGAACAAGAGTTATTTGATAATTTTCTCTTTCCCTCGGTTTTCCACTCGTTTAGGATCTAAAATATTAATTCTATTCAATTCACTAATTCTAACAAAAATATTAATTCATTTTATGCAATTAAGTCCTTTCTGACATTTTTACAAAACTTCCCCCAACATTTTACTTTTATACAATTTAGTCCCTAAGCCCAACACATGCAATTTAACCATTTTTATTCAAATCCCATTTCATTTGAATTATTAACTATTTCTCTACGGCCCATACATGATGTTATTTTACATCAAGTCCTAGTACTTTTATCACATTAACATTTTAGTCCTTAAACATTAAAATTAACAAAACCTAGTTTATAAAATAGTCCTATTTAACAACCGAGCTTAATAATCCATCATAAAACTTCAAGAATAACTCAAATTCATCAATGGCATAATCCAAAACATTTGACAGTTTTACAAATTAGTCCCCGAGCTAGCTAGATTAAGCTAATACAAGCTCAAACACATAAAAATTACTAAAATCGAGTGAGATTTCACTTACCTATCATGCAAAGCTTCGTCGAAGCTTCACATGCCCTAGCCATGGTATTTCGACTTTCTACCCATGAAAAAGAAAGGTAAATGAAATAATTTCTTTTAATTTCTTTAATTTTAACTTTAATTTTTAACTTTTACTAAATTACCCTATTAATATAACTTGTAAAACTATTAAATCATGTCCATAGATGTCCATAATATAAGTATATGGTATAATTACCAACCAAGGAAGGTTTAATTGCACAATTGGTCATTCAATTTTTTAAATTTTAACTAAACAAGCTTAATTTTCAATTTAATCCTAAACTAATTAGGACTAAATAAAAATTTAGCCCAAAAGTTAGTGGATTATAATCATGTCACCACCGCTTGGACTTTTTTACCATGGTTTAATTACCAGTTTTATCCCTTTACTATTTTAAATATATAGCGGTTAACTTTTACCTCTTTTACAATTTAATCATTTTACCTAAATTAAGCAATCAATCGTCAAAATTATTGGGTCAAACTTCAATTCACCTATAATATGACTCTGTAAATATTTTAAATATTTACAGCTTTAAAATATGAAAATAGGGTCCTAATACCTCGTTTCCAATAACCACTTGACTTTTGAACCAAAACCACTTATACTAACTTTTAATTCAATTAATTCAATTCATCAAACCAAAATTCAATATAAAAAATTTATTATTGACTCGTATAATTTAAATACTAATTATGCGAACTTACTCATCGGATTTGCGGTCCCCAAACCACTATTTCTAACACCACTGAAAAACGAGTTGTTACACCTTTAACAAATCTTCGGTAATACCAAGCAAAACCCAGAAAACTTCTGATCTCAATGGTATTTTTTGGAGCCTTCGATTCGAAAATAGTAAATATTTTGCTCGGATCCATTCTAATTCCATCAGTTGATTACCACGTGTCCCAAAAATTTGACTTCTCGAAGCCAGAACTCGCATTTACTAAATTTTGCATATAATTGTTTCTCGCGCAAAGTCTGCAATATTATTCTCAAATCTTGGGCATGCTCAACCTCGTCTCGAGAATAAATCAGAATATCATCGATGAAAACAACCACAAATCTATCCAAGTACGGCCGAAATATTATGTTCATCAAATCCATAAACACAGCAGGTGCATTCGTTAAACTAATTGGCATATCTAAGAATTCATTATGTCTGTACCTAGTCCTGAAAGTTGTTTTCAGCACATCTGAATCTTTAACCCAAAGTTGATAATATCTAAAACGGAGATCAATATTTGAAAATATTGTCGCACCTTTTAGCTGATCAAACAAAGCATCAAAATGTGGCAACAGATATTTGTTTTTTTATTGTAACTTTATTAAATTGTCGATAATCAATACATAACTGCATTGGCCCGTCTTTTTTCTTCACAAATAATACAAGTGCACCCCAGGGAGAAAATCTAGGTCAAATGAATCATTTATCTGCCACCTCCTATAACTGTGCTTTAAACTCATTTAACTCAGTCGGTGCCTGTAACACAGCTTAACCCAAACCCGTCGCCAAAATAGGGTTACGAGGCATTACCAGAATTAAACACTAATAACGAACAACATCAAGTTAGGAATCTATATTTCAATTTTAAATTTATCAAATTCCAACTTTAAGACCCTAATATGGACCTACGAGGCCCAAATATACTTAGGAAGTGTTTTAGGATTAAACCGAGAACTTTGGACACTTTCTCCTGAGAATAGGGGCACACGCCCGTGTGGCCTGGGACATGCCATGTGGCCTACCCGTGGGGCTCCCATGACCGTGGGGCCAGCTCGTGGCCAGATCTATTTTACTCACACGGCCGTGAGACTAACCTGTGGGCAATTCTGACTTTGCCACATGGCCTGGGCACACGCCCATGTGACTTGGCTGTGTGAAAACCTGATTTTTCACCATTTTTGAGCTATTTTCACATATAAAACACACCTAATTCATGCCCAAAACATTGACTTATAAATCTTGATCAAATAACATTCATTTATCCATTTCAAATACTTCTTTAGAGTTATAAATTTCCTTACACCTAAAACATAAATATATTAAAGTGACTAAACAAAACCTAATACATGCCACATTTCCAAAAGATAGATTTATCACCAGAAATTAAGCTGAGGTCGGGATTGACTCGGATCTTTGCATGAACTTCAACTTTACCTAGCTGCATGACGAAACAAACCGTACGCTGAGTATTGGAAATACTCAGTGGTATTACCATAATTCAAATTAAAGCAAATATAAAATATCATAAACATGCATAGATAATTAACAAATCATACATACAATTCATACCAAGTAATCATATTTCCATTGTATCATTTTCATTCTTTGATTCAATATTTCATCAATAAGATTACCAATTATTCATGAACCTTTGGTTCATCTCTCAATCACATACGAATATCCAATTCATATTCAAATATGAATAATTCATGAACCTTGGTTTTATGCCTTCAATCTCATAGCACAAATTGCATTTCTCAATTCATCTTACATTATCACTTTCTCATTTCATTCAATAATTAAATTTATCAATTTCATTTGATTTTTCTATTCACATATATTTCCCCTATTAACATAACTCTGACTTTGGAGGATACACAGATCCAACCAAACACACCAAAGTGGCGGCCAACGCCTCATCGAATAGTTCAAAGCAAATAAGTGACGACCAACGTCTCATTGGCTAAGCCAAAACAAAGTGGCAACCAACGCCTCATCGAATCTATCCGAAGCAAATGTGACACACTAAGTGTCTCATCGACTCGAGGTCAAAGAATCCCTGAACTTTTCCTATCCTATAGCATGCCAACTATATCCACCCTAACCCGACTAGTTAATAGGATATTGGAATCACATATTCAAATCACTTTCACTTTCAGTTGATTATAATCAGTTGAAATCAAATCAATCGCAGTTAACAATTCAATCACAATTTCAAATTCACCACAAATCATTATACAATTCAATTTCACACATATATACATTCATCAATCAAATCCAATTCTCATTCAATTCAAATATCACTACTTACCTCAATTTCATTTTTCATGCACATATATTGAAATTAAACATTTAATAATAAATAACTTGAATTAAGGTAATACAAACCGATATTTTCTCGAGCTACTCCTCGATCACTTTTCCCTTTTCCTTCACATTCAACGTCTCAGTTTCCTTGTTTGCTAAGAAAATTAGCATAATGATAATTAATTAATAACACACATATTGGATATAAAATAATAACTTTCCATGCAACTTTAACCTCAATCCCAAATTTGTCCTAACTATTTTCATCTTCTTCCTTTTTTATAATTCATATTATTTCCTTATTCAATTTCCCTCAAAAGTTTAATATAACCATCAAACTTTCATCATTTTTTTCATATTATTTCCTTATTCAATTTCCTCAAAACTTTAATATAACCATCAAACTTTAATCATTTTTCCATAATTTTGAATTTCTATCAATTTAGCCCCTACAATACAAAACTTTACCTTGTTTACAATTCAATCCTTAAATCAATTTAAATCAAAATTTCTATCAATTAAACTCCTAATTTCATCATTAGTTCAACATAAACCCTACTTAAAAACCTATCATCTTTCAATATTTTCACACAAATTCAAAAGTATTCAACTCTAGAACTTCAAAAACATCAAAATCACTAAGAAAGGGACTTAATTGACTTACCAATTTAACTTCCAAGCTTTCAAACCTTAATTTCTCCTTTTTCTTTTCTTTTCTTCTTTTTTTTTTCTATTTCTTTTCTTCTCTGTAACTATTTCTCTTTTCTTTTGTTTTTTATTTACTTAATAACTAATTATACAATATTCTAATTAATACAAATAAAATACTACAAGTGTATTCATACACACATGTACACATGTAATAATTCATCACCATACATTTGTCATTATCTCAATTAATTGATAAAATATAATAATAATAATAATAATAAATATATTTTACTTAATTTATAAGTAAATATATATTATATACATTTGTACTAATAATTTTAATATACATGTATTTATTTTCTAACTTACACATGTCACTAATTTAGTTTAATTACTAATTTAATCCTTTATCCTTTCTCTATTCTATGATTAAGTTTTATGCTCTATTCAATTTAGTCCTTTCTTACTAATTACTTCTAATTAAAAATAAATTCTCCTAATTAAAATCTAATTCAACTTGCAACTAACTTCGTAAGTATTTTATTTTATTATTATAAATATTTACGAACTCATTTTCCTAAGACAGAAGCCCTAAGCTCACTTTTCCGGTGCCCGTGAAATGTGGGTCGTTACAGTGCCATTCTATACAGAGCAATCGACATCAATAAAGTTCCCAATACTAACTCAATACCAAATTCAACCTCTCTGATTGGCGGTAATCCTGGCAACTCTTCTAGAAACACGTCATCAAAATCAAAAATAGTCGAAACTTATTCTAACTTCGATTCTAAAACTCTGGTACTGAATATATAAGATAAATATGCCTTGCAAAATTTTTGGACACATTTTCGAGCTGAAAAAGCTGAAATAATATAAGATGTACTTTCACATTTGTCTGATTCAACCCTAACTATTTCACCATTATAACATTTTAAAATAATCTATTTTCGTCTACAGTCACAACAACATCGTGCAGAGTCAACCAATCCATACCAAGGTCAACCAATCCATACCAAGAATCTCATCAAATTCATCAAATGGTAATAACATCACATTAGCTAGAAAGTTGCAATCATGAATTTTCAGAGGACAGTTTCTACAAATTTTATCAACTAATACATACTGCCCTAACGGATTAGTTACTTTGATCACAAATTCAGTTGACTCAATAGATATTTCTTATCTGACACTAATGTCGTGCATATATACGAGTGTGTTGACCCCGAGTCAATCAAAGCATAAACATTAACATCAAAGATAAAAAATGCATCGGCAATCACATCAAGTGCAGAAGCATCTTCCCGAGCTCGAATTGCATAAGCCCTAGTTAATGCTCGTGCCTCGGATCGAACTGCAGTGTCTTTAGTGCCACTACAACTAACTCCAGCATTTCCACTACTCTTCGATAGCCTACCTTTAGAAGGTGCATTCCTCAAACGGACATTTTGAGATTTATCTCTAATAGACAACTTTGGGAAATTATGGAGGAAGTAATTGAACGAGCCACATTTCAAACATGACCCTTCTTTTGCCCAGCATTCCCCAAAATGTTTCCTGCCACAATGTTGACAATTTTGTTTGTTAACATTTTGAACACTGCCAACACTAGCTGCTGGGGTAGCCTGAGATCTCGAGCTAGTCTACCTCTCTCGCTCTCTTCCAAGAAATTGGGATGAATCTAATGTACAACTATGAAATCCTTTTATTTTCTTTGAAGGAGAAGAAACAGATGTTCCCACTAGTTGTTTACCTTTGTCTTAGACTTTAGTATCTGCTTTTATTTTTTCCTTTGCTAAGTTCTTCTGCTTTATGTGCTCGATCCAACAACACAACAAATTCTTTCAACTCAAATATCCCGACAAGCAATCGAATATCTTCATTCAATCCATCTTCAAACTGGGTACACATAATAGCCTCTGATGGAATACATGCCTAAGCATATTTTCTGAGCCATACAAATTCTCTTTCATATTCAACTACGGTTCTACGACCTTGCTTCAATTCTAGAAACTCTTTCCTCTTCTTATCAAGATACCACTAACCTACATATTTCTTTTTTGAATTCAATTTGGAAAAAGCCTTAATTTACCTATTCCTTCGATACCGCAACTATCAAAGTGTTCCATCACTAATATGTTGAGTCTTTTATTAAAGATATCACACATTTTAAACTATCATTGGGAAAACAAGTTAGTTCGTCAAAAACTCTAATAGTATTCTCTACCCAAAATTCAGCTTTTTTCGGGTCATCTTCTGTTGTACCACAAAATTCATCTACCCCGTATTTACAAATTTACAAAAACTGGTTGGCGTACGGGAAGGGGTGGAGGTTATTGAGCCTTCGGATTTGTTCAAATAAAATCGAAGAACCATTCAAACATTATATGGAAGAAAGTTTCTCATGCCTCACTTCCTCGGCCCTCAAAAATGGGCCCACTGCTTGTAGCCCCTTGAACAGAGGCTTGAGCATTACTCTCAACTTCATCGGAATCAACTGAGTTGGACAACATCTTTTATCTATATGAAAAACATAATCAATTTAAGTCAATTGTCATCACACTATCCCAGATTATAAAATGGCATGTATTCTATACTCAATACATGCTAGGTTCAGTCCGAGAACTCTCTAAATCGTAGCTCTAATCCCACTAAATATAACACCCCTAACACGTCTCTGTCACAAAATTAGGGTTACAGAGCATTACCGTACAAATTAGAACATTTAATTCCAAAAAAAAATAATTATGCAATTTAATATCAACATCCAACAACTCAATATAACCATAGTAAAATAAATTATCAAGCCTTAAACCGAGCCTTCAGGCCCTAAAAACAACTTGGAAACAATCAAGGATCAATTTGAAACAAAATAAAAAATTTTGGGAAAACAGGGGTCATACGATCGTATGGCCAAGCCGTGTGACATAGCTTAGACCGTGAAAAGATTTGAAGTTTGGATACACAGTCGTGTCCCAGCCCATGTGGGTATTTGAAATAGGGCTACACGGTCATGGCACAGGTTGTGTACCAAACCATGTGTGCATTTGATGTTGGGTCACACGGTCGTGTCATAGACTATGTGCCAGACCATGTTACATACTGACTTGAGACACACGGTTGTGTCTCAAACCGTATGAAACCTGCACTAAAAAACACTAGTGACACACGACAGTACAGGGTGGTCGTGTATGGAACATGGCTGTGTAGGGTGGCAGTGTGTGGCACACGGCCATGTGACAGCCCGTGTCCCAGGCCGTGTGCAGCATAAGTTGCACCTAAAACAAGTCATTTCAAATCCTATTCTTGCATACCAAGACACACCATTTCCACAAACATTCATATGATCAAAACACCAAACACTCTCAAAACATGACAAATTAATCATCCTATAAGCTCTAACCAATATGTCATTCAAAGGCACCACAATTCATACATCAAAACCATTCAATAGCAAAATTATAATGCCAAACTACAATCACATCACATGGATTCTAAAAGACCATTTCACTTCAATCTATCCCATTACAACTTAACAATTTGGATAGGCATAATCAAAATGACCATGTCCAAAAGTTATAACATATACAAGCCAAACCAAAACTATATATACAACTAAGTGCAAATAAAGCCAAAACGCGACATATGCTTAAACTAATCTCAAGTACCTAATACATCAAAGTCTTATACATGCCATTTATAACCGTTTGCCTAAATAAACAAAAACTATCAAAGTGGTCAACGAATAGTGTGATAGAGCTCCGACATGATTCCAACTAGTCAAGCTTTTCGAAAATCTACAAGACATAGAAAAACAGCTACGTAAGCAATACAATGCTTAGTAAACTCATATAAGAGAAACTCAAACTTACCAAATAAATAATTTCATGATTAAACCGTTCAAGCATTGTTTATTCCCTATATACACATTTCTTCCTAATCACACCACTTCACAAGTTAGTAACTATACATATAAAAAAACATATTACTCATAACATGTAACATATCATGCATAAGATTTCAATATATAAATCATCAATCACACACTCAATCATCTTCCTTTTCAATTCAAAAATACATAACCATTTCATATCACATAACAAATCTATACTTAATAGTTCATTCCATGACTTCCTTTCCAAATACATCATTTTCATTTGTTATCCTTTTCAGATAATATCATTTTAAACCTTTTCATTTGATGTCATTTTTGGATAACATCATTTTCAATCTTTTTATTTGATATCATTTTTAGATAACATCCTTTTCAACCTTTTCATTGATTTAAAAATACCAAATGTAATACCATAGTATCTTTCGACCATAGTCTTTTCCTTTTAGAGTGTATTTCAATCACGGTCCATGTATTTCAATCATGGTCCTTTCCTTTTCTCAAATCCAAAAAATTTTAAACACCAATACATAGATACATATATAAAGATATCAATTAATCTTATAAGTTCAAATGTAATATTTTAAAATGAAATACAAACTTACCTCAACAAAAACGATTGTAAAAACGAAATTGATGACTACACTTTAGCTTTTCCTCGATTTAAGTCTGATTGATTCATTTCTTGATCATGCAATGAACTGAAATTGGTCGAAAACTTCTAACCTACTCTAATGGTGTTTCAGACTTCCCATCACCAAAATGAAGAAGATGATGATTTTAGTTAGTTTAATTTTATGTTTATTTACTAAATTACCAATTTAACTTTTAAAAACCATCAAAATTACCTAAAACCTATCCATAAACATCCACTAACTTAATATATGGTATTATTACCATCTAAGTCCATTAGTTAAAAATGGCATAGCCATTTGACCCCTTTAACAAATAGAATTCAACTTTTTCATATTTTACAATTTAGTCCATTTTACCTAATTAATTATTTAAACCTTAAAATTTCTTAACCAAATTTTAATATAACCTTAATAAATACTCATGAAAATTAAATAAATATTTAAGTGATGACTCACTTTTTTAAATCGTGGTCTCAAAACCACAGTTTTTGACACCACTAAAAACGGGTTGTTGCATGGATAAATCACGATGTACTTGGTAAACTTATCTCCCGACCTCGTTTCACCTAAATTACTTCCTAAGGTCATCAATTCTAGGGTTTAAGCATACATGATTTAAAATCAGTCAACCCCCTCTGGAAACCCATATTCTTCTGTTAACTACTCCTACATTCATTTGTTAATCTTCCTAAAGACTTAGCCTCTTATGGATCTAGATGTCATAAATCTTAAATTTAATTTAAACATGTAAAAGAGCACGAATAAATTAAATAAGAGAAAGGTAAGAAATTTCTCAATTGGTTGAATCAGATGTGATCGAAGTGGCATGATCTCATAATCGTTAATAGACCTTGATGTTTATGAACGAATAGTAAAAGAAAATATTAAATACTTTAATTGAAAAAACTTAGGTTCAACCCGAACCTAGTCGAAAAGAACATGAGTATTTCAAAACGGAAAGGAGAATAAATTGAAAAGTTAAATTTATTAACTACGGCTCCTAAAGGTTTCCCCCATATGTTGGGAATAGCCTTACTATTTATGTTAATGTTTAAAAACCCTAACTAGGTCAATTGGAAGCCCTAATCCCAAAAATAATTGATTGCACGGATGATTTTACCTTTTACATTACTTGTGTCCCACATTCAGCCTTGTGTCATGACACGACATCAATTTCCCAAGCTAGGAGTTCCGGTGTGACGCTCCAAAACTAATTGGAACGATCCGAACGTCACATTAGCCACTGAAGTAACTCTCCATCTAAAACTTTATGAACCACACTAACCAACCATACATACCACACAATTGTAGAATATTTCATATAGGAAATTAGACCTAAGTGCATACTTTTCTAAATTAATCATTTCATTCACACAATCAAAGGTATTGTGCATACCTTAATACTCGGCGGTCTCCCTTAACTGAAAAAATTTGTTAGTTCATTTCATTATCATCACATTAAACAAGTAATTAGAACCATCCATATTAGCAATCAAGCAAGCAATTATAACTTTCAAAAATCCAAAAGTTAAACAGTTCATAATGTCTGTTTACAACCCCTTCAAATTTTATTTAAAAAGTCTTAAGTCCAATTCTAGTACTAAACCCTTGGAACGACCCACATTGCCTTCACTTCAGAGTTAAAATCTCAACACGCATACTCTAAAAAAATGTCTTGTGATGGATCACCAATTTGCCACCCTTCTCGCTAACCCGCGAACTATTTATCTACAAAGTAAAGTAAGAAGTGTGAGCTTGGTAAAGCTCAATGAGTGCACATGCATACAACACAAATATACACACCAAACATGTTAGGATTTAAACATAGTGAGTACACATGCATACAACACAAATATACACACCAAACATTTTAGGATATAAACATAGTTTAAAAATTCACATATAACACAATTTTCATACTCAACTTAGTGATATATTGGCAATTCATGAATATGAAATATAGTTATATTATATACTCATTGGATAAACGGATCTCCAAAACACTCCACATGACTCATAAAATCGCACGCTATCTCCATATAAGTGTAGCACATATGCTCACACTCTCCAAACACACCATGCTATCTACAGTGAATGGAGCTATGCTTGACATTCCCTTATCTCTCCAACGCTATCTCCGAGCCATAATGCCCAACACATAATAAAAAGGGTGAGTACTCACAATCCTATATCATGCCAATGATATCCAATAGTTTCAAATGTTCACATTACCAACTTATCTATTTAATCACATTTTATTACACAATATAATTTGCTCACACTACTTTTGAGCTCGCACTTAGCGTTTCATAATAATATAATTTTGCACTAATCAAAGCTTGCAATGCCGTAAAACTCATAATTTGCTTACGGGTTCATGCATACATAAATGTGCAGATATCAATAAAATTTACATGTTATAAAAATCAGTATTATATTTTTTATATCCGTTCATAAACATTACAAAATTATATACAAATATATATATTACTTATAAAACAAGACCCATATACATATATATATATATATATATATTATATAATCAAGACTCAGCGTATATATATGGTATTGTTATGATGTATGTCAGTAATAAAGGGTTAAGTAGTATTAGTTAAGGGTTAGTTAGACTGTTATAACAGTTAGTAGTTATAAAGAAGGTTACTCCACTGTATTAAATAGGTAACTGATTGTTCTCTTAAATGATGGAAAATTCATTCTCTCTTCATACTAAGTATCTTGACATGGTATCAAGAGCACAAGTTCTTTTGGCATAAATTTTTTTTTCTTTTTCGTTTTTGTTCATGGAAACGGAGCAGTCTACAAATTTGTGATCCAGCAGTCCACTCTTATGGTTCTGGTATTACTGCTTTATCGGTTGTGCAGTATTTCTCCAAGCATGATACTATCAAGCTCACTGAAACTAACTTTCTCCTTTGGAAACATCAGTTGTTATTCATTCTTGAAGGTTGTGGACTTGAAGAATTTGTGTTAGGTACGATTCCTACTCCTCCTTCTTTTCTACCAGGTGATGATGGTCAACTTGTTGAAAATCCAGTTTTTTTGGTCCACAAGAAACAAGATAAGTTCTTGGCTTCTTGGCTGTTGTCCACAGTCACGGATGCTATTCTAGTTCATCTGACTACAGCTAAAATGAGTCTTGATATTTGGACGACTATTACCAGACGGTTTGGTGCCCAGTCTAGTATTAAAGTCTCAAGCATGCGTTATAACCTATACTCGATCAAGAAGTCTAATCTTTCTGTCAAAGATTATCTGTCTGAGGTTAAAAGCCTCAGTGATAGTTTGACTGCTGCTGGGAGTCTTGTCACTGAACAAGAGCAGGTGAGTATAATCGTGGCTGGTCTTCCCATTGAGTTTGAGTCTATTCGGGTTCTTGCTACTGCTACACCCATGACTCTTGAGTTGGTTACTGAAATGCTTTTGGATTGTGAAGCACGTAAACTAGCTATGTTAACTGATATTCCTTTGCAAGCTAATCTGGTTTCTCAGCAAGGCAATCAGGATTCTATAAAAGCAGGGTCTGACACTAATCGTGGCCCTTATCAAGGTCTCAGGAGTTCTGGACGTGGATGGTCCCGTGGTCGTACCCGTGGTTCTAGTCGAGGGTGGTCACGATCAAAACCATAATGTCAATTGTGTGGTAAAATCAGACATATGGTGCAAACATGTTATCATAGGTTTGATGAGAATTTTTCTGGTCTTTGCTCGAATTCCTCACTATCAATCAACTATCATTATTTCAATAAGCATCCCTTAGCTCACTGTTCTGCATCTCCGTGTTGTGGAAATTTTTCACAGCCTTCCTCAGCCTCTTCATCAGTTGTTCGACCATAACAAACTGCTTTGCCGACACAGCACTGGTATCCTGATTCGGGTGCAACTAATCATGTCACTCCAACTATGGCCACCCTTACTGATGTCTCTCCCTACACAGGTACAGGTCAAGTATCTATGGGTAATGGTGAGTTAGTTTCCATTGATAACGTAGGCTCTTCCAATATTCTGGCTGGTTTTCGGTTGATGCGTCTAAGGGATGTCTTACATGTGCCTACAGTGTATAAAAATTTGCTCTCTGTAGGGCAATTTGTAAAGGACAATAATGTTTATTTCGAGTTTCATCCTGTTTTGTGTTTTGTAAAGGACATTCAGACAAGGAAGACTCTTTTAGTGGGCCACATGCGTGATGGCTTGTACCAGTTTGATCTTTCTCGAGCTGGTTCGTGTGAGGTTGGTTCTGGTCATAGTCTCGGTTCTCCATTGCTGTATAATGTTCAAACTCATTCCTCTCTCGATCTTTGGCATAATCGACTTGGACACCCCTGCTCCAATGTACTTACTCGTGTCTTACGATCGTGTAATATTCCATGCAAGAATAATGGCCTGCCTCTTAGGTGTACACCTTGTAAAATAGGCAAATCCCATAAGCTTCCTTTTACTTCTTCAAAAACAGTGTACTCGACTCCTTTTGAATTAGTAACATCGGATGTTTGGGGACCATCTCATGTGTTGTCCAGTGGGTAATCGTATTATGTCTCTTTTGTTGATTTTCACTGTAGATTTACATGGTTGTATTTTATAAAGACCAAGACAGAGGTCCCTCATTATTTTTCTCATTTCTACAAGATGATTCAAGTGCAATTTGGCCAGTCAATTAAAATGTTACAGACCAATGGGGGAGGTGAATTTCATGCTCTCTCCACTGAACTTGCTCGACTTGGTGTTCAACACCGAGTCACATGCCCCTACACTTCAGAACAAAATAGGGTCGTTGAGCGCCGACATCATCATATAGTTGAAATGGGTTTGACATTATTGGCTAAGGCTTCTATGCCCTTAGAATATTGGTCTGATGCCTTCTCTCATGCAGTTCATTTAATCAACAGGCTTCCTACTCCTGTGTTGCAGAATTTTTTTCCTTATGAAAAATTGTACAAAGTTCAACCTGACTATGCTCAGTTGCGTGTTTTTGACAGTGCTTGTTTTCCTCATCTCAGATCGTTTCAACAACATAAGCTACAATTTCGCTCTAGTAAGTGTGTTTTCCTTGGCTTTGGATCTCATCAAAAGGGATATAGGTGTCTTGCTGCTGATGGTCATGTGTACATCTCTCGCCATGTCTTATTTGATGAGCTGGGGTTTCCCTTTCAAACTGGTTTCTCCTGTTTAAAAGGGGTTGGTCCTGTTCAGTTCAGTCATCATCATTCTAGTATGCCAGTAGTTACAGTGACTAGCTCCGATTCTTGTTTGTCATGTTCTAGACCAATTGTTCCTGGTCCAAGTCCAGTTTCATCTGCCTCTCCTTTTGTCTTGAGGTCTCCAAGTATGATCTCCTCACCTAGAGCAGACTCTGCAGAGGTTACTGTGCCTGCATCTCATGTACAATCACCTTCTTCTGATGTACCACATGCTGTCCAAATGCGATCATCTTCTCCTGCAAACTGTCATCCAATGCAGACACAGTCGAAAAGTGATGTTTTCAAGCCTAGAGTATTTTCTTCTATCTTAGATGAGAAGGAGCCTTCCACTATAGCTAAGGCCTTTCAAAGTACTGCTTGGACTGCTGCTGCAAAGGCTGAATATAGAGCTTTAATATCAAATCACACCTGGGATTTAGTACCTCTACCTACTGGTCGACGTGCTGTTGGCTGTAAGTGGATTTTTAAGGTTAAGCGCAATGCTAATGGATCGGTCGCCAGATACAAAGGTCGTTTGGTTGTCAAAGGTTATCTTCAAGAGGCTGGAGTCAACTTTTATAAAACCTTCAGTCCTGTGGTCAAACCAACAACAGTTCGAGTGATGTTGGCACTTGCTGTTTCTTGAGGCTGGTCCCTTCGGCAAGTGGACGTCAAAAACGCTTTCTTGAATGGGGATTTGCATAAAGAAATATACATGACACAGCTACCTGGGTTTGAACAGCACAATGGTGATGGGCAACCACTTGTTTGCAGGCTACGAAAGGCACTCTATGGATTTAAATAAGCTCCTCAAGCTTAGTTTCATAAGTTGAAGGAGTTTTTGTTAAACACTCGGTTTGTAGCTTCTAAAGCTGATATCTCACTTTTCATTTGACAAACAGGCATTCAGTTTCTCTACGTGCTTGTCTATGTCGATGATATTATAATCACAGGCACTGACTCGGGTGAGATTGAGAACTTTGTCAAAACTCTGCATGATACTTTCTCTTTGAAAGATTTGGGACAATTGAGGTACTTCATTGGTATTGAGGTTACTTGCACGTCTCATGGTGTCTTCTTGACTCAAAAGAAGAATATTCTTGACTTAATACAGCGTGCCTCTATGGCCAAATCAAAACCCTCCCCCACTTCGATGGTGACTTCATGCAAACTTTCTGCTCATGAAGGAACTCCTGTTGAGGATGAGAATCTGTTCAGAAGTGTTGTAGGTGCTTTGCAATATGTGGTCATAACAAGACCTGATATTGCATTTTCAGTCAACAAAGCTTGTCAGTTTATGCACAGGCCATTGGATACTCATTACAAAGCTGTGAAAAGAATTCTGCGATACCTGCGAGGAACGTTGGATTGTGGCTTATGTTTTACTCGAACCTCGAAGTTGCTCCTTGAGGCTTATTCTAATGCAAGTTGGGCATCTGATGTTGATGATCGCAGGTCGACTTCCGGTTTTTGTGTTTTTCTGGGCGAAAATCTGATTTCTTGGAGTAGTCGGAAGCAATCTGTAGTGTCACGTTCCACAGAAGAAGAAGAATATAGGAGTTTGGCTCAGGTCACGGCTGAAATGGTGTGGGTTAAGTCTCTATTATCTGAACTTGGTATTCCAGTTACTCACAAAGCAGTACTCTGGTGTGATAACTCGGCTGCAGTTGCTGTAGCAAACAATCCTGTGATGCATTCCAAGTTTAAACATATGGAGTTGGATTTATTTTTTGTGAGAGAACAGGTTGCGAATGGCTCGTTTCAAGTTGGTCATTTATCTGGTCAAGATCAAGCTGCAGACATTTTGACTAAGCCTCTGTCAATTGGCTTATTTGACAAATTTTGGCACAAGCTTCGGGTTTTGTCCAAAGAAGAAGGAAGTTTACCAGGAGGAAGAAGTTGATCGGGGAATGTTATGATGTATGTCAGTAATAAAGGGTTAAGTAGTATTAGTTAAGGGTTAGTTAGTCTGTTATAACAGTTAGTAGTTATAAAGAAGGTTACTCCATTGTATTAAATAGGTTACTGATTGTTCTCTTAAATGATGGAAAATTTATTCTCTCTTCATACCAAGTATCTTGGCAGGTATATATAACAAAACCTAAGCATAATATATATATATAAAACAAACGCTATGCATAAATATTATAAATTGAACCCACGCATATATATAACCAAACCTCTATACATATTATATATAGACACCTACCTTTTTAATTCCTCAGCCATTAAAGCTCACTCACACATGCAACAATTAAAAACACGAATAAAACCACCAAATAAAAATTTAATACATAAGAAAACAGTAGATTTATTTTTAGGTCGAAAACCACTACGAATTTATACTAATTGAGTAAAAACTAAGTTTAGGTGAGAAATTAAAGAAAAAAGTGTGACTTTCTTACAAATTTGAAAAAATATGGGGTATTTGGATGCCAAGAAAATATACAAGAAAATTTTGAGAGAAAATTTTCAATCTAGATTTAAAAAATTCTTAAAATGAAAAAAACTTGAAGGAAACAAAATAAAAATAAACGGGGGATGGGTGGCTTTTTATAGCCAACCAACTTCTTTAAAATTTGGGCTATTTGCCTTCTGAGTCCTCTCTTATTTTTCCCTTGTTCTAATAGCTCCCTATTTTTTAACTACTGGTCTTAATTTACACATTTAACCTCTACTTTAACCACTATTCCAAATTATCCCTATTAAACTTTACTAATACCTCGATTATTAATACCGTAATTATTTAATTTAATTATTATTACTAACTAATTAATTATTTTATCCTATTTTAATCCCTATGATATTAAAACTAGTTTTCTCTTGATCCCATAATCTAATACTCAATTCTACTAACTCGATTTTTTGGATGTGACATCCAACTTCTTGTGTTGTGTCTCGAGAAGCTTGTGCTACACTCAAGTGTCATTCCTAAGGCTGTTGGGCTACTAAATACACATCTTGCACACTTAATTAAATAAATTAAAACTACCTTAAGCACGAATTGGCCTAATAGGTCAACTAACATCAAGTATTGCGTAAAAAAACGATTATTTTGCAAATAATTAAACCTAAACTATGAAAATTAAAAATGTAATAATTAATTATAAAATGACTAGAAAACAAGTCTTCTAAATGTGGAAATGTACTAAAACTACCACTACATTTAGCGAAAGGTCATTTAACATTTAAAATCATTCTTTAAATATTTAAGGTCTCCTTTAAATGAACCAATCAATTGAAAACCAAAAATCTATTAATTGTTGCCTTTATAGTATCATTTATTAAGATCACCGCACTTTAAATACATTGTTTAATGTGAATAATAGATTAAAAGCACACAATTTGCAATAAATTTAGAAGTATTACTTTAGCCTATCCAACAATCGGATTATTCATGTAGGTGAAGAAAACTAACACATGGGTCCTAGACGGTTGATATCATTGTAGAATGATGAATTTGGATCAGTGAATGGACTACTAATATGTATTTGCATATCGACCATCACTGAAGTTAAGTAAATCATCAACATTAGAAATGGCAAAAAAAAATCTTAAGGATGATCATTAGAATATATTGAAATATTAAATTAAGATTTTCGTAAAATAAAAGATAAGAAAAACATGCCCAATAACAATATATAAATAGGTCAAAATGAGATTTAAAACAAAGACAATTAATTCAATATTCAAGATTTTGTCAAGTATTAACGAAAATTTAAAAGAAAACTAATGTATTTTATAATAATCTAGAAAAAAGAGTATTTTATAATATTGAAAATATATTTTATTTTTTCTAATTATAAAAAGAATCTAATAATAATTTTAATAATTCCTATAAAAATACTATATATCATTAAGGGATCAAACATCATGTTGCAATCTTTGTATTGAGAAAATGCATGTAATTTACATTTATTGAAGTTATTACATAAATTACATATTTTTGACATAATTGCATGGACAATTTTTTCTCTTTTTGAAGTATGGATGTAACCTCTTTAACCCGCTCTAGACCGTAGACCTGAATTTGGGAGATTACATTAACCACTGAGATGGCTCGATCTTTATCAAAATCAATTTTTACTTTTAAAACTCAAGTTTATACAAGTGGTTTACATATTCTAGTTTAACTTATTAGGAATAGCAATGGAAATAAAACATAAGTCGATTTAATAAAACAATTTGGTTTAATCAAATATTAACAATTAATAACCTAACTATATAACCTATTCTGAATGAGATGCACCTAACAACTAAATTAAAATCAAATCTCAACCCACAATTTAATAAAAGAAAACGAAAATAACTTAAGCTCCTAAGGAATTAAAAACAATAATCTTAATGAAAATAAAAATGGAACACAAGCCGAGACCCTCCAAATGTCGTGTCTACATCCTAGTTTGAAGGATTATCTGTAAGGATGGAAATTAGGGGGAGTGAGCTTTGGAAGCTCAATGTGAGTTCCTTTATAATAAACCGAACCTTGCAGCTATATTTTTAAACAGTAAATACACATCATAGATCATTATCAAGAATAGCAATCAGTTATAAATATTTGTCAACTTCAAATACGATATATAGGTGTTGCAATCTTAGTCAAGCAATAATAATAGACTCAATCATGGACAATCAATCGAATCAATTCAGAGTTATTCATACTAAAAGTGAAAGATAGATGCACACAAATCAGTCCAATCATTTCATCAAGCAAATTCAGTCATGTATGCACAAATTGTCAAATATGCCATATAAAAATCGACATAAAAATCAATTGTCCTACCCCAACAACTAGTGCTCCAAAATTAAGAGTTCCCCAAAACTCCCTCCACCATCACTCCAATTTTTGGACTTAATACCATATTTGGACTCAGGTAGTTGCAGATAAAAGCTGCCAGTAACTATGGAAACACAACCACCTCGCAGATAAGAGCTGTTAGAGGGACCATGAGAGCATAGTAAAAACGTCGCAGTTAGGATCTACTGTAATTGTGAGTACAAATTAAAACCGTTGCAATTAGAATTTTTTGTAACTTTGAGTACATAACGAACAATTAAATGCAAATAAATTGGCAGTTCTTCCTCCGATCATATTATCCCAACCCATGCAGATGCATTACAATCAATTCAAAAGAACTCAAACAGTGTAATATTCAATATTCTATTTCTTTGCAAATCAATAGCATTCACGAATCAATTAAGCATTCAATATGTCAACCATTTAGGGCATACGAATCATTCAATCATGTATTTATACAAATAATACATAAACTCATTCACGGTTAAATCAATCAATCAAGAGTAACCTCAATTATAAATTCATTCATCCTAGCATTCTATCATTCTATCATTCTATTCCTAATTCAGGACCTAATTGTATAATCTAGTTCTCTAAATGCCATTAAAAAAACCTAATCAAGGACTGATCTGAATAACATAATTAAAGTTGAGACAAAACTGTAGTTATCAATTTTAGTTTATAATTTAGTTCTTGCTGGAAATTTAGTTCTTGAATCTCAATCTAGCAATAACACATTTTATAAAGACTCACCCGTCTTAATAGGAATTTAGAGATTGATGGTACAAAATTTGACGATTAATTAACAAACGATTCAATTTGGACTTGATTGCAAGGTTGAGATTCAAGAACTAAATTTCTCGCAAGAAATTTGAGCGAATTTTGCAAAAGGTGATGAAAATTTAAATCTATTTGAATTTTGCAAAAGGTGATGAAATTTTAAATCTATTTGAATTTTGAAAGAGGAAAAAAGACGAGTTCTAGTTAGATTGAGGTGAATTTCTAAGCTTTACAAAGCTTTGGGCATCATTGTAAATTTTCGAAAGTTGAGGGTGTTACTACAACGTCAATTTTTCCCACTTTAGCCGAATTTGAAAGGGAAGGGAAGGGAAGAAGCATGAATCAATCTTGGGCAAAGAGGGTGGAATAGGTGATACTTGGCCATTGGGCATTAGCCCATTTTATGATTATATTCTACCACATTTATTTCTTATACTAGATTAGTTTTCATCCTTAATTGTTTGAAAAATACAAAAGGAAAAGAATGCAAGCAATAGAGCTTTAACCTTGATTGTCTAAACTGTTAACCACTAATACTAATTGATGGAATTAAAATATATTGGATAGATTATAGATTTAATTTATTTTTAAAAACTAGATAAATACTTTTATAGATTTAATTTATTCTTAAAAACTAGATAAATACTTTTTTCATAAATATTTACAATTATTTTTGCTAAGTAAATAATCACAATTTAATTGATCAAAAGTAACCTCGTAAAATTAATAAATAAAAGGATGTAACAATTCAAAACATAGAGATAATTAATTTATGCATTATTGAAAATAATTTAATTGGTTATATAAAATAAATTTTAAAGGACAACAAATTAGAATATGAACTTTATATTATATTTTTAAGCGTGAAATTTATTTTTGATAAATTCAACAACTTCCTCCCATCTTCTTCTTCTTTTTTTTTTATCATTTCCTTCTTCATCTTCCATTATTTTGTATCACTTCCCTCATGTTTCATCTTTCTTTATTTTTTATTTCATCAATCCTTCATGGTTTTTTTTTTCCAAAATCTTTCATAGTTTCAGTCTTCGCTTTTTATATTCTTTCTCAAAATCATTGTCAAGTTTCATAAATTTTCTCTCATCATCATGATTGGAATCTTTCACAATTTCACCCTTCTTCATTTCGTTTCTAGCTTCGGTTTTCAATTTTAATTTTAATTTTAATTTTCCTTTGTCTTGGTCATTGGTTGGATAAACTTGGGATCAAAATAAATAAATTATTGGGACAAATGTATGAAAAATAAAAAAAAAAATCTAAAAAATTACTAAAACTTAATTCAACCGGTTTTTAACTAATTCAAACGATTTCAATTAACAATTCTTAACTATTCAGTCTAAAAAATGGTTCAACATTATTGTTTGGACCGGTGACCTAACTGATTCTCAATTCAACCAGTCCAACAGCATTATATATATGATATGGTTTTAAGTAATAAAATAATAGTTGGATTACATTTTGTTTATCTACTCAAAAAAGACAAATTGATCTTTATACATTAGATCAAAGAGTAATTAAAATGGTCTTCATCCTATTTTGTTGTTAAAAATTTATCTTTGTATATTAGCATGATGTGCACATGGCATACCAGGTGTTACTATCTAAATGCTCTGTCAACCATGTCAGTTTTTAACAGTACAAATAGATTAAACTTTTAACAGAAAAGACCAATTTGATCTTTAATCTAATGAATAGGGATTAATTTGCATATTTTTTTGAGTAGAGGGGATAAAATACAATCTAACTCTTAGTACAGAGGCCTTCATAATACTTTTACCAAAAATTTTCAAAAGTCATTTATATTTTATCATATATTCTTACAATATGCTATTTGTGTATTGCATGAGTTTAAAATTAGTATATATTATAGTATTTTATAATTATATTTTCTTTGATACCTATATTTGCTCAAATACCAACACGTTTAGAGAATCGAAGGATTAAAGATGTTGAGGAATGTAAATTGTATTTCAATGTGAGATTTTGATTTTCAAAATAAATTTAAATTTGTATTTCAATGTGAGATTTTGATTTTCAAAATAAATTTAAATTTAAAACTTAAAAATTGAAAATATAAAAGAAACATTGAAATGAAATTATATTACAAAATTTTCTCAAAAAATGTATTTTTTCATTGCAATCAAGAACCTTTTATAAACAACTCTAGTCTCTTTACTGCAATAGCATTATTGAAGGCTTTGAATCCCTTATAAGCATTATACACTCTACATTATGGATTCTCGAAACATATTTTCTTCGAGGAACACTATTCTTTCTCTTAAGTGTTTGACAAAGCATTATTTACTCTCACGAATATCATTCATTGTTACTATTCATGTCTGACACTAACTTTTTTGGTTTTTCTTATAACATTTTAGAGTAGAGGTGCTCATGCATAATAATGTTTTTATCTAAATCATCTCAATTTTCAAGTCTAGTTTAGGACTCCCCAAATTATATTAGTCAGTGATGAGTGTGTAATTTCCTAATTATTTGTGATATTTTTTCTCTTGAATTATGCTATTTAAGTTATTAATTATATTATTTATACTTATATTTTATTTATTATTGATTTAGGTAAATAATTGAAGAAAAAAGGAGCTTAAAGTTTATTTTTGACAGTTTTTATAGATTAGATTTTTAACACAACACTATTTCAATATTTTGGTCATAATTTGAGT
Organism: Gossypium arboreum; assembly: GCF_025698485.1. NCBI lineage: Eukaryota > Viridiplantae > Streptophyta > Magnoliopsida > Malvales > Malvaceae > Gossypium > Gossypium arboreum. Next base: position 128,821,009 of record NC_069072.1, on the reverse strand, counting down.
TACAGGACTTCGTTTTAGACTCATAATACCGATTCAAAGGGAATTGAAATCTCTAATTGAAGTTATTCTTGGCTCAAGCCCAAAAAAATATTAAGGTGTTCAATACTAGCTAAGATGTTTGATGCCAAAACCAATCAAAAGATACCTAGATATAACTAGCTCAGTAATTTTAAACCCTTTTTCTGGTAAAAGGAACTACAAAGTTTGATTTAAGTAATTTATGAAATCTAATTGTTCTTTAGTATTTGCAAGTCTTCTAGTTTAATTACAAATATGTTAGTTCATTGAATATAAAACTCATTCAATTGAATGCTTGTCTTTGTCAATTAAAATTGTTAAATATGCAATTGTTTAATTTACTCTAATACTTATAATGAACAACATAATTAGATATGATAAAATATGCCTTATATGTTGTGTGAGAATATGATTTTAACTTAAATAAACCCTAAATAGGATAGTAGACACAAGAGAGAGCCATCATGGTAAACCATTCAAGATCCTGTACCATAACTATGTTGACGTTCATTTAGGTATTTCTGGCTCGCGCGTAACAAGCAGAATGATATCGTGATAAATGTAAAAATTACATGTAACAGGTATAGACTGCATTGGCAGGCACCCCAAATACTCCTTGATCAGCAGCAAATATATGCCTCTAAAAGGGTACAATGCATCACATGAAAAAAAAAATGAATGAACATGTCGGTTGACAAACGTAGCTAGACACAGCTCTTGCATCACACGTGGTGGCAGGCTCTGCTGCACATTTCTTCCTTGTCCTTGGCTTCTGGCAGTAAACTGGAAGAGTTAGCTCCATTGGCTCAGTGCAATGATATTGATGATTGAATGTTTACCTCAATCCAACCAAATAAACAGACATTACAGTCAATACATGGGGGTGGCATTGCCATTGCCACAGGTAGGCCATTGATTCGTTGTTTGTCACCTTTTCAGACATTTGCATTTGCTTCGCATCTTGACGTTATAACCATGTTCTTTAACCATGTTGTAGTTGTAGTAACCATACAAAGTAAATTTCACTTTTGATGGCAGAATAAAGAGATACTAAGAAGTCATCAAATGCATCATGCACATTCTCCTCAACATCCCCAAATTCCAAAGCATTTGCCAACCTAACTAGAGAGAGGTCCCTCACTTTTTTGAAGTACTGCAACCAAACCATTTATCAGCTTCAAGCCTATCTCCCGTCTCGAACCTTGCCATGCATGTATCCTTGGAAAGCAAACACTCTACCTAGGCTCCCGTATGTAAGTCAACGTCCGGCAAACAGTGACCCTCATAATCATCCTAATGCCATAAGTCCATAAAAGTTTTTAAACTCAGCATGTCCCTGACCCGTAGTACTCTCCTACTGCAAGAGTGACCTTTGCCCGTTATCTGAGATTTTATTAGAGAGACAGAACCAAAGCCCCAAAGAACCTTTAATCCATTGAGGCAATATACAATCCGATGGAATCAGCACTCACTTTAGAAAGCGACTGTTTTCTTCTTCAACAATAACTGCTAAAATCAACTCACTGTCGCCACATAACATTTAATAGATACAAAGAAATGGGAGGAATAGGGTGGGAGAATTGAATGCTTCTGTTCTTCAATGCAGTGTAGATTTAGGTAATCATATACGAATTAAGCAACAAAAACAAACCTTTGAAAAGGAAAATACCAAACTTTTTTACTAGAAATTGATGCCTTTCTAACAAAGCTTGCAAGACAACAAAGAAAAAATCGCAATAATATTCAAAAAGATATAGGATTTTGTATAAGTTAACAATGAAGGCTCAAGTCCTGATCAACTTAGTCCAGGACTGACTGCACTTACATAATGGGAAGCAATAGCATAACCTGCTCCCCTGAAAATACAGCATAATAGCATTCTAAAGTGAGAGATAATCCCGGGTATGCCATCATGATTCATTTAATTAAAGGACATATCAAGGGTGCAAAGCATCTAAAGACAATTTTGACACTTCTTTTTCTTGTAATTTTGTAAGAACAGAAAGTCCAGAGAGCTTTAGTTTTGGCATAAAAAGGGCTAAAGGTGAAGCAAATAAACAGAAACAACGAGCTTAATGAAAAATACATACAGGGCAATAGAGAAAGCTACAATTGAACGCAAACAAAAAGCTTACTGAATACAGAAAAACTCCTAAATCATCTCTACAAAGATTTGACATATGGTTCCCATGAACAGAAAGGCTAAATACCAACAAACGAAAACAAACACTTTACTGAGATTGTTGGAATCACCAATGATCAATTAGGCATACCATGAGTGCTTTGTTGACGCTGCAACTTGGGGATTGAAATGGGTACATTAGCACCAGAAACTGAATACGACCCATTGTTTCCCTTGTCGGGAATAGGAGATGGAAGGGATAAAGAGCTTGCTTTGGCGTCATTAGCAGCAGCAATGGCAGCATCAGGTTTAGATTTGGGAATGCCTACGAGGGACGACTTATGTCTATCACTATCCTTCCGGGCCAACAAGGCGAGTCTCTCGAGAGCCTCTTTGGCTCTCTTCTTTGCCAAAGTAGCTTCTTTGACCCTCCGCTCAGCCTCCACTTTCGCAACGGCGGCAGCTTTGGTCATAGAGGCGGCAGCAATCTTAGCAGCAGCTAGAAGTGCCTTAGCTGCTTCCTTGTCAATAACCCTCGTGTTCGTCGTCTTGTTGTTGTCGTCGTCGCCGTCGAGGGTAGATCCGGGAGGATGATCGGGCGTTGACTTGGGTTTCTTAGTAGGGGCGAGATTGAAGAAAGAGAAATTAGGGTTGGAGCAAGGGGGACAGGTAAAGGAGGTAGGCAAGAGGGAAGAGGAGGAGCAAGAGAGGTGAGAAATGGAAGGGCATTTGAGGCAGATGAGGCGCTGGTGAGGGGGAGGGGACTCGTTGAAAACTTCGAGGCAAATGGGGCAGAAGAGGCCCTGGTGGTTCTTGAGGACGCAGTTGGTGCAGAGGCGTCGATAGCTGGCTCTGTGGCGGAGGTTGTGGAGGAGGAAACGCTCAGGGGCGCCGCAGCCCCCGCATTCGGACAGCTGATCCCGCTTCATGCCCGGAAGGCAAAATGAAAAATCCCAAATGTGGGGGATAATATCCAACACTAAGTTCCTTGACAAGGCTAGGATGTAGGAAGAGGGAAAGTGAAGGGGTTTAGAGTGTGGGTGGTCAAAAGACTCAAAGCAGATTAGTGATTTTCATTTGGTTGTCTGCCTGTCTGTCTGTCTGTCGGAAAAGACCCAACTTAATTGTGTTGTCACAGTACACACTACAGTACATCATACAGAGATGAAGGGGGGGGGGGGGAGAGATTGGAGATTAGAGAGAGAGAGATGCTGCAATTGGGTACTTGGTTTGATTTTGCTTAAGGTGACAAGGATAATAATGTCTTCAGAATTTGGTAATGGAAAGAAAGGCCCAATATGGGATAGAGGCCCATTAGCCTAAACAACTATAATACAATGCTTATCTACGGCCTTGCCATCAGGCATGTAAATAAGACACTTATATAATAATCACGAGCAGACCGGGTATGAGCTGCAGATGGATTCAACTGTGAATGAACATAAGGTTATTTATTAAATGAATAAGTTTCAACAGTCTATTTATGCTCAACAACTAGTTTATTTATAAACTCATTTATAGACTCGCTTATTTGAAGATAATATTTCCTATGAAAAATACTTAAATAGCATTTTCCCTTTATTTTTACATTTATATTTAGTTAGACTAAACATATCAAATAATAAATTGAGTTTGAACATAATATTAAAAATTTAAACAAACACGAGTAACTTTAAATAAAAAAAAAAAAACAAACACCAACTAAACTTCGTTCATTTGAGCTCGTCTCATTTATTGATATTATTGCATACTCCTCTAAAGTTTTCATAGCATGTAATGTTAGCCTAAATGAGTTCAAAAAATTGCATTACTATTTAATTCAAGTTTAATAACCATTTAAAAATATAAAAAAGATGTTATCAACAGTTATTATATCTAATGTCCTATAAGTTTGTACTCGCAAAAGCAAAATTTCAGGTTTCCTTTCATTTATTTAAAATAACTCCATTCCTGTTACAGAAAAATCAATGCTCAATTTGCTTCAAAAATTCATACATCAACCTTCATCTCTATAACCATTATCTCATATTACATTCCTTCCTGAAACCAAATAACTAGGACACAAACCAACTTCTTACTATTCCGCAAGTTAACTGGTCCGGAAATTAATCTGCCATCCCACAACCAACTCAAACTCCGCCCCACGTCAATCGGCTACCATAAACGGATCTACCTCTCCAAGATCAGCAACCAGAGGCCCTATATTTGTTTCATCCTCATCTTCTGCTGCAAAATAAGTCGGGAACGGAAGCATTGAAACATCAGGTTTCTTGTAAACAGAATCCTTTATGAAGACAAAGTTCCCTTTAGCACCTGGGACCTGTAAACAATAACCAACTCCCTAAACAATACTGCCAATAAAAAACTATACAGAATACAACATATTAGATGGTTAAGAACTTCGGATGCAATGTAATTTGTTCCCATCCTTTGAAGGGGATTAGTCCCTTATTTTTATGACAAACATCGGATTTGGAAGCTTGCAACTGTTGTGCAAAGGCTATAGCCTCCTGATTTTTTCCATTCAAAATTCTTAAGCACTTAAAATAAGAAAACCATACCTGACCCCTCACCCACATCAAATTCCTTGCAGGATCTATCTTGTATACCCACACATTTTTTACTGTTCTTGTCTTCCCACCCATGCGCCCAGGCATCTTTTTCCCTTTAAATACCTACATAACAATAATTGATCGTCAATTATGACTCAAGGGCATTCCATATGGTAAAGACTGATAAACAAATGGATACAAGAGTTGTAATGAAGATTAGGTTGACAATGCATCAATGCGACAATGCATCAATGCCTTGACCTGGCTCCATGCAAAAGTGCAGTAAAACCACAACATCAATGGCTTGGTAATTAGAACTGAGTAGTAATCAACTACAGAGTTTGCAAAACCATTTTTCCCCTCAATTAATTACATCAGTCAAAAACATCAGCAAAAAGTCTACACAAAAATAACTATGCAGAATAAAATCAAATTATTGGATTGAATCAATCATATCAACAAGGGTAAGACAAGAATCCTGCACGGAAAGCTGTAATAGGCCTAATGATTTTGTTTTCAACAATAAAGTTATTAATTCAGATAAACATAACTTCTTCAGTGTTTGATTGAGAAATATAACTGAAAAGCCTGCTCAAATAGTAAGAGGTGTAGGGGAAAAACAAATCTTGTTACAAGAATGAACCAATCAAATGAACATGACTGGATGATGTGTCCAGAAGGAAGCTTCACAAATAAAGAAGCTTAAACTATAAAGAAGTAATTACTTATCCAAATATCTTGGGTATCATGCTTAAACACCTAAAAAGATGCTCTACTAGCAATTTCTATGATGAACAAGAATCTCAGCTAGAATTCAAGATATTTGTCTCACTAAAGCTTAAGAAGTTATCATCTTGAATGGAAATAATATGCAAAAAAGTATCCACAAGCACATCTACCAGTTAGAATATTTCCATTAAAAAGAGGACATGAATAAATAGAAAAACAGCATATAATTGAATATCTACGAGATAAAAACTATCTCATCATACGACCACATCAATGCAATAAAGTATAACAAGATAAAAAAATTCTAAAGTAGAAAGAATTCAGAGGCCTCCAAGAAGGCGTCTTAACAGTATTGGAACTTTTACCCTGGAGGCTCAAGTACGGTGCTATTGCCTATTTTGTATCCCAAGGCCTAGCTTTATATGTATATTAAAAAAGAAACAAAGAACAAGCAGATTACATCAAGTATTCCAGAATATCCTTAAGGCATTGCAAACCAAACTAGCTATACAAACCTTTCCAGGAGCATCCCTCTGACCAGTAGAACCAGGACTCCGATGCGATAATGATGCACCATGAGATGCCGGCATTCCTTTAAATCCCCACCTTTTCATTGCACCCTGGGCAAGTAAAAGAAACATAAGACATTTGATTGTTCAAGTCCGAAACAAATACTAACTCCATCATCCAGAAGGATCGGAACTATGAACCACAAATCGCCTGTGTCCCCACCAAACAACTCAAGTGCAAGAATTAGATAGAATAGAATATGAGAACATTTGGCATGCACATACTTGATGCCTAAATTAACATCACTGGATTTAAATGTCACCATCATCCACCAGCAATTCATGTATCACTAGTAAAATTTGCACTTCTGCACAATCAACTGTAAATAGGTTTCAAAGAATCTGAACTACACTTGCTAGCTCTACTAGTCTCTCTCTAAGCAAATAGTTCAAGGATGGAATACCTGCTAGAGCTAAAAACAACTGGTACAGAATATATTAATCATTAGGTGCTAACACATAAAGAATGAATTCATCAATGAGAACATAACATAAAAGGAAAATTGATCGAATAATAAATTAAAATCACCTGAAAACCTTTCCCTCTAGAGGTTCCACTGACATCTACATATTGGCCTGGAACAAAATGGCGCACCCCAAGTGATGTACCAACAGGGAGAAGAGCATCTTCGGTGACGGGGAACTCCTTCAATTTCCTCTTCAAGGGAACACCTTGAGCTCTGAAATGACCCACCTCAGGCTTTGTCAAATGTTTAGGCTTTTTGTGGCCGCAACCAATCTAAGCAACACCACAAATCACAGAGCTTGAGTGACTGTTCAATCATGATTTGATTAAACATCCTAATAGACGGTTGCTGACCAGTATAACTAAAGAAAATACAATGAATACCTGAAGGGAAAAGATTCCTTCTTTTTCAACAGTCTTGACCTGAGAGACGATATTGTCATCAACCCAGAGGATGGTAATGGGAAGCCTAGCACCCCATTTGTCCCAAAGAGCAGTCATGCCACACTTAACGGCAATGATCCCAGTTCGCTTGGAGTTGGGAGTCATGATAGCTGGAGTGGCCTGGATGATGCGGGCGGGTCGTTTATGGAGGATCTGGGAGCCATCCATCAAGGCATCAGAGCTGAATAATCTTCTAGTTAAGGAATGAAAAGGGAGGGATGTCGGGGCTGCTGCGGATGGCCTTGATAGGGAAAGGAACTGCTGGTGGAGACGAGAAACGAGGCCTCTGGTTGATAAGGCCGCCATGCCTGCGAGTTCAACACACCAAGATAACACTAACTAATGACACGCTTAACTACTAGTTATAGATTAAGGTTGCACCGTTGCAGAGGGAGAGGTAAAGGGACTCCACCATTGATATTTAGGCATTGGGCAAAAGCCAACGTGAGAAAAAAAAAACTGATCACCCTTTCCTAGTAACTAAAAAAAAAGGTAGGGTTTTTGATTTGATGAACAGAGTTGAGTTGAGCAGAGGAAAGGGGTTTGTTTGTTTTTCGTAGCTCTAGGGTTTTAGTGGTGGGGCATTTGGGCTTTATTTTAGTCCGGCCCATTTTTATCTTTCCAGTATCCAGTTTTGGAATATTAATATCTAGGGTTAATTTTATTGTATATCCTAAAACTATTATCTAAATTTTAAATTTGGTTTCTAAATTTTAAAACATTCTAATTAAATTATTAAAGTATCATCATCATATTAACCAGGTCCTTTCATCAATTTCTCATCATTATCAACCAGGTCCTTTCATCAGTTTCTCATCATTAACTTGAACATTAAATATCGGCTCAAATCTAGTGTGGAGCATATTTAAAACACATGGTCGGATTGCAAACATGTATGTACTTATCATATGAAAAACTTAGATCTTACGTTAAAAAATTAGCTTTCTTAAATTTTAATGGCACTATCTATTTTTTAACACGTCAAATCTAAGTTGCCTATATTGTAAGTACATATGTTTTTTACAATCTGATCCACATGTTTTAGATGTTACATGTCAAATATAAACTAGTATTTAACACCTAAAGTAATGGTTAAGTTGATAGAAGGACCTAATTTATATAATCTTGATGCTTTAAAAATTAAACTAAAATTAGTTAAAATTCAAAGATCAATTTAGAATCTAGATCATAGTTTGAAGACGTTTAATGAAATAATCCTAATATCTAATGTATATTTTAAATTCTTGTTAATTATTGTTTGAACATGCTTGTATGATTCTACCAAAATTAATATAATTGTCATTGGTATATCCCATTACCGCAAAAAATATGGCAAGTATGTAAGTGGTTCATTCCTCTCTCACTATAATTTCTCCTATTGTTTTCGAAGGGTATTCTCCGGCTCTGCTATTTGAGTGGTATCAACATCATGTTGTTTTTGATACATTTTATTGCTCATTTAGCTCCTATTTTTCACTCTTTAGGATATTAATAGCGTTTTCAAAGAATTTAATGTGAACCTTTCAAGAAGTTGCGCCATCTAGGGCTTTCATGACGGACTTCATTTTTAGCCCTTCACAATTCATCCATTTGCTTCTCCTAAGCCCCTCCCCCAAACTTGAGAGTGTTGACCTCCTAAGCAGCACTCTCAAAGGCACGCTTTAATTTCTCCTCCTCATCGAAGGCTAGATAATGATCGAGTTGTTCATCCAATTCTACATGAGTTCAGGTTATGGAGGGCGGCAAAGATGTTGTCCCTAAGTTGAAACATCGGCACCCTCTAACCTTGTATTAACAAGAGAGGGAGTAGGCAATCCAACATCTCCTACAAACATAGAATATTCCCTTAGTACCTTCATAATATTAAATACGAAGGGTATAAAAATTACCAACGAAGGGTGCAATACTGAGCATCTCACATTCAACCTGTAACAGCCCAAATTCGCCCGGGCCCTACAATGAAATAAACAAAATTTGTAAATTAAATAAATAAATCTCCATGTTGAAATGTCCAGTTTACAAATGGGCCTAAAGGCCTGATGATACAAGACCCATTTAGCCTAAGACCCTATGCCCGGTTACAACCCAATAAGCCCACACCCGGTTATACCTAAACCCACTAACCTGTTACACCCTTGACCCAACTCAGTGAAGCCCAAGTGGCCCAAATCGTAAGCCAAGGACGGAAGACCTAGGGTTTCAAAAACCCTAGGCGCCGCAAATACTTCAATCAACGTGTCTATTCGTCTCGCGTCATTCTAGTTACCCACTATCAGTGCCGTGGTTCCAGGCCATGATTCTAGGCTTCGAATCATGCCGTGGTCGATGCCCGAATCAACACCGGTGTGCAGTTGTCAGCGTTTGTTCATTGTTAAATCTCCTCGCTGGGAACATTAAATATGTAAAATATTATGTACAGTAGCTATAAAAGCCCGAATTAAAACGATGTAGGGGAGTTTTTTTTTTTGGAGAAAAAGAGAAATACAAATATATACAACAGTTTATCGACGAAAACAAAAGGTGATTAGTTCTTTACCTGTTTTTCTTGCAAACATATACAAATGTTATAGAAATAAAAGAAAATAGCGTCTACCGTTGGATTTGCACAAAAAATGGAAGTTTTTCAGCTTCCAGCCGTCGTATACGGCGAAGTCGGCGACGGCGCGTGGGCGCTTGAGTTCCATGACCGAGGCTTGGCCCGACGGAGACTGGAGCCCGGAGGACTGCCCTCTCCTCTCTTTTAGAGAGTTTTTCAATTTTTTTTTAAAACAGTTTCTAAAAATGAATTTTTGGGCCGAAAATTGACTTAAATAGTGTAATTAAAACGGTGTCGTTTTACTTAATCTGGTAAAGTACCAAAACAGCACCGTTTAAGCCAAGATCCGCGTGTTGACCCGAAACCTGGATGAGATCTGCGTTTTTTTTAAATGGGCAAATTGCTCAATTGATCCTTCCGATTTTTCAGAAATCTATAATTTTATTTTGTTTTTATTTTAATTCGGCCCTAATATTTTATATTTATTTCAATTTAACCCCCTTATGGCTATTATAATAACTATTCTGAAACTACGCCGTTTTTTTAGATTAGGGCTAATTGCCCAGTGAGTCCCTACAAATCTAGCGAGTTTTTCAATTTGGCCCAAAATCTTTAAAGTTATTTATAATTAACCCTAAAATTTTAAAATTAAATTAAATTTAAATTTTGTTTTATAAATTCAATTTATTTTAAATACTATATACTTTTTATAAACATTAGTTATATATATAATAATATATTATTTTATTTATATTCTTTTAATATTATATACATATTTATAAATTTAATTATATGTTATATTTTTATTATATGTTATTTATTCCATTTATATTTTATTATATATTTTTACTATATAGTAATTATTTTACTACATTTTTATATGTAAATTTACTTAATATATCATTCTTATTATTTTATATTTTATCTATCATATAGTTTATATCATTATATATATATATATATGTATTTTGTTTATAAATTTATTATATATCATATATTTTACCATAAATTATTCCTTACGTTACTTCTCTTTTCTTATAAAATATATATTATTTTTTACTTATTAATTATATATGCTTTTAAATTTTTATTATTATATAAATATGTGTAATATTATTATTTAGTACATTATTTCTTAGTATATTAAGTTCTTAAACCTTATAATATGATTTGTGCATGTACCATTTTTTTAAAAGGGTTCTCCTTTATTATTTTATATTATTCTAAATATTTCTAAATATCTTTATTTTTATTTCATGTGATTTATATTTTGTTTATTTATTTTTGGTTTTCTTTTATTTTGATATTGTTTAGTAGGTTAAATTTTATATATTATTTGCTTTCATTTTTCACATATTCGCATGAAATTAATTATTAATGTAATTTTAAGTTACATTTGCATTTAATATTATATATATATATATCACATAATTTATATTGTTGTATTCATTATGCTTTACGTCGTATTTTGCATATAACGATAATGCATGTATATTTTATGTTATCTATGATTATATGCATAAAATGACAACATATATTGTGTAATTTATGCCATATCCATCATCTATATTATATTTGCATGGAATGTTAAAATAGGTATCATGTAGGTTAATATTGATCCTTTGTAATATGACAAATGCATCATCACTTTAAAAGAACTTTTATATTTCATTCGATCCAAAAAGATTTTTTTTTAAAAAAAGGGCAATGTTTTTGGTATTTAGGAATTCTGGAGGTAGTGCCCTAACATGCTGGGTTGCGATTTCCCGTTTGTCTAAATACCTAAAATATCCTTCTAAATAAGTTTTGAAAATCACAAGATGATTTTAGTTACGAAAGTTTAAAAACATCATGTCCAATCATGCTGGATATGATGTTTATATTCTTTCGAAGCCAAAGACTCTTGATTTTTTTAACTCAAATTATTACGGTTTTAAAGAGATCTTATTTCTATATTCTTTCAAACTTTTGACATTAAGACAAAATTATTCAATTTGGTACCAATTTTGGGCGTTACGAGGGTGCTAATCCTTCCTCGTGCGTAACCGACTCCCGATCCTATTTTATCGTAATTTCGTAGACCAAAACGTTTTATAAAGTGATCCAATCACACTTTAAAATGTTGGTGGCGACTCCCGTTTTTAAAATACTCTCTCTCCGTCTTTAAAAATCTTGTTTTTTTTAAAGTGGAGGTTTCGACAGCTTGGCGACTCTACTGAGGACTTATAAGAGAGTCAAGCCAAGAAATTGATTTTTTGTGTCTTAATGTCAAAAGTTTGGAATTTTTTAAAAGATTGATCATTTTACAAGTGTTTGCTGCACATGTTGATTTCGCACATTGCATTTGCATGACCGTTGGTCACACCTTTAAGTGGGAGTAAGAAACTAAGCTTTCGTGAGGTTTTCACCTCCGCATAAGTTAGTGGATTGCTTCCGGGATACTGTACCTATGTCTTCGTGAGATTTTCATCTCCGCATGGCCATAGGGAAATGTGTTCCCCTAAACTGAACTTGGTCTATATGAGCCTATAATGGGTGAGGACCAAGGAATCTGCTGATTCAGGTACCCTTGCTTTAGAACTAAAACTCATAACTTTAAGTACTTACCCTAGGGAAAATAGTGATAGCCTTTAGTAAGCTACCCTTGTAAGTACTTGTTTATCATTTCTTATATATATGATACTGACCTATTTTATTTTGCTATCATTGCATGTCATTCAACATTCAAAGATATCGATTCACGGTTCGATTTCTGAGTTAGAAAGTTTTGTAATGGGGAACGAATATCATGATAAAGCGGAGGACAATGCCTCTGTCTGTACCTGGTCAGAGAAAACCCAGTTAGAAAAAGGAGATAATGTCACTGAGGGACATATATCAGAGTTATGGGACTTCACCCGTATTAATTCGACGCAGAATGAGTTTCAGGAGTTGAGAGACATTTGGGCCCAATGGGATGACGAGGCTAAGCAGCTTTTCTATCAGAATTATGGAGACCTTCCCTATTTGTTAGACGTCAAAGTAGATAGGCACTTGTTTCGAGCTATGGTACAGTTCTGGAACCCTACTTATAGTTGTTTTACATTTGGTGATGTAGATCTTGTACCTACTTTAGAGGAGTATACGACTTTACTGCGTTGCCCGAGGATTCAGGGTCACAAGGCTTATGTTAGGTCTGATAGTCTTCCAACTTTTGCAAAGAAGTTGGTGATCATTACTGGGATGAGTGAGCAGTGGGCTGTAGCTCATGTACAGCAAAAGGGTGATAGTAAGTGCGTTCCATGAGCCGTTTTGAGGGATTTGATATCGACACATTCAGACATAAAGAAAAGGGTCGACATCCTAGCTTTGAGTATTTACGGCATGGTGATTTTCCCAAAGGCATTAGGGCACATAGATGAGGCAGTTGCGAATTTGTTCGATCGTGTCGGTAAGCAGAATACACCGGTACCAGCAATCCTAGCTAAGACATTTAGATCTTTGAGTGCATGTCGGAGGGTCGGCGAGGGTAAATTCATTGGATGTGCACAGTTGCTGTTGGTTTGGTTCCACAGTCATTTTTAGAAGCTTGATAAGGTTCCTTATTGAGTATTCTTTGAGGGTTATTCTCCCTTAAAGGAAGCAGTAGACGTGCCTAGGAGAGATGACATTTCAGAGGAGAGGTGGATAGACATTCTTCAAAATCTTCAAGAGAAAGATGTTATGTGGAAAGCTCCTTGGTTGGTTCCTAGTGAAGTCCTTTACCGCTATGGTAGTTTTGATTGGGTCCCTCTGCCAGGAATTTGGGGAGTTGTTGGATATGCACCATTGCTTGTTCTAAGGCAATATCGAGCGAGGCAGTTCATACCGGCTACACAGGGTTTAGCTCAGAGTGATTTCTCTTATAAAGGAGATCACTATAAGAAGAGGATGCGAGAGATTTTTGAGGCTTGGAAGAAGCCTTTCTGTATGAAGATCTTGACCGAAGTCTCGACATCAACCCTTGAGTATAAAGGATGGTTTAGTAGGAGAGTCAATGATAATGTCCCTAGGCCGATTTTGGGGGTGGCTCAATCATTAGAGGAGAGCTTACGAGTGATTCCATCAGAGTTAGAGGTTATGAAGCAATAGTTTGAGAGAAAGAATTCGGAGCTTGAAAAGAGGATTGAGAAGCTCAAAGAGGAAAAAATATGCTTGAGTCTCGACGTCGATGTTCAAAAGATAGAAGTACTGAAGGTGAAAAAGGAAAAGAGAAAGATTGAGGAAGATCGAGATGATTTAAAGATGCACTACAAGAAGGCTCAGGTAATGTTGAAAAGGGTCGGATTAGGGAGATCTTCAGAGCAATGGCAGCAAGAGATTCAGGAAGAAAGAGCCAACGCCGAGTATTGAGAGAAGAAGTTCTAAGAGGTGCAGTCGCGCAATCAGGCCCTAGAGAAGGAAAATCAAGGATTAAAAACTAAGGAGGTTGAACTTGGACGATCTCTTCATCATCACCGAGGTCGTAACTCTGCGATTGAGTTAAAGGCAAGCTTGAATAAAATCGAGGAAATGAAGCAAAATATTGGAGGGTTGGAAGTAGCACTACAGAACTGTGAGCTACGGATTGAGCAGTTCGAGGCAAGAGAAGAACAGTGGAAGGGAGAACTTCACCATCTTCAGGATCAAGTTGGAAATAGGGATTATTTCATGGGAGAAACCTTAGTTCATATTTGAGAGGTCGCTGAACACTTGCAGGATTTAGCGGTACAAGCTAGAACGCTGAGTATAATGTATGAGTCATCGTCAGATAGAGGACGAGAGTTAGCACTATTATTAGATAGGGTTAAGACTCTAGGCCTACGGGCGAAAGCGTATTTGTAATCCGTTTTACGAAAAGATTTTTGTTCCTTACATAACATTTTCTAAAATGAAAATTAAATCAGAATCGACATCTTTTTTGCATTCATGCATTTGCATTTTATAGCATCTCATTGCATCATATGTATTTGAGGTTATAGAAAGACCCCAATTAGTTAAAATTACTTAAAGTTAAGGAGGAAAATTTGGAAATCACACATCACTACGGAACTCGTGCAAAAACTAAGAACATGGACAAAAAATTTGAACAGCTACAGAAGGACATGCAGGACCAATTGCAAGAGCAATTGGTAAAAATGCAAAACGACATGAGGGAGCAAATGTTGGAGGCTCAAAGGAACATAATGGCTGAGATGGCTCAATTACTGAGGGCCACTGATAAGGGAAAAGCTCCCATGACAATTACTGGCGAGGATGGTGAGGATCATCCTCCAGGTTTCACCCCACTCCATATGCCTGCACAAACCGAGGCACTTCCTAGGAGGCCATCTGTCACTATAAGGCCCCAACAAGGGTCGGTTGATACTGGGATCCCCATAAATTTCCCAACTAGCTCAGGATTTAATTTGGGTGACAATTCTGCAAATCCTGTCATTCCTGACTTAGACATGGTTAAAAAAGAGGATCTAAGAACTGAGGCTGCAAGACAGTTAGAAGAACGCTGCAAATGGTTGGAGGAAAAATTCAAGGCTTTAGAGAATGCTGATGGGCATCATAGAGTTAATGCCAAAGATTTAAGCTTGGTCCCAGACTTGGTGCTTCCTCACAAATTCAAGATGCCAGAATTTGAGAAGTACAATGGGACTACTTGCCCAGAAGCCCGCATTACGATGTTCTGTAGGAAGATGACTGGGTATGTGAATAATGATCAACTGTTGATCCACTGTTTCTAAGACAGTTTAATTGGAGCAGCAGCCAAGTGGTACAATCAACTGAGTCGGCCCAGAATAAATTCATGGAGGGATCTTGCACAGGCCTTCATGCAGCAGTACAATCATGTGACTGACATGACTCCGGATAGGATCACGTTGCAAAACATGGAGAAAAAGCTTAATGAAAATTTTAGGCAATATATACAGAGATGGAGAGAGGTGGTAATGCAAGTTCAACCACCGTTGTTGGAGAAGGAGACTACCATGTTGTTTATCAACACTCTAAAGGCTCAATTCATCACTCACATGATTGGGAGCACCACTAAAAGCTTTACAGATATAGTCATGGTAGGAGAGATGATCGAGAATGCCATAAGGGGTGGAAAAATCGAGGGGCAAGCGACTAAAAGATTGGCCCCAATGAGAAAGGATAGTGAAGTGAATAACGCAAGCACCTTCAACACGAAGGCAATCACAGTTGGTCAACTTAAAACAGCTGCGGTTGAGCAACAGAGTCCTCAAAGACAGGAGTCGGGTACAAGGCAGAATTCTGAAAGGATACAGTTCACACCTATCCCCGTGACGTATCGTGAGCTTTATCAAAGTTTATACAATGCACATGCTATTTCTCCTTTTCACTTGAAACCACTGCAGCCCCCATATCCCAAATGGTATGACGCAAACGCCAGATGCGAATACCATACTGGAATACCAGGACATTCAATCGAAAACTGTACCGGTTTTAAGAAGGCTGTAGAGAGGCTTATTAAGATTGGGATAGTGAAGTTCAACAATACCCCTAATACTGAAAACCCATTGCCAAATCATAATGATCAATGAGTGAATGCCATTGGTGAAGCCAGTGAGAGGAGAATGAAGGAAGATGTTGCCGATGTGAGGATGCCTATGAAGGTGATTTGGGAGGAGATGATGAAGAGAGGTATGTTAACATCTAAAAATGAGAGAAGAGAAACAAGGAACTATGGTGAGTTCCATGAGAAAAAAGGACATGAAGTTCAAGATTGTGAAGAATTCAAGGTCTTGGTGTAAGGCTTTATAGACAACAAAGAGCTACAAATTTTTGAAGGTAGCTCTTGTGAAAAACAAGTATGTGTGCTGGAGGATAAACTGAAAGGAACTAGCCGGCCAAAGATTATTATTTCCTTGCTGGGGAATAATGAAGTGAGGGCACAAACGGAGCCTAAGGTCATTATCCATAAGCCTACGCCTTTCCCTTATAATGATAGAAAGAGGGTACTATGGAGTTATGACTGCAATGTGACAGTATCTGAGGAGGAGAGATAGCCAGTACGTCTAAGGATGTACAAGTTGAGGGTTCCCATACACGGAGTGGGAAGCGGTATGATACGGTGGGCGTCAGAGAGGAGCCCACAAAAACAAAGAATGTTAGTGCGGAGAAGGAGAAAGAGGTTGAAGTGCCTGTCAAAGAGCTAGTAAAGGAGGAGGAGGCTAAAGAATTTCTAAAGTTCCTTAAGCATAGTGAGTATAGCGTGGTCGAGCAGTTGCGTAGGCAGCCGGTTCGCATATCAGTATTGGCCCTACTTCTGAGTTCTGAGGTGCATCGAAATGCATTGATGAAGGTGCTCAACGAAACATATATCACCCATGACATATTTGTTAACAAGCTGGACCGGTTGGTGAATAACATAAGTGTGGATAATTTCATCTACTTTAATGATAATGAAATCCCACCAGGGGGCAGGGGGTCAACTAAGGCCTTGCACACCACCACTTGATGCAAAGGGTACGCACTCCCAAGCGTGCTCGTCGATAATGGATCAGCCTTGAATGTTCTACTATTGTCTACATTGAACAAATTACCCATTGATGGTTCTCACATGAAGACATGCCAAAATGTGGTAAGAGCCTTCGACGGTACAAAAAGGAAAGTGATAGGAAGGATTGACATCCCCTTGGAAATTAGGCCGAGTATATACGAAGTAAACTTTTTGGTGATGGATATCAAGCCCTCCTACAATTGCTTATTAGGGAGGCCATAGATACATTCGGCGGGAGGGGGGCCCTCATCGTTGTACCAAAAATTAAAGTTAGTGACGGATGGAAGGTTAGTAACCATCAATACGGAGGAGGACATTATAGCCACAGTCACTAGCAAGGCCCCTTATGTCGAGACGAACGATGAGTCTATTGAGTGTTCCTTTCGCTCTTTAGAATTTGTGAATGTAATCTTTATTACAGAAGGGAGTGAGCCATCTGTGCCAAAGATAGCAAGAGCCACGAGGATGGCTCTACAAATGATGGTGGGAAAGGAAGCCTTACTAAGAAGAGGGTTAGGAAAATACCTGCAAGGAGGGACTCAAATCCCAGAACTAAAAGAGAAGAGAGATCGCTTTGGTTTAGGCTTCAAGCTAGACTATAAGTAAAGGAGGAAGGAAGTTGAGAAGCACCAAGAGGGAAGAAGGGCAAGCCTTAATGGAAGAGAAGTGGAGTGTGAGCCGATGACATTCCCTCCACTATCGAAAACCTTCATATCGGGAGGGTTACTTATAGAAGAAAGTTATCAGATTAATGCTATACACGACAAAGGATCGGAGCAAGGAAACCTTAGGGGCATTCGCTCTTACGAACTGGGAAGCTCTCTAAACAATTGGACTGCGGAGGAACTTCTTGTAGTCTTTAAGAATTTTTCAAAGTAATTTTCAAAACATTCTTGTTACTCTAGGGCCTAGGAGTAATAGGATTACATTTGTGGAATGGGCTTACGATCATCTATTATTTTTTAAATAAAACATAACTTTTTATCAATTTGAACGAGTATTGTGTCATTTTTATCAACCAATATTCTGTTAAACTTTTGCAATTCTTATTTTTTCATTCATAGTACATAAATAATCATTCTTAAATTCATTCATTCTTTGTATATCCTTTATACTTCACAAGTCCCTAGATATCAATGACATGAGCATTGATATTACAAATCCTTATTTCTCTCGCGAGCAAGACATGTGTTTAGAGGAATCTCAGGATTTTGAAGATATCCAAGATTGTGAAATGTCTCCAGATCTGTTGAGGATGGTAAAACAAGAGGAGAAACAAATTATGCCCTATGAGAAAGAGGTAATAGAGAATATAGCCCTAGAAGAAGGGAAAGAGGTGAAAATCGGCACGCATATTGTCGAGGACACAAGGCAAAGACTGATTGAGTTGCTACGTGAGTTCAAGGATATCTTCGCATGGTCCTATCAAGATATGTCAGGGTTAAATACCGATATCGTGGTACATCATCTTCCAATAAGACAGGATTGTAAACCAGTCCAACAGAAGATGCGAAGAATGAGACCAAATATCATATTGAAGATAAAGGATGAAGTCAAGAAGCAGTTCGATGCAGGATTCTTACAAGAGGTGAAGTACTCTAAATGGGTAGCTAACATTGTACCAGTCCCTAAGAAGGATGAGAAGGTACAAATGTTCGTTGATTTCAGATATCTGAACAAAGCTAGCCCAAAAGATAATTTCCCTCTGCCACACATAGACACTTTGGTAGACAACACAGCGGGATATTCGTTGTTCTCCTTCATGGATGGTTTCTCGGGGTACAACCAAATCAAGATACATCCAGAAGACATGGATAAAACCACTTTCATAACATTTTGGGGCACCTTTTGTTACAAAGTAATGCCGTTTGGATTAAAGAATGCAGGGGCAACATACCAACGGGCTATGGTGAACTTATTCCATGATATGATGCACAAAGAAATTGAAGTGTATGTTGATGATATGATTGCCAAATCTAGAACGGAGGAGGAACATATTAAAGTTTTGAGGAAGCTGTTCCTAAGATTACGGAAGTTTCAGTTAAAACTTAATCCAGCAAAGTGCACTTTTAGAGCTAGGTCAGGGAAATTACTAGGCTTTGTGGTCAGCAAAAAGGGAATAGAAGTTGACTCAGACAAAGTTAGAGCCATACGAGAATTGCCTCCACCACGTACTCAGAAGGAAGTTTGGGGTTTTCTTGGAAGATTGAATTATATTGCTCGGTTTATTTCACAATTAACTGAGAAATGTGATCCTATATTTCACCTCCTTAAAAAACACAACCAAGGTACTTGGAATGAGGAATGCCAGAATGCCTTTGACAAAGTCAAGCAATACTTGCTAAACGCTCCAGTACTATCTCCACCTAGTTCGGATAAGCCATTAATTCTGTATTTATCAGTGTTTAGTAATTCTATGGGATATGTGCTTGGTTAACATGACGAATCAGGAAAAAAAGAAAAGGCAATATACTACCTCAGCAAGAAATTCACAGAGTGTGAGATGAGATATTCGCCAATTGAGAAATTGTGTTGTGCTTTAATCTGGACGACTCGAAGGTTGAGGCAATATATGTTATATCATACGACTTGGATAATTTCAAAAATTGATCCATTAAAGTACATGATGGAGTCAACAGCACTAAATAGAAGAATGGCAAGGTGGCAAATATTGCTTTCAGAATTTGACATAGTCTATGTGAGTCAAAAGGCTATAAAAGGGAGTGTGATAGCAGAATTTCTGGCAAGTAGAGCTCTAGAAGATTATGAGCCATTAAACTTTGATTTCCCTAATGAGGAGTTATTGTATGTGGCAACTATTGAAGAACGTCCATGGAAGATGAACTTTGATGGCGCATCCAATGCGGTAGGAAATAGAATTGGGGCAGTCTTGGTATCCCCAAATGGGGATCATTATCTATTCATATGTAAATTGGATTTTGACTGTACGAACAATATGGCTGAGTATGAAGCATGTATCATAGGGATCCGAGCGGCTATAGAGCGAGGAATAAGAACCTTAAAAGTATATGGAAACTCTGTGTTGGTAATTTACCAGCTTAGAGCTAAATGGGAGACAAGGGATCCTAAATTGATCAATTATCGAAAGGTAGTTTTGGGGTTACTTAAGGAATTCGATGACATCACTTTCAATTATATCCTACGAGACGAAAACTAGATGGCAGATGCTCTAGCAACCTTGGCTTCAATGATTAAAGCAAATAAAGAGGATGAGATGAGACCCATTCAGATGAGTATCTTTGAGGCTCCAGCTCACTGTTGTAATTTGAGGAAGAAGAAAAGGATGATAACCCTTGGTATCAAGATATATTGCGATATATGAGAGATCGTAAATACCCAGAACATGCAACTGAAAATGATAAGCGAACTTTAAGGAGATTAGCCTGTGACCACGTTTTGGATGAGGACATCTTGTACAAAAAAAGAAAGGACCAAGTACTGTTGAGATGTGTTGACGCCATGGAAGCTAAGTTAATCTTGAAAGAAGTTCGCGAGGTTGTTTGTGGGACACACGCTAATGGTTTCACGATGGCTAGAAAAATCATGAGGTTTGGATATTATTGGTCTACTATGGAAGGGGATTGTATCAACTACGCCAAGAAATGCCATAAATGTCAGATTTATGGAGACAAGATTCATGTACCACCTTCACCTCTACATGTTTTGACTTCTCCATGGCCTTTTTCCATGTGGGGCACGGATGTCATTGGGCCAATATCACCAAAAGCTTCAAATGGGCATCACTTTATCTTTATGGTCATTGATTACTTCACGAAGTGGGTAGAGGCTGCTTCTTATGCGAATGTTACTAAGTCGACTGTGAGTCGATTCTTGAAGAAAGAGATCATTTGTCGGTATGGGATGCTTGAAAGGATCATATCAGACAATGCATTGAACTTGAACAACAAAACGATAGCAAAAGTTTACAGTCAGTTTAAGATTAAGCATCATAACTCTTCTCCGTATCACCTAAAGATAAATGGGGCAGTGGAAGCTGCTAACAAAAACATCAATAAGATAGTGGGGAAAATGACTGAAAGCTACAGAGACTGGCATGAGAAGTTACCATTTGCACTCTTAGCTTATCGAAAGTCAGTCAGAACCTCTACTAGGGCAACTCCTTTCTCGTTGGTTTATGGGATGGAAGTAGTGTTACCCATTGAAGTGGAAATACCGTCTCTCCGAGTCTTGTCAGAGATAAAGTTGGATGAAGCTGAATGGATACAGTCGCGATATGATCAGTCGAACTTGATTAAGGAAAAGAGGTTAAGGGCCATTCGTCATGGTCAAATGTATCAGAAGTGAATGATGCGAGCTTAAGACAAGAAAGTGCGACCAAGAGAATTCCACGAGGGGGATCTTATACTGAAAAAGATCCCTCCTATTCAGAAGGACTTTAGAGGAAAATGGATGCCGAATTGGGAAGGGCCGTATGTCGTGAAGAAGGCCTTTTCTGGGGGTACATTGATTTTAACGGAAATGGATAGGAAGAGTTTACCCAATCCAGTGAATTCAGACTCAGTCAGAAATTACTTTGTATAAAGGAGAGGAGAATCCAAGGTGAAAACCCGCAAAGGGCACCTTGTGACCAAAGGGGATTTTGAGTTGAAAACCAGAAATGGCAGCCCAAATTTTGAAGAACACACGGTAATCTTACTATATCTGATTCAACAAGAAGCGAAGTGCGTTGCATATCGGGGCATCAACAAAATACTTTGGATCTTTTAAACACTGTTGAACTCAAGAAAGTCTTCATGGAACTGGTGTATAGATGCTCAAGCGGCGATATCTAGGGCATCTAACTTTTGTCCTGTTTACTATCTTTAGATTCTCTTTCTTCTAAAAGATAGGCTATCAGATTAATTTCCTTTGTATTTTTGACAAATTCATTCAAATCTAATTATTCTCAAGATTAAATTCATCTTCCATTATTCTTAAAGTATGTCGCATTAAAATAATGATAGATGAACTAAATAAATTTCACAAATGAAGCTTTGCTCATTACTCTGGAAATTTCTAGATAATACAAGAAACTAAAACAGAACAAATTTTCAAGGAATTCACGTAAGTGAGGTTTGAAAGAACTCGAGGAAATTTTTTTTTTAATCTAAAATGATGATTGGAAAAATCAAATGATTCGGTCCTAAGAGAGGATCATCTTACAGACATTTTTGGTGGGTCATGGCATTTGAAGAATGGTACAAACCTACAGGTTGAGTAGGAATGATATTTCGAGAGAAATAAGGATAAACTTCGACGAAGGAATAAATGGTGACGTCTGGAATAGGGGTCATATTCATAAACATTTTGCATTATAACAGGTTTAATTAGGAGTATTTGACTCACTTCGATCATAGCATCCTAATCATTAGGCATGAACTCATACACATTATACAGGTTATGTCCTTCAAAGGACAATGAAGATTGAAGCGCCTTAACCTCCTAAGCAGTAGGGTAACAGGCTAAGACATAGCAGATCTAACCTTCGGATGTTTTCACATCGAAGTAGATCCAAGATGATTTGGCATCCTTACGTTTACAAGGAGCAGATTGAAGACATAGCAGATTTGGCTTTCACGTGTTTACGCTGAAGCAGATCTATGATGATTTGCCATCTCTGTATTGTCAGAGAACAAATCGAAGAAACAGATTTGGCATCTCCATATTCGACGGAGAGCAAATCGAAGACATAGCAGATCTAACCTTCGGATGTTTTCACATCGAAGTAGATCCAAGATGATTTGGTATCCTTGCATTTACAAGGAGCAGATCGAAGACATAGCAGATTTGGATTTCACGTGTTTACGCTGAAGCAGATCTAAGATGATTTGGCATCTCTGTATTGTCAGAGAACAAATTGAAGAAACATATTTGGCATCTCCATATTCGACGGATAGCAAATCGAAGACATAGTAGATCTAACCATCGGATGTTTTCACATCGAAGTAGATCCAAGATGATTTGGCATCCTTGCGTTTACAAGGAGCAGATCGAAGACATAATAGATTTGGCTTTCACGTGTTTACGCTGAAGCAGATATAATATGATTTGGCATCTCTGTATTGTCAGAGAACAAATCGAAGAAACAGATTTGGCATCTCTATATTCGACGGAGAGCAAATAGAAGACATAGCAGATCTAACCTTCGGATGTTTTCACATCGAAGTAGATCCAAGATGATTTGGCATCTTTGTAATTACAAGGAGCAGATCGAAGACATAGTAGATTTGGCTTTCACATGTGTACGCTGAAGCAGATCTAAGATAACAGATTTGGCGTCCCTGTATTGTCAGAGAGTAGATCGAAGATAGCAGATTTGGCGTCTCTATATTGTCAGAGAGCAGATCAAAGATATAGTAGATTTGGCTTTCACGTGTTTACGCTGAAGCAGATCGAAGATAGCAGATTTGGCGTCTCTGTATTGTCAGAGAGCAAATCGAAGATAGCAGATTTGGCGTTTCTGTATTGACAGAAAGCAGATCAAAGATAACAGATTTGGCATTCTTGAGTTTGCAAGAAGCAGGTTGAAGATAGTCAATTTGACATTCTTGAAGTTGTCAAAATACCTTTGAGGAATATGAGGATCAAGATTTGAGACTTGACCTGGCCGGGCAAATTCGGTCCTTTTATAATCTTTGCTCTACTCCTGTTACACAGTAATAAGAAAAGAGGGGCAGCTGTAACAACCCAAATCCGCCCGGGTCCGTACAATGAAATAAACAAAATTTGTCAATTAAATAAATAAATCTCCATGTTGAAATGTCCAGTTTACAAATGGGCCTAAAGGCCTGATGATACAAGATCCATTTAGCCTAAAACCCTATGCTCGATTACAACCCAATAAGCCCACACCCGGTTATACCTAAACCCACTAACCCGTTACACCCTTGACCCAACTCAGTGAAGCCCAAGTGGCCCAAATCGTAAGCCAAGGATGGAAGACCTAGGGTTTCAGAAACCCTAGGTGCCGCAAACACTTCAATCAACGCGTCTGTTCGTCTCGCGTTGTTCCAGTTACCCACTATCAGTACCGTGGTTCCAGGCCATGATTCCAGGCTTCGAATCATGCCGTGGTCAACGCCTGAATCAACGCCGGTGTGCCGTTTTCAGCGTTCGTTCATTGCTAAATCTCCTCGCTGGTACCTGCAAAAGGGGAAAGAAGAACGACAGAGGCAACACAAATATGCCAGGAAATAACATTAAATATGTAAAATACTATGTACAGTGGCTATAAAAGCCCGAATTAAAACGATGTAGGGGAGTTTTTTTTTTTGAGAAAAAGAGAAATACAAATATATACAGCAGTTTATCGACGAAAACAAAAGGTGATTAGTTCTTTACCTGTTCTTCTTGCAAACATATACAAATGTTATAGAAATAAAAGAAAAGAGCGTCTACCGTTGGATTTGCACAAAAAATGGAAGTTTTTCAGCTTCCGGCCGTCGTATACGGCGAAGTCAGCGACGGCGCGTGGGCACGTGAGTTCCATGACCGAGGCTTGGCCCGACGGAGACTGGAGCCCAGAGGACTGCCCTCTCCTCTCTTTCAGAGAGTTTTTCAAAGTTTTTTTTTTAAATAGTTTCTAAAAATGAATTTTTGGGCTGAAAATTGACTTAAATAGTGTAATTAAAACGGTGTCGTTTTACTTAATCTGGTAAAGTACCAAAACGGCACCGTTTAAGCCAAGATCCGCGTGTTGACCCGAAACCCGGATGAGATCCGCGTTTTTTTTTAAATGGGCAAATTGTTCAATTGATCCTTCCGGTTTTTCAAAAATCTATAATTTTATTTTGTTTTTTTTTTAATTCGGCCCTAATATTTTATATTTATTTCAATTTAACCCTCTTATGGCTATTATAATAACTATTCTGAAACGACGCCGTTTTTTGGGATTAGGGCTAATTGCCCAGTGAGTCCCTACGAATCTAGCGAGTCTTTCAATTTGGCCCAAAATCTGTAAAGTTATTTATAATTAACCTAAAATTTTAAAATTAAATTAAATTTAATTTTTTTATAAATTCAATTTATTTTAAATACTATATACTTTTTATAAACATTAGTTATATATATAATAATATATTATTTTATTTATATTCTTTTAATATTATATACATATTTATAAATTTAATTATATGTTATATTTTTATTATATGTTATTTATTCCATTTATATTTTATTATATATTTTTACTATATATTAATTATTTTACTACATTTTATATGTAAATTTACTTAATATATCATTTTTATTATTTTATATTTTATCTATCACATAGTTTATATCATTATATATATGTATTTTGTTTATAAATTTATTATATATCATATATTTTACCATAAATTATTCCTTACGTTACTTCTATTTTCTTATAAAATATATATTATTTTTACTTATTAATTATATATGTTTTAAATTTTTATTATTATATAAATATGTGTAATATCATTATTTAGTACATTATTTCTTAGTATATTAAGTTCTTAAACCTTATAATATGATTTGTGCATGTACCATTTTTTAAAAGGGGTTCTCCTTTATTATTTTATATTATTCTAAATATTTCTAAATATCTTTATTTTTATTTCATGTGATTTATATTTTGTTTATTTATTTTGGTTTTCTTTTATTTTGATATTGTTTAGTAGGTTAAATTTTATATATTATTTGCTTTCGTTTTTCACATATTCGCATGAAATTAATTATTTATATTATTTTAAGTTATATTTGCATTTATATATATATATATATATATATATATATATATCACATAATTTATATTGTTGTATTCATTATGCTTTACGTCGTATTTTGCATATAACGATAATGCATGTATATTTTATGTTATCTATGATTATATGCATAAAATGACAACATATATTGTGTAATTTATGCTAGTATTCATCATCTATATTATATTTGCATGGAATGTTAAAATAGGTATCATGTAGGTTAATATTGATCCTTTGTAATATGACAAATGCATCATCACTTTAAAAGAACTTTTATATTTCATTTGATCCAAAAAGATTTTTTTTTTAAAAAGGGCAATGTTTTTGGTATTTAGGAATTCTGGAGGTAGTGCCCTAACATGCTAGGTTGCGATTTCCCGTTTGTCTAAATACCTAAAATATCCTTCTAAATAAGTTTTGAAAATCACAAGATGATTTTAGTTACGAAAGTTTAAAAACATCGTGTCCAATCATGTTGGATATGATGTTTATATTCTTTCGAAGCCAAAGAATCTTGATTTTTTTAACTCAAATTATTACGGTTTTAAAGAGATTTTATGTCTATATTCTTTCAAACTTTTGACATTAAGACAAAATTATTCAATTTGGTACCAATTTTAGGCGTTGCGAGGGTGCTAATCCTTCATCGTGCGTAACCGACTCCCGAACCTATTTTCTCGTAATTTCGTAGACCAAAACGTTTTATAAAGTGATCCAATCACACTTTAAAAGGTTGGTGGTGACTCCCGTTTTTAAAATACTCTCTTTCCGTCTTTAAAAATCTCGTTTTTTTTAAAATGGAGGTTTCGACACAACCTTATTGGATATAGAGTCCTAAGTGTAGTATATTCGCTTGTAAACTTGTAATTTTTTCGAACAAATTGGTTAATAAAAATTTTTTATTAATTACATTAATATACTTTATATAAATGTCCTCATTTGGTTTTTGAACACAAAGAAAAATAAAAGTAAATGTTGCTTACTGGTTGTTTAATGTTTAACTAATACTAAGCAGTATTATGTGGTTGGATTGTAATATAGCAAGACAACTTATATTAGTAGACAAACCTAAAAATATTCTTAGTCTAATTAGAAATGACCAAATAGATTGAAAGACTAATATTTTGTCTATCAAGTCCAATTGGGGAGATGTTTTGTCTTAGGCATTGGAGCGAATGATTCCCAGAAGATAGAGACATAGATGTCACTGACTGGACTAACAATACATCAAACTGGACCCAAGGAGAATAGGTCCTAATTTAATTGATGGATCTATTCACTTGTGATGTTCATAGTGTGACATACTTAAATCTTGAGTGGATGACAGACTATGTATGCGTGACTCGTATACTTTTATGTAAGTAAAAGCCTAAGTTCACATAGATAAGGAATCGAAAGCTGGTGCATTGGGTATACAACTTCTGCAATATGTAGCTTTATTAAAAATAGTGGCATTCATAGCCTGAGACATGGGTAAATGATATCTTCTCATCAGCATTACATGGTTGGTGAAAAGTAAATGTTACCACATGTCGTTCGTTTTTATGATGAATGTCTTGATTACTATTTGATAGTAATTGACTTCTCATGAAAAAAGATGTAATTGTTACTATGAGATAAAATAGGATCATGTTGGGAGAATGAATATTATCCCAAAGATATTGTGTCACATTCCAAAATTCAAGTTAGTAAAATCAAGGGTGGTTAAGATTAAATGAAGTTCATCCTTGAAATCAAAGTTCAAATCCTTCTCTCACATCATTTTCATTTTGTGCAATTTTGCTTCAAATCCTAGAGTTGTCACACCCCATTTAAATTTAGTTATCGTTAACTCATGAACAAGTGTTATTTCTACCCTAGTGGTTAAGAGCAAGCTAAATTTCCCAAGTGATCCAAGTTTTATTCCCTCTTTTCGGCATTAAAAGCTTGGTCAAACCCCTCCTTGCTGCCCAAAAATTGTTGCCATACAAGGAAGGTTCTTTCCTCCCTTATATTTCTCTTCTTTCCTTATTTGATCCCCTTTTCACTCCATGTGTTCCCCATTTTTCCTTTTCTTCCCCTTATTTCTCTCACATTCATTCTCTTCCCCTTTGACTAGTTATGACACCCATTTTACCAAAAGAAAGCCATCAACTTTCATTATTTCTTTTGTCATCTTTTTTCTCCAAAACCACTTATGCTGCACCTTTTTCTCTAGCTCCTCCTCCTCTCTTCTTCTTTTACACTTTGCCATCACATCTCCTCCTTTGGTCTACCAATTGCACCAACCAACCACCATATCACTACTGTCCCTACCTTCTCTTACTCTCTTTTTTGCCATCGTAAGATCATTGCCGTCATCATTTTTTTTTCTCCTTAATCGTAACTGAAACTCCTTTGTTCTTTCTCCTTTTTTCCATACTAATATATTTTTATTTTATTTATTCTCACTTTTTTCCTTCTTTTGCCTCTTGATAGACATTATCTGCTCTCCTTCTTAAATATTCTGTTGAATCAAAATCCTTTTATTCAATCAGTAAATAATAAGTAAAGTTAGTATATTCTAATCTTAAATTTTCTTTTTCTCTCTTATGTCGAAACTTATATATACATATATACCTTATGTTTATTACGTTTTCTTTGAAGGATTCCTTATGGACTGCTAGAAATTCTACTAGCACAAAAAGGATCATTTGGATCTATATTGTTAGAGTGATTAAGTAAGTTACTATTCATGCGACTTCATAAAGGATTATTTTAGACTAAGAAAATTGAAACTAACATATAAGTGTGACTTCGTGTATTTTAATTCCAAAGTCTGCGTTTGTGGAATATTGGAGACCAAAGTAGTGAAATCGGAATTCCAATCAAAGGTGTGAATTTTATCCAAATGATGTTGTGTATAGTTGATTAGAAAGATTATATTAAAATAATTTATATTGGTGATTGTTTAAACATCCAAATCGAAAATTTGGCTAAACGAATTCACTATGTATTTTTGGTGATTGATAAATCCTTCCACAAGATCAATATCAAGTAAGAGCCTCTGATCTAATAAATTTGTGATGCTATACATGAAGAGGCTAATAAATTTGTGATGCTATACATGAATGTATGTTGATTTATGACTTAGTGATGTTTGCATATTTTGTGGTATTTGTAACACCTTATACTCGACCTGACGTCGGGTCCGAGCTATAGTGTCACAACCATTGCTGAAGAAACTACGAATAATTCGCAACCAAAATTTAATTTCTTTTTAAAATAAATGACAAAATCAATGAATTTACATTCCTTAAACATACTCAAGTAAATATAAGTTTCATTTATATACGCATCTAATAATATACACTCGATCAATCATGTATATATATATTAGTACTAGACTATGAGATTAAAGTTTGATTATAATATTAAAAAATGCCGCAAAATCTAACCAATATGTACATGCTAATAATAATTAAGAGTGGAACGACCTAACAATGTTGAGATCGGGATTGTGGATGGGATGTTGAGGCCGATACTAAAAAAATCCTGAAATAAATCTTACCTGTACATGAAGAAAACAAACCATACGTTAAGTAAAGTACTCAATGGTAATTCCATAACTTAAGCATGCGATATTAATATACCCAATACTATCCCCAAGTAAAACATCTATTACTACATATATATATATATATATATATATAACTACCACATACCTAGTACTAAAAGTTACTAAGTTATACCTATTCAATCTGAGCATGTTAAGTCCACAGATCTCATAATGATTCTTTCCACTTACCTATTAACAACTTTAATCCTATCTTAGCCAACAATATTATTTTACAATTCAAATACATCACAACACATTTATATACCCATTATTCATAATTTGAATACATAACAATTTAAATATAAATATAACATATGAGCTTTCTGACATTTAATTTGACTTAACCCAAAAAATGTAGACAACAATATCATATGACATTAGGCAGTAGAACGAATCAATATGACCCTCATTGGACCACACAAACACCAACAATGCAAGGCACAATTAAATACATTTATAGCTTAGTTAAGACTCATTGACGTAAAAATAATTGTTGTAAATCCATCGTACGAACAACATCGCGTTTAGAATTTAAACCGTAGGAATTTCCTCCATTTGGAATAGCTTAAGCGTGCTTTAATTAGACAACATTAAATCACAAAAACAACAACCTTTAAACCGAATACTTCCATGCATTTCCTCCAACCGAAACATCAAGATTGAAGTAGTAAAATTTGGACATTTAAAATTGAAAAAGATCAAAAGAAAACTCACCAAATCAGTAGGTAAAATTTTCTGACATTATTCAGCTGTATTCGGACTGTAACACCCCTAACCAATCTCCGTCGCCAGATTAGAGTTACGGAGTATTACTAAACAATCAGAAACATTTGAATCTTAAATCTTTAAATATTATAAACACATAATAAATCATTCATACACATGCATAATGCCCCTAAATCGAGCCCTCGAAGCCTTAAAAATAACATAGAAACAATTTGGGACCAATATGAAACAGTTTGGAAAGTTTAAGAAAAAGATGCAAAATTTGCCAAAATAAGGGTCACATGGTCATGTGCCTCACACGGCTAAGACATACACTCGTGTCTCAGGCTATGTAACAATCAAACTAGGGACACTTGGTCGTGTCCTGGCCCGTGTTCTCAACCATGTAACTCTCTGACTAAAGTCACACAGCCGTGTCACACACCCGTCTGCCAGGTCTGCCAAGTCGTGTAACTTTCTAAGTTTCCCTACACGCCCGTATGTCAAGCCGTGTAATTCACTGATTTGTACCCTAAGGAAGTCATCAAATGACACACGGCCGTGTCGCCAGGCCGTGTGTCTCACACGACTAATTCACATGCCCATGTCTTAAGCCATATGGACCCAAAATTTACCTATAATCAAGTCATTCCAAAACCATGCTATGCATAAACATTCAACCTATTTAAGAACACTATAAAAGGGACCTAAAAAACATCCAAACACACACTAATATGCCATTTCAAGATCCTAAATCAACTAACCAATATGCCATTCAAAGGCACCACATTATAACAATCTAACATTTACCAAAACATGTGAACCTTACCTATTTCCATATACAAAAACTTAATTCTATATGTGCCTAAAACACATCATAATTGATCATTTACAAACCAACATCTTGTGCCAAAATTCCATACATAACAATTCTAAAAAATAACCAAAAGGACTTCCTAACAAGCATTATAAGTCCATCAATCCTTCATAAATATCAAGATACAAACATACCAAAATACCATTACATAACATCCTATACATGCCATTATAAACCTAGGCCAAAATGTTCAAAAACTACCGAAAAATAGATGGATAGTCTGACTTGCATGCCGATTCGACCGTCCAACCTTCAAAGTATCTACAAGAACAGAAAATAACACAAGTAAGCTCTTTTAAAGCTTAGTAAGTTAATGTACAAAAACGATAAATCTTACCGAAGTAATACAATAAATTATTCAATAATAACTCAACTACATGTATTCCCTGTCATCCAAAATCTCAACCCAGTGAATTGCATAGTTCAATTGAAAGCTCGAATACATGTTATAACTATCAAAATCATTAAACAAGTTACAATACAGAGATTCACGATCTGATGATCGTCTTACAGATATGAGTACATAGATATTGCACCTGAAACACGCCAACAGCTTGTAAAAGCTAATCCACCCGATAACACGCCAGATGCTCATAAGAGCTAATCCACCTGCTAACAAGCTAGATGCTCACAAGAGCTAGTCCAACCGAAAACACGCCAGAACAGAGAGTATAACATGAGAGTTTGCAAAAAATGCTGAACCTCGACCTATTCAGGAAAAATGTATATATTACACCACATCAATCACCACTCGAATCCCCCACATAACACTCCAACAATCTATTGTACTCAATCCCGTGTTCAACCGATCTAAGTATTGAATTTCAAAAACATTTCTCAAATAACTTTACATCATCTGTAATCAAATATATCTATTATATCATATTATATCATCAAACATTTCATATCGATGTTAAATTATAAATCGTACGAACTTACCTGGACTGAACTGTAGTAGTTGCAGAAATTTAGAGACTAATTTGTGATTTTTCCTTTTCCACATATATCAATAGGGTCTTGATCTAAAATTTAAAATTTCTCAATCATTAGCTTACATTTTATATTCCAATTTACTTTACACCTTATACCCTTTTGTTATTTGAACTACACATTTATCCCTGACTTTAACAACTTTTGTAATTTAGTCCCTTAACCCAAAAATCATCAAATTAACCATTTTTCTCAAGTCAACATTTCAACTGAATATACTAGGCCCTTAAATAGTCCCTATTAAACATCAAATTTACAATCAAACCTTAAAATTTTGACATTTTCACAAGTTAGTCCTTAAATCAAAATTTAACAAAAATTTTCACAAAATCTATAAATATCACAATCAAATATTCAAATACATAGTTATTATAAAAAAACATTCAAGATTCATCAATGGAAACTTCTTAAAGTTTTCACATATTCAAAAACGTAGGTATGGCTAGCTGGACCTAGTTGTAACAATTTCAAAACATAAAAATTACAATAAACGGATACAAAAATCACTTACATGCAAAGCTTTATGTTTGGCCGAACTTGAAGCTCTAAAAATGGTGAATTTTTCTTTTGATTTTCGGTGGAAGAACATGAAAAAGATGATAGCCATTTTTTTTATGTTTTATTAATCTTTAGTTAATTTACTAAATTACAAATTTACCCTTAGTTATAACCTTATAATTCAACAATTTAAAAGCCCATAATCGTCCATCAATAACCTTATAGACTAATTATTTCCTAAGTCTGTTTTTATTTAATAATTAGACTATCAAGTCAATAGAATTTCAATAATTCCTAAGTATTTCACTTTTTTCAATTTAGTCCTTTTTCTTTAATTAACTATCTAAACGTTAATATTTCTTAACCAATTTTTAATATGACTCTAATGGCTCTGTAAATATTC